>NC_059072.1:214705840-215389590 GCF_020497125.1 Mauremys mutica | reverse complement strand
TTATTGCTCCTGTGGTGGGAGCCACTGCTCTGGCGGCCCAGGGGGATGCTTTGGTGGTCCTGGGCTGCTGACCCAGCCCAGGGCCACTACTCCTGCAATGGGGGCTGACCGCTGCTGCTCTGGCCCCAGGCCACTACTCCATTCCTGACGCTGCTCTTGGGTGGGGGCTGACAGCTGCTCCAGCCAGCCTGCTGCAGTGGGCTGAAGCTGAAGATGTCAGGGAGGTCGATTAAAGTCACAGAATCCGTGACCTCCGACAGAATCGGATCCTTAATTTTAGTGATAATGAAAGTGTGGGATGGATAATACTGGCCAAAGCCAGGGATTCTGTAGAGAAATGCCATAAACTATTTTCCACATAGTCTAACTATTACTTTTCACATGTAACTCTTTACCTATTTCTGCTCAGGTGTTTCATGAACAGATTTATTGTTTCTGCTAATTTATATGGTAATGTGGGTGAATGAACCAAGTCAAGACTATCAACTCAATCTTGTTGGTAACTAAATCATACTTGAAGCTAGATAACAACATATGAACATTTACAGTTTACTATCAGTAGATGAACAGCACTTTTTAAATTTATATCAACAATTGAGAATACACAGAAATTATTACAGCATTCAGGTCAATGAACACATTTAATATATTTAGTGTGCAGGTGAGAGAAATGTGTTTCCTGGTGTAAAGAGTATAAAAAAGATTATTAGGTGGATTATTTCCACAAATAACAGAAAATATTATCATGGTAACACCTGTCTGTTATATGAATCAAATCATCGCTCTATCAATGACTGGTCAACCATTAGTAGTTATTGTTTAATAACTGTAATCCAGAATTTTTTCTTATTGAGTATTTTTACTCTACAATTGTAAAATACATTGTTAGAATGAATGCTGATGGGATACAAGGCTTTTCACTCTAGTTTCACTCATCAGTTGAAATCCAACCTAACTCTCAGTGACTTCTTCGAGTGATGGTCCCTATACATATTCCAAATGTGGGTGCGCATGTATGCCATGTGCCAGAGCATCACAGATAGCCATATGGTCCAGGCGAGGTTATATGAGGCAGGGTGACACTCTCTCAATTTGCTCTTATCATTTCATGGTCTGAGTTGAAATCCCTCTTCCTCTGTGATCATGGTTTTTCCTGATGAAGATTTTCATTTGTTTGTAGCTAGCCTTTTGTTTTTCTCTTTCTTTAGCTGTCCATAATTCTCAGTGTAGTGTAGTTGGTTCTCTGTGTCCCTCCCTGGGAACTATGCCCCGTGTCCTGCAGTTCAAAAACTGTGTGTCGTGCTCTTGCTTGTTCTCAGTGAACGACAAGCACCAACACTGTCTCTACTGTCTCGGGTAGACTCATCTCATTGCTTGCTGTGAGATCTATTGCTCCTTCCCTCTTACTTATGGAGGAGGCGTACCGACTGCATGTGCATTCCAACCCCAGAGTGGCAGAACCACCGGTACAGCGCCCTTCACCGGCAGTGAGTGCTCCTAGCACATCCTGTGCCTCAGATCTGGCCTCATCAGCAGTCTGGGATAAGCTCAAGCTTGAGAGCTGGAAGCCCTTGTGAGTGCTTCCACGTGCAGTGCTCCCACCTTTAGCCACACCAAGTCAGGTGAGATATCAAGTGTGAACCCCACTGCACTGCCAACTAAGATTCCTCACTCTGAGGATATGGCGAAGAAGAAGAACCAGAGAGCTCCACCACCTGCTGTGCTGCCTGCCTGCTTGGAATGCATCGCCCATCCCACCTGTATCTCAGCATAGATTCACAGATTCTAGGACTGGAAGGGACCTCGAGAGGTCATCGAGTCCAGTCCCCTGCCTTCATGGCAGGACCAAATACTGTCTAGACCATCCCTGATAGACATTTATCTAACCTACTCTTAAATATCTCCAGAGATGGAGATTCCACAACCTCCCTAGGCAATTTATTCCAGTGTTTAACCACCCTGACAGTTAGAAACTTTTTCCTAATGTCCAATCTAAACCTCCCTTGCTGCAGTTTAAGCCCATTGCTTCTTGTTCTATCCTTAGAGGCTAAGGTGAACAAGTTTTCTCCCTCCTTATGACACCCTTTTAGATACCTGAAAACTGCTATCATGTCCCCTTCTCAGTCTTCTCTTTTCCAAACTAAACAAACCCAATTCTTTCAGCCTTCCTTCATAGGTCATGTTCTCAAGACCTTTAATCATTCTTGTGGCTCTTCTCTGGACCCTCTCCAATTTCTCCACATCTTTCTTGAAATGCGGTGCCCAGAACTGGACATAATACTCCAGTTGAGGCCTAACCAGCACAGAGTAGAGCGGAAGAATGACTTCTCATGTCTTGCTCACAATACACCTGTTAATGCATCCCAGAATCACGTTTGCTTTATTTGCAACAGCATCACACTGTTGACTCATATTTAGCTTGTGGTTCACTATAACCCCTAGATCCCTTTCTGCCGTACTCCTTCCTAGACAGTCTCTTCCCATTCTGTATGTGTGAAACTGACTTTTCCTTCCTAAGTGGAGCACTTTGCATTTGTCTTTGTTAAACTTCATCCTGTTTACCTCAGACCATTTCTCCAATTTGTCCAGATCATTTTGAATTGTGACTCTGTCCTCCAAAGCAGTTGCAATCCCTCCCAGTTTGGTATCATCTGCAAACTTAATAAGTGTACTTTCTATGCCAATATCTAAGTCATTGATGAAGATATTGAACAGAGCCGGTCCCTAAACAGACCCCTGCGGAACCCCACTTGTTATACCTTTCCAGCAGGATTGGGAGCCATTAATAACTACTCTCTGAGTATGGTTATGCACCGACCTTATAGTAGCCCCATCTAAATTGTATTTGCCTAGTTTATCAATAAGAATATCATGCAAGACCGTATCAAATGCCTTACTAAAGTCTAGGTATATCACATCCACCGCTTCTCCCTTATCCACAAGACTCGTTATCCTATCAAAGAAAGCATCCATCAGTCCGTTTGCCGCCATGCACATCACCTTGATCTTCAACCTCTTACACGGATATTATTCAGACACCAGAGTCCCTTCTCCCATCAGCGCATCCTTCTCCGCTGCTCATCACATGTGAACATCCCACTCCAGCTGAGGGACACTTCCAGCCTGTGCCTTCTGGACCGCCAGTACCGACAGATTCACTGTTCTCAGAGACTTAATTGGACTCCGATGCCTGCTATGAGCTGGACCCATATTTCTCACCTGCCTCCAAAAGGAGCTTCAACTCCTGCACTCATTCACCAGCGTACAGCCCAGCACCATTCAGGGGCAGCTCCAGGCCCCAGCACGCCAAGTGCGTGCTAGGGGTGGCATGCTGCGGGGGGCGCTCTGCCGGTCACCGGGAGGGCGGCAGGTGGCTCCAGTGGACCTCCCGCAGGCGTGCCTGCAGAGGGTCCGCTGGTCCCGCGGCTTCGGTGGAGCATCCGCAGGCACGCCTGCGGGAGGTCCACCGGAGCCGCGGGACCAGGGGACCCTCCGCAGGCACGTCTGCAGGAGGTCCACTGGAGCTGCGGGACCGGCGACCAGCAGAGCACCCCCCCGCGGCATGCCGCTGTGCTTGGGGTGGCGAAATGGCTAGAGCCGCCCCTGGCATCGTTGATTTGGTACTGGTATGCCTGGGCCTGCTATACTTCCAGGCTCCAGCCCCTTGCTTCAATGGCCACTGTAGGACCCATATCAGCAGCCCTACCCGCCTTCTCAGTAGTACCCTTCATCCCGGGCCCCTGCATCGGAACCCTTGGACTCAGAGGAGGAAGAACTGGTTCTGCCAGTTTCTATGTCTGTCTCCTCTTCTCCAGATGAAACCCTTATATCACTCACACTCTTGCCTCCATTAGAAACGATATTAACTCAACTTAGGAAACAAACTTTTAAACTGCCACTTGGTGCCACTAACTCCCTGTGGTATCCAGGCACTCATTTGAGGACTAAGCTTGTTGTAGGCACATCCATGCACCTACTCAGTTGGGGCATGCTGTACGCCAAACCAGGGACTGGGACAAGGGAGTAAAATGGGGTCCAGCTGGGGCCATTCCTCTCTCCTCAGAACTGTGCAGGGAAGACCACCTCCCTACTCTGGTGTTGCTATGACCCAGGTGGTTGGTGCCTCCACGACCCCCCCCATCGTGTGGGTTTGAGAGAAAACTGCAGAGAGGAGCCAGCTGGACTCCAGCCAGTGGTAACAAAAGCAGCCAAAGCAGGAACCTTCAGACAATCAGAGAACTTCATACAGTTCTGACTGGACTTTCTCTGCCCTGTGATGATTGGCTGTTTGTTCCAACCTTCTCCCTCCCCTCCCTCATAGCCTCTTCACCTCAGTCACACTCCACACCTGCCCCTCTTTGTTGTGTATTTGGTTGTCATGGGTTTTGTTACTATGGCAACTGAGTTAGACTATTAAGGGATAGCTCAGCCAGTTTCAACCGGCTGAGTGAGCTCTCTGTGTATCTGTAAATAAAATGGGGGTTTTGGTTAGCTGTCTGCTCTCTGGCCTCAAGTGATTGCTTCCTACACCGGCTGCCCCAAGGATATAACACTGGCGACGAGGGTGAGACTCCGGTGCTGCTCCAGTAACAGAAGGAAGTAGAAGTTAAGGTAAAGAACAAACAAACAAACAAACAAGCTGCTTGTTTGCACTGACTGTGAAAGTGAAACTAAAAATCATGGCTACTCTGACCAGGCCCCTGGAGCCTTTTGATGAGAATACAGAGCTGTGGCATGTGTATACTGAGCGTTTTGAGCTTTTTGGTATTGCAAATGACATTACAGAAGCGAAGAAGGTGCCAATATTCTTAACTGTTGTAGGGGCTAAAACCTACTCTCTGCTACGCAGCCTACTACACCCTGTTAAGCCTGAGACTAAATCTTACAGTGACATTGTGGAAATCCTGGGGTCTCATTTCTCCCCAAAACCACTGGTAATTGCTGAAAGATATAGGTTCCACAAAAGAGACCAAAAGGAAGATGAAACAGTTGTACAATTTGTAGCCATTTTAAAAAAGCTAGCAGAACACTGTGAATTTAAAGAGATGTTAAATGATGCCCTGCGTGACAGGTTAGTGTGTGGCCTCTGCAGTGAAGCTATACGGAAGCGCCTACTGACAGAGGCTCAGCTTACATTACAGAAGGCTGTTGATATTGCTGTCTCCATGGAACTGGCTACAAGGGAGGCACAATACATCGGTGTATCCCCTAGGGTGCAAAAAGTGTCACAAGAACTGGCCCACAAAACGGTGCAGAGTCAAGAATGTTACCGCTGTGGTAAGCTGGGTCACCAGGCATCAGAATGCTGGTGTAAGGACCTGGTGTGTCGACACTGTGGCAAAAAGGGACACATTGAGTATGCCTGTAAACAAAAGAAAAAGAGGCCTGTGGTCTGGCTGACAAAAAGAGGAACCTTGCATACCCTAGAGCAGACCCAGGATGATCAAGGTGACACCTCCTCACAAGAGGAAGTGCCACTGCATGTTTTGTCTTTGGCAGCGGGCTCACATGAATACTGGGTAACCCCCTTATTGGAGGGCAAACCTATACGCATGGAACTAGACACCGGTGCAGCTGTCTCGCTGGTTCCTGAGACTGTGTATAAGGAAAAGCTACAGCATCTTCCACTTAAGGCAACAAAAACTGTTCTGAAGACGTATACAGGTGAAGCTGTGCCCATGTTGGGCACTATTGATGTTAAGGTGGAGCTCAATGGACAGGCGGCTAAATTGCCACTGTTTGTGGTGAGAGGTGACTACCCAGCCTTAATGGGTAGGTCTTGGCTTGGGAAGATTCAGCTGAACTGGGCAGAAGTGCACCGGATGACTAAAGAAGAAACCAGTCTAACCCCTATACTAAGGAAACATGCTGCTGTTTTTGGAGATGATTTGGGAAGTATGAAGGGAATCACTGTGACATTGAACATTAAACCTGGCAGTCCACCAAAATATCTGAAAGCCCGAACTGTGCCATATGCCATCAGGCCAAAAGTTGAAGCAGACCTGGAGCGCCTGGTCACCAATGGAGTCCTAATACCAGTTACCCATAGCTCATGGGCCACTCCTATCGTTCCAATCGTGAAGAAAGATGGCCCTCTCCGGATTTGCGGTGATTTTAAAGTCACTGTCAACCCAGTGTTGTGTGCAGAGCAATACCCGCTTCCCCGCATCGATGACCTCTTCGCAGGCCTGGCTGGGGGACAAAAGTTCAGTAAGATTAATCTGAGTCAAGCATATTTACAGATGCATGTCGATGAAAAGTCCCAAGAGCTGTTGACTATTGTGACTCATAAGGGGCTTTATCGATACTGTCGCCTACCCTTCGGAATCACATCGGCTCCCGCCCTGTTCCAGAGGGCTATGGACCAGATCTTGTGTGGCTTGTCAGGAGTTCAGTGCTATCTGGATGATATCCTGGTCACTGGAAGAAATGAAGAGGATCACTTAAAGAATTTAGAGGCTACCCTACAAAGACTGGAAGAGTATGGCCTACGAGTTCGCAAAGACAAGTGTGAATTCTTCAAGCCCTCTGTTGAATATTTGGGACACATCATCGATTCTGCAGGTCTTCATAAGGCCCCTGCAAAAGTTAAAGCTATTGTGGAGGCTCCCCCACCTCGAAATGTAAGCCAGCTGCGCTCATTTCTAGGACTACTGAACTATTACGGGAAGTTCATCTCACAGTTAGCCACACTGCTAAAACCACTTCATGAGCTCCTTGGGCAGAACAAGGCCTGAAAGTGGACTGAAGCCTGTGATGTTGCATTTAACAAAGCTAAGGATGCATTGTTAAATTCTGAAGTTCTAACGCACTTTGATCCATCCTTACCCCTGCAATTGTCCTGCGATGCTTCCCCTTATGGAGTGGGAACGGTCGTGTCACACATTATGCCTTCGGGAGAAGAAAGACCTATTGCTTTTGCTTCACGCACTCTAAGCAAAGCAGAAACTAACTATGCCCAAATCGAACGTGAGGCATTAGGAATTGTTTTTGGAATTAGGAAGTTTCATCAGTACCTGTTTGGGCAAAAGTTTACTCTTCTTACAGACCATCGACCTCTGACATCAATTTTTGGACCCTACACAGGCATTCCCCCATTAGCTGCTAGTCGTATGCAACGTTGGGCATTGATACTTTCTGCACACACATATGAAATCAAATATCGGAAATCCACTCTGCACGGCAATGCAGATGGCCTCTCAAGGTTGCCTTTACCGGTCAAACATCAACATAGTGCCCAAAAGGAAATCTTCTACTTTGAACAGGTAGAGAATACACCCATCACTGCTACTCAGATAAAGAAGGCAACCCGCGTTGACCCAGTATTATCCCAAGTTATGGACCTGGTGATGCATGGAAAATCTCGACAAACCTCTCCGGTCTCACCCGACCTTGTTCCCTACATGTCCAGGCAGATGGAGTTATCGGTCCAATCTGGTTGTTTGTTGTGGGGGAGGCGTGTCATTATTCCACCACCCCTGAGATCACAGATGTTAGAACAGCTAGATTCCGGTCACTGTGGAATAGTGCGCATGAAGGAAATTGCACGAAGCTATTTTTGGTGGCCTAGATTGGACAGTGCTATTGAAGAGAAGGCAAAAGCTTGTATGTCATGTCAGGGTGTAAGAAATGCACCCCAGTTGGCACCCCTACACCCATGGGACTGGCCTGAAAACCCGTGGCAACGTATTCACGTTGACTTTGCTGGCCCCCTTGAAGGAAGCATGTTCTTGGTGGCAGTAGATGCCCATTCTAAATGGCCAGAAGTCTCTATAATGCAGTCTACTACTGCAGAGAGTACTATCCAAAAACTATGAGGACTCTTTAGTCGTTTTGATCTGCCAGAACAACTTGTGAGCGACAACGGACCGCAGTTCGTCTCTCAGGAGTTTCAAAATTTTATGAAGGCAAATGGGATACACCACATCATGTCAGCACCATATCATCCGTCCACCAACGGATTAGCTGAAAGATTTGTGCAGACAATGAAAAACGCTTTGAAATCAGCAAAGGGACAACACTCCATTCAAAAGCGTCTGGATACCTTCTTACTTTCCTATAGGAACACACCTCATGCTACGACCCAGGCTTCCCCAGCCTTTCTAATGATGGGACGACAGCTGCACACTTGCTTTGATCTGCTGAAACCTTCTGAACCCAGACAAACTGTGCAACGTCAGCAGCAATATCAAGTCATCAGACGGGCACCCAGAGCAAAAGACCGAACCTTTAGCCCAGGACAGCCAGTTTTGGCTCGGAATTATACTTCCAGAGCTAAATGGGTCCCGGCCACAGTCATCACTCAAACAGGACCTGTTTCCTATACAGTCCGGACTGCAGAGAATCTTACCTGGCGGCGACATGTAGATCAGCTGTTGCCAAGTCATGCCAGTCTTCAGGACCCATCTGCAGTTGAGGGGTCTGACTTCACCCCTCCTGGTGAGACACCGAATCATGAGTCACCTGTTCCTGACTGTTCTCCTCCATTACTGCCGGCAGCTGAGATACCCCTTTGCCCAGCACGAGCTGATACCACCTCCTCACCTATTCATGCTGCGGACCTTGAGCCCCTAGTACTTTCGGGTGCAACAACACCAGAAGTTCGCCGTAATCCACCTAGAGACAGAAGGCCTCCTCATCGGCTGGATCTTTAGTTAGGGTGAACCCACGGGTATGGGGCAAAATAATCCCCAGGGTTTAGCCGGGAATGAAGGCAGTCTACCCTCCTTCTCTAGTTTAGTGTGTGTTTTATTTAGGGGATGTTCTTATTAGGGGGGGGGGAATATGTTGTGTATTTGGTTGTCATGGGTTTTGTTACTATGGCAACTGAGTTAGACTATTAAGGGATAGCTCAGCCGGTTTCAACCGGCTGAGTGAGCTCTCTGTGTATCTGTAAATAAAATGGAGGTTTTGGTTAGCTGTCTGCTCTCTGGCCTCAAGTGATTGCTTCCTACACCGGCTGCCCCAAGGATATAACACTCTTAGCCTCTTCTTCCTTGTCCAATTCCCCTCACCTTCTTCCCCTCCCTTTTCTTCCCATTTAACTGATCCCCTCTAAGTGAACTGAGAGAGAAAGAGAGAGAGAGATATTAAATGCAACACTTACACAATGTTTGCTGCCATCACATTGTTCACTCTGCTAGTGTGTTCTACCCCTTGTTCCACCCTGTGTCTGTCTTGTCTATTTAGATTGCAACCTCTTCAGGGCAGGGATAATCTACTACTCTGTGTTTGTTTGGTGCCTAGCACAAACGGGAACCATTTCTTGGTTAACCTTTAGGCATTGTAAAATACATGTTAAATAATAATAATACCTGTGACAAGCAGTGCTTACAGTGAAGAGGAAGGGAACAAAGCCAGTAGCCAAGTTAATTTTTCATGAGTAGAAAATTCCTTCCCACCCCCACACGTGATGATCAGTATTATGTAGTGCAGCCAAGACTAGCTTGTATCCAAGCTTGTCTATCCAGCTTGAGTTTTGTCTTGTAGCTTGAACCTATTGGGCCATGACCCTAGCCAGTACCAGCCAGACAACAAATTTATCCTAGTAAGCTACGAAGAGAGATGGATATGGTGAACTCCAGCTGCTCACAGGAAATAGTGGTTTCACTCCCTGCCTAAAAGAACTAGACTGAACTGTGTAGTCAATCCACGCAAGTGGCTTGGAATCCACACGACACGGGCCAGCCTCAATACACCCAAATAACCACCCTCAAGCCAGCTTTAGTGAGGGTGGGGGAAACAATTCAATGTCATTCCTCCAGGGAGCAGAGCAACTGTACTTCCTGAAAATGTGAGAATCAGCATTTCTCAAAATGAAATAATATGATATACTGCACCCTGCTTTGGTATATTAATGTAATACTAGCACAGAACCCATCAAGAAATGAGCCTTTGTTACAATGTGCCTTTAGCTAGTTTTTCTCCTGGTAAATCCTCTAAATTCCCTTTTGGGAAGTAACAGGAAAAATGATGATTCAGATTTCCTTTAAATATACCATCATAAAACTTGCAGCATTGCTTCCAGTTCAAAACAGCAAGTTACCTGTAATTGGAAATAAAATATCTACTTGGTGTTTTTTTATTTTATAAAATAGAATATTTGTTTTATTATTTAATGACATTATGGAATTTACTATTTCTTCTTTCACACTCTAGAGTATTAGCAGGTGGTTAAAAGCCCCCAGCTGCTTGAAACTAGCATATGGTACAGAGAACAAAATTAGTAATCTAACAGAAGTACAGTATGCCAATTTATTGTGTTTGCATTTCATTTAATTTTCTCCTAAATGTTATTATTACTAAAAGGCCATGTTAGGTGACTTTCTGCTTTAATCTCAGTAGTTCTATATTAAAATGTGTTGAATTCCCTGGTTCAGCATCATATCAGGTAACTAGCAGATACTCAGATTATATTTTAGACCACATTTTTGCCTCGTATGTAAATTATATCTGCAGCCACAGAGAATTTTCTATGCCAAAATAGTTAACTACTTCAACAAATATGTACTTAACTTTTCCATTGTTAAAATGTTTAACAATGTTTTCTATTGTTAAAATGTTTAGCAATCCACTGCTCTATGACTAAGTAAATCCCTATTAAAATATACACTGAATCCTATCCAGCTGGACAAATCCAATTCTCATTAAATACTGAAACATACCAAAACACTGTAAATACCAAAACATAGTATCATATACAGTCTAACCCGCTGACCAGTTGACACCTTTTAATCATTTTTTTCTCTTGACACTAAAAAAACGCGTGTGATGTTGTTGACAGTGCAATGAAAACTCTGGATATGAAGCCTGTCTGTCTATATGTGGAGGGCACACAGCATTTCTGCACATACAGGAAGTGAGCAGAGGTGCCATGGAATATAAATAGGCAATGCTTGTGTAACTCTCCAGTGAATATCAGTGTCTGCTACTAAACTAAAATTGCTGCCAAAACTACTGAAAAATGTAGCGTCCAAAAATGCAGGGAAACACTATCCATTTTGTAATATGATGGCATTATAATTAGGGGACTGATTTTGTAATTGTTACTGAGGTGAATAGTCCCACTAAGTTCTGACACTATTTGTATAAAACGTAAGGGTGGCACAATCTGACCCTGTTTTACTAGAGTACTTTACTAGTGACAGCAGGGTGACAATCGTTATATGATCCAAACAGAATTGAAAATTGTTCTCATTCCTGTTTTATACTTGCACAGCCCCTATCTTATGTTACCTCATTAGCCTCCTTTTTACCAGTTAGTTAACTTCAGCTGATTTAACATCATTTTACTTTTTTGGAAAGAGTTCTGTAACCAGTGTATATGTTTTTGCTCAACATCCTGCATTTAGATTATCATCTCACCCAATGAGGGTGGTGGATCAAGTCAGAAGCAGCAATGCATTCTGAGTGGCTGAGTGGGTACGCACAAGTACATAGTTGAGGCAGGAACAGCAGATAAGTGAAGTCAGCAGCAGGTCCAGAGGCATCACTTCTATTACATGGCATTCTGATCATGGATGAAAACGGTGCAAAATCATTACTTGCATTTCACTAGCCATTCATTCTCCCAACCACTTATACACTCACCCTCTCAGCTACTTATCTCACAGACCTCTGGTCTCTGGAATCCTTTCACTCAGTTCCTCATCCTCTTAATCCCCCTCCCCAGTATTGCCATCTTCAAGAGATCAAAAATCATGAGTCAGACCCTCAAAAATCATGAGATTGGCCAAAAAAACCACAAGATTTTTTTAAAAGATGATATTGTGTTGTTTAGGTCAGTCTCTTGATTTTTGAACTCTCTCTGCCCGTCCCCAGGGTGTGTGCATGTGACAATTAGTGTTGCCCACTCTCCCACATGTACTGGATAAGGGGATTTTGGCCCCTGTTGCAGAAGCTCTCACCCCCACTTCTGTCTGTCTCCTGCCCAGCAATTAATCTTGTCCTCTAGTCACCATCAGTTCTGGCCCCACCTAACCCCCCTCAACTCAGCCCCCTTCAGTTCAGCTCCCCTGTCCCATTGACCCCCACCACCCTCAGTTCATATTCACAGCACTCACCTCATCTACTCAGAACCAGCCATCAGTACAGTCCTCCCATCATCCCCCACTCTTTTCATTTCAGCTTCCCTGCAGCCCCCAGACCATAGTTCAGCCCTCCCAGCCTCACTTCTGATTCTCTTATGGTTCTTCACCCTCCCAAGGCCTTGGGGGGGGGAAGGCTGCAGTGGGGTCCCCTCTCCCACTTCCCAGGCTTTCAGCTAGAGCCATGCCGCTCAGGGGTGTCAGCCAGAGCCCCGGACAGCTGGGGCTCCCACTGTCAGCTCCATGAGGAGGAGACATGGCTGACAGCAGGAACCCCTCCTTGTGGGGCTGATAGCAGGATCCCCAGTCACTCATGGCTGACAGCGCTTTCTAAGTAAAATTAAGCCTCACTCCTGATCTCAGAATAGAACTCTCAAAGTGTCAGGATTGTTTTTTTTCAATTCCAGGATCAGGAATTCACCCCGCATGTTGGCTAGGGGAAAAGAAAGGGCATGGTATTCTGCCTTGGGGAAAAAACCCAAGCCAACACAAACAAACAAACCACCACCACCACCACCAACAACCAACCAACACCAAACCAACACCACACACACACGGAGTCATTTTGGTGCCCTCTAGTGCTGATAATATACATCATAAGCGGCAGCACTCATTCACTGGGAGTCCTAGAACAATATTCTCATCTGTGAACCTCTGAAGGTAGCCTTAAGTGTTAGTACTGTTATGAAATCAGGGTCAATCTCAAACACTTTACTGAGGCAAGACTTCCAGTGAATGCAATGGAAGTTTTACTGGATTAAGGGTAGCAGAATTGGATCACAAATAACCTACAGCTTCAGCTGAGCACATAGATATATTAATTTCCATACATTCCTTTTGATTTGCTTTATGAACAGTTCCATGGTACATAATATATAACTAGGTTGTCACGTGCACATATTGAGGTATCAGAATGTCTTTATACTCTGGGTGGCATTAGAATTCACTTTGGTTAACCTAAACATCTAGACCAGTTAGAATTTGACTTTTTCTTGGAATCAGATATTGGTCAGACTATATAATAAGCCAAGTACTAAATGTACCAGACCATACAGGTATCATTGCCAAACAAGTAAAACCTAAAGAAAATCTATTTTCAGAGAGAGCATCTTCAGTTATCATCTCAACCTTGGGGCTTCTATTTTAAGTTTGTTTTACAATATCTCTCTTCAAGCATAAATTAAATCACACATTTACAAGAAGTTTATACTAAATTGTAGTTGTCTTTCATATGAAAGTATTGTCATTTAAATGTTGTGGTTTAAATGTTGGCTTAAAGCCCTCCTATAATAAAATTACATATAAACTGTGGAGCTGACTTGATCTCTTCCATATTTCTTCATAAACAAAATCATAGTGACAAGGCAGTTCATTACAAGGTTTCATAAGCATACCAGTTTATTTCAAGAGACCACAGCCTTCTATCTGTCTCTCTCACTTACTTTCATTTAGCCAGGGTACCCAGGAATTTGGTAATACAAAACCAGAAACTCCTCCTGCTAGACACAGTATGCAAACTGTTCCTCTGCAGTAGCATATTTATGAATAAGGCTGGTAAATAGTGCTAGCTGACAGACCAGCTGCTTGTCTACCAATAGGGACTCATTTCTGGAAGATCGCTGCATTTCTACTGACTGACAAGTTAATTTTCCATTAGCTATACTTCTTTCATGTTATGAAATCTTCCAGTTGGGACAATCAAAGCAGACTAAAACACAATCATATTATTCAAAGTTTTTAAAGGCTTAATCCAAAAAAATGCTGTAATGTTATATTTACATACTGAGAATTTCAATTTATTCATAAATAGTGCTTGCTACTGCAATTTACCTCTGTTCTGTGTTACTGATGGACTAAGCCAACACCATCTATAACTTCGACTGATAGGACTGATGGGAGAGCTGTTTCTTATTTTATTTTTGTGTTGACACTGTTTTTTGTCTGCTTTGTAGCATAAGAGCTTTAAGATATTTGTGATAAAGATATGCAGTTAAGGCCATTAAAGCTCAAAAATATTGCCCCATCTCACTTTGGTTCCAAATTACCAAAAAAGTATTTGTCACCTCCTCTGCAAAAGCAAACATTATTCCCACCCACATACACGCCATGGCAGGGTATATCACGTCTTCGTGGTGCCCTGCTGGAGGCCCCACAGAACTGTTACCCACTGCCTTAGGAAGCAGTGAGGTGAGAGGAAAAAAGCAGCACAGGTGGGTCCTCCAGGCTTGCCTAAAGAAACCTCACTGGAGCACCCCTTTGGAAGCTAGAGAGACCTGGTCTTCTACAAGGGCTAGCAACAGCCAGTCAGAGCTCTGCAGGTTCAAACAAAAGAAGCAGCAGGGCCATCCCTTGCTGGGACAAGGAGCGAATAAGAGGGTACCTCTCTGGCCTGGAGGCAGGAAGAACCTGGGGATGTTGGCCCTGAGATAGGGCTGGGGATAAAAGGAGCCAGCAGAAAGTGGCCCAGGGAATTAGCAGTGGCATATTGGTGTAAGCAGGACATGAGGCTCTGAAAAGGGTCCCTGGGATGGAATCCAGAGTTGTGGGCAGATCTAGGTAGCTCTACCAGCCATAGCCAAACTGGCATGAACCCCAAGAAGGGGAGAAGCCTGATTTTGGAGCCTGAAAAAAGGGCTAAATTTCAAGGGCCCAGAGCCAGGGCTGAAGATCCTAGCAAGGGCAAATCGACTGTTTAGTTATTGGACTTTTTAATAACCTGAGGGGTGTTCATTTGGATTTTGTGCCTTGGCCAGAGGGCCAAGCTACTGAAAATACCTACCAAAGTCAGTCTGCAGCTTGCAGAGGAACAAAGGGTGAGAAAAGGACTTTGGTACCACACTCAGCTGCTCAGAGCGGCTCAAGATGTTACACAAACTCTCACACAGTAGGATTCAGTGTCATAAAAGCATCTTTCTGCTTCAGCTTTCCTTTCCTGAAAGGCAGGGACAATGGTGGCGTAGAGCTGCCCTATCATCTGGTATGCTGAAGTCCAGATAATACTTGCCATAGCTACATTTGTAATCCAGCCAGCAACACAAAGAATCAAACTATTATTTCTGGGATATAACCAGAGTGCCTTTTGATTTAAGTCCTTCCAGGCTACAGTGTTTCCTTTTAACAACTTAAAGAAGAAGAGTAAGGATGGATTTCCATTGTTTCATGCAGTTGTTAGATTGTTTTCCTGTAATGACATTATGAATACATAACTCACTGTGATTTCAGCAAAATGTTTTATGCCTGATATTTCAAAAGCTTTAGAAAACACAATATTAAAATTCAAAAGTGAAAAATAATAGCATTATGCCTCATTACATTTTCTATTGCAGTAATCTAAACTGTGAGTAACAGTACTGTCATCCTGACATCTAATTCTAAGAGATCTGTGATAATGTTTTACACAATGTCATTTATTTCACAGATATAACTAGACAAAGTGTTCAAGTTCCAAAGCAGATCGTAAATGTTTTCTAGCAGTCACCTGAGAACTAGCTGCATTGGAAACTAAATCTTCAAGCAAAAGTGACACCAAAAAGAGAAAAAGTCAAAAGTAAATGTGAAAACCAAGAGATCTAGAGGTATTTGAATACTGTGAGACGTCTGCCTTTCAGATCTTATGCAGTCATCCCCCACTCTTTTTTGTTCTTTTTTTTTTTTTTTCTGCCCCGAAAGGCAGTGCTGGATGTTAAAGCTTCAAAGAAACACAGAGAAAGTCCACTGGAAAGGATGGCATTGTCAAATCTCTGGCAACACCATCAAATCATCTTAAAATCTTATTCTTTCATTATTCCTTTTCCTCCACAATCACCCAGCTCATCCTTTGATTAAAAGAGAGAAGACTCATGTGCCATTAGTGATTTGCCATACACATAATGCATTATGCAGAAAATGCTCTTTAAAATGTATGCTAGCAACTCTAATGTTCTAACATAGTTGTCAAAAAAAAGCACAAGTTATCATTCAAAAACAACTGGAAAATTAGTATTGATGCTGTGGGCGTTAGGGGACTTCTAGAATTATACACCTTTCAATTTTTTACCAGAGTCAATATTTATAGAGTGTGTAAAAATGAGAGATTGTTTTGATCATCTTTACAAAAGTAAACAACAGAGAAGCAACAGACAAAGCAGGAACCATTGCTCCTTTGCACATTCAGCAGGGCTGCCCAGAGGATTCAGGAGGCCTGGGGCAAAGCAATTTCAGGGGCCTTTTCCATAAAAAAAAAAAGTTGCAATACTATAAAATACTATATTCTCGTGGGGGCCCCTGCGGGTCCCGGGGCCTGGGGCGAATTGTCCCACTTGCCGCCTCCTCTGGGCAGCCCTGACATTCAGAGAACTTTCTGTCCTTTGGGCTGGACATTCTCTGCCTTGGTTGTTTGCTGCAAACCTCTCCTTCCCCTTCCCTCAGTCTCACTCCATGACTGCCCCTCTTCTCCCTGCCATGTTCCCCTCACCCCACAGCCCCTCTTTCCATTTAGCTAATTCCCCTGAAAGTAAAACCTACCCTCCAAAAAAAAAAGTGGAATTAACATGTCATTTGCTGCCATCAGAACATTCGTTCTGCTTGTGTGTTCTACCCCTTTCTCCACTGGGGGTCCATCTTGTCTATTTAGATTGTAAGCTATTTGGCGGGGACCATCTATTACTCTTTTTTTGCAGTATCTAGCACAATGAGACCTCATTCTTGGCTGGGTCTTATGCACATCCATAATAAACATGTTAAATTTTAAAACAGAAAATAATTAGCACATTTATATCTGTGTCATCAGATTTTATAAGCAGAACTTCCTACTGAAGTCAGTGAAATGAAAATGTATGTTAATAATAATTAAAACTGTGCATGCACAGTTTGGACATACTTTTGCCCAGGGCAAAAGATAATACCTCCATATATAGTTGTTTGTGTTTGTTTTGCTATCATTCTTTAGTTTATTTGGAAGCTGCTGATGAAGCAAAATGAATCTAGAAGCATATTAAAACATCTACATTTTTACAGAAGGTCTACCAGTTAAGCAGCTTGTACAAATCTAGTACAGGCTACTCAGACATTCTATCTGCAACCAATATTTTGTTACTTCCTTGTAAAAACAAAACCCTCAACTAATAATTGAGAATACTACAAATGGAAAACAAAAAGCTACAGATAAATTCAGCTATTAGGGGCTTACAACAAAGTCATTCAAGTGTTTTGTTTTCTTTATGTTTTTAAAGGCATTCTATCAAGCTATTAATCTTCAAATATAAGATGTACTACAGCTTAGTTCTCCATGGAAAAATATTCCATGATCAAAAATTTTGAATATATGCATTTTTTTCTGGCTAACAGAGTGGACATGTAGGGGAACTTTAGAAGCTGCATGTATTGTTTTGTAGATGTAATTTATATTTGACTGTATGATAGACATAAATTCCAAGAAGTGAATAATTTCATTACTGTATATTTGTTGCACTTTACTCATTGACTTTTTTATGGCTAAAACAATGAGGAGCACCTTAGAAACTAACACATTTATTTGGGCATAAGCTTTTGTGGGTTAGAACCCACTTCATGAGATGCATGGAGTGGAAAATACAGGAGCAGGTATAAATACATGAAAAGATGTGAGTTGTCTTACCAAGTGTGAGGTCAGTCTAATGAGACAATTCAATGAAGAGCAGGATACCAAGGGAGAAAACATAACTTTAAGTGGTAATGAGAGTGGCCCATGTCAGACAGTTGACAAGAAGGTGTGAGTAACAGTAGGGGGGAAATTAGTATTGGGGAAATTAGCTTTAGGTTTTGTAATGATCCAACCACTCCTAGTTTTTATACAGGCTAATCTGATGGTGTCCAGTTTGCAAATTAATTCCTGTTCTGCAGTTTCACGTCGGAGTCTGTTTTTGAAGGTTTTCTTTGTTGAAGAATTGCTACTTTTAGGTCTGTTAGTGAGTGACCAGAGAGACTGAAGTGTTCTCCTACTGGTTTTTGAACATTATGATTCCTGATGTCAGATTTGTCTCCATTTACTCTTTTGCGTAGAGACTATCCGGTTTGGCCAATGTACATGGCAGAGGGGCATTGCTGGCATATGCTAGCATGTATCACATTGTTAGATGTGCAGGTGAATGAGCCCCTGATGGTGTGGCTGATGGCTAGGGACTTTCTATGGATGAAGTTTTCTATGGAAGGTGGTGGTTGGGTGGAGGAATGAGAAAGTTCTGCTGACATCATGCCCCAAACTCAGAGAGGGCTTTCCAGGGAGGCTGGACAAAGGAGCAGGCCTCGTGTGGAGTCAGGGGAGACACACATGGCCTCTGCTTAAACACAATGACCTGAAGCAGAATTAACTTTTCCGTATATATTTTCCCCTCTACTCAGTGGAACCTCTTTCAAGGTCATTTGAGGGTGGTCACTGGTGGAAAAAACCCATGCAGTGGGGATCTAATGGAGCCATTCTGCTAAGACAACAACATAGTTTGGAGAAGAGAAGACTGAGAGGGAACGTGATAACAGTTTTCAAGTACATAAAAGATTGTTACAAGAAGGAGAAAAATTATTCTCCTTTGTTGCGTTGCATGCGGGCCGGATAAAGCACAACAACCAATATGATTGCAAGCTGAATCGTTTATTAAGTACAATGCATCATATTATATAGGCTTCTCCATATTAGCAAACGTCAGACACACCAACATTACACTGCTGCTGATTGGTTCTTTGTCTGATACACACGCTTTTTACATGCATGGCCCTTTTCTCACTGGTTTCCCATTTCCCATGCAATCCATCTGATTATGGCCTTGTTTATCACCTTGAAACCGATCCCAGCCAGGCCACCTGGCATCTGCCTCCCCCGGGCTAGTTCCCAACTTTCTCATAACAACTTTATCTAACCCCTCTATTCTTGATGTGCTGCTGCTGTAACTTTCCACCAAGGCAGCATAGGGATGATATAACCCCACACTCCTTAACCTCTGAGGATAGGACAAGCAGCACTGGGATTAAATTGCAGCAAGGGTGTCTTAAGTTGGACATTAGGAAAAACTTCCCATTAAGGTATTCAAGCACTGGAATAAATTGCCTAGGGAGGTTGTGGAATCTTCATCATTAGAGATTTTTAAGACCAGGTTAGACAAACACCTGTCAGGGATGGTCTAGATAATACTTAGTCCAGCCATGAGTGCAGGGGACTGGAGTAGATGACCTCTCCAGGTCCCTTCCAGTCCTATGAATACATGATTCTATAGCACAAGATGGGGGGAGATAGGGGAAGAAGAGGGGAGGGCATGATCCAGGAGCCAGTGGTAAAACACAGGGCCTCCATGCAGATGATCCTGGCTTCCAGGGAATCCCCGATATCTGCTGCTTCTGAAGGAAGGGGGATAGAACCATGTGTTCCTTCTGCTCCACTCCCTCCCTTCCCCATTCCCTAAATCTCTTTTCCAGAAATGTTTTGGTGAAAAGAATATAACAATAAGCTAACTGAATTTTCCTTCTCACAGGCACACATACATGGGTTTTCTGTGCAAGGGAGAGTTTGGTCCCTTTGTTAGGATATACTGTATACAATAATTCCTTTTAATTTTTTTTACAGAGCTACTCCTGAAGAAAAATAAAACAAAGAAGTAAGTTGCTAATAGGCAGCCTTTTTATGAGTTACAATATTAGTAACAATGTTGTCAAGATGGCTATAATAATTGATCTGTCATCTTAAAAATCATTATCTTAGGAAACCACTAAAATTAAAATCTGAGTATAATTTTCCTGGCATTATTCTTTCCCTGCAAAGGTCTGAGGAACATTGCAAGGTTTGGAGGGCAATGTACAGTACCAGTGTGTTTCTCTGACTCATTAGTTTGTTTTTCTCCCTGGGATTTAGATTGACATCTATTGGCCTGACTTGTGACACAACAGCCACGTTCTTTAAATGTCAGTTCCATAGTCACTGCTTTATGAAGTTTCCCCAGGTGCAACAGATCTAGAGTTGGTATATTTTTTTAAAAAATGGTTCAGCTTAGCCACTGAGGCAAAGCCTATGGATGTGAAAAGTGTAGTCTTGTCTTTTTGCCTTCTTGTATTCATGAAATATATGTAAAAGAGATCAAAGCCAAGGGTTAAAACTCAAATAATTTTAAGAAGTGGAACACCATAAAATGCCTCATGGGCTTGACAATGTATTAGTCAACTGATTCCAAGTCTGGGAAATACTTGAGTGGACATTAAAGATGCTGTAATGCATCAAAAATAATTTTGAACATCAAGCATTTTGATTTTTTTTAATTAGGTATATTTGTATGTAGGTAGACAAGTTAACTACATAATGACTATGTTCAAATTTACTTTCATCCTATAGATCTTGTGTGTGGCAGAACTGGAGAGTGTTCTTCTCCAAACTCTCCTAATAAGTGACTGTACACTAGTATTTGGTCAGAAAATAACAAAATGCAGTATTTGAATATCGTGTCTATGGACACAGGTAGTCTTTTTTACCATAAAAGGGAATGCAATATTTGCATAGCAATAAACCATAGAGAAAACTCTTGTTGATGAAAAATGCAAAGGAACTGTCCCACAAATATAACAAACAGTTGGGATGGGCTAGTTCTGCAAGGTTCGGGAGTTTGCACTTGTAAAAAACTTCTACATACCATCAATGTAGATTAATTAACATGTCAGTGTGTAGGTATATGTATGTAGTTAATCACATTAATGTGGACAGTATGCTATGTAATGATCATCCAACAGAAATTGAGGGACGTTCCATGGCCTGTGTTATGCAGGTCAGATGAGAGGATTACAGTTTATAATCTATGAATCTTGTTAATACTAAAACTAATAATTCCCTTTTCTACAACTCAGGTCACACACATCCTCCCCCTCCCACACAAGTTTGGTCATGTGAGACAAAGTGGAAAACTCAAGATTATACAAAGGAACAATCCTTGCTTTGAGTATCCAGCAAAACAGACATATATTTTGTTTCTGTTCTCCCCTTCTCCCACAGGTGAATTATAATCAAGTGTAATAGTCACATAAACTGACCAGGTTCTGCTGGAATCAGTGTTCAGCTGAAACAACATTTTGAAATATTAAGGTAGCCAAAACATTAAAATAATAGATTAGCTTGTATTAATTCACAGCTTTCCCCTCTATTTCAATATATGAAACTTTTCTTTATGTGCTAGTTATACGCTTACACTGCTCACAATCTTTAGGAAAAACAATGTCATAACATGGAAATTGTCTCACAATATCATACCTCTTTGGAATATCAACAACCAGTTCCATTTTAAGACTGCCTCCAGAAGCCAAAGTCTTAGTATCGAGATTCTGTGATTCTACAGGTGCACACTCTGCAGTGTTGCTCGATGGATGATACTATAATCTGATAGCCCTTTAAATTAGTGAATGATTAGATAAGGCTATTACAACGTTAGAGCAGAAGACTCAGACTACCAATTTAACAACTTTGGACTTCATTGGTTTTAGAATGAGAAATATCCAACAACAATCCAATGCTACTGACCCAAACTCAAGTTGTTAACACATCGTGGGGTCTTTTGGAAATTGTTAATAATTCTTTATACACATTTATATACAATTAAAAAATTAGTAAACCAGTGCTAAGTAAAAACAATAGACTCAGCCCTAGACTTTGAGATTTTAGCCTGGGGAAAAAATGTACTCAGCTTTCATCCTGCTTAACACTGTGCCCTCTGAACTGTCAAATATACTTCACTCAAAGTGAGCTGCTGGCAACTCCTGACATTCAAATCTAGAGACTGCTAAATGTATGATCTTATTTTAAACTAATGCGACAGTACAGAGGGAGACACCTTATAAGGTAGCTAGGTCTCCAGCCATATAGGACTATAAAGATCAATATCAAAATCTAGAACTGCACGTAGAAGGGAACAGTAAGCTAGTGTAGACTTCAGAGCACTCATATAACATATTCCCTGTGACTAATTCCATTACATTCACCACAGCATTCTGCACCAACTTTAAATTCTGAGAGATTTTTGAGGGTAGCCTCTTAAAAAGCCAACATAAAAATCTAATCTGGAGGTCACAAAGGCATGGCTATATCTGGCCAGGTTTACTTCCCAGATAAATAGTTACAGCTGTCATGATATCAAAAGGCGATACTGATGCCACCTTGAACTGCAGGAGCATCTGCTAACCTTTTTCCAGTAGCACATTTTCAGATAGTTTTGGTTATGTAATGGCTTTGACACCTATTTAAAAACTGTGAAATTTATAAATAAATATAAATGTTCTAAAAAGGTCTCACCACGTTTCTGGCCATACAGGAAGCTTTTAATAACAGCTGTGTCCAATCATTAAGTACTAGGCATTATTCCGATTTTGTGTGTGTAAGCATGATTCAAGAGAATTTTTTTATCTTATACCTACATCTCTCATTCTCAATTAGTTTGCTGAAAGAAGATAAACTAACCTGAAAGTATGTGTAAAAAAATAAATAAACCTGTGCAAGCTGTAAATATTCTTGTTTCAAGAGTAAATTATCTAGCTTTGCTTCTCTGAGGAATCACTGACAAAGTCCCCTGCTCTTTCAGCCTTTCTTCCCGATTATCCAATACTACTTGCCCCAATCCTGCAACTCTGTAAGTAACAAGGGCATGATAAGGGCCATCATTACTCTTTTCACATATAGGTTCTTTGGCACAAGTATCCATTTTACTACCACACAGTTCCCATGGTTTTCAGAGATTAAATAACCTTGAGTTGTTGAGCTGTCATGTTAATACTAAACCCTTCAACAGTCTCCTCCCCAAAGACACAAGTAAGATTGATCCCACTTGTGACTTGTTCATTTCTGAAACTATACCTTACCATTAGTGTCCTTCTCTGGCCTATCTGAGACATCAGTAAGTGTAGCAAATTGATTTTAATCCCTCTATACAGTATGTAACGTCTTTAGGGATAATGTTTGGTAAAAATACATCTTTGGTGGTTCAGAAACTACTTAGCTTAAAAAAAAGACTAGTCATGTCAGGTATCAAATTATCCTGTTTTCTTAGTGTACATTTTAATTTAGGGATTGAAAAGAACTGCATCTCAAGGTAGACTAAGATAGCAGCACATTTCAGCTTTAAGTGCTCATCAAGCCAAGAGACAACAGAATTGGTGAATGGGGAATTTCAGATCCTTAGAGTAGTGTTTCCCAAACTTGGGACGCTGCTTGTTCAGGGAAAGCCCCTGGCAGGCCAGGCCAGTTTGTTTACCTGCCCTGTCCGCAGGTCTGGCCGATCATGGCTCTCACTGGCTACGGTTTGCTGCTCCAGGCCAATGGGGGCTGCTGGAAGCGGCGGCCAGCACATCCCTCGGCCTGCGCCACTTCCCATAGACCCCATTGGCCTGGAGTGGCGAACCGTGGCCAGTGGGAGCCGCAATCGGCCGAACCTGCGGATGGGGCAGGTAGACAAACTGGCCCGGCCTGCCAGGGGCTTTCCCTGAACAAGCGGCATCCCAAGTTTGGGAAACACTGCCTTAGAGAAATGAGAACTATCACATAAGGAAGTGTGATTTGAATTTGTCTCTTTGCTTTGGCTGTGCCATCCTAACAGCATTTATAAATAGAAACAGAATTTTAAAATCAAGACCTGCAGTAGCTCATTTTCATCATTATCTGAGCAATGAAGTATATAACCTCCAAATGAATACATAAGCATATTGAATGAATTTGCAAGTTGTAGTCCCTCCTCTCCCAGCTTCTCAATAAGCTTTCAAACCAATTTATTGTTGAGCAGCAAATGGAAAACAAAGTCAAAGTCAACAAAAGTGGGTCTTTTGAGCATTACCCAATTAGCCTTAAAAGAAGGAATTTGGTTTCTTTCAACTGCCAAGAAGTTTAAAAATAAAATCATTGTGCATTTTGAAGGGCAGATACAATAACCAATTAGTTGCTAATAAACTAGTTTCCTCGGACTTGGTGGATTTATAGGCTCAGAAATCAAACACTATTGATGAATCAATGTTGTTCCCCCCCCCCCCCCCCAGAGCTGACAGAATGGACAGTATAGCTCTAATTAGAAAGTCAGACAGCAGTGGTTTTGAAAAGCACAAAATTTTAACACAAACTTTGAAAGACATGTGAGATGTTATGTCCTTTTACAGCAACAGTATCTTTCTCTATAAAGGAGTTGTTAATTATTCAGTTTAAAAAAGGAAATCACAAACCCTTAAAAGACGAAGAAAGAAAAAATCTGTATCCTCTTGTGGGTATCGGGAGAACGCTGAAAAAGAATATCTGAAACAAGTAGGCTATTTGTTTTTATTTTCAAAACCCCTGCTCTTTTTTGTACTTGAAGAGACAATTCTGACATATGGGGGGCACTAATGGGACAGGAGTTGCTCCCTCAACACAAGCATAGTCATTTTGCTCACCTGTACAACATGAGGACAGAAGGGCTTATGTTTCTATCTACCCTCAAGATAGCCGACAAGGAAGTGCGGGGAAGAGGTGAGGCAATAACCTGGCCTCCTTTCTTCACCAGACTGCTGAGCTGGGCTGGCCTTGGAGAGAAGCACACATTGCATCCCTTGAGGGGGGTGGCAATAATCCTATTCCCATGGGATAACCCCCTTACCATTGCAACATGAGCATGATGGGAGTCTAAACAGATCTGGTTGAAAAATAGGATGGATTTTTCATTAGAATGTTTATGAAAAAAATTCTCTCTCTGGCTCAGTTGCTGAACAGTTTCTCCTCATCATTTACCACTGCCCCAGCTTTTGTGTCATCTGCAAACTTCATCAGTGATGATTTTATGTTTTCTTCCAGGTCAAGATGAACTGGACATGGGTAAAAACCTCAAAAGGTCCAAAGTATGGATATTTATTCAAAACTTTTCCGACTATCTGAACGGTTATCCCTTGACACTGGGCTAAAAAATCAAGAGTTGCTCATAAAAACCAGGCTCCCTCTGAAATTTCTGGCACGTCCACTGTTCAAAATAATGCAAGAAAAGCCTCATCTGGTATTTTGGCACTTTAAATGTTGGTCCCTGAGAGAAACTAGAAATGATAAAAACATTTCAGGACCTCAAGAAAGGTTCAGCTTGTGTTCAATTTTAAGAATAAAGATGGGCCAGGATTCTGAGTGGAGGTACAAGAGGACTTTATTGTCTTTGAACTGGTTTGCCCATTTCTAACATGAACTAATGTGACAATTCTACTTTCCCTCACTTCCCAGCAAAAGCATTCTCTGAATCTGATGGGTCTTCCAGGGACCTTAACTTCACAAGATGATGATGAAACAAGTACAGAGCTACGTCTTTGATTTGGTGAACTCACTAAGTTAGTGCTTATGGGACCAGATAGATTTTATGATTTAAAACAAATTATTTTCACGCACTCAGTTTATCTGGAGACAATTAAAAGAGCTTAAATGAGCCACATAGAAAATAGGGAATTATTTAACAACAGGATATTTGGACCTCAATTCTGCATACTTCTGTATGTGAGAAGTCTTATTCTATGTAACATGTATGTTACTTACGTGAGGAAGTGTTTGCCTCATCAGAGGCTTAAGCAGAGCACCGAGTGTTAACATAAAAAATGAACTAGAATATGGACTTGATAACATGGTGTATTAATTCACACTATAGGGGTTAAAATTCTAGTACGTGCTAACTGGCCTGTGTGGACTCTGCCACTGTGCACTAAAAGTTCCCTAGTGCATGTTAATGTAGTACTGTTTGAAATAGGACTACATTAATGTGCACCAAAGAAATTTCAATGAGAACAAGCAGGGTCGATACAGATACATTAGTTAGAATGACTCTTCTCTGCTATCTATTCACAGCAGTTTACACTCCTCTAGTATGGACTAATGCACCATGTAGACAAGCCCTAGGTAGTCCTAGAGGGAAAGAATAAAAGGGTAAATAAGTCAAGTCCTGACCCTGCAAAGACTTCTACACATGTTAAACTTTATACGTTGTGAGTAGCCCTACTGAATTTACATGAATTTACAGGGTGTAAAATTAAGCACATACCAAGTCCTTGAAGGATCAAAGGTTAACACTACAGTGTGAGCTGAAGCAAATCCTCCTATATATTATTGATATGTCAATCAAACTTTAAAAAATAATTTACCAGAGACAAGGATGCAGTGTTGTTTGCACATCCTCTGGTGCTAATTCTCCTGTGTGAGGTGAATTAGGCAGAAATAAAGAGACAAATGGAGTAGCCCCAGTGCAGGAGTTTCGACATTGCCAGTCAGGTGAAAATAAATCTCTAATTAAATTTCTTCTAGAAGCACACATGGGTTACAAACAGCACTGGTATTGTTGTGCTTTCTTGCCAACTGCACATGTAAAATATTTAATCATTAGCACATTAATGTTATGTTTAAAACACTTTTATAATATCACTTTGAAAGTGTTTGTATTAAATCTCTTTTGATTATAAACATTGTGCTTACAATCAATTCTTTTATTACTCCATAGATAGTATAACCTCTCTCTCAAAAGTATTATAAAGTGTTAGACCAAGAGTTTAAACAAATAATTCAGAGTGGATAATACAAGAAGCTTTTAATTGTCTCTGGGCTTACTTTATTGAAAACTATATTCTGTTCCAGTTACTGAACTGTACTTTTACAGAAATGTACTCATGAAATGCAGTGAAATCAAGTTAAACGTCCTTTGTTACTCAGTAAACCCTTTATACACATTTAAAAATGAATAATTTTCCATTGTGCTCCTGAGGTAGAGCAGTTAATTTAAACACCTGCATACCTATTTATCCTCAAGATATGCCATACCACATGTCTGCAGATGGAGTTTACTCTATAACAGCTGCTATTTTAAACACAAAATTATTTTTATTCAGTTGAACTGAAGTCTTGATGTGGTTACTTGACAGGATACTTCCAGATTTAGTTATAATCACAAAAATAATGGTTGATGGGTACCGCAGTCTTAATGACAAAGTATTGCATGCTAGAAGTGATTCTTCCAGGCACAGGGAAATCAGGTATAGACATGGAAAGAACATTCATTTCTATTGTATATACACATCTCTATTTTTCTTGATTGTCTGCAATAACCAAATGACTCTTCTCTGCTATCTATTCACAGCAATTTCTGAAGCACCAAAGCACATCAAAATCAGCTCAACTTTCCCATAATAAAATCAAGGACTCTAATGGTATTGGGTCCAAACAATCCATTCTGTGAGCTATGTATGATGGAGAACTCCTTGCGTTTCACTTATTGTGCTTTCCTAGGATAATTCCATTCAGAGGAGAGGTGGTGATCCAGCCTGTTCTGGCCCCACCTTCTTCTCTCAGGTCAGCACTCCACATCAATGAGTCTTAAGTGGGGAATTCTGTGGTATGTAAGAGGAGTGGGATGATATCCTGGAGGTCCCAGGGAAGTAGTTCTACACATAGGGCAAGGAAGACCTGCACACAGAGTACCCTCCATATGAGGGAATGATCTGGCCCATTATCATGGGGATTACTACTACAAATTTGCCTGGTGTCTTATAATTATTTCTTAAAATGGATTTTTCACTCTTTTATAGAAGTTTTACACTAATTGACTTCATGGGAGTCAATGCAGTTACATCAGTTTTATTCATGTACAACACAGTGGCAAGTCAAAACCTTGAATTAGCAGAATGTTTTTTAGCATTTGCTTTCTAGTAAATTTTTTACTTTTATCCAGTGCTGCTGCATCTTAGGATCTGGATGGAGATGAAACAAGGCAAGAACTGTGGATGATACCAAATTTAAGTAAACTATTAATTTGAGAGGCAATAAGGAAAGGGTCTCAAATATACAAGGAGCAAAAGAAAGACAAATTAAAGAGTAGGTCCTCCACTTGGCAGGGAAGGAGAGCTAACAACTGATGACATGAAGAAAGTAGAGGTGTTTAATGACTATTTTCCTTCCGTCTTCATTCCTTCCTTCCGTTGACCAGATACTCAACACAATTAATATTAACAACAATGGGAAAGAAATGCAAGTTAAAACATGGAAAGAACAGGGGGGAGGGATAGTTCAGTGGTTTGAGCATTGGCCTGCTAAACCCAGGGTTGTGAGTTCAATCCTTGAGGGGGCCATTTGGGGATTGGTCCTGCTGTGAGCAGGGGGTTGGACTAGATGATCTCCTGAGGTCCCTTCCAACCCTAATAATCTATGATTCTAAGAATAGAAGATGTACATAAGTTGCTGGTATTCAAATGGCCAGGGCCTGATGAAATTTACCCTAGGGTATTTAAGGAACTAGCTGAAGTAATCTCAAAACTGTTAGCAATTATCTTTGAGAACTCAGGGAGGGCAGGTGAGGTCCCAGAGGTCTGGAGAAGGGCAAACCTAGTACCTATCTTTAAAAAGGGGAACAAGAGGACCCAAGGAATTATAGACCAGTCAGCATAATCACAATATCTGTAAAGATGGTGGCACAAATTATTACATAACCAACGTGTAAGCATCTAGAGGACAATGGGATTATAAGGAATAGTTTATATGAATCTGACAAGAACAAATCATGCCAAACCAACCAAAGTGCTATTTTTATAGGGTTATTGGCCTGGTGAAGAGTGGAGAAGCAGTAGACATGTGATATCTCGATTTAGTAAAGCTTCTGACACAGTCCTGCATGACAGTCTCATAAGCAAACTAGGGAAATGTGGTTTAGGTGAAATTACAGTAACATAGGTGCCCAACTGGTGGAAATACTCTACTCAAAGGATATTTATCAATGGTTCACTGTCAAACTAGGAGGATGTGTCTAGTGGGGCCCTGCACAGGTCACTTCTGGGTCCTGTACTAAATCAATATTTTCATTAATTACTTGAATAATGGATTGGAGAGTATGCTTATAACATTTGCAGATTACATGAAGCTGGGTGGGATTGAAGCACTTTGGAGGACAGGAATAGAATTCAAACTGATCTTGAAAAATTGGAAAACTGGTCTGAATTTAGATGAAATTCAATAAAGCCAAGTGCAAAGTACTACACATAGGAAGGAAAAATTCAGATGCACAACTACAAAATGGAGAATTACTGGTTAGGTGGTAGTTCTGCTGAAAAGGATCTGGGGATAATTGTGGAACACAAACTGAATATGAATCAGCAGTATGACCTGAAGAAGAGCTCTGTGTAAGGTTGAAAGTTTGTCTCTACCACTAGTGGAAGTTGGTCCAATGAAAGACATTACCTCACACAACTTGTATCTCAACAATATGATGCAATTGCAAAAAAGGCTAATATCATTCTGGGGTACATTAGTAGGAGTGTTGTATGTTAGACAATTGTTACATTGTCTTTGGCACTGATGAGGCTCGGCTAGAGTGCTATGTTCAATACTGGGAACTACACTTTAGGAAAGAGGTGGACAAATTGGAAAGAGTTGAGAGGAGAGCAACAAACATGACAAAAGGTTTAGAACACCTGACCTATAAGGAAAGGTTAAAAAAACTGGGCCTATTTAGTCTTGAGAAAGAAAGACATGGGGGATCTGATAACAGTCAAATATATTAAAGGTTGTCATAAAGAGGACTGCACTCAATTGTTCTCCATGTCCACGGTAGGTAGGCCCAGGGCCGGTGCAAGGATGTTTCGCGCCCTAGGCAAAACTTCTACCTTGCGCCCTCCCCCATCCAAGAGCCCCCACCCTGAGGCGCTCCCCCCCACAGCAGCTCCCCCCTTCCACCCTGAGGTGCCCCTCCTCCGTGGAAGCTCCCCCCCTCTGCCCTGAGGCACCCCCCCTGTGGCAGCACCCCATCCCCCATCCTCCGCCCTGAGGCTTAGGCGCCGCAAGTCTGGGAGGTGGGAGAAGTGAAGCAGCCATGGCATGCTCGGGGAGGAGGTGGGGCAGGGATGAACTGGGGCGGGGAGTTCCCCTGCGTGCCGCCCCCCCACCTTACTTTCTGCAGGTGGCCCTCCCCGCGCTCTCCTGCCCCAGCTCCCTCCGCCTAAATGCCGGCGGCGACTGGGGTGGCCAAAGATCCGGCCACCGCGGTTGCTGCCGAAGTAAATGCTGCCCCCCAAATCCTAGCGCCCTAGGTGACCGTCTAAGTCACCTAAATGGTTGCACCGGCCCTGGGTAGGCCAAGAAGTAATGGGCTCCATCTGCAGCAAGAGAGATTTAAGTTAGATATTAGGGGAAAAAAACTTTCTAACTATAATGGTAGTTAAGCTCTGGAAGAGGCTTCCAAGGGGGGTTGTGGAATCTCCATCATTGAAGGTTTTAAAGGACAGATTAGACAGACATCTGCCAGGGATGGTCTAGATTTCTCTGGCCCTGCCTCAGTGCAGAGGGATGGATTTGATTGCTTCTTGCAGTCCCTCCTATCTCTATATTTATGATTCTATACAAGTCTTTCAGTATTAACCAGTGAGAAAAATGCCAAAAGCTGTTTTATGACAAACAGATTTAAACCCAACATACATTTCTCTTTTCCAAGGTAGCACGTTTTCAGCTACTTTAGCACAAAATGAATTTACAGAGAAGTAAAATGTTTTTGCCATTTAAAATGTAGCTTTTGTGACTGCAGCCTAATATAAATACATCTAAGGCTTTTACAGAACACACATACTTTTACAAAGTCACTAAAATAGAAATACCAACTGTTAACATTTGTTTTGTACAAACAATACACTTGAAATAACGCTAATGCTATGGACTATATGACCCAACTGGGGCTGGGGAGAATCAGGAGAGAGGCTGGGTCATGAAGCACTGGAGTTCTAGGTTAGAGTTCAATATTGGGAAGCAAGGGTAAATTACTGAGTCAGCCGCAGCCTATTCAATTCACAGGAAACAAGCTAAGAGTGTACAAATGGAGGAAGTGGAAGTCAAAGGAGCAGGCACCTCGGAGTGTCTTTAGACAACCACAGTAGCCACTCAGGGAGAACACTGGCTTCCTTAAAAGAGCAGACCTCTGCAACAGCCCAAAGTTATTCTTACTTCTAAATCAAGAGGGAAAAGGGAGGAGGAGGAGGAGACTTCTGTTTGTGTTGGCCCTGAAAAAACAGAGGGAACCAGAGATGCCTTTTGATTACCCTGAGAAAAAGGGATTTGGGAACTCTGCATCTGTGACCCCAATAAAAGGAAACTTTAAGATTATATATTGAAAGCCCTAGAAACAAGCTTTTCGGTTTATATTTCTTTCTTGGTTTAATAAGAGTTTTTATTGGGTAACCTGAAACTAGTCATTACTCTAATAGGTTCCAGATTATCCGGGGGAGAGGGCAAGTAAAAATGTAATCAGGAGCTAAACTAATTCTAAAACACAAACTGCTTAATAGTGTTTTCAAATCCTTCTTGGTCAATCTTTAACATGAATTAGTCACTATTTTGCTTCTAAAATATAAATTGCCCTATATTAGTGGTTTAAAAGCCAACAAAACTCCAGATGAAGAGCAGTAAAGATCTAAAGAGCATAGTCCCGGCTGCCAGCCCCACTCAGCCCACTGCCAGCCCAGGGGTGAGCAGGGCCGGCGGCCAGAACCCCGGCTGGCAGGGACTGGCGGCCGGAACCCCAGCCCGACAGCGGGCTGAGCGGCTCAACCTGCTGCCGGCCTGGGGTCCCGGTGCTGGCCCCGCTCAGCCCGCTGCCAGTCTGGGGTTCCATCTGCCGGCCCCTGTAAATGTAACATGTATTGTTGGCATGCAAAACCTTAAATTACAGTGAACAAATGAAGACTTGGCACACCACTTCTGAAAGGTTGCCGACCCCTGATATAGATAGTCAAAGGAGCAAAGACACCAAAAGCAGACATAAAGGTTGATTTCCAAAGATTCAAAGTACTGTAAGCATGACAAGCCAAATGTTTTAAAATAAAAATACTTTATAAAGCAAATTAAAAAAATTAACGAGCAAAATCAACATGAGAATTTTTTGCCTGTGGTTCCAGTCTCCAGTTACTGAACTTCACTGAATTTTCCACTTACATTTACATTTTGTTACAGAGTTTCAACAAACTTATATATGACTGGGATAGCCCAGTGAAGCCCATGGGAGGCCAATATTTGGAAGGCAATAGTTGTAAAATCATCAAAATAGGTATTTGATGACTAAAGAAACACACAGATTTTTTCTATTGGAAATGCCGGTATTACAGACACATAAAAAGTATTGCAGTTCATAAGGGGGAAAAAAATCAAACGCGCAAGTACAAAATGGGCAGTGGTACTGCAGAAAATGATCTGGGGATCACAGTGGATCACAAATGAAATATGAGTCAATAGTGTGATACTGTTGAGAGAAAAACAAATGTCATTCTGAGATGTATTACTATGTATGTCATATAAGTGACACAGGAGGCAATTGCTCTGCTCTACTCAACACTGATGATGTAATGAGAGATTTTGCTTTTAGCTGTTTTGAAAAACCTTGCAGCACCTTGATAGAGTCCAGCAGAGAAAAACTGAAAAAAGGGGGTTTAAATATGGTAGAAATTCCACCTCTCCCCATTGATACAATTAAGGTGGTGACAGTATCAGGACACTTCAATTTGCATAAAACAGCAGTTAGTTTAAAGGTTAAGGCTTTGATAAATAGTAATTCATGATAGTTTAAAGTTAGAAATAAAAAATGGTGGATGAAATAATCCTTCATGAAAGACACAGGGTTAGGTTATGGAAAGTTCCAGCAATTCATAGGGAGGAGCTTTGCTATCCGAAAATAGATCAAAGGGAGGAGCTCTACCCAAGATGGTGTCAGACAGAGGAGCTTAGCTATCTAAAAGTAGGTATGATGTAATAGGAAGGATCTAGAGATATGCTAATTAGAGGAAGCTGATTGGCTAAGCCAGGCTAATGAATTATGTTAATGAGAAGACCTTGAGATAGCAACCAACATATAAGGCCAACTAGCAGGTTGATTGTAGTGGGTTTGAGGCTTTGTGGAAGAACAGCATCTACGTGAGAAGAAGAATGGAAAGTTCCGAAAAGCAGCTTCCTGGAAAAGCAACAGCAGACGTCTAAAGGTCACCATGGCAATGGCTTTAATAGCAGTGCAATCAGCAGTTCCTGACAGCAGCAACAGCCAGCAGCAACTGCTGATATGCCCGCAGCCTGAAGCAGCAGTTACAAAAATTGTGGCCTTGACAATCACCATCCTTAACATCATCATGATGTTCATGATCTGATCAATATGATCAGAAGGACCATTAAGATGAACTTGGGTAGGAGTGTAAGTCTGATTTTTCCATCTATCATTAAGGAGTATGTGGGTCTGTCTGTAAATAAAGCTGGATGCCTGTGTTTTGAGTTAAATCTCCCCTACCCATCCTGCTACCACTTGGCCAGTGCTCACAGGATGTTAAAAGTGTAAATGTTAGGTGTTAAATATTGAGATATGAAATGTTAACTATTAAATATTAAATGCCAAATGTTGGTATTAAGTGAATAATTCATCCTATTTATAATTCTACTGTGTTTTAATATGTTTTGTGTATTCTTTCTTGCTTCTATTAAATATACAGTAACTACTTTTAAAAAAAAATAATAAAAAAATATTCTTATGTTTTCAAGAATTTCTGCTTGTGTGTCAATCCTTGAGTGGAAGGATGTATCCGTGTCCTTTCAGGGGTTAGAAAGACTAGCTTGCTCTGGGGAGCCCTCTGTGGATCAGAGACAGCCCCCTGGTAACACCTTGTCAATTCCTTTAGGGTGGGCCACAACTTTGTTACCCTTTTGTTAAATTAGAAGCATTATCGTAGGCTAATTTAATTAGCATCTAAAATTTAGGGTAAAAAATTAGGCCTCAGCTGGAGTACTATGTCCACTTTAGGACATCACTCTTTAAGAAAGATGTGAACAAATTGAAGAGTGTCTAGAGGAGAGCAACAAAAATAACAGAAGGTTTAGAAAAACCTGACCTAAGAGGAAAGGTTGAAAGAATTAGGCATGTTAATTCTAGAGAAGAGAAGACTTAGGGAGAACATGACAACAGTCTTCAAATATGTAAAAGGTTGTATAGAGAGGATGGTTATCAATTGTTCTCTATGTCCACCAAAAGGTAAGACAAGAACTATTCAGCTTAATCTGCAACAAGGGAGATTAAAGTTAGATATTAGGAACAAATTTTCTAACATTAAGGCTAGTTAAGCATTGGAACTGGTTATTTAAGGAGGTTGTGGAAGCCTCATAATAATCAGGGATGGTCTAAGTATACATAATTCTGGACTGGATGACCTCGGAGGTCTCTTCAAGTCCTACATTGCTTTGATTACAATAGAACCTATTGGAGAGGGTGATGTACAGACGGTATACAACATTTTGATACGTACATTGAGTCTGATGCTACTGAAATTTTATCTGGAAGGATAAATTCTGCAATAAAAATAAAGATCTGCATTTCATAACTCTCTCACTATATCCTTAAAGTAATGTCTTCAATAGTCAAGTTGTTATTAAAACAGTTTAATCAAAGGTTGAAACTTAAAATGTAGTTTGACTCCAGGAACTACAAAAACCACTACTGAAAGTAATTAATTCAGGGAAGTGTAAAATGTCATGACCGGTCAATGAGTGTGATGGAAACAGTAGCATGAGCTATGGGAGAAGACAGTGAAGGCAAAGATAAGCAGGAGCTTCAGGAAAAGGACCCAAAAATTAGAGAAGTTTCAGAACACAGAGGACCAAGTGAGAATTGCAAGGGGTAACCAAGTGACAAGATGTGCTACAAAAAAATTAACCTGGAACAGTCTGCTTTTCCTTATGTGATCTGAAAGATGCACTATGATGGAGGGAAATGATGGAGATATACAGAAAGGCTATATACACAGTGAAGGGTTAATCACAAACAAAACTCTCTGAAATTAATCCAATAAGTGAATACAATGCCTACTATTTATCTTTGAGTTTCTATAGAGCCAATCAGTAAAGTATCTCAACATTTCTTAGGTATTAAATCTGTTTGGTGAGTTTCCTAATGTATTTCAGAAAGTTTTCTGTTCTCACCTCCTTTGATGCTATCATTAGGGGAATACGTATATTTAAGTCATCAACACATATTAACTTGTAGTCTATTCTCAATTTCACAGATACCAATAGCATAGTAGATACAAAACTGATGAACACGTATATTTACGTACCTGACTTTCAACTAGCTCCTACAGAAGCAATTTTACCAATTAACATGTAGCCTGTTAACAACTGTCAATAGACCTAACTGTGGTATCCAAGGCATACAATTCTTTTCAGATAAAGTAAATATATTAGTCTTCTCACTCACATCTATACACTAGACTAGTCAATGGAGTTCCTTCATGGCTTAGGCCTTTTGAATATAGCTGTTGTCAAATGTATGAAAACTATTTTAACTAGACCATATTTAAAGACACATTGTTTAAAACCAGCATCAAAAATACTTTTCATAAAACAAATTTCAATTACAAACAACAATTTTAATGCCTCTGTAATTAAAAACAATTTAAAATATTAAGCTGTCAGATGCCAGCATTCAATAAGGTTATTTGCCTCTGCATTACCACTCAGCTGGCTAATTCTGATATGGGATGAAAAGCAGCACAAATCTACTGTGTTAAGTTTCTGAAATTACCATTAATTTAATGCATTCTGTACTGTACCTGTAAATTAATTAAAATGCTGCTGCTTCTTCAAGTTGTTCATTAGCTGACATCCAAACCTTTTTGTGCCTGCATTTTCTGAACAAATATGGAAACTGCTAAAATGTCATCTTAAATTTCTCTACTTTCAAATCAATATATTATTTAAAATTACATTTCTATGCAGCAGTAGCCTTTTTATTTCTTTATTTTTGCACACTGTACAATAAGAATTACTTTAATATAGACTTTCCATGTGGTTTGTTTCTTTTATAATGCCAAATAGGCTAAAGCCATGCCATAAGTGTTAATCAACAATCCAAAACAAAATCCAATGCCTTTACATTGGGAGCTTTTCCACTGATTTCACTGAATATTGATCAGGCTCTTAAAGACTGCTTTCTGCCCTTAAGCGTGCATTTGTGCCCTTAAATGTCCCATTGTAAGAGGCAGTCCTTAGAAATAAAGTTGATAGTCCTTAGAAATAAAATGGGGAGTTACTGTAAAGACAGAAACACACTATTTCTACTGTCTGAGCTGTTCTTTTACAATATAGTCCACTTCTTAGTACTAAGAGGGAAGCATTTTCCATTGCTAACAGTGAACAGCAATTTTTACAGTTGCCATTGCCACTGATGGTTGCATGTGCTGGTTACATCTCTTATGACAAGTGCTCATTTAAAAATTCTAATGTCCATCTCATCCTATTATTCAGGTGAACAACTCCAGAATGGAATTTCAGCTGAGAGCTCTGTGCTTCTGCTATTATGGTGAATCCCAGCATGGGAAAAGATCTTCATGTCTTTTGACAAATTAAAGCCAAATCAAGCACAACAAATCAAATGTGCCTCTATGACATTACTACCAATAACAGCTTAGACAATAAGACACTGATTCTGTGTCACTAGAGGACACAGAAGTATTCATTAAACAGCAGAAAGGTGTTCATACATCATCACAGCCTCAAGCATTTTCTAAATAGGACTAATCAGACAGTTAGGTTTCAGATAAAAGAATGTCTAAACAAGTGGCTGTTGTATATTTGTTTCTCAGCTACTAAAACCTAAAACTGTTTATTTCTAAAGATCTTTGGCATATGGAAATAAAAAATGTATCATCATTCAAAATGATGTTCATGTAGCAACAAACGGAAAAAACAGTGGGGAGAGAGGGTGAATTAACTTGGTTAATATTTAAACATCTCAAGAAAGGCAACAAAGTATGACTGAATGAATCATCATACATTAATGAAAACAAATATTAGGTATTTGTAGAAGGCTTATCCTTGGTATGTTTAGTTTTAATAAGGGAGAAGACAGTCTGAACACAAGAATTTTCATCTTGTAACGCCTCTTACAATTGCTCACAAAAGCAAAGTGAGCCTTTTAAATATTTATGCATTCTTCGAGGAAAACTCTTCTGGTGCCTACTGATTAAAAATACCTGGAGCATTCAAATAGTTCATGATTTTTAAAAATAAGTTTACCATTTTCTAATGATATTCACAAATCTCTATCAATTAAAGTTAATAACCATGATCAGACATAGCATTTTATTGATCTCCTAAATATGCAGTCAAGAAAAGTATAAGCAAACAGAACACATTATCTGATCCTACCCCCATTTAAATTAAGGGCAAAACTTAAAAAAAGGTTGTAGAGCAGTTTTTAAACTAGGAGATGGGGGAAAGCCGACTGCTGCAGAGGAGCATGTGGATCGGACACAGACTTCCCTTAGGGGAGAATCTAATTATAGAGAATCTCCAGGTTATAGTCAGGAGCAGAGGATTGAAGAGTATAGTGTAAGGGTCGGATCAGATGATAAACAGTCACATAAAAAAGAATCTGGCACATCAGAAAAAGGCAGGCTAATAAACAGGGACAAGTTTTTAAAGTGCTTGTACACAAATGCCAGAAGTCTAAATAATAAGATGGGTGAACTAGAGTGCCTTGTGATAAAGGAGGATATTGATATAATAGGCATCACAGAAACCTGGTGGACTGAGAGCAATCAATGGGACACAATCATTCTGGGGTACAAAATATATCGGAAGGACAGAATAGGTCGTGCAGGGGGAGGAGTGGCACTATATGTGAAAGAAAGTGTAGATTCAAATGAAGTAAAAATCTTAAGCGAATCCACATGTTCCATAGAATCTCTATGGATAGAAATTTCATGCTCTAGTAAAAATATAACATTAGGGATCTATTATCGACCACCTGACCAGGACAGTAATAGTGATGATGAAATGCTAAGGGAAATTAGAGAGGCTATCAAAATTAAGAACCCAATAATAGTGGGGGATTTCAATTATCCCCATATTGACTGGGAACATTTCACTTCAGGACGAAATGCAGAGATAAAATTTCTCGATACTTTAAATGACTACTTCATGGAACAGCTGGTACGGGAACCCACAAGGGGAGAGGCAACTCTAGATTTAATCCTGAGTGGAGCGCAGGAGCTGGTCCAAGAGGTAACTATAGCAGGACCGCTTGGAAATAGTGACCATAATACAATAGCATTCAACATCCCTGTGGTGGGAAGAACACCTCAACTGCCCAACACTGTGGCATTTAATTTCAAAAGGGGGAACTATACAAAAATGAGGGGGTTAGTTAGACAAAAGTTAAAAGGTACAGTAACTAAAGTGAAATCCCTGCAAGTTGCATGGGCCCTTTTTAAAGACACCATAATAGAGGCCCAACTTCAATGTATACCCCAAATTAAGAAAAACAGTAAAAGAACTAAAAAAGAGCCACCGTGGCTTAACAACCGTGTAAAAGAAGCAGTGAGAGATAAAAAGACTTCCTTTAAAAAGTGGAAGTCAAATCCTAGTGAGGCAAATAGAAAGGAGCACAAACACTGCCAACTTAAGTGCAAGAGTTTAATAAGAAAAGCCAAAGAGGAGTTTGAAGAACGGCTAGCCAAAAACTCCAAAGGTAATAACAAAATGTTTTTAAGTACATCAGAAGCAGGAAGCCTGCTAAACAACCAGTGGGGCCCCTTGACGATCGAAATACAAAAGGAGCGCTTAAAGACGATAAAGTCATTGCAGAGAATCTAAAAGGATTCTTTGCTTCAGTCTTCACGGCTGAGGATGTTAGGGAGATTCCCAAACCTGAGCTGGCTTTTGTAGGTGACAAATCTGAGGAACAGTCACAGATTGAAGTGTCACTAGAGGAGGTTTTGGAATTAATTGATAAACTCAACATTAACAAGTCACCGGGACCAGATGGCATTCACCCAAGAGTTCTGAAAGAACTCAAATGTGAAGTTGCGGAACTATTAACTAAGGTTTGTAACCTGTCCTTTAAATCGGCATCGGTACCCAATGACTGGAAGTTAGCTAATGTAACGCCAATATTTAAAAAGGGCTCTAGAGGTGATCCCGGCAATTACAGATCGGTAAGTCTAACGTCGGTACCGGGCAAATTAGTCGAAACAATAGTTAAGAATAAAATTGTCAGACACATAGAAAAACAAACTGTTGAGCAATAGTCAACATGGTTTCTGTAAAGGGAAATCGTGTCTTACTAATCTATTAGAGTTCTTTGAAGGGGTCAACAAACATGTGGACAAGGGCGATCCGGTGGACATAGTGTACTTAGATTTCCAGAAAGCCTTTGACAAGGTCCCTCACCAAAGGCTCTTATGTAAATTAAGCTGTCATGGGATAAAAGGGAAGGTCCTTTTATGGATTGAGAACTGGTTAAAGGACAGGGAACAAAGGGTAGGAATTAATGGTAAATTCTCAGAATGGAGAGGGGTAACTAGTTCCCCAAGGGTCAGTCCTAGGACCAATCCTATTCAATTTATTCATAAATGATCTGGAGAAAGGGGTAAACAGTGAGGTGGCAAAGTTTGCAGATGATACTAACCTGCTCAAGATAGTTAAGACCAAAGCAGATTGTGAAGAACTTCAAAAAGATCTCACAAAACTAAGTGATTGGGCAACAAAATGGCAAATGAAATTTAATGTGGATAAATGTAAAGTAATGCATGTTGGAAAAAATAACCCCAACTATACATACAACATGATGGGGGCTAATTTAGCTACAACGAGTCAGGAAAAAGATCTTGGAGTCATCGTGGATAGTTCTCTGAAGATGTCCATGCAGTGTGCAGAGGGGGTCAAAAAAGCAAACAGGATGTTAGGAATCATTAAAAAGGGGATAGAGAATATGACTGAGAATATATTATTGCCCTTATATAAATCCATGGTACGCCCACATCTCGAATACTGTGTACAGATGTGGTCTCCTCACCTCAAAAAAAGATATTCTAGCACAAGAAAAGGTTCAGAAAAGGGCAACTAAAATGATTAGGGGTTTAGAGAGGGTCGCATACGAGGAAAGATTAAAGAGGCTAGGACTCTTCAGCTTGGAAAAGAGAAGACTAAGGGGGGATGTGATAGAGGTATATAAAATCATGAGTGATGTTGAGAAAGTGGATAAGGAAAAGTTATTTACTTATTCCCATAATACAAGAACTAGGGGTCACCAAATGAAATTAATAGGCAGCAGGTTTAAAACAAATAAAAGGAAGTTCTTCTTCACGCAGCGCACAGTCAACTTGTGGAACTCCTTACCTGAGGAGGTTGTGAAGGCTAGGACTATAACAATGTTTAAAAGGGGACTGGATAAATTCATGGTGGCTAAGTCCATAAATGGCTATTAGCTAGGATGGGTAAGAATGGTGTCCCTAGCCTCTGTTCATCAGACGATGGAGATGGATGGCAGGAGAGAGATCACTTGATCATTGCCTGTTAGGTTCACTCCCTCTGGGGCACCTGGCATTGGCCACTGTTGGTAGACAGATACTGGGCTAGATGGACCTTTGGTCTGACCAGGTACAGCCGTTCTTATGTTCTTATGTTCTACTTCGAGGGGAGCAAGAACGGGCCCAAGTTGCACTGAGCCACATGCATTGCTGGATTTGCTTTCCCTCACTGTATATTGTGAAAACGCTAAATGAGTGGTTTTCTACTTTTACAGCTAAATCATCTACCCTCATTGTCTACGGGTGCAGCTGAGTGAGAGTGGGGTGCACAGGAGCTGCTTGCCGCAGCCTGATACAGAACCAGTTTTTGGTCTGTCGCAGACCAGGTGTATTTTATAGTATGGTGGATGTTTTAGAACAGGTACTCAGGCTATGGCCTCATGAAGTTGAAGTGCAATAGTGCTCCAGCCAGAATCCCTCCTGTCCTGACATACTCCTATGGGGGTGGGAGCTGGATACATCATGCCAGCTAGGGACACTGCCACAGAGTAGTGCAAAGGGACAGATCACAGGGATTTTTTTTTATTATTTTTTTAATGGGAGGGAAGGGACAGAAAGAATCTCACTCCTCCTGAGCTTTTCTTTCCAACAGGGGGATCTGCACACAAACTTGCACCAAAGTAACGCAAACTCTGAATTCAAAACAAGTTAGCTATTTCAGTCCAAGTCTGCATGTGGACACTCGTATCTTATACAAACCAATTTGGGGCAAACTGATTTAATCTGAAGTACATGTGGCCACACACAGGTTTGCGCTAAAACAACTAAAATCAGGTTTAGGACACTGATTTACTTCAATGGTTGAGAGTTTGTGGGATGACCATCCCTTAGGCACTTCATCATGATCACTTTAGTCAATCATAAGTCCAGAAGAGCAACAGCATCCTCCTTCTGAGCCCAAATGAGTCACTTCAGTGACTCATCTGGTCTCTGGTTCTGATAAAAAGTAGTTTCACCTTCACCGGAGACCAGGTCTGACACACGTTAGAAGAGAAAACTAGCATGTCACCACTCTATCAGTCCCAACCACAAAAAACAAGGGTAAGCATTGCCAGCATAGAAGCTAAAGTACATGTCAGTTTTTCAGGTCATTGGACAGCTGCCCACTTAGAGCAGAAGGGAATGAAAATTAATAGCTCCCCTGAGGGAAAATATACAAATAAAGCCAGGGAAATGTATATAAATCAGACTATAAAATAACAATAGTTCTTACAGTGTTATTTTGACCTGACATTTCAGTTTCCTTTCAATACACCCTGTGCTGCAAAATGTCTTGGATTTAATTTCAAAAGGCAGGTTTTATTAGGTTTCCCTCACTTACAAAGACTTGCTGTCACTTCTTAGTAGCAATATAATGTTTCTCTTGAAGAAGGCAGTCATTTAGTTGACAGATCACGCTAATGCTAGCTGGTTTAGAAATCATTATAATTTTAATTGTTGATGCTACAGGAGGGAAAACAATTTTACAACAATGTATTAATTAAAAACAAGTACCAACAACCTTAATCCCACTGTCACTAGGATATGGGTGTTCTATGCTATATTCATGCTATTCCTTCTTAAGCAGCTATCAAGAGACTACGCCTGGAAACTGACCAGCTGCTAGGTCCTATCTGTTTTATTCATTAGGTCTAACAATATTCATCCCACAATTACATAAATAATTTAAGGTTATCCAGTTTCTAATTGCATTTTTAAAAACACTGAAATACTAAACCGTATGCCCTTTAAATGTTTAATTTGCAATTACCTGCTAAAATATTTTCCCACACACAATGTTATTGAGTATAAACCTGAATATGTGGTTTCGTTTATCCAGTAGCAATTCTTATATGAGCACAGTTGGACTTTCCTTGCCTTGCCTTTAATTTTCTGCCTCCTGCTATAGTCTCCAAAAAACCCAACAACACTACAATATACAGAGTACATGATCCTATTGGAGTATGAAAATGATGCAGAAATGCTCTCTCCAAAGACCTGAAGATGTTTTACTAGGGTGACCAGATAGCAAGTGTGAAAAATCAAGTTGGGGGTAGAGGGTAATAGGTGCCTATACAAGACAAAGCCCCAAATATCGGGACTGTCCCTATAAAATCAGGACACCTGGTCATCCTATGTTTGACTTCAAACTACACCATTCCTTTTCTCAAAATATCTGGTTACCGCATAACTATACTCTTTCATGCTATAAATGCTGTGTTTCCATACCCCATTCCATGTGGGTGTGGTCTTAGAGAGGCCTGGAGAAATAGCACGTGAATATTCTTTTTGGGGGTGGTGCCACTATCACCAGCTTCAGGGGAAAAGCCGTGTGAGGACTCTGGCTGCATTAAAGAATTGTTTGGATTTTTAGGACAAAGTGGTTCCATCTCCTTTATTTGGATACCTTTGATGCTACAGTACAAAAGAGCTAACAGCATCTCCTTGATCATGGCCTGATGTCTGTATGTTCAGCTACCACTTGAGGTACCTGCCGAGTGTGAGACCTGTACATCCCAAGCAACAAGGGACCTGGTGGAGTACTCTTAAGGAAGCCCGGTGCTCCTATGGAGGTCAGTCAGTCTCTGTTGTAGGCCTTATGTTACACTACAATCAACCTTCCTTTGCCACCATTTGTAGCTGTGTTCAGGATCTCAGCAGGGCCTCATTCTCATCTCTTCTCTGAGGTAAGCAATGTGAAAGTGACAGGGCTTTAGAAGGAGAAATAAAATAGGCAGACTGAGAACCACAAATGAAACTCCCAAACTCCTAAGAGGAAATGTTCTTGAATTTGTTCAGCCATTCCTCTGCACTGGATGTACTAAAACAAAGTACTACTGAAGGAAAAGAGAAAGAAACCCTCTGTGTTTCAATCTCACTTTCCTTTAAAATTTATAATTGGTATCTTCTTTATCCTTCAGCTTTGAACTACTGCAGCAAGTGCTACAGTTTAATTAATCATTACCATTTTTATAAGGTATAATTACCGATAGTTCACTAAAACAATAGTATAATAATTCTGACAGTCCAGCCACATAAGTTCACACACAATATTAGCAGTCTAGTTCCCTGCAAATTAAATGAGTGAATATTCTGTACAAAAGGAGATGAAACAGTGTCACAGTCATCAACCATTTGTCAAGTGTGTACCTTGAAAAAATTTCTAAAGAGGAGCAAATAGACAGTTTCCAACCTCATTACACCCTATTCAGCACAACATATGTCAACTGTTTGCACTGAGCAAACTGACATTTTAGTTTACGGTAGCCTAGCTTAGAAACTGGATATTTCTAATATAATTATTCTATATCTGGCCCCTTGTTTAAACTGTAGGCAAAGGAAAAATAGATGCCAAAGGAAACAGCTTCATTTGCTGGATTTTTGAAATCCAAATGTGGGTGAGAGGTGAAAAGTTTATTCCTTTGCTTCTCCTTCACTCCTAAAAATACTTTGGAAAAAAAAAAGGTGTATTTTGAAAAACTCTCAGTGTAAAATGAAATAAGACACCTGCCTTATTTCAATCATTGTAAGTGTTCCTACCCTATGTCAGCTGATTTGGGCTTCCCTGCTACACTTGGCACTTCCTGTCAGGCAGACAGTCAAATTTGCAAGCTGAATGTTCTGCCTGTGACTGACATGACAGTTTCCAGCAGGTTGGATTTTCTCTACAGTTGTTTTTCTTCTCTTCAGTTCTCCAGTGTTTGTTTATTTTCTTTACCAGCTATACTGACTCCCTCTTTCCTTCTCCCATCCCTTTTCTCCCTTTCCTCCTTTCTTTTTTTCTGTCCATGTTCTCTCCTCACTTTGCATTGAACTACACGAGCCCAAGAAATTTATTCATTTGTTTTTAAGAGAATTATTTACCACTGGAACTTGTATTCTGTTCTCTTTAAGCAATGTGATCTTAGGGCCCCTCCTTTATTAATCCTGAGGTAGCTTCTTTACTGCTGATGAACTGGGCACAATCCTAGACAGCTCACCCTGGGATACTGGTTGACTGGTAAAAATTGTGCTGTTTCTTGGCAAGGGCCAAGAGAGGCCATAAAGAGATGAGTGGTGAGCAAGACAGCTAGCTCCTTGCTTTGATGGTCTGTTTCCAAGGCAGACATCTACATTTGTTTCAGTGAAAGAGGCTAAAGACTGAAGAATCTCCATGTGGTAGTGGGTGCTGCTGTGTAGTGATGCTTTAAAAACCTGATCAGCCTTCCTCAGACTGAACATTCTGTCAACCCCAGAATGACTGCAGTGCCCACGCTAATAAGATTTAAATCACTCCTAATGACTTGTGAAGCCTCTTCAGTGACATCAGGCAAAATTCCGCCTACACATGCACGGTTGAAACAGCATGGTTGAACCCACATGACTGAAAACATAATTTGACCCTGCATTTTTAAACAAGATAGCTTCCCTCATCCCACACACATACTTATTAAGTTATAGTTAAAGCTTTCCAAAGCCCTGACACTACTTTCAATCATCTTTTTGAATGATATTATTTCTGAACACAGTCTGACCATCAGATCAAAATGTGCCACATACCATACTGTGAATGTGAAAGGGGACATAAAACTGATTTGGACAATTGAGAATAAGGATAAACAGCAATCACTGAATTGGGATACTGCCCGGTTTATACCTTCTCAAGGGAAGTCTCTTTCCTATAAGTTTAATTAAGTTTATAAACAGTACGTGTCTCAGCACGAGTCTTCAACCTAGAAAATGCATACATTGAACTCAAAGTGAAGGGTATGGAGTCACCTTTCAAATCATCAAGATTTGTTTAATCATGAATACACAGTGCTTATACTGTGAGATAGGGTAAGGTCACAAAACTCGGACTGATCAGGAGAGTAGCTGATGTCAAAGCAGGTTTTAGGAGGAGGAAATTGAAAAAACAAAGTTCTCCTTAATCTAGCAACTCACATGCTATCAGAAACCAATATTGAATTCATTTGCAGAAAACTTTGCTATCAATAAATACTACTTGATTATATGCAGCAGTTTGAATTAATACTGCCAAAACATTTCTTTCTTAATAATATTTTGATATCCTAGAATGGAAGACACTGTCGATGTGCAAATACGTAACATATTAATGAATTTAGGTTCAAACACCACCCCCCCATGAAGTAGGACATTGTTATCCCTAATTAAATACGGGGAAACTGAGACAAAAAGAAGTTAAGGGATTTGACCAATGTTGCATAGAGGACAGTCCCCCACCAGTAATGTATATAGCTGGTGCTATTTTCCCAAGGCTGTGGAGATGAGTGAAACTGATTGGGAGGAAATAAATTGTGAATGAAAAATGTGATTGAAAATTGGGAGTTCTTGAAGAAAAGTTTATTAGATGGCCAAATAGCCATGATTCCACAGTCAAGAGAGAGGACATATTTGGCGAAAAGCCCATCCTGGTTCAGTGGCAAATTGAAGGCAGCAAATAAAGAGGCAATATAAAAGAAATGGAAAAAAGAGAAGGTAGATAGCAATCAGAATAAATTAGAAGTTATGACATATCGAAAATTGATAACAATGACCAAAGATAATATAGGCTCTAGGGAAAGTACTCTAAAGAGCCTTAGGAGAACAATGGCTGGGCTGTTTGTTGGGAAAGGCCTAGCTGCATGCCTCCAGCCAGGCTTATGAGCTTCTTTTTCTGGGTCTGGAGACTAACATCTAAAAGGACATTAAGCCATGGAAATCCTTGCCTGGAGAGGAAGTGGGCGTCTCAGACAGATGCAGAGAGGCAGAGAAGGCACCAGGCCGTCAGTCTAAGGTGGAGGACTTGTGTAACATTATCTGATTAAAATATGACCATGCAAATCATTGTTGCTACCACTGTTATATAATTCCAATGAATCTTATACAAAGTGTGCCAAGAAGATGTCAATAGAAAACGTTAAGTAGCTCTCAGGCTAAATGGCCTTTAGAGACAAGTTAGAAAAGTATGTGAATGGTAACAAGGGTCATTCCATGCTAGATAGGCTAGAACTTTGAAATGCAAACCTGTATTGTTAGAGAATTAGAGGTGATACTAATTGTATGTGTTTACTTATATCTTGTTAGATATTTGCCATGTAAACAGACAGTTCCTGTCTGTCACTATAGCTATAGATTCAGAGATCAAAAGGAAATATTAACATTTAAATGAAATGCACACTTAGTAATATCACTGTATTCATCTCTCTTTGAAATGTGGAGCAAATCACCTGTGAATGGTGGAAAAACAGGCAATTGCCTTATGTTAATCCGTGTAGCTATTTACCGGTGATGCTTAGGAAATAGGTCTACTTCAAAGTCTCCAAGATTGCCTATTGTTCACCTAAGGATTCCAACCTGTCAAGAGAAGGCCTGGAACTGTATAAAAACCCCTTGGGTCATGATCCTTTTTATCTCAGGTCTGCCTGATGCTTCATGCAGGGAACACTTAAGTTATAAGGCTGAGATCTCCAGTCCTGACTGGATCACCCTGAATATGGACATTGGACTATAACCTATGGACTAATTCTGAAAGAACTCTTTGCAACTACAAAGCTCACCATCTCTACTGTGAATCTAATCTCAAGAACTGTACTCATGTCTGTACATATACTGATCTTTTAACCAATTCTCTCTCTCTTCTTTTTAAATAAATTTTAGTTTAGTTAATAAGAATTGACTGTAAGCGTGTATTTGGGTAAGATCTGGAATATTCATTAACCTGGGAGGTATGATGTCTGATTCTTTGGGCTTGGTAGAACTTTCTTATATGATGAATAAGATTTTCAGTAATCCTCATCATATTTGAGTTGGGTGTCTGGATGGAGGCCTGAGGCTGGGTTGCTTTAAGTGAACTGTGTTGTTGTCTTCTGGGTAATCAGTGAGATATTATAGAAGCTGTTTTGTGCTGTCTTGGTATTAGAATATTCATCAGCTTTGGGGATTGTCTGCCCCATTCTTTGCAGTTCACCCTAACTGAGTAACCCCAATGCAGCTCCCCTGGGACTCCGATCACAACTTGTAGGATGAGTCTAAGCCAGCTAGGCTAGCCTAAGCTATGAGGAAAGTGATAGGGCCTGCATCTTGGCTAAAGGTTCACAGCCCTTTTGTGGTCCTAACTCTTTTTCCTGCTTGCCGTATACCTTTGGGCACATAGACAATACGTTTGTTGGAAGGAGCTGTTTTGAATCACGTTAATCAGCTACTTGTCACAGGCTTCCAGAGGGAAGTATCTTGAAAGTACCAATTGCAGTTAGGCCTTCCAAGCTAACCCAACTGGAAATGGGATCTGCCACTCCGAGATTCAGGCTAAGACCATAGAGTTCCATCTGGAAAGAGATGTATCTGTCCACTGAGGGTATGTACCCTTGTGAAGGACTGAAAGACATTCTATGGCATTGCTTGGCCTGTACGCATGCCAGGACGAAGGGACTACAGTTTTGTAGCTTGGTGATCAAGTCTAAAGTGGGGTGAGCCTCAGAGCTCACTCTGGGTGAAGGGCAGGTAGAGGCCTGTCACTTGGAAAGAATGCCTATGGGAACAGGTGCAGCTCACCTCTGAACCGGCACATCAGTCAATATGTTTTTATGGAAAATAGGTCTTGTCAAACACCCTGATTTCATTCTTTGATGAGATTACAAGTTTGGTTGATAAAAGTAACTGCATAGACAGAATAGACGTTTGTAAGACATTTTATTTAGTAGTGCACAACGCCCTAACTAAAAAAATAGCACTATACAAATCAATAAACACTGTTAAATGGATTAAGAACTGTCTAACTGACAGATGTCAAAAAGTAGTTCTCAGCGGTGAACCATCATCCAATGAGGAATGTGGAGTTCTGCAAGGACTGGTATTAAGCCTCAGGCTATTCAACATTTTCATTAGTGATCTAGAATTAAATATAAAACACTGCTAATAAAGTTTGCAGGGGACACAATGATTGGCAGAGTGGAAAATATTGATGAGGACAGAACAGTGAAGCACAGACATCTGGATTGCTTGGTAAACTGGGCCCATTCAAACAAAATGTGTTTTAAGACAGCCAAATGCAAAGTTATACATCTAGGAACAAGGAAGCCAGGACACATCTAAAGAATGGGGGACTGTATCCTGGAAAGAAGTGATTCTGGAAAGGAATTAGGGAACATAGCAGACAAGCAACTCAACATGAGCTCCCAGTGCAATGCTGTATAAGAGTACAAAGGTGATTGAGGAGACCAATTCTGGACATTTTTAAAAGGATGTTGAAAAATTTGAGAGCATGCAGCAAAGAGCCACAACAATTATGTGAGGGCTGGAGACTTACAGTGAGCGATTTAAAAAACGTATCTGTTTAGTGTATCAAAAAAGAAGACCAAGCAGTGATTTGATATCAGTGCATAAGTACCTTTATGGAGAGAAATACTGGGTACTCTAAAAGGCTCTTCAGTCTATCAGAGAAAGCCATAACAAGAATCACTGGCTGAAAGTTGAAGCCAGAGAAATTCAAATTAGGCACATTTTTTTTTAAACTGTGATAGTGATTAAGCGCTGGAACAATCTACCAAGGGAAGTGGTGGATTTTCCATTTCTTGTTGCCTTCAAATCAAGACTGGATGTCTTTCTCGAAGAAATGGTTTTGACAAACACAAGTCATTGGGCTCAACACATGGCAACTGGGTGAAATGTAATGGCCTGTAATATTCAGGAGATCAGACTAAATGATTTAATGGGCCCTTCTGTCCTTAAATTCTATGAATTGCACTGCAAGTGTGTGGCAGAGCTAGAGAACAAAACACAGATTTCCTGACTTCCATCCCTCTGCTTTAACTGCAAGACTGCTCTCCACCGCTTAGCTCAGAAAAAGAGAGTGCACTACAATAAAATACAGCAGAAATGAATCAATACAAATGCTAGTGGCTGCATTTTAATCACAAGAACCAAAGATTCCAGGATTTATTTTCAAAATACATCAGTGACCTCCCATTTTGGGGGTTTGTGTTGGAGGGACATTATGTTAAGCAGGTGAATCAATTTCACTAGTAAATTGTTAATTTCTAGGTGTGTAAGAAAGGCTAATAGAGAACAGAGTGCTGTGACATAAAAGCTCTAACTAGTGAACGTTTCCTCAAAGCATTTTTTTTTCAGGGGTTGCAAGATTTCCCCTCCTACCTCCAGGTTTGGGGGGAAAAGGAACTTTTTTTTTTTAAGTTAAGATTTATATTAGTCTGGATTTACAAAGGTCAGTTTTGATATGAAGCAAATCCAACCATATATCACAACAGAGATCTAATTATTTTCACTAAAAAAGGAAATCAGGTTACTTGCAATACAAAACTACATGCACGCAACTTGATTAGACAGACAGACCAACCCTAACCAGACATCTGGACTTTGTGGAAGCATCAGATAATAGACACAAAACTGAATCCACATGTCACAGCTCAAGTCCTTTCCTTCTTTTATGTCCAAGACTTTTGCCCTTTTCACTATTCATTCAAACCACAGACTTTTCTTATAAAAAAAAAAACTACCACCACCACCAGTGCTACAAAGACAACTGGAGAATTTTGTTCATTTAGATTCAACAAATATTACAGTGGCCTGTTGTGAGCTATGAATAGCTAAAAAAATCAAATTTCATCAGCAACTCTGTCAAGCTGCATTCCAAAGCCAGTTTATCACTGCAGTGAATTCCTAGACATTTATCTTCCCTAGCTAGGTTAATCTTATGTTCCATAATTATCATGACTGTCATAAACACTTTCAATTCCGTTCCTGCAGTTTTGAATGCTGCCATTTTTTGGTGAAACTGAGCATAAAGAAGCACTTCTTGTGTCTAGCTGAATGCCAGCAAGCAAGGATTAAAAATATCTTGCACTTGAGATTGTGCTTCACAATAGAGCTTTGCAAAGCTCAGCAGCTTTGGTTTGGAGGTGGTTCTGTTCATTTTTATCTAGAGCTGTAATCCTTAAAATTGAAAATTATCTTAGATGATTAGATGAAGTTGCCTCAGTAGTTACAATATCCCTAGTGGCAAAAGAGTGGAGAGTACTGTGAATATTGGTGTAGTCAGGCCCACCGACGGGGGGTGAGGGGAGGAAAAATGGGGCAATTGCCTAGGGCCCCAGGTAGCCAATTGCCCAGGTACCGGGAGTGGCGGCCAGGAGACCCAAACCTTTTTAAATCACCCAGACAGGCTGCATGGCTCCTAGACACATGCGGGGTGGTACTGGCGGCGGCAAAGGCAGCCGGTCGAGCACATGGAAGCCCTGGCCATGCCGGAAGAGCGCGCCCAGCAGCGCAGCCGGCAGCTCGGCACATTGACAGTTCTGCCCTGGAGCTCAGAATTGCTGTCAGCAGGCCTGGGGGGAGCCTTATCCAGGACAAAACTGACAGGTGTTTATGAGTGACCTCTGCATTTATATATGTATTTACGTTGTTTGCAGGATATGCCTATTACAAGCCTCTAAATGCATTTACAGAAAAACAGCCCAACAGTATTAGGGAATGCACACATAATACAATTCTGTAGCTAAATCAACCCCTTCATAATCTAACTCAGCGGGAGCCTGGGTGAGCCAAGGCCTCAACTGTGCCTGAGGGCTAAAAGGCTCTATCTGAACAAGGAGAAAAGGGGAGCAAATCCAGGAGCCAAGGGGCCCACTATGAGAATGCGCTGTCCCCCATCTCCCAGATATACAGGAGATGGAAGTATCTAGGATTACATGCTTGATTGTCCCAAGTGATCCCAGGTGTCAGAGTAAGAAACTAAGAGAGGAGGTCCATAATTCACACAGGTCATAATCATAGAACAAACTCAAGTCTTTGTCATTCCATGGAGGTGGTAGAGGGATCTGCCTTCCCTGCAGCCACTAGATCTCTGAGAACCCAGTTTAACCTGACTCTACTTTCTACTCACAAAACCAACAAACAAATATGAAGAGGGCATAATTACTAGGTGGGAGTAGCTCCCAAACTTATTTTTTCTCTCTAACAAGGATTTTTTTTTAATTAAAGCACATGACTTGGAGTCAGTTCCTGGTTCCACTATAAATTTATTGTGTGACCATTATGTCTCTTTAACCACTCTGTACACCTCAGTTTTCCCACCTGTAAAATGAGAATGACAACTTATCTACCTGACAGGGATGTTTTAAGACTACATTTATTCATGTTTGTAAACCCTACTAAGACCTCCAGATGGAAAGGCCCCACCACTTCTGCTGAGTATGATTATGATTGTTAAGAAGGAAGGAAGGAGCATGTGTTTGTTCTACCATCTTGGATTCTCCTCTCTCAAAATTTCCAAAACCTTCCAAAATCACATTACTCAAAGCCACATTGTATTGGTTTACACGATCTATCCAAACTTCCTGAAACTTTTCAGAGAGTGAAATGAATGAATTTGAAATTACAAAGGGGGAGAGGAGGGATCTGTGTTTTTCAATAAATGTTACAGAAAATTAACTGATTCTTCCCTTCTCCCCAAGGAAGATGGTCTTTCATTTGCATTCCTCCTAAGGGATAAGGGGAGAGGGCCAGAGTTGTCATTAACTCACCTGTAGCATAGTATGCACGAATTATTTCACTGGAAATGGAAAAAAAATGGAATGGCATGAAATCAGCTTTGGCTTCCGCTGCGAGAGTGGCGATATGCCAAAATTAAATGGAAACACAGAGCCACAATCATCATTAGCATAAACAACGACAGAGTAAGCTGAGAAAATATGTCACAATTACCCACCACTTTCCCAGCTGTACTGAGGAGATGAGGAGATGTTCTCCAAATGTGGAAATAAATTAAAGTGCACAGGCAAGCAGAAAGTTTACAAGAGGAATCTTTTTACCTCTGCAGAAGGCTTAAAAAAAATCCCCCACACAATCAAACAAATGCTTTTGTGTGTGAAAACATATATATGAGTGTAAATAAAAGCTGAATGGAACTCCAGGGGCAAATCACACAGAAGGATGAACTTAACTTTCTTGGAGGATGCTACACAAAGTAGGAATTCTAACTATGATGGCAGTAACTGCTGGGAAGCCTGATGATGAGGTGGAGAAGGTATTTGAATAGAAAGAGGCAATAATAGCCAATGAAAGGAAGGCAAAATATATGCATGAAAAGTAAAAAAATAAGTCATCCACTACGAGGTGATCAATAACAAGATGGGTAGACAAGTAGGCACTGGGCAATGTAACATAACATCAAACATTCCCAAAGCTGTTGAATGATTAAAAAAAAATCAAGGGCATGTAACTCACATCCACCATATATTCTGCAGCTTAACAATATCAGACAGGAGAGTCAATGTGATACATACAGTTCAAAGTGGCAGCAATGTACCTGCCCTGTGTTTTTTTGCACTGCTTGAATCTAATCTTGCTCAACTTCAGACAGGATGACAGCAGCATGCAAAATAGGCTGCTGTGATACCTAAGATATGTATGTCATTCCAGTCTTTCTTTCAGAGCTGCAGCAGCAAAGACACTTTGCCTTGCAGCTCTGGAGAAAGATACCCATTTATTTAACATAGGTCTGACTGGGCACCCTGAATCGGAATGCCAGCCGTGCACCCCAAGGAAGGGTGGAAACACAACACAGACAAGGAAGGGGGAAAAGAGGAAAGTGAAATCAGATGAGAGGGAAAGAGACAATGAAGACAGATGGAAAAAAAGGAAACAGATTCTACAACAAAAAACAAGACGAGGAGTGGAGGGAACAGAGAAAAGAAAGAGAAAGATGAACAAAGACAGGGAGACAGTATATTCAATTTTTTGATATTGAGTAAAAAAATTTAATGCCAAAATATTACAATAAATGAACATACATATAACGTTAGGTTTTCTGTGAAAACATTTGTATGAGCCCTCCATCTTCCCTTTTGGCCAAAGTATTAGCAAAGTTAAGCAAGGGAATTTGTTCATTTTTTTAAATGTCATTAATTGCTGTCAAGCTGACAGCCAGTATGGTGAATGGAAGTTTCCATTCACTAATGGGATGGAGAAATGGTAGAAACGTTATGGAATAAGTAGGTCTCAGGGGAAGTTTCTTCCTAACCACCTTCTGCTTGAGGTCGGTCTGTGCCTTGAAGCAAAGGGATCATAAAATCCCTTCTATTTTCTCCCTATCATTTGTAATTGTGGATATGTTCATTATCCACAAAAATGTGAAATACTTTTTTTGTATCCTTTCTTGACCCCAATAATATCTAGTGGCAGTGAGTTCCACTGGTTAATTATACATGGTGTAAAGAATGTATTTTCTTTGACTAGTTTTTAATATATTGCTTTTCAATTTCATTCAGTGTCTCCTTGTTCTTTTATTAATCAAAAAAGATAAATAGAGGCTCCACATTTGCCTTCTCTATACCATTCTTCTCAATCTAGCTTCAGCTGGAAATTTTCCAAGCCTCTAATTACTTCCATTTTCTATTTCTATGCCCCTTCTATAGCCTCTTTGAGATAAGGTGAGCAAAAATGAACATTCTATTCCAGGTAACGGCATACTATTGATTTTTATAATGGCATTATTCTCTTTTCAGTATGATTTTTCTATTTCACTCCTTCTGCACCCTAACATTTTCACACTGAGTAGAGGTTTTAACTGAGCTGCCCACAGCTATGCTTATGACTTTTTCCAGAGTGGCTACAGTTAATTTATAACCCAGTAACCTGTAAGGAGAAAGCTCTCCAAGTTAGCTAGGCCTCCGGGGTCCAAACAGAGCTTCAAATTCAGTGGAGAAAGGAGCTGAACGCTTGAAAAGAGCTATTTTGGAGCTCATAAAAAACCCTGAATTCCAAATGTGAAATAGTCAATTGTTTGGAGTTGTATGATTTATTTTGTTAACATTTTATCAATAAATACACCTTCTTTTCCCCTACCTTATTATTCTCATTCCCTCACACACTAAAGTAACTATCCAAAAAACAGGTAAATTTGACGAATTTGTCCTTCCAACTGTAACTCATATTCATCTGTATTTTTGTTTCCTTTAGGGATTGGGCCAGCTGCAAGTTTTGCAGTCTGTGAGACATAGGGGGTTGAGGACAGGGAAAGGTGAAAAATACAGATTGAGCTTGGCTGAAACATTTCACAAATTCATGTCAAATTTGCTGAATTTTTTTCAGCTGAAAAAAAATCTGAAGTCAAAGCTTCTCTTTTCGACATTTCAAAATTAAACATTTCAGTGCAAAATAGCTTTTCATTTCAAACTTTCCTCCAATTTTATTCAAAAAATAAAGTGTAAAAAAGCTCCCTTGACATTGAAACAAAACATTTCATGTCAGATCAAACAAAACATCAGCTTGACTCAAAACATTTTTTTTTTAATTTTTCAGAACTGCCAAAAAACTGAAAAATCAGTTATTCGAACGCCTCTCGTTTTCAGCCGACTGTTATCCATGTAGTCTGTTTGTGCAAGGATGCTAATATGAGGTAACTCAGAATGATTGGCACAGTTGGAGAGTGTCCAGAGAGGCATACTCAGAGGCAGAATCTCTGTGCTTGTTACCGGTAGTCAGGGAAGATTATTTATCTTTCCGGGTGGAGGGGGTTCATGGGGAGCCAGCACAGCGGAAGGTCATGAATCTGGTCCGGAAAGAGCAAGTACTAACAAAGCAACTCCCTGCCACCCAATTACATAGACAATTGAGTCCCATGCTGTGGGGACAGCCTAGGAACAGCACTGGCTAGTGCTATGTAACAGACATGCTTCCACAAAAACATATACCTCATCTGTCCTGCTTATAAATGCTATCTGGATATTATGCTTTCTCTCTCCTGCAATCATTTTTTTTAAATTAAGGATTTACCAGCATCTCATTTAAATGCATGTTGGGGCCTCAGATTTCATCATATGTTGTAGCCCTTTTTTTAAAAAAAAAATCCCATTCATACGTGTTAATTTGAGAATCAACCCGTTTCTCCACTCTACAACTCAGTCTCTTTTAGACCCAGAAACTAAAAGGAGCACTTCATGAGCAGAAACCACTGACTCCACTGGGCTCCTGGTGGGGTCCACCCAATAGAACCAGCTGTAGGATCACCAGTGCGTCATTTAGTTACCATACACATGCACATCACTGTATTTCAGCAACTCCCCTATTTGTGAACAATTTGCTGCCATGCTATTTACCAATTCACCTTCCCTATTCCATGCATTACAGTTTCTGTACGTTAAAGGGTCAGAGCCCCTAAAGCTGTTCTGCAGGAAGAGACTATCAATACTCATAACCACTGAATAGAATAACTGAATAGGTGAATAAGGGAATAGCTCATTCTAGTAATTATTTTATTCAAGATTTTTTCTCTTTCCTCCCCCTTTTGTCCCACCTGTTCTCCCAAGGGAATAAGCTTAAGAACTGTCATGCTAGTTGCTCCCTTAGGTTAACAATATTTACTATAATATTCAACTTCAGACCTGTGCTATTAAATAAGCTGTTAATAGAATTACAAGGGGCCTGCTCCTTGAGGACCTGAATTGTTATTTTCTTGCTTTGAGTCGAATGCATCCACCATGAGACCATCAAGCTAAGAATCATTTAAAACGCATACAAAAAAGAAAGAGATCCTTTTCTCAACATTCATAGAAATGGGCCCCTTCGATGTGTTCCTTAAACCAAATTTCCACTTGTATTCTTTCACCTTTTCTATATTATTTAATGTTTCAGAAACTCAACCTCCTTCAAACAATGATTACATAACTAATACAAATAGATCGATTTTAAGTACAGTCCTCCTCCCCCAACCATTAGAAATGTGATGGAGCCCTTCGCTGCAGGAACCCTAACGCCAGCCAAAAAAAAGATTAAAAGTTCGATTTTACCTAGACAATAGGGACTAAACCGTTGAATAGCCAATACCTGGTAAACAGTACAGTGTCCAAAAAAACTGATTAAAAACTTCAAAGAACATTCCTATCCAAAGGAAATTCCTAAATCCCAGTAATTAAATGTGTGCTCTTTTACGGACAAACCAGCTTGCCCTGCACTGATGCAGTCAGGTTTTCTCACAACCTCTCACATAGCTTTTACACTCTGCCTACAGTAATGAGACTGCAGGCCACCCTATTACTTTACTGCAAGATACAGGGCCACTGTGGGGCACTCACAACCTAATCAGCAAGATAAATAACTTACATGTGCTAAATATCATCTCAGAGGGTACAAAGAGATACCATAGATCTCATCTGAGAGCACATGACTGCAGTGAAGATTAACATTTCATTCCATCATGTAGTGTGTGTGTGTAATTTAATGCTTTCAGCTGTAAGGAGAGAAATTAGTGCCAGTTTCCATAAATATCCTTGAACTAGCCTCCCAGAGAAACTGATTAAGACATGAACCCAGTTTCTTCACTAACCAATTCAAGGATCTTCTGTAACACAGAGGCCCATTGGTGGTTCACTACTCTGTGTCAGCAACTCTTGTCATGATATCTATCCAAAAGGTGGCATGTAGTATATCACTGGAAAACTAACAACTCACTAATCATTAATATCCATGTGGGATGCAGTGCCGTAACAAGGGCAAGGTGAGTGAGACACTTGCCTTGGGCGCACAAAGCGGAGAGGCGCAGCTCTACCACGATCGGCGGTGCTTCGGCGGCAGTTCTACTGCTGCCGCTTCTTCGGCAGCAATTCGGTGGCGGGTCCTTCCCTCCGACAGGGACTCAGGGACCCGCCACTGAATTACCGCCGAAGAGCCTGGAGCCAGCCCTTGCCTTGGGCACAAAAATTCCTAGTTATGGCTCTGGTGGGATGTACGTACAGTAAACCCACAAAGGACTTTATCGATATGTGTTGCAAATGTATTAGGGAAGCAGTGCCTAAGCCACGCCTGTTCCAGACAGGAATGTGGTTCCACTTGCTTAAATGTGTCTCTGAGGTAAACTAGCCAATGTGTGACCAAAGACAGAGAAAGCGCACTTACGTGAAGGTAAACAAAGCCATTAGGAGAGCAAGTAGCCAGAGATGAATACATAATGTAGACAGGGGATGGAGACTGCACCCTAGGAAGCCTTCCTGCCTCTTGAAGTAGGGTCAAAGAACTTTGGGAAGAGAATATGGCATCTATACCCCAGCGGAAGATCAGCTGATTGTATACAGTATTAGTGTATTATAAAAGTGTATCAAATAAGGTTTTTTATGAGAACCTGTGGCATGTTCATGATTAATAGCACTGTTAAATTATGCATTAACGCTAACTAGGAATTATGGGTAGTCACTGGTTATATGATTTAAAATCTGGGACCAAACACAGGGAAAAACAGATTTTCTTCTAAATAGGAGGGAAGGTAGCTACCTACCAGTCTCAAACATAAATTAATCAGTAAGGAATCAGAACAATAGAAGCCCCTTTACATATGAATCATCAGAGGGATAGGAAGTCAACAGGAAGGGAAGAACGGCAGGAAGCTGTTGGGAGATATAAGCAGAAATGGAAAGCCATTTTGGATTTGTCACTTGAGGAATTCAAGTGGCCAGAGCTCTGGAAATCACAGAACATTGGATCTTTCAACCAAGGGGCTTGAAGTCCTTGGGAATTGAGTTTAGGTGAGAAACTTGTTTAGGCAAAGATTGTAAATTGCTGAATTTAAATGTGTCCTAAAAGCGCATTTTTACTTTTGTTTGTTTGTAAGCCTTTCTATTTTTATTCCTTATACTTGGTACCACTTTAACCTATGTCCTTTTGTTAAATAAATTTGTTTGCTGTAAACCAATTCAGTGCTGTGATTGAAATAAGAGTTTGTCAAATCCCAGTTAAATTAATGAACTGCAGTTTATTGTCTCTTTAATGGAACAGCAAATTTAATAACTTTTGTGAGCATTCACTGAGGGGGCTGGACACTGCAGGGAGATATCTCCAGGGAACTCAGGAGACAGGTTTACTGTTTGTTACTGGCGAGGCAAGGTTTGGATTGACAGAGTCCAGAAGAGACTGCTAGCAAGGCAGACAGTTGTCTTGCAGCTTGGCAGTAGCAGAACTTTCACTTGCTGAGGCTGAGGGTTACTCACAATTCTGGCAACTCCCACAGATTGCCATTCCCCTTGCTTCCTTTGCAGGTGGAGGGAATGCCTCCTATTGGTTAGAAAGGGCAACCAGAAGTCTCTAGGTTCCACTCTTGATTTTGCCACTTGATCTTGCTGTGTGACCTTTTCATCCCCGAACTGAGCCCTTCGAAAACTACCTCACAGGTTGCTGTTGGAGGGCCAAATTCATCCCTAGGTTGTTGAACAAGTCCAAAGCATGATAATTAGTACTAAAAAACGAGGACTCACAACCCAGTCCTATTTGTTTCCTCAGAGGTACACAACAACTCTAGACAGCTTGTGGTTTGGGTATGTTTCCCCTTGCCCTCACAATGTCCCAGCAATTAAAACAACACCGTTGACATTCTAAAAATCCCAGTGGGAAATTTTAATGCCAGCACTGGGCAGGCAGAAAGCAGGCAGGCTTCTGGCCCTCTCCTCAATGCAACCTCGATGCTTGCTTCCCCAACGCACTTATTATATCTTCCTGAAAGCAAAATACAAGGCTTTCACCACTCCTCTACTGGCTGTAACTAAAATAAACCAAATCAACCAACTCCTGAATGGCACATCTTCTCTCCCTCCTCATGTGAGGGGTACACACACAAGAACTCCCAGATAGATATTGTTTCCTCCCTAACAGCCTGTCACAAGAAGCCAGAATGTGTTTTGATGCAGGAAGGTACCACAGTGATTAATATCTCAAGCAGTGTCATTAAAACAAGTTTTATTAAGAATAGAGAAAATCCAATTAAAACAAAAGAAATGGTCTGCATAATGTATCTACTCTGAAATCCTGCAGGTACTCATCTATATGGGTACAAGTGATGTTTCTAGGATTAAACAATATTTTGTATTCCAAACTAGTGTGACCTTTCTTTCCTACTTGTCTCTTTTTTTTCCTTCTAACATTTTGGCTGGGCAGCCTGGCTTAAATTCCCTCCTGCACCAAAATCATCTTTGTCCAGAAGAGGGCAGGGTAGCAGAGAGGGAGCTGGTTACAGCAGAGTCTCAAGTTCCAGCTGTTCCAGCCCAGACCTGAGGTATATTAGAGTAGTTTTATGAGCTGCTCTAATTTACACCAGCTATCTATGTTACCCAGGAGACCATATGCCAGTTAAGCTTAAGCATCTTGCTCCTAACGCACCTCTTCATGTCCCTGATGCTATGATGGGGATGGCAGTGAATGTATGAACCAGATATGCTGGTTTTATGCCAGTTGAGAGCTCCCTCATGCTGGAGAAATTTTCATCTGGCCTGTTAGGGCTGGATTCTGACCACTTTGTGCTGCCTCAGTGACTCACCGTAGCTGCAACAGAGGGAAAGGATCTGACCCACTGCCTCCAGTTTCATAGAGTGTAACAGGGTGGATTGCCCTATAGGCAGAAGAGCCTGAGGCTAACCAACCCTGATTACATGAGACACACCCAAGAGGGATCAGGTGAGTCCCCTATAAAAATCAACTGAAAGCTACTGTGAGATGGGATGCCCAAGCAGATAAACTAATAAGAATGAACAGGCTACAGAAGAGGATGTAGGACTGAAACTACAGGCAGGAGAGGCCTGGGAGTGACTCAGCTGGAGGGCAAAATGGATGGATTTGATTTGGGGATTTTAAATTTTACTTTTGAGTTTAGTCTAGCAGAATAAACCCAGACCCCAAGAAGGGGTATTTTAATTGGATGAGCAAAAGTGTGTGGAGTCTGCGTAAAAGGGCTTGGAAGAGAGAGAATAAAGAGCAGGACAGCGCAGAGGCACCCCTGGCCACACGGGGGCTCATGGGTGGCAGCCAACAAATTTTATGGAGTCATCATCTCCCTTTTCATCTCATTTATCGCCTCCAATCCATTATAATTTCTGGTATCCTCATGGATGAGTTTCCCCACAGGGAGGTTTTTCAGTCTCTCTCTCATGTCATGTGTACTGTATGTCTTCCCAAAGCCATTCAGGACTATATTCAGTGGTTTGGATAAACAAACACTGAGGTTTCTATTTGTCCATGTAAGTTCCCTTGGTAGTGTATGTATATGATTCATGCCAGTTTATTCCACTTTCACTGCTTTCTTCAAAATAAGCATTCCCCATCCCTTCAAGATCAGTCTGTTCTTTGCTATAGCCTAACCATCATGCTTCTGCATGTTAACTTTCCTGGTTGGAGGTGTTAACATCAATTCATCTCCGTGTTTGTCTTGCACCTGAATGTAAAGTGCAAGACTCATTTAATTCCTATAATTCCTCACAGCATTAATTTGACTATATTAAATATGATTTATTGAGAGATTAAAGTCAGTCTGTCTGTCACCACACAAATTAAAATGAATATGAATTCACCAGTGATAGGAGAAAGGTTGGCACATGTGCTGGGCCCTGCTGTTTGGGGAAATCCACGTGCTCCCTTCATTCAGAGTAGCTGCTTGATCTTTTGATTTCCCTGTGTAAAGAGTCCTTAGGCTTTACCAGAGATCAACACTGCTGTGATCGATACAGCGGGGGTGAAGACCTGCTAAATCGACTGCAGAGCGTGATCCGGTCAACTCCGGTACTCCACTAGAATGAGAAGAGTAAGGTAAATCGATGGGAGAGTGTCTCCTGTCAATGCAGCACAGTGAAGACACTGGGGTAAATCGACCTAAGCTACGTCAACTCCAGTTACGTTATTCATGTAGCTAGATTAGAGTAATTAAGGTGGACTTACCACGGTAGCATAAACAAGGCCTAAGAAAGTAGAGGACCTCAGGCCCAGTTCCAGCTAAGGAGCCACAGAATCGCTATAGAGAAGGTGGCAATAAATCCCAGCAGTTCCAACAAACCTTGGATATGCATCTGAACTGTAAGAGGTTTACCTGAACCAAACCTCCACATGTTCTGAAGTCTCATAAGAGTGACTCAGTCACTATCACCTGGCAGCTCTTCAGTAGCCTCCTTGGAATAAAATGGTGGCATCTCAGTTCAGTTTCTAGAAGACAGGTGTTCCTATTTCAAGCACCATCTTCACATTTCACATTTAGCTCCCTTATTTACAGTCTCATCAGAAAGTGGAATGAGCACAAGGAATGAACTTCATCCATTCTTTCCTTAAAATGGCCTCTCCAGAAGAAAGCCAAAGGTGGTGGGGATAAACTTTTCAGAGCTGAGGCCCATGTTGTGGATATACAGAGACTGAAGAGAGGTGGGTAGCAAAGAGGGAGCTGGTTACAACAGATTCTCAAATTCCAGCTGCTTCAGCCCAGACCCGATATATGTCAATATAGCACTTTTCAACATTGCTTAATGGAAAAAACAAAACAAAAAAAACAAAGCCCCACAGTGTTGAGCCCAACACAAAATCCCAGTGAATGTATTAAAATAGCCAATGTCAGCATTGATTCATCTCTCCTCAACAGCCTTATTGCACCTTGCATGTTTGTACAATCCCTGCAGCAAGGTGTTAATCCATAGACCTACACTATGAAATGCTTCCTGATAAAAGTGAGATCACCTCTTACCCAAATTATAACAACAAGCTGTTCTGAGATAGTTTCCACCTGACTGAACCAACAATACATCCTGAGCTGGCAGATACCATCATGAGGCATGAACCAGCAGTCTTGTTAATTGGTCCCATAATAAAACACTCTTACCTTTCCCAAATAATCTAGCCTGGTTCTCTCTCTCAGTACTCTGCTTTCAGTTACAGTACAGACCGTGAAGGGTGCTCACCCAGAAATGGCAACAAATATGACACTCTGCATCTTCCCTCTGGGCACCTCAAAGACAATAATGGATGTTATACCTCGTGAGATCATTATTTCCATTTTACAGATAGGGAAAAAAGCACAGGGAGGGTAAGTGACTTTCTTAAGGTCACATACAGAGTAGTTTATTCTTGCTTTGGCTACCTTTTAGGGAAACACAAATATTTGTGCATTGATTCAAAAACATCCACAACGGCCTAACATATTTCACGATCCTTCCTTATTACTACTCGCTGAGCTGCTCAGTCCTGTAATCTGTCTGAACCAATGGCACATCTGAGTTAGCTATCTCCATCCTCAGTAAATCTGACACCATAATCTGAACAGTCAAAAACTGTACTTGACAACCTTTTCCAGCCATATAAAAGCTAAGATTGTGGATATTAATTTAGTTGATAAAATAAGTACAGTAGTAACTTAACTAACAAAAGTCTGAGTTAAGTGTCATGAAAAAGCAAGAAAGGCAATGTTAAATCAGAAAATGAAGTCACATTTGTGCTTTAGTGAATATCATATGACAAAAAAAAGAAAACCCATTTCTATTTTCTCTAAATTCCAGCTTAATTCAAGGCCTGGGTTTTTAGCTTTATTTTTGAGGCTACAAACCAGATACTCAATATTAATTATATATAGCTGCAGGGTGTAAGGAAATCATTTTTCTTCATGTTTTGTATGTTACCATACATATTTTTGTCATACAATAAAATAATTCCATGAAATAATAACAATAACAAGCTTTTTTGTTACTGTCTTAGAAAGATTTATAAGAAGTTATAATACATCCCTTCCACCACAGCTGATCATGCCATTGCTTACTCAGTGGGTTCACCAGCTCACCCAAAATGCTATAATTAATGCCAGTTTTAATAAGGGCTGCTTAAAAACTCATTTGCACACATTGCTCATATCCACAAATACAGCCCTAATTTATACTTACAGAGCAACGTGCTCTTTCATTACCTTCATTGCCTAACTTAACTCTTCATCCCATTTTGGTAACATTGAAGCTGTTTCATTTTGCATAAATAATTAACTACTCAGTAGAGCAGGGACTTGAACTCAAGTGCCCCATCTCCGATGGGAAGTGCTCTAACCAATGGGCTACAGAGTCCATCTCACATTATACAATGTGAAACAGCTGTAGTCGGAGAGCTTGAGAGAGACGTACCCCAGAATATGCTATGCCCAGTGGTTAGGGCACTCACCTGCAAATGTAGGAGGCCCATGTTCAAATCCCTGCTCTGAATCAGGCAGAGTGGGGACTTCAATCTTGGTCACCATGGGCCTATCAAGTATAAGAGAGTGGGGCCCCAACAGCACCTCCTCCTCCCTGAATGGCATTTACAAATGTCCTTGAGGTTTTTATTTTTTAAAAAGCAGTTAAAATTCCCAAACTCTAAACAATGTGTTTGCTTTCATTTTGTTGATAAAACCATAACATTTTTGCTTTAGATCAACTTGCACAGCTCTAGTTGTGTTTTGCTTACGGTCACACAGCAAGTGAGCTGAAGGGCTGGTAGCAGAACCTCAGACTCCCACTTCCCAGCCAGATCCCTAAGCCATTAGACAAATTGTATCTCTTGCTATTAATGACCTTAATATATGTCTGATCCTAACTACATGCTGTGTGTCAGCACTGGCCACTCATTATTCCTGCGGGTTTTGAAACACAACAAAACCTGAGAGTAAACATAATTAGTTACTGGGATTTACTGACATCTGTAACATGCTTTTTGCTCTTTACCTACTGAGGGAAACATATTTAAAGTTACACTCAAGGATTTAGTTGCAGGATTAAGCTGGCTGAAATCCTGTTTGATTAGTTTTCTTATCTATATTTTAAATATTTCCTCAAATGTCCAGGTTGATTCAGGTAGTAAATAAAAATAGTCCTCTGTTTCTCAAAAACAAGACCAATGAAAAGCGAGAAAAGAGAAGTCAATAATTTCACTATTAGTCCCAAGCTCAGGCATGGTTCAGAGCAATATATACAATATTGAACAGCAAACACTTTAAACACAAAAACCCTTCAATAACTCATACATTTGTCCAGAATCACTGGCTGCTTCAATGATCCAAAACTATTTTACTAAAGATCACCCAACAGTTCCCGGTTATTCATCTTAAAGGGGCATATTAATGTTTAGCATATCTGGCACCTAAATACCTTGCAACACTAGCTGCAACAGAGCCATGCAAACACTTGTTTTCACTTACAAGTGACATTGTAAATAAGAAGCGGTCAGCATTATCTCCCGTAATTGTAAACAAGCTTGTTTGTCTTAGCAATTGGCTGAACAAGAATAAGCCTAAATTGGCTTGTAGGCTCTAAAATTTTAGATTGTTTTGTGTTTGAGTGAAGTTCTGTAACAAAAAATAATAATTATACACCAGAAAGTTGCACTTTCACAATAATAAAATTGCACTGAAGTACTTTTATGAGGTGAATTGAAAAATACTATTTCTTTTATTTATTTTTACAGTACAAATATTTTTAATTTAAAATAATATAAAGTGAGCACTGGACACTTTGTATTATGTGTTGTGATTGAAATCAAGATATTTGAAAATGTAAAGAAATTCCAAAATATTTATAATAAATTTAAATTGGTATTTTATTACTGTTTAACAGTGTGATTCTGCTAGTAAAGAAGGGTTAACCCCTGCTGTACCAGTGCGGGGCTGTCCTGCCCCGTCACAAACAGTGTGATTAAAACTGTGATTAATCACAACTATTTTTTAAAATCTGGTAACATTTGTTTGCATTAGTCACTTGCATTAACTATGATTAATTGACAGCCCTAACGGGAAAGTTAGTAGTGGTTTTATTTAGTGTGGCTTTTGAGTACCAAGAAAACAGACAGATGGAAGTGATTAGGAGTAGACGTTGACACCATACAAGGAATTCTACATGCAAAGCATCAGAGAGATGAAGAAAGACTGAACACACACACACACTTCAAGGGGCATTGTTGATTTTTTTGCCATGGTTTTGTTGCTTTTTTTACCTTTTATGTTTACATTTTTTCCCCTGCCTCTGACTAGTCATAAAAAGTTGAGAAATTTATAAGCACTAAGTAAAACCAAAGTATCACCCTGCCCGTTCAGGCTCCTGCGTTTATACAACATCAAGCTAGTCACAGTGCTAGTTGCACTGTTGCTGCTCTACATAACATCTTTGGGGATCTGTATATGAAAGGAACACCTTGTAAAGAACTGCATATTGTAACATTAAATACCCAACTAAGAAAGTCGATGATTCTAATGGACACCACCAAGGGCCCACTATTCCTTCTCCTCTCCTGATTTTTAAAGATAAAGATCTACTCAGAAGATAAGAACTAAAGAAACTGCAGTCCATGTAAGAACACTGCTTTAATTTCTGTAAACAAATACCATCCTACACACATTCTTAGGGTATGTCTACACTACGGGATTATTCCGATTTTACATAAACCGTTTTTTAAAAACAGATTGTATAAAGTCGAGTGTACGCGGCCACACTAAGCACATTAATTCGGCAGTGTGCGTCCATGTACCGAGGCTAGCGTCGATTTCCAGAGCGTTGCATTGTGGGTAGCTATCCCATAGTTCCCGCAGTCTCCCCCGCCCATTGGATTTCTGGATTGAGATCATACTGCATGATGGAGCAAAAACAGTGTCGCGGGTGAATCTGGGTAAATGTCGTCACTCAATCCTTCCTCCGTGAAAGCAACGGCAGACAATCATTTTGGGCCCTTTTTCTCTGGATTGCCCTGGCAGACGCCATAGCATGGTAGCCATGGAGCCCGTTTAGCCTTTTTTCACTGTCACCGTATGTGTACTGGATGCTGCTGACAGACGCGGTAATGCAGTGCTACACAGCAGCGTTCATTTGCCTTTGCAAGGTAGCAGAGACAGTTACCAGCCCTATTGCACTGTCTGCTGCTTTGGAAATTGGCAATGACGGTTACCGGTCATATTGTACCGTCTGCTGTTGTCATGGGTGCTCCTGGCTGGCCTCGTTGAGGTCGGCCGGGGGCGCATGGACAAAAATGGGAATGACTTCCCACGTCATTCCCTTCTTTATGTTTTGTCTAAAAATAGAGTCAGTCCTGCCTAGAATATGGGGCAAGTCTACTAGAGAACCAGAGAGCATAGCCACTCCGGGTCAGAGCCCCAGATATCCCGCAGAAATGATGAGCTGCATGCCATTCTAAGGGGTGCCCCTGCAACAACCCCACCCATTGCTTCCCTCCTCCCACACCCCTCCTGGGCTACCGTGGCAGTTATCCCCCCATTTGTGTGATGAAGTAATAAAGAATGCAGGAATAAGAAACACTGACTTTTTAGTGAGATAAAATGAGGGAGAGGCAGCCTCCAGCTGCTATGATATTCCAGGCAGGACATCTCCATTACTCATTAAAGGGTCGGGGGGGAGAGGAGCACAGCCTCCCACTGCTATGATAGTCCAGAATCTCCAATAGACATGAAAAGGGAGGGGGAGAGGAGCTCAGCCTCCAGCTGCTATGATGAGGACGGTTACCAGCCCTATTGCACCATCTGCCAGGACTGAATCTCCAGGACACAAAGCTTAAAGAAGGGAATGACTGGGAGTCATTCCCATTTTTGCCCAGGCGCCCCCAGCCGACCTCACCAAGGCCAGCCAGGAGCACTCATAGGATGATGACGAGGACTGCTATCAGTTATTTTGTACTGTACCGTCTGCCACCGGGGAGGGGAGAGGATGCTGCTGTTTAGCGCTGCAGCACCCCGTCTACCAGCAGCATCCAGTAGACATACGGTGACGTTGAAAAGAGGCGAGAAACGATTTTTTTCCCTTTTCTTTGAGGGGGGGAGGGGAGGACAAATTGATGACATATTCCCTGAACCACTGGTGACAATGTTTTTGACCCTTCAGGCATTGAGAGCTCAGCCAAAAATGCAAATGCTTTTTGGAGACTGCAGGAACTGTGGGTTAGCTCGAGTCCTCAGTCCCCCCTCCCTCCCTCCATGAGCGTCCATTTGATTCTTTGGCTTTCCGTTGCGGTTGTCACACAGCACTGTGTTGAGTCCCTGCTGTGGCCTCTGTCTATCATAGCCTGGAGATTTTTTCAAATGCTTTGGCATTTCGTCTTCTGGAACGGAGCTCTGATAGAACAGATTTGTCTCTCCATACAGCAGTCAGATCCAGTATCTCCCATACGGTCCATGCTGGAGCTCTTTTTGGATTTGGGACTGCATGGCCACCCGTGCTGATCAGCGCTCCATGCTGGGCAAGCAGGAAATGAAATTCAAAAGTTTGCGGGGCTTTTCCTGTCTACCTGGCCAGTGCATCCGAGTTCAGATTGCTTTCCAGAGCGGTCACAATGGTGCACTGTGGGATACCGCCCGGAGGCCAATACCGTCGAATTGCGGCCACACTAACCCTAATCCAACATGGCAATACCGATTTCAGCGCTACTCCCCTCGTCGGGGAGGAGTATAGAAATCAGTTTTAAGAGCCCTTTATATTGATATAAAGGGCTTTGTTGTGTGGACGGGTGCAGGGTTAAATTGGTTTAACGCTGCTAAATTCGGTATAAACGCGTAATGTAGACCAGGCCTTAGTCTATTGCAGAGAAGCAGCGAGCATAAGGGGAAAAGATAAGGCAGGTCCAAACGTGGACCGTACAATCTGCCATTATCCCATCTTTCCCTTGCAACTCTCCAATGGAACACAATAACACTTCCTAAAACCTTACTCAAGTCTGCTTCTCAGTCACTCTTAATGCCATTCCTTGATTGCACCTCTGGAACCCACCTCTGCTGCCCATCTGATCTTTAATCTGGATCTCTTATTCTATAATGCAGGCAACACTCAAATACTCAATACACCCACCACAAAGGTTCCTCAAATGCCTGTGCCTTGAAGCTATAACAACAGGATAGCCTGACCTTGGACTTCCTCCCACAAATAGCCAGGGGCAGCTCCAAGCGCGTGCTTGGGGCGGCATGCCGCGGGGGGCGCTCTGCCGGTCCCTGGGAGGGCGGCTGGTGGCTCCGGCAGACCTCCCGCAGGCGTCCCTGCGGAGGGTCCGCTGGTCCCGCGGGTTCGGTGGAGCATCCGCAGGCACGTTTGCGGGAGGTCCACCGGAGCCGCGGGACCGGCAGAGCGCCCCCCGCGGCATGCTGCCATGCTTCAGGCAGCAAAATGGCTAGAGCCGCCCCTGCAAAGAGCAATGGTGGAGCAGAAAGCTGCAAGCCTACTAATCTCTGATTCAAGTACGGTATTCTTTGTAAAGTAGGAGTTTCATGTTTCAGTACAGTTTTCTCTTAACAATTACATCAACACAACAAAAACAGAAGAAGTTGGAATCAGTGTTTTTCTCAGAAAATTCCCAAACTCTGTCTCCAACTCTCTTTCTGGATTACTTCATTTTAGCTATTTGTAATAAAGATGGCAATACGGCTTCAGGTGAACAACTGAGACCATCCTGCCCTAACCCCAACTCTGTGGTATTCTGCTACTTGTGGCAAGATAGTAGGAGGAACTTCAGGGCACTTCCCATGAAGTTAAGAAATATAAGATCTGGAATTTAGTTCCAGTGAATGAGTGGGTTTAATTCTATGGGGAGAGATTATGTCAGCTGAGCAAGGGCTTAAAAAATGGATAATTGTGATACAGATTTGAACCTTTGGTCTTTTGAGAGTGGCCCCTAACCAGTTATAGCTCCGATTATTTGGGTTTGATCTGTGGTGTCCTAATAAAAGAAAGAGCATGTCCTTATTTTATGGAGGGAACATTAAGTCTTTTATCTTGGAAGAAAATATATTAACATTTTTGAGATGATCTGAAGTCCTGTGGTGGAAGGCTACGTATAATAATTTTCTGTATTAAGTGCATATCTTGGCCTTCTCATGCAACCTGCCTAAATAATATATTTTTCAAGATGAACTATTTGTAAATTGACCATATGTCTTAGTTCTTCATATGACGTCCTATTGTCCCAAGACTTTCTTTATGGAAAGTTGTCAGTTCTTCATTTAATCATTCTCAGAATTTTTTTTAAATTACAATTTTTTCCCAGGATGGAATGCCACAGGTTAAAATAAGTGAGAGTGGGGATAGCATAGCTCCTTCTTCACTCCCTGATTTTGGCTACTCCTCATCCTCCTTGACTGATGCTATTAGAGTTTTGTTTTCTGTTTCTTTCTGCTCTACTGACTGCACATTACTATTCTGTTCTGTATTTAGCAGGAACCAACAATCCAGTGGAATAGTTGTTGTACAGTGCTTGCAGGGAAAAGCTAAATGAGTGGAGACACTAACTAAGCTTTTATTTTGCTCAAAGAGAATGCTAATGATATGTTCAGTTTCATGATAAACTCTCTCAGAACTCCAGATTATTGGAAAACTTCCTCCCCTCTGACAAATATGCACAAGGCTGTTGAGTCAGAAGCTGTCAATAGCAGCACCAGCACATACTAAAATAGTACTGATCTGTTCAACAAGAGTATTTCACAACCCCCAAAAATGTTGCCACTAAATCATCCTTTGTTTTCTTTTTTACAAATATTCCACCTCACCTATTTGTGCCAGGTGTTTTTGTTGTAACCCAACCTGGAGAAGGGACACAAGTGCAATTGCCTGCCAGAGAGCCTCATTTCCAACAGCCAGCCCCTTCCCTTATACATTTTGGGTCTCACACCTACCTGCACCAATGTCAGGTCTCTTAGGACAGGCCTAAAACCCCTGCTTTCCTGCAACGACTTCCACCTAGGAAGAGGGAGGTACTGGCATAACCACTTTTTCCAGCTATGCTGCCACTCTGATGTAATTCTCATCCATAGAACCAGCTCAGTACAGTATCTCCTCACTTAAAGTCGTCCCGGTTAACATTGTTATGTTGCTGATCAATTAGGGAACATGCTCATTTAAAGTTGTGCAATGGTCCCTTCAAACATTGTTTGGCAGCTGCCTGCTTTGTCCACTGCTTGCAGGAAGAGCAGCCCCTGTTGCAGCTAGCTGGTGGGGGCTTGGAACCAGGGCGGACCAGCAACCCCCTATCAGCTTCCTGCTCCCCTAAGTTCCCTGTGCAGCAGCTGCCCAGCAGGCTAGCAATCAGCAGTTCAGCTGTCCCTCCCCCACTGCCATGTGCTGCTCCTGCCCTCTGCCTTGGAGCTGCTCCCCGAGCCTCCTGCTTGCTGTGCAAGGGAGGGAGATATGGTGGCACTAAATGTCAGGCTGTACCCCTCCCACCTGCTCCTGCACCCCACTTACCGCTTCTCCATATAGAGCAGAGAGTGGACAGGGACAGAGAGAGACAGAGAGAGCTTGGGGCAGCAGCTGCTGTCTCAACTTCCTGATCCACTTAAAGACAATGCACTTAAGAGTGGGTCAGCTTACTTAAAGGGGCAATGCACATCTCTCTCTCTCTCTCCCACACACAAGGTGTGTGTCTGTCTCTGTCTGCTATGCTTTCTCCCCTCCCCTCCATTCCTGCTGACTTGTAGAGTGTGAGAGGCTACATTAACAATGTGTTAACCCTTGAGGGCTCAGCCCAAGTGCTAGTTCATTCCCTGGGAAATATCCCACCCTCTTCCATGCTCTAACTTCACCACCTCAACCAAGCTTCACAATCATCATAGCTGTGAACAATATTAAATTGTTTGTTTAAAACTTATACTGTGTGTATATCTATATAATATATAGTTTTTTCTCTGGTGAAAAAAATTCCCCTGGAACCTAACCCCCCCTATTTACATTAATTCTTATGGGGAAATTGGATTCGCTTAACATCGTTTTTCTTAAAGTCGCATTTTTCAGGAACATAACTACAATGTTAAGCAAGGAGTTACTGTACCAGGTTCCAGTTTTCTAGATTTGCTCCACAGAAGCTGCTCAGAAAGCCAACAGACTTCCCCATCCTGCTAAGCCACACACCCCTCCTCCAGCTTACCACAGACTGACATATTTGGGGAGTCAGGCAACTCTGCCAAACCCTCTCACAGCAGGCTTTCTTTGTGGACTACAATAACCCCCTGTTCCAGCCCGACCCCACCATCAACATCAGGATTCGAGTCCATCATCCACTGACTTTACCACCATTTGCTTTGCACAGCAGATTTTTACTGATGCCATTGTTACTTCTTGACTCATCATGATGCCCCCAATCTTCCTCCTAATCTTTATCTGAATTTTTCCCCTCATTGCTTGTCCTTAGCCTGTCACTCATCTCCCAGTCTTTCCCTCCAATCCTTTCACCCCACCTACCCTATTGCGCCCTTCCAGCTCCCTCCCTCCATCTAATCTCAGCCATTCTCAAATCCCTCATCAACTCCTTCACTCTCATTATCTCAAAAAAACCCACAATCTAATTAACTAACTAAAACCTCAAGTAGCAGTAGAGAGAGTAGGTGGGTGAGGTAATATATTTTATTGGAGCAACTTCTGTTAGTGAGAGAGTAAGTAACCTGTAAACAATCATGAATTGTATTAAGAAAAAATTCAAAATCCACTATTCTTTATGGAACACTTTATACCTCCAAGATGTGTGATTAACATAGCAGAGTAGCCACGTGATTTACCATAATCTTTTTCCTCTCCTTTTCACTCTCCCCTTATTGTTTGTCAATCACTTGTGTGTCATGTCTGAAGTTAGAGTGTAACTTTGCAGAGCAGAGAATGTGCTCTTCTGTGTATTTACACAACATCTAGAACAAGAGAGCCCTGATCCTTGACTGGGGTTCCAGGCAACACCATAATGCAAATAATAGTAACAATTATGTCATGAAGGAGCATAAGTGCTTGTAGACTAATTCTTCAATCTCCCTCCTACCATAACTGCTCTGCAGTTCTTCCCTAAATCTCTGTTAGTAACAAATCAAAATCAAGCAGCTATTAATCAGCGATGTGTGCACTGCTAGACTGCACATGTACTACCGCTTATAAAGGTACACACCCCCGCCACATATTTCAGATCTGGTATAAGATTTATTTCAGAGCCATCTATGTACCACACATTTGGGAGTGTTTGGGTCTAGGTTTTTGAATCAGGCCAATATCTACACCTGACATGGCAGCTGCATGAGTAAAGTTGGATTAGAAATGCCGGGTGGAGATAGGGAGACTTGTGTGAATGAAGAGAAAAAAGTTTGAGCACCAGACTAAAGTAAGATAAACAGACAGTAAAATTTCTGCAAGTCTCTACTGAGAGAGAATCTATTTGGTCCTATTGTTGCGTCTCTTCTTTTATTTCATTATTCGTGCTGCTCCACTCTCTCTGGTCAAAGGAGAAATTTTAAAAGTGTGTGTGTATTCATCAGTGTCTTGTAAAATAATAAAAAAGAATGGACTAATAGCTCCCTTTAATCCCAACAGTGCTTGGATTTCATGATTTAAGTCTTACACTTCAAGCTGGATGTGATTTTTTTTTTAACAATTATGATGATCACCATCAAAGTGAGCTTGCTCACTAGGCAGGTTTCCCCAGAGCCTTGCATGGTGGTTCTCTAAATAATCAACTGGTAGCTCCACCTAGTGTCTTCTTAATTCACCAATGAAACAAAATGCTAAAAGTACTCACTATTGACAAAACATAAGCAAACCATAAAAACACTATTTTCAACTGGACAGTAGCCACAAATGGCATCCTATTAGGATATCTTCATTACAGGCAAAACCATATTCTGTTACTATCATGTGATCAAAGCCAGCCAGCATTCCTCCAACAAGGAGCAAGTAATGGCTTCAGCACTGTAAATATAATATATTCAGTGTGAAAACAGTTTTGCTGCTATCCTGAAAAGGTGAATGGTGCTTAAATTGTTTATATGGGAAACACACTCTACTATATTTAAAATTAACTACACAGAAAATTACCCTTAAGCCTGACAGAGCTTTTCTGGAACAGCATGACAGTGAACTTTTAGAATCACTGAACAATTGTGACCATATAAACAGAAGATTAATTCTGGCCACACAGAGAAGTGCTTCTCTTCTCCCAATGGTTAATTTAAAAAGTCTCTCTAAAGTGATCGAAGAAGAGAAATGATCAACTATCCAGCAGTCTATTAGTTTTATTAATCTTTCTCTCAAAAACTTTTTAAAGGCTGGTTCACACTATGTATCTGGAGATTATCTTGCCCCTTCAACCAACAGAAGTTGATCCAATAAACGAGATTACCTCACATACCTTGTCTCTCTCATGTATTTTGAAGCATTTATCTTTTTAAAATAACTATAGCTCCACTCAGGTTAGTAACAGTTTTAAACTAAACTATAAGCTATTCAAGGTAAAGTTAGAACACACTAATATAAAGTATGCAAAAAACATATTTTTTATATAGTATTTTGAAAGAGAATATCTAATATGGGGGAGGGGAAAGTTTAAAGAGAGCATATTGTATCCTAAACTGAGCAAATTAATTTAGCATCGTCTTATTTTATGGGCTATTAAATTTGCTACTGTACCTAAGGAGAAAAAAAAAATCCTGGTTCTTGTTTACACTCACAAAACACAACTTTTACTTATTATTCCCAGAACAATCTACTCCAATATAGTTGACACCTGTTTTAAACAATCACCTGTTCTAAACTGCTGGGGAGGGGAGGGGGAGTGTTTCACCCTAGTGGTGATAAAATATATTTCAGTATATAGGGTATGTACTTAACTCTCTCTCTGTCATGATGAGCGGGGGGGGGGGGGGGGAAGGAAGGTGTTTACAAAGAAATTATAGGCATTATATTGCAAAGCAGCTTTAAATGACCTCAGACTTTCTTTTCACAGTCAGTTGAAACTTATGCTTATGACTCATCTATTTAAAAAGTATTTACAACTGCAATCCCATGACTGTATAAAAACATACTGCAGCATAGAAAATGAATTTAATAAAATGCATAAGAGAATACTCTCTGATGTTTCAAAAATAAAAGAATACTCTAATTTTCAATAATTTAGCATTTGCTATCATTCCTCATTAAAAGCTTTCAAAATCCTATCTGAAACAAGCTGATACAGAGAAATTAAGAGCAGTAATCAAGCGAGAAACGATAGACCAGCTGGGTAGATATCAAGTTGGCAAAACGTGAATACAGTTCAATAGCAGAAACAGATGCTGGAGTTGTTGAAAAACCCTGCAGGAGATATTGATGTATTTTCTTCATATAATACTGAACAACTGAATGAAAGTCAAGGGCTAAAAACTGATAAGAAGAAAAAAAACTGCCAGAAAATAACTAACTATAAAACAGAAACCTGCAATATTTTTTTCATTATATCAAAACATTCAATATATGCACCTTCATTTCCTCAGTATTCCTGAATATGCCAATATATCAATTAGAGCTTGCTACTGAATTATATGGAGCCTTTGTCAGGGTTAGGTTTGGTGTGTGTTTGTTTCTATCTACCTGAAGCTGCACAGACTCTTAGGAAATACTTTATTCTGTAATCTCATCCTAACATAATGCTCTCTTTCAAGCAAGTGGCTCCCTGAGGTTGGAGGAAAGCACACACACGGAAACGTTACACAAGCATAAATGCAATTCAAAGATCCATTTTGCAAAAGAAACATTGTTTTCAGAGTTTCAAGACCTTAGCAACAAATCCTCTGCCATCAGCTGCAGCTTGTCCTAACATATGCTTTGTCACGGTCAGTTTCTAATTACATTCATAATGATGCAATGGCTTTGATAATCCTACCTTCCATGCCAGCTGCTTTTCTTGTCACTCCATCATGCCAATAAGTTGGCTGCTGTAACAAATCAAGATAGTGCAAAACAGCATCTTTTCCCTGCATCTGTCATCTTCCTGAAAGCATTCTCTTACTGCCGACTGCTGGGAACCAGAAAGTCTATTTGAATTCCAACAGCTCCCCTTTCGCATGATTCAAGTTAGGTTAGGTGGGCATGCCTAACATGATTCTTTCCGTCATTTATTATGCAGCTGCTACACCGTCGGTGTGGTAACCACTCTGACTTTATCTGATACGTCAGTCTCACAGCTCTGTACCTCAGTGCAAACACACATGAGCCGTAGCAGCATCCTGCATTTAATGAGCATTCTCCCTGGCTAAAAACTGTGTATCTGCAAATCAGTTTCAAATCCTAGTGTTCACATTGTCCTCTAATGCTAATGTAAAGGTTTAGGCTTTTTTATTTTTTTTAATTTTTGTCCTTTTTGTTACTTCCTTTCAGAAAGCACTATTTCTCTCCTGCACTCTCAAATTAGTCATACTTCAGTTAAATGTTTGCTGATTTGTCTGAAACTACACAGCACCTTTACAGTAAAACTCTCTGCTCTAAAGATACTTTTAAAATAATAGCACTGTTTATTCAGGTTCTCAACTCTGCTTCACTATAGGGATGGATTTTACAGCATGCATCTCAGCAAATTATATTCACATCTCTTCATTCTATTGAATGGCTCCCTAATGAGGGTCTGGTGGATTTGTAAGCAAATTTGTCTACGTCAACCTGTGACTTTTGTGTTTGATTTTTATGTTTTATGCATTTTAGCAGAAGACAGTTCTCACAATTCTGTGTTACTAGCACCTTAGTATCCTTAAAGTGATACTGTACTGCAGTTAAAATAAGTGAACACAAGCTGATCAGTTTCATTCACCAGTCTGTAGAAGGCATTCCACAATGATTAAAGTTCACTTATCCAATTGTGAGGGTCTTGTGAATAGAAGGAGATGGGATTTGTTTTGTTGTCTTTTAGTTAGAATATCTTGGATGGGGGAAAAAACACACACGCATCACTGATTTTAAAAATAACTTTAATAGACATTGACATATACACATCAATCATCTACCAAATTTCATTAACTGCGTCCCATCCCACCACTTTTATCTGAGAGTAATTGGCATTCAGAACCCAAGTGTTTTAAGTTTAGTGCATCTGCTTGTTAGTAACTGAATAAAAGAATAAACCTGTACGGAAAGTGTGACTGTTGAAATCAGAAAAAAAGTGACATTTTAAAAGAACACAAAAACAACTGGTCGAAACCATTAGTCATGTAAGTGAAGCAGAAGGGACTATGGGGAGAGCCATTCTTAGGGAAAGATTTTGTTTGCCCCATTACATGTGGTAGGGTAGGATAGGTGGTGGGGGAGAGCAAAGAGGAATCTATGGAGCCTTCCCCTGCTCTCTAGACAACCATGTAGCAGTGTTACCAACTCACAATTTTATTTCAAGACTCAGAATATTTGGTGTTTTTTTTAAAATCCCAACTCCTAGAGTCAAACAATACATGAGAATCTCAGCTTGCTTTTTTTAAAAACTAAGTTTCTTCTCTGCAGTCATGAGGACTAAAGGCTGAAAATATGCCCCTAATTGTACTCTAAAGCAGAGGTGGGCAAACTTTTTGGCCTGAGGGCCACATCTGGGTATGGAAATTGTATGGCGGGCCATGAATGCTCATGAAATTGGGGGTTGGGGTGTGGGAGAGGGTGAGGGCTCCAGCTGGGGGTGCAGGCTCAGAGCTAGGGCTGGGGATGAGGGGTTGGGGTTGCAGGAGGGTGCTCTGGGCTGGGACCAAGGGGTTCGGAGGGTAGGAGGGGGATCAGGGCTGAGGCAGGAGGTTGGGGTGCGGGAGGCAGCCAGGGGTGCAGGCTCCAGGTGGTGCTTACCTCAAGCAGCTCCCAGAAGCGGCAGCATGTCCCCCCTTCGGCTCCTATGTGCAGGTGCAGCCAGGCAGCTCTGTGCACTGCCCCGTCCGCAGGTGCCGCTCCTGTAGCTCCCACTGGCAGCACTTGCGCATAGGAGCTGAAGAAGGGACATGCTGCTGCTTCCAGGAGTCGCGTGGAGTAGGGAAGCCCCAGACCCCACTCCCCGGCAGGAGCTCAAGGGCCAGATTAAAACGTCTGGAGGGCCGTATGCAGTCCCTGGGCTGTAGTTTGCCCACCCCTATTCTAAGGGCTCAGAAATCAGAAAGCAAATAGAAAGATTCCCCAATTTTTTAAATCTCATGATTTTTAAGGCAATTCTGTGATTGTTTTTAGGCCTGTTTCATGCTATTTGAATATTTGGGGTTGGCAGTACTCTTTTAGTGTCAGGTGCAACTGCGAGAACTGCTCCCTCCCAAAGGGAGTAAGGACATAATAAAATAATAATGTTACATTGTATTACATACATATATTATGATGTCTTCACCCAAACCCCCATGCACTGGCTAGCATAGGTGGCCACCCACACAGCAGGGAGCATGGCACAAACTCAGTATGCCTGGGAGCTCCAAGAGGTATTCTGTCTCCTGGAGGCAGGCTACCTCTAAGTGTTCCTGAGAGCTGCTATGGACTATGGTTAAGTGGCACAATCTACACCTGAATGAGCTAACGTAACATGATGTCGTTTATCTCAGGTACAATATTTCTGGTGCACTAGGAATAAAATGTCCTTTTAGAAATTTCATGTAAATAAGGCAGAATTGCTACATCTGCTCCCCTGTCTGTAGTAGCACATATCAACAAGCTAATTTTGCATTCAAGGCAGCAGTCAGTCCTATCATACAGTTGCAAAGTGCACAGCTATAAAGTGCCTATCTGAAAATATTGTCAGTTCTTTTTTGTTCACTGTTCAAGTCATTTCAGAAGTGAAACAAGCCAGACAATAAATGAAGACTGAATTTGAAATCCCTATAAATTTAAAATACCTAAAAGGACATGCTTAATATGTCATACATCTACCTGCATCATAATTTTCAAGCCATGAAGACAGCAACATGGAATTTATATGTTATTTCACAAAAGAATAGTTTGAGCCCACAGATCACATAGCTTGGAATTTAAAGAGCATACTGTTTTCAATGATAAAATACCCAGTAACTCACTGTAGACTGATTTATATTTGAGTGAATTTTAAACAATGTGAGATTACAAATGCCAGGACCCCTTTTCCCCTGTGGAAAACCACCATTTTAAGTCTTATATGCTAAGGAAGCTCAAAGAAAAAAATGTCATTAAACCCATCTGGGAGAACAGTAAAAATCTTTTGGAAAAGGCACTCTTTACTTCATAGTTTTGAGAATCTTGCTGACTCAATAGCTATGATTCAGGGAAAAATAGCCTTCAAAATCTGAGAATTTAATAAGTGAAACCAATATGAGTTATTTAGCATTCAGACTACTAAACAAGAATAGCAGCTGATTTTTGGCCATACCTGAATTCTGTCTAGAAATCCATTTTTTTCTTAGAAGAAACCATACTTAGGGCCTGATTCTGTAACTGGATTCAGTGCCAATGCAGATGGCAAACAGGTATAGGAACCTGCCCATATGGGGATCCATTTGTCTTAGTGGGAAATTTCACATATTGCACGTCAAGCTCTGATCCCTATTCAGTATGCTACTTGCACAACACAATTAGGGGATTTTTTTTTCAAAGGGCAAGATAAATTAGGTTATTGCTACCCCTAAATTAACCCTTTAATTATATTTAACTGGGCTAAACATATTTGTCTTGCTCCCGCTCTAACACAGAGAAGCATCCTGTGAATCTGCATTCACTCACTACCTTTACCCCCGATAGTGCATTGCTATTTTCATTTAAAATAGAGCAGTCTCCACAGTAAGAATAAAATGTAAATAAATAACAAACAGGGAAGTAGTGACCTAGAGGAATTTGTGACAGAGACCCATTGGTGGCAACTGGCAACTGTTCCTTACAAGCAATTCCTGTCTCAGAACTGATGAACTCACTACATTTAATCAGGGAGTCAAACAAGTATTGATTTTGGTTTAGTTTAGGTTTGGGTTCAGTTACATTAAGTGTGTTCGTGTTCAATTCTGGTTCAAGCATCAAAAAATAACAGTTGGTTACTGGTTTAAACTGGTTCAAATCAAATGTCAATTTTATTGAAAGTAAATTAAAGAGAGAGAGCTGGCACTTAACATTGAAACTATTTCGATGTTTGACCATTTACTTCGTTTTTATCTTTAACTTTACCTGAGTTTTCTTAGTGTTTTGTGTTGTCAAATACAATTCATCTTTAAAGGAACAAGTTGGTTGATTGAATTAAAATACCATGTTCTAATATTTGCTGTATCACATTGGACCCCTCAGATGGGAGGATAAGTTTGAGTTTGGGACATGGTTCCTGCCCCAAGTAGGGCCACTGTAGGAAAGAGTTGCCCAGGGCATTGGAGAGAGGTGAGAGAAGGTCTGTCTAAGGGGGAGAAGTGTTGGGGAACCATTACCTTTTCCCTTGGGTTCCTTTGAGTTATTGTTAACTTCTAAGACCAGGGAGCATTCTTCTTTCCCCAGGGGAGTCTAAGGGTACGTCCAGACTACCTGCCGAATTGGCGGGTAGCGATCGATTTTGCGGGGATCGATATATCGCATCTCATCTAGACGTGACATATCGATCCCCGAACGCGCTCCCGTCGACTCCGGAACTCCACCAGAGTGAGTGGCGGTAGCGGAGTCGATGGGGGAGCCGTGGACGTCGATCCCGAGCGGTGAGGATGGGAGGTAAGTCGGGATAAGATACTTCGACTTCAGCTACGGTATTCCCGTAGCTGAAGTTGCGTATCTTACCTCGACACTGCCCCCCAGTGTGGACCAGGCCTCAGACATGTTCCATCTCTAGGGCTCCCTGCAGCCTCATGTGCAGGCAGCTCCTGAGCATCTCCTCTCTCTTCTTCTGTTCTCATTATACTGGGGCAGAGTATTTATCCATGACGGGTAGCACCTGAGGTCTCTACTGAAAGTTTGTAACTTATCAACACTCATGGTGTGATGTGTGTATGGGTCCTATTTAAGGAATAATGTAACTATATTGAAAATTATATCCTTATGGCCTTGGAGTGAAAGTCACCAGGGAATAATGATGATGGTCCATTTTTTTTTTTTTAATTGAAGATATACCAATCTCCTAGAACTGGAAGGGACCTTGAAAGGTCATTGAGTCCAGCCCCCTGCCTTCACTAGCAGGACCAATTTTTGCCCCAGATCCCTAAGTGGCCTCCTCAAGGATTGAACTCACAACCCTGGGTTTAGCAGGCCAATGCTCAAACCACTGAGCTATCCCTCCCTGCCCCCTCCCACACCTCCCTGACTAGCCAATTACATAATATATGGCTCAACTGTGTACCTGTACATCAACCCAGAAAAGTCAATGGACAACCATCAAAGACAAACCATAAGCATCAAAACCACTTTGAGGTAAAAAAAATAATATTATAACAGACGGGGGATCACTCTGTCTTTGAATAAAGACAAGAGGCTGATGCAGTATATCACAGGGTGGAAAAAGATACTCTGGATCCATTCACTGAGTGGACATCTTTGAGCAGGGGTGTTTCGTGAATGATTTGATCCTGGTTACTGGGAAGCCAGACAGGCTGCAACAAATTGGACTTGGGGGGGGGGAAATCTATTTTATTAAATAGGATAAGTTTACGCCCTAAGTTTGTGTTGTATGATTTTATTTATATTGTAATCATCAGTTGTGTTTCCATCAGTCTCTCTGTTGTTTCTAGTGGAACTTCTGTCCTTTCTTAAATCAACCTCCTTACCTCCTTTTGCTTTATTACAAGTGCTGTGTGTTATACAGGAGCAGTGATTTAAGGAAAAACAGGAGCACACTGTTCCTTTGGTAGCAGAGAATCTGGGATTTCTGAGTAGCCAGGGGCAGGGGCTGGATATCACAGGGGAATGCTTTTAGGGGACTGAAGTGCATCTCTTGTTAACCTGCAAGGCAAAGACAGGGCTGGCATAGCATGGAGAAGAGTGCTTTAGTGGTTGAAAATCCAGTCGTGTCAGGAAGCTGACACCAAATTACCACCAGCAAGACTCCCTCTCGCTAGAGACAGGGGATAACAAGGTGACTCATAGTCCTGGGTACCTCGAGAACCATAATAAAATTCCAGTTAGAACTGTACTGACCTGAATAGGTCTCAGCAATTCAAATCCATTTATAACTTGCTCTGTAGCCAAGAAGTGATGAGGGAAAGTGGCCTGTCTCCTGCCATACAATGTGAAGCTCACAGTGCAGAAATGTGTGTACATTTTCATCTTTGCACTGATAAAGCAGCTAATTAGATTATTTTGCTTGGTTTTTTTTTATGTGCTTGTTTTGGGAGCAATGCTAACTGAGAAATGCACCTTAAGAACTGATGTCACGGCTGTTCCTTGTTTCCCTCTGTGAGTACTAATAACTGATAAGGCAAAGGAGATAATGTATCACTGAGAAACAAGTGAGCACACCAGCTTGGACCTTCAACTCCATATGCTCTGTCATGCACTCTCTCTGGTCTGGAAAAATAAATGCCGATTTTATCTGGCAAAAGTTATTAGCTTATTCCTGCCAACATTTTCCCAAAGAAAAAGTCAAATTCTCATCTCCCTTCCCCCCCCTTCCTTTTCCCACCCCCCCCCCAAAAAATGGCATGGAAGCAAATGCTGAAAATGGTAAATTTGTACAACTATTTATATATATTATATATATATTTATATATATTTTAGTGCCAGCATTAATGAGTCGGGGCGGGGGGGGAGATTACATATAATGAATCCTAAAAAGTAGTAACCAACTCAAATGGAAACAGCCTGATCAATTCAGAATTTGGGAAAATGCTCCATGAAGTTTCCCACAAAGTTAGAGCCATCAATCATTTTCCTCAAAAGACAATACCACAGTAGTTGGGTCAAGATGTTCTTCCAACAATTATAGCATATCCAGCTTTAGGTGTGCAACATTTCTGAAACGTTTGGTGCAGAAGTATATGAGAAAGTGGGGAAACTGCTGGTTTTTATACCTGTGCTTCTATAAATTATGATCTCTATCCTATAATGTGGGCAGATTCTTATGCCTGTCAGAGGATGACTGGCCTCTTTAAGAGGGACTAGGGACCAATGCCCGTGGACTGACAGCCTCTGCCAAATTGGGATTAGGGAAGTCACCTGGGCCTTATAAAGGGGGAATGCTTTAATATCTAGGCTGTGTGGACTTTTTAAGGGGGACAGAGTTAAGGGGAAACTGAGGCAAGACTCAGCAGCGCCACACTTGGCCAAAAGGAGATACTACAGGGCAAGGACACTCTTTGATATAACTAACAACTTTTCTGGAACTCTGCATAGGTTCTGATCTTCTGGATCTGACTGCAGGATCAGGTCCCACATATGTGCTGAAAGGGCCATTCCTTTGGTAAGTAATAATGATGAGTACTGCTGGAATCAGAAGTAATCACTCTGATGGAACTATGGAGGTGTGAAGGGAGAACTGATACGTTTTCTTTTAATGCAACAATTTTAGGAAACAAGATAGAAATAAACCTGTCTAAAATGTTCTGAATTAAATCCCATACCTTATGAAAACTGATTTCAGGGTGGTCCCCTCCTCCCAAACCGAACTTAAAACTCAGAACACATTTAACTAAATATGTATTAGGGTTCATGAACTTTTCAAGCAAGTCTGGACCATTTTAAGCATTAGCATCAAAAAGAAGAAAATATTTCGGTTTTGCCGAGCTCTGTTACAACCAGGCTGACTATGATACTAAGCAATGATCTCCTGAGCACCCCAAGGATTTTTATATTATAAGATTTAATGTTATCCATTAAAGGTATTACAGGAACTGTTTTTGGTAAGAGCATCTGTGGTAGCAAGGTGCCGTATACTGAAAAGTGGATCTTCCATATCAGTTTAAATAATAATGAATGATATAGGCAACCGAGTCTATTTACAAATGTGGGGAAGATAAAGTATTATCTCAAAGAAATGTTGGAGATATTGACTTTTTAAAGATGACCTCTGCTTGTGCGTGAATATATACCAACACACACATTTATATGTGGCTCACACACTATCTCACAATACGTAGAGTGAATTTCAACAATAAGTGCTAATAATAATTGAAAATGTGGTTGTGTTAATTAAATTCTCAAAACATTTCAGGAAGGAGAATCCTAGCACAATGCTTCATTTGAGTTAGCACTCAGCAAATTAGTGACCCTGAACTTAGGATCTCTTCTGTCAGTTCACCTCTTTAAATGCATATAGTGTATGGCACTAGCACAGAATGGAACAATAGCTGAAGCTCTAAGGAACCTGAGATGCTAATTATGCTACAGCACATCTTTGGTTCTCTTGCAATTTCCTTTGAATTACACATTGACTGGAGCTATTCAACACTCATCCTTCTTTTATTTCTGGCTTTGACTTTTTGAATACAGGTATTGGTCAGCAGTGCTAGGATTTAAACATTATTTACTAATATAAGCATCTTAATTTGTTCATGCTTATAGCTGTAACCTGTGTATAAACAGATGATGCATAGAAGATGAAACATTAAAAGAAAAAAACAGCAGTACACTTCACAGGTCATGTTCTGCTCTTATTTACACCCATATAAAAATAATGTATTCAAATATATTTTTTAGCTCAAGAAAGAAAACATACTGTAGTACCCTATAAAATCCTTGACATCAATCCCTATTTCCACCAAATCAAATACAATATTGCTTTCAAGTATTTATTTTGTGGAGGCTTCTCTTATTGTAATGTATTACCACAGTCTACTTTAATATAGTGTCAGAGGGCATCTATTGCTATTCCATTTTTCTATTAGCTTAGAATATAACTCAGTACATATTTGGATGGGCTTTCTTGCATTTTCTCAACAATTTTAACAATGTGTTACAGTTATTTATGTAACAACTTGTAGATGAAATTATTTTTCATTTATGGCAAACTTTACTAATTCACTTAATACAGGTTCAATTTTATCTACTTCTGTCTTTATGATAATTTTTCTCCCCTCAATCATGCGCTAAATGAGGTAGTTAATCTTTGTTTCTGACAAGTATTATTACAAAAAATCTAAATGAATTGGATAGATTATTTCTAATGAAAATGAGAACTCCTTGCATTGGTCAATATTTTCAAAAAATGACCAGGCAATTTTGGCTGCCTAATTTGAGATACTTTAGCGGGGCTGATTTTCAGAGAGTGAATAGTTAGCTCTTCTGAAGAATGAGGCCCCATTAAAGTGTTTCAAACTGGGCACCTAAAAATTGAGACACTGAAAAAAAAAATCACCAGTCACTTTTGAAAATCTTGGTCAAGTACTGTAAAATCATCTTCTACAGATTGAAGACCCAGAAGTGCTAAACATATAGAGAACAGAGAAAAAAATCCCATAACACACTGAAAATGCAAATTCCAGAACCTGGTCATATATTACCAGTTCCAAGGTACATGCTGAATGCATACACAATGCAAGTTCTATGTACAGAGTTTAAAGAGCTGACCATCCACCCTCTTTCTGGATCAACTTTCTATGTTTTAGAGGCACTGAAACTACTACAGAATCCCTGAAACATATATATTTGCATTAGAACATTACACGATTCATTCTGTGTTGATGGTCTAACACTCCAAGATGGACTTACTCCCAGGCAACAAGTTAATCTTCTTTGGGAAGTCACTGGTGGGGCTCTTACACACAATGGGATGGGTGTGGGAAGAGCCCTTTTCTTGGTTTCTTCCTTTGTCAGTGGAAACTACACATCCCACATGGAATTAGATTAGCATGGATGTATCATATACATATGCATGTTCCACATCTTACACTTGTGTTGCTGAGGAATCTAATTATTTTTTAAATGTTAAAGTTGGGGATTTAATGCCATAATGGCTTTTACCTTCCATTTCAGTAAACTAGAATTACAGCTGTAACTACCCACCACTTTCAGTAGTTTTATTTGTGCTTGAAATGGAATGGGCACAGCATATGTCCCAGAGTTTAATTCTGAGTATATATGGATTTTGCATTTGTGCCATAACAGACATAGACTTACCAGTGCAAATTAGTATTGCCATTCTGCAATACCATTTTATTCTAATCCTGAGTCCTTCCTGCTTGGACATTACTAATTTTGTGATAATATGTATTCAACAAGAACTAGAGACCAAACAACTCATATCATCTGAAAATGAACATGTACAAAAGCAGACTTTCATTTTTACGTCAAGCAATAAAAATTCAGTTCACAATGAGAATGATCCCACCACTTCATCAGTCCTTTATTTTGGAATCACGACTTATTTAGTATTCAACTTCATGTCCCATAGAGCTTGTATGTTCATATTGTTATGTTATTTATATCAGAAAAGGTAAATGAGGAGACCACATTGATAGACAAAGTTATTTTATATAAATTATTGCACGACAACAGGTTCTGTGTCTGGGGTGAGAGGTTGTTTACACTTCTTGGGCTTGATTCTCATCTTACTTAAACTTCTTTTTATACCAGTGTAACTGCTTTAATTTGAGTGGAGTTACACAAGCATAAGAGAAGGGAGAATCAGACCTTGCGTTTTTCACGTTGAATCTTTGTCCCATATTTTTGCCTTGGCTGGCTGAGCAGTGTGATCACAACAATTCCTAGATTCCATTTCAGAAGACACTCAGCACTTCTGAGGCCAGATTCACAGCTGGTATGAACTGGCCTGGCTCCATTGGAGCTACACCCATTTGCCACAGCTGAGGATTTGGGCCTCCATGTTTTGTTCACGTAATGGATGTGAAGAGGACAATCTTTCCTAAGCCATCCAAAGAACATACCGTGAAAGAAAATAATCCCATTACCATTGCATGAGACTTCATGAGTTTTGACATTACTTCATTCCTACAAGTCCTTACCAAAAAAAAAAAAAGGATAAAAAATGACTATTTCCACCACAATAACAACTATCAGCAACTTTCTTTAGCTTCATTCTCTTTGTTAATGAACTAATACAAATTTACCAGTTGGCTTTGGCTTCAGTACTATTTTAAGAGTTCAGACAGAGTTGTTGTGAACCACTGCTGTAGGCCAGAAAAGCACACTGGTAAGGCAAGTCCTAGCACATGTCATATACATTATTCATTTAAATAATCACATCACAGTGTTAGATGTAATATTATGATGGTTTTCACCACATTTGACATGTGCTTGATGATATCGGAGAATAAATGCCATTCAGCCAAGCCTCACACTCACTTGAACTTTAAAAGTTTCCACAATGTAGCCAAGGAGATAAATTGCAACATGATAATTCAGGCAAATTACATACATTGGTTAGGGATTATCATCCTTTTTCTCCATGTCTATCCTTCCTTCCCGAAGTTTTACTTCGGGCCCAAGATGTAAAAGATGGGAGGTAGTGTACAAAATTTTCCAGACCTTAAATTAGAAAGGTCAAAGCAGAGATTCAATTATTGCAATGAAGGGTGAATGTTGCTCAAAAATGTGTTAGAACAACAAAAAATGGAGCAGCTGTTACATACAGAAGTAGTGACTGTAATGAGACTACCTGTTGTTCCCTTAGCAGTTAATGACTAATTTTTTCACTATTCAAAATTCAGGACACGTTCTGCTAAGTTTACAATATAGTATCACATCACTTGGTTCAAGCTCTAATTTAAATTACCAACAATTTTTATGCAAAATAATTCAGAATTTAATGACCTCATTATCATCAATAAACAATTACTTTGCAGATTTTCCGACAAGCCATGTCTTCATTAAATAAAAAAGACAGTTCTTTTAAAAGTGATAGGCATCTGCATTAACCCTCAATTCAACAGGAGTTGTATTCAACGAGTGAGTCCCACAGTATACAATGCAAAAAACTGATCAGCAATTAAAAGCCTGCATGTATTTTGGAACTGCTATATCAAGCTGAAAACACAGTCAGTCATACAAAAAGAAATGTAATTAAAATTGTTCTAGAAAAAAAAAAGTCACAACTGCATGAAGCCTAAAGGGTCCACTCTTCATATGATGGACTATATTCCTGTGTGTGTTTGTAAGTCTGCTACAGCAAACATATTGGAGTCTATTTTACAAGATACACAGCAATTAATTCATATCCTGAAGACTGGAATGCAGGATTGACCCTAAAGATTCCGGTCTTGAACCACAAATCTGTGGATTATATACAAAATTTGTCCATAATCCCACTGATATCAATTGGGAATTGTGTGTGAATATTTAGGGAATAATATAGCATAGAAATTGTGAGCCCTCTTACAAAAAAATGAGTGATCACTGTTTACTCCTCATCCCTTTTGATATTGTAAAGCATGTGCTTTTCAGAGCTTTCTCGATTCTTTTTTAACAACATATTTTCTTGTTCTGCATTCATTTTCAGTGAAGCTTTATCTCCAGGCTTGTGCCATAAGCCACAAACCACAAATCAAATTGGGCAAGCCAAGTCATGAAAAAGAAAGTTCATGTCCACTGTCACTGTGGAGTGAACATAGGTACTTTATCAACGATTATGAATCCCTCTCATGGTGGACCATGGAGGATAGAAGTCCAAAAGGTGAATACTACTTCAATCAATAGAAATCCACCTTTTGCTCAAGTATTAATGGCTTGTGATTCCGGAACAAAAAGTCCTGGGCCTATCCATGTTTCTATGCCACCATGAAATGATTATAACTACTCTTGTTCTTGTGCTGTGCCTCTCAATGTAGTGTCTGAGCATGTTGGGTTCCTCTCAATAGCTTTGTGATTCATCACACTTTAGAAAAAGCAGCATGCTGCTTCTGCCCCGGACGGCAACACTGGGCTAAACTATCAGTTAGAAAGATCCCTCTTGAAAAGCACAGAGAAACGACAGACAGACAGTCAAATCATTACCACCACCTCTTGTGGTACCTCTCTTCCACAATCTCCTCCTCTTTTGCAGCTACCAAGAACTAAGTACTTTTCAGCAAAAGTTCATGATAGTAGACGCATCTGGTCTAGGGACAAAAATCTGAAGAGAAGGCAAAAGTAGGCTGCAAACAGGGGCGGCTCTAGACATTTTGCCGTCCCAAGCACGGCGGCATGCCCCGGGGGGTGCTCTGCCATCCCGCGGCTCTGGTGGACCTCCCGCAGGCGTGCCTGCGGAGGGTCTGCTGGTCCTGCGGCTTCGGTGGATCTCCCACAGGCGTGCCTGTGGAGGGTCTGCTGGTCCACCGGAGCCGCGGGACCAGTGGACCCTCCGCAGGCACGCCGCCAAAGGCTGCCTGCCTGGCGCCCTCCCAGCGACCGGCAGAGCGCTCCCCGCGGCTTGCCACCCCAAGTACGCGCTTGGCGTGCTGGGGCCTGGAGCCGTCCCTGGCTGCAAAGCAACACCTCCCTACAACGTCAAGTGGCAAAATGTTAAAAAAAAAAAAAAAAAGATAGCTACTGAACCATTTCTAGCACATCACAGTGGATGCATAAAAGATCATTTGAAGTCAATTAAGTGGCTCTGGATTTGGTCCGTGGCTATATTAGGAATTAATCCTGCAAATTTCTGTAAGCCACAGACCGTGTCTACACAATGAGGCCTTGATCCTGCCATCAGAGCCACACATCTGGATCCTTAAGACCACACAGAGCCTTACTGAGGTCACTGTGGTTTTACACAGTTGAATTGAGCTATTCTATGATTTACTGGCTGGGAGCAGAGTTTTAATGTAATTTTGTCTCATCACATTCACACAATTGCATCTGCTTTCATGGTTCTAGCTAAGAAGGGTTTATTTAATTGATTCTGTATCAGGGTTCGGGGGTTGGGGGGGTTGGCAAATCTTTTCTCTCACTGTGTCAAGCAGTCTTTCATCCTGTATCAAGTATCACTTCCAGTGATTACTCAAATGTGGAAACTTAAAATTTGTCGTATAGGAGCATTCGTGTGAGCAAAACTTGGTTGCTTGAATATTCTTAGAAAGTAAAACACAAAAAAAGGTTTTACTGTGGCTGAAGTAATTTCATTTAAAATATTCAATAAAACAATCCTGGAAAAAAAATCGGGTATTTACTCATTCTATCCTTGGAACCAGGCTGGCTTCATTTTCTAAGCCAGATCATTTTACATGAAGTTAAGACCAAACCAGTTTTAAACAGTGATTAAATTCACCATACACTGTAGATTAGATCTAGGAGAACTGCAGTGCCTACTAGTATGTTCAGCTGGGGCTTCCGTACTATACTCACTAGGAGCAAAAAAATATCTTCCTGCAGCAGCTGGTTATCCTTAGAAGCCTCCAGCTTGAGTACTGACTAGACTCCACTCATTTACAAAAAAATGATGTGCTGACAGACCAGGAGAACATTTGACAGCAATGAGATACAGAAAGCCTTAAAGCCAGCATGCCACATTTAGCCTACCATTCCCAGGTGACCTGCTTTTTAGTTGGTAATCTCAGGAAAAATATATTCTGATGAACATCATAAAAGACCTGCTGTTCCTTTCTTCTCCAGCTCCATTGACTATTAAATCACCAGTTGTTAGAATAAACAGTTAAGAATTAGCAGCAGATAGTAGAACGTACTGTAGACCTGAAGGAGAGTCAGAGATTGATTTAAGATTGGATGAGAGGCTGAAAAAAAAGTCTGATTCAACCAGTGAAAGTTTTATGAGGCAGGAATATTATAAGCAGGGTATCTCCGCAGGCATTACTGTGAATCTCCTACAATTTACAGCTACTAGATGGAGTCTCAGAAATTAAACCTTCTACATTAGTTACTAATAAAGAATCCACATTTGTCAACAGTTACCACAAAGCTGTCTCTGGAAATACCATACTATCCCCTCTATATTTAGAAGATCTGAATAAAAGAAAAGAATGAACTAACAGTTGGGCAAGCTAAACAGACGACATTTAAATATTTCCTTGTGCTGTTCATCACACCTAATTGACAACAATGAACACAAAAAATACAGTGCCTTTTATATCTTGAATAAACATTTAATTTAGTTCTCATGAAATTATACAATGGGAGCAAACAACTTGCCAACATTACATGTAGTCTTTCGTTCTCTATAATCTCTTATTAACACTCCAGCTTTAAACTAAATCAAAGCAACATCTGCACTTAAATAGTTTATAATCCCAAAGTAGCTGCTCAGCAAGGTAATAAGAAAATATATTTTTCATATAAATGTGGCATTACACATCAAGAAATGTCCCTTTTAATGGGTTTCAGGCCATAATATCTCTGTGTAATAATGATATGAAGATCTCAGGATATTCCGATGTGGAAAGGCTTTCTTTTGTTTACACCTTGAAAATATCTCAACTGTGACTGTCATACTATAGATTACAAAGTAAAAAGCCCATTACTCACCACATCTTATTGTATTTCTTGAGAAACAGTTATAACATGATTGTTGGTTTAGGTCTTAAAATGTGTCTTCATTTCTATCATTACAGATGACTATTCAAAAAATGAGAGCACCACTTAGTAGGTAAAACTGCCTCGTTAGTGGTATTAACCTGTCATTCAACTTAGCTCAATGTCTCATTTTCCTACTGTTAACTTCTAGCTCTCAACTTCCTAGATCATACAGAACTGTCATTTTACAATGGGGCAAGGATTTCACCCAGCGTTTTCCAACACGTTTACTCGTTAAGCTCACATGATAGCAAGAGTGCTTTTAATTTTAAGGTAGTAAGAGAAACTCAGCTTCACAGTAAACAGAAAGCCATGTGACCCAGAGGGTCAGACTGTACTCTGGTCCTGTAACTGTGCAGAAGAGTAAAGGAGAGTTAGACTTCCCACACCTTCACAGCTGCACAGAATGTACTCCAATTGGGGTTGGGTAGGGTCATTTTATGCCTGATACTCACTGACGTTAGGGTCGCCAACATTCTAATTGCACAAAACCAAACACCCTGCCCCACCCCTGCTTCAAAGCCCCACCCCCACTCACTCCATCCCCCCGCCCTCTGTCGCTTACTCTCCCCCACTCTCACTCACTGTCACTAGGGCTAGGGCAAGGGCTTGGAGTGCAGGAATAGGTTAGGGCCCCCACTGAGGATGTGGGCTCCCAGGTGGGTCCAGAAATGAGGGGTTCTGGGTGAAGGAGGGGTTCCAGGTGCAGAAGGGGGTGCCAGCTCTGGGAAGAAGTTTGGTTGCAGGAGGGGGCTTCAGGCTGCAGCAGGGCTGGGGGGGGATGAGGGGTACAGCTGGGGGTGTGGGCTCTGGGGTGGAACTAAGGATACAGGGTTTGGGGTGCAGGAGGTGGTGTAGGTGGGGTCTTCAGGCTGGGGATGAGGGGGTTGGAGTGCAAGATGGGGTCTGGCAGGGGCTTTGGACTGGGGATGAGAGGTTTGGAGAGCAGGATGGGGCTCAAGGTTGGGGCACGAGTTTGGGTGCAGGCTCTGGGAGGGATTTTGGGTGTGGGAGAGGGTTCTGACCTGGGGCAGTGGGTTGAGGTGGGGAAGGGAGTTTGGGATGCAGACTCCGGCTGGGCATCATTTACCTCAGGCAGCTCCTGGAAGTGGCTGGCATGTCTAGCTCTTAGGCGGAGACATGGCCAGGCAGCTCTGTGCACTGCCCCCATCCGGAGGTGCTGCCCCCACAGTTCCCACTGGCCACAGTTCCTGGCCAATGGGAACTGCAGAGCTGGCGCTCGGGGCACGGGCAGCTCACAGAGCCTTCCTAGCTGCCCCAGTGCCTAGAAGCTGGACATGCCAGCCATTTCCAGGAGCCACCTGGAGCCGGGGCAGGCAGGGAGTCTGCCTTAGCCCTGCTGTGCTGTCGACTGGACTTTTAGTGGCCCGGTCAGGCATACTAACTGGAGCCACCAGGGTCCCTTTTGGACCAGGCATTCCGGTCAAAAAACAGATGCCTGGCAACCCTAACTGACATCTTCCAAAGGAGTAGGTGGAGCTATGGATTTATACCTATATGATCCAGCCAATTAAACTAGCTAAGCAAGAGGTGGGAGGGAATAGGCAGCTGCCCCAAAAGTGCTGAAGTATCTATTCCCTCCATACTAAAGCAAAAAGGGAGCAGGGGAAGTCACAATTTCTTCCAGAAGCTTCTCCTGAGGTGGCACAACTGCACTCAGCCCTTGCACAAGGCTGAGCCTAAGGCTCAGTCTAGTGCAGATTATATGATCTACACCAGCAGTTAAAGAGAAAATTGTGTGTGTGTGTGAAAACAACATGTGGCAGTGCAAACTCATAACATGCAAATACACATAAATACAAATGCATACACATATTGTAAGGGATTGCCTTACAGGCCATCAATACAACTGCCATAGCCAAAGAGTCATTACAGGCGTTTGCAGGTTGGGAACTCAGCTGAAGTCACTTTGTGATGTACAGACTGGAGCAGATCTAGGCTGCTTATCAAGCAGAGATCAAATCAAATGTGACAGGACTGGTGATAGGAGGCAGTCTTTTTTGACTATGGGTCTGTGCAGGATCCCTGGACAGAGGAAAGAGAGCTGCTTCTCTGAGACAGGGCAGAAATGCCTAATTCAAGGTTTATTCCAGAGGGAGTTGCCTATGTGCCCTTTGTTTCAAATGTGAAACTGACCTTCAAGGCCCTGAAAATCTGCTACTTATGGCAAAAGGGCAACCACTGAGATTAGAAAATGAACTAGCTAAGAAAGTAAATATAGTACAGAGGTGGACATGACATAGATTTCTTTACTCCTTCCCATAAACATTCATCAAGCAATCATGATGAACCCTCTATTGCCCTTTGAAAGCCATTCAGGAAGTTTTTGTTATTGGGACAAGTTCTGCCCTCATTTACACTTGTGTGACCTTAATGAAGTCCAGTATTTTGTTAAAACCAGAAGTATTTACAGGACTAATTAACAATCAGTCATTTATTTAAGCAAAGCCTGTGATGTTTATTGATTCCCTCCTCTCTTTCTCCACACACTGCAACCCGCTCCCATGACCTCACCCTTTGGAATACAAATTAGAAATACACCAAAATTTGATGGGCCCTGAAACGAGCATGCAGATTTACTGAAACATGAAATGCATGAGAGATTAGTTAACATAAAAATGACTGCATCAAAAGAAAGTTTATTCAGAGAAAGCAGCAAAGAGTCTTGTGGCACCTTATAGACTAACAGCTGTTTTGGAGCATGAGCTTTCGTGGGTGAATACCCACTTCGTCGGATGCATGCTTTTACAGATCCAGACTAACACGGCTACCCCTCTGATACTTTATTCAGAGAGATACTTTAGTGGAAGTTGAGAGGCAGACTTATGACCAGCACTGACTGGGAAGTTCACTCACTGTATAGGATCTATATAGAGCTCCTACAAAACATCTTCCAAAGGTTGGTATTTGGGAGGAGACACTTAATTTATTAAGGGGAATAAATGGAAGTATTTAGTACCATACTATGGCATTTCAGTATATATTATCAGACTGTTTTGGCTGTATTGACTACAAGGATTTTTTAAAGTAGTGGTAAAGGAAATGTTGAACAGAGACAAACATTAATCCGTTCATTTTCATTAATATGCACACAGGACCAGATGCTGAATTACTGACTGACTTCTTACTCAGGCAAAAAACTTTCATTGATTTCAATGGAAGTTTGCTAGAGTAAAGATCTGGGATGGGATGATTGTGCCTTGTAAATTCTTATACAGCAAAGAAGAATGAGTTGTTGTTTTTTTTAAATGGATGCTCTCCACCTATTTGCACAACATATACAAAAGCTAAAATGAAGAACTATAAATTATAACTAAGATTTTCAAAAGTGATTAGAGATATTGGATACTTACATTTGCATGTGCCCAATTTAATTCACTTTTAAGGGGCCTAATTTCCCAGGGTTAAGAGCTCAGCACCTTCTGAAAAAGTTGTCTGAAATTAGGACCTCCAAAACTGAGGCAACCAACATCGCTAGTCACTTTTGAAAATTTTGGGTCACACATTCCTAAAGGCATTTCCAAATTCATTGTTACACACAACATTTTTTTACTTAATACTTACTAAAAAATACTAAATCACTACAGCAACGCAGCTACATGAGATGAATGCTTCCTATGAGACACTAACCACCTTATTACCTAAAGACCTAAATAACTTAAGTCAAAATTCATGTTAGAAATACAGGTTGAAATCATTGTATCACATGTAACTTTGTAATATGCACAGTACAAACAGATCAGAATTGAAATGGATATACCTTTTACAAATTAAGAGTTTTATTTTATGCAAAAACAAACTCTACAATATGGATTTTTGGAGAGTACATTTCATATTTCAGAAAAACAGTTGATATTTGGGGTGGGGGAGTCTAAATAGTGCATTACTATTAGCTGGTTAAATTTTTTCTAATTTTGACCCCCCCAAAAAAAGAGTTTTTATTAAAAGTGTGTCCCTTTTGCTACCAGATCTGTTTATCTATTTTAGATCATACATTTATATTGATCCTTATTCTACCCATTTTTGTATCAGAAAATCAATATAGCTTATTGTCTTAAAATCTATATCCATAACCTAACATCCATACAAGGCCCGGTGTGCCATTTAAGTCTTATGAGGGGATGAACTGGTTCAGAAGGTTTCTTTGAAGGCTCCTTGTAGTGGCATGAATTTCACCCTGTATGAGTGTAATGTAGATTAGAAAAGCTGTCATGTTTTTTTGCCATTAGAATCATTTCAAGTGCTGACATTATTGTACACTATATTTTACATTTTAATGGGTATTTCTATATTTCTTTTAAATGAACATTTGAAATTTAAGTTTAAAGAGTAGAATCCACCTACCTATGCTTCTCAAAAAAGTGACTGAGCCACTGAAAACAGATTTTACCCCAAGAGTCTTGCATGGCATTTCAAATTACATTTAAAGACTTTTTATAACTCTTACCTAACAGAGATACAGCAATAGCAAAGCTATAATCCTGCTGCAAACATAACCATGACACCAGAAGGCAAACTGATTACATCTTATGAGATCCACACTCCCATCTAAATGTATTCCAACAGCAGAGCTCAGTTAGACAAGTCCTGAGCCTGTTTTCCCTGTAATTTCTCAGCAGGAATCAACATAAGCAATACTCTGATGATCATACTTCTGCCGGATTACCTGCTATAGACAGTGCCTTTCTTTGCCTCCAGACAAAACAAAATAAATTATCACATTCTCAGAAAAGCAATTCCAAAGGGCTGAAATATGAACTGTGTCTTTGTGGGAACGTGTGTGTTCCTAACCTTTTCATACATATAAATCAAGTTGTGTTGCGTGTGGTGTTTTGTGTTGTTTTGTTTTTTTTAACTATGCAAACAAAAAGATAACAAGCTTCAGGCTATTTTAGTAACATTTCTACTTTTGCTTTCCTTTATCCACACATTCTTCCTCCATTAGCATCCTCCATCCCCAATCTCTGTGGTTTATTTTCCAGAAATAACTTAAAGACCACACTGAGAGGATGCCTTGTTTAGTGGATTGAACATGGGGTTTTGAACTATGGAACTCCCAAATTCTAACCTCAATGCCAGCAAGAATCTGTTGTGCAGCCTTGAGCAAGTCATTCACGGGCAGATTTTAAAGGTACCGGTATTTAGGCATTACTCCACTCATTGCTGCAATGCCTAACTGATTTAGGAGCCAAAGTCTCAGCTTCAAAAATGATTTAAATTCCTAAGTACCTAAATCAGTTTGAAAATGGAAGTTGGGGCTTAAGTGATTCCTTGCAGCTCCTATTGACTGATTGCACAGGCAATTGCAACTGCTCCACACGTGCGCAATTAGGACCTCAACCTTTCTGTCTCTCTATTTCCCTAATCAATAAAATGGGCATAATTAAATAGGATTAGGATAATAATTTGAGATGAGGTACTTCAAGGAGGCCTTGCAACCCCCAAAACAGCCTGAACTCCATCAAGTTAGCTTATACATAATAATACTTTTTACATACTCGTCCTAAAGCTGTTGTAATCATTCAAGTTTGTACAATGCGAAAATGTAAAACATAATGAGTCAGATTGTGCCTAGCTGTTACACAGGTGAATGTGACTTACCTCTTCCCACCAAAAAAAGAACAGGAGTACTTGTGGCACGTTAGAGACTAACAAATTTATTTCAGCATAAGCTTTCGTGGGCTACAGCTCACTTCTTCGGATGCATAGAATGGAACACACATACAGGAGATATTTATACATACAGAGAACATGAAAAGGTGGAAGTATGCATACCAACAGGAAAAGTCTAATCAATTGAGATGAGCTATCGTTAGCAGGAGAAAAAAAATCTTTTGAAGTGATAATTGAGATGACCCATAGAAGGTGTGAGGAGAACTTAACATAGGGAAATAGATTCAATTAGTGTAATGACCCAGCCATTCCCAGGCTCTGTTTAAACCTAAGTTAATTGTATCTAATTTGCATATTAATTCGAGTTCAGCAGTCTCTTCCCACCAGTCACCGTAACTGTGCACAAGATACTCCTGCAGCACACAGAAAGGGATAGGGAAGTGCCAAACTTTACAAATGACCGGTCACTCATGAAGAAGGTAAGAGTGGGAGCTCAATACACCCCTGTCAGCACAGGAAGACCTGGTGCCTCCTTGAGAAGGCATGCCTTCCAAGGCTTCCCTGGAGTAACACAGTTCTGCTTTACCCTCTCCCTCCCCTTCCCCGCCCCCCCCCAACCCCGTAGAGAACTATGGCTTGGAGAGAGACAATTAAACCCTAGATAAATACTTATTATTGCATTTTATTGGCTATTTTGCAACAATATACTGTTTAGGCATAGTTATCGAGAGAGAGAGACTGAGACTTTTAAAACCCTCATCTAGAAAAAAAATCTTGGCAAAAACATAAAATGAATATTCCAGACAACTCATCTTAACATAACTACTATAAATCCATGTTATAACAATTTAGGCCATATGTTTCTTTGGTCTGGGCACTGCAAAGTGAGGAAAAGTGTAGCAGTTTGGTACAAATCAAGTCTTAAGAGCTTGAAGCCTAGCCAAAACCTCCTACTTGGTACGATCTCATTCCAGACTGCAACTGAAAAATGATGTTATGTAGATGATCTGCATAAATGAGGCTGGAATTGCGGGAGGAGTTAAGGAAAATGTGTGTTACATACGGGTATGAGACCTTGGAAAAAAAGTCTAAATTGCTACTAGAAATACATTACAAATTACTTGTTCCCTAAAGCCATATGGTACAACTTGCATTTGTATACAAAAGGCAAAAAAGTGTACTGCAAATGTGTGCAGAAAAAGTTAACATAGCATTCCATAAGGATATTCAAAAAAATCTTAGTAGTAACTTAGAGCCTATATGCAATATACAGAGAAAATGGCACATGAAAATGGATAATGAAATTACAAGCTATGAAAGCCAACACAACAGCCTCTTCAGAGCTTCTTCATGGTCACTGAAACAATGGGTTGAATATCAGAAAAGGATATACATCACATGATACATGTTATTTTTTATAAATAATTAAATTGAAAAAAAAGTGGTAGCTAAAATTAGTGCTGGTCACACAGTCCAAAACATTATTAACTGATTTAACTATTTGATGAACATAGCAAAGATCAATCCCTTTCCCCTACCCTATGTCAATTTTGTCTATTGCACTTTGGGGCGCAGACTACCTATGACTACATTTGTACAGTACCTAGCACAATGGAGCTCCATTCTCGGTTTGTCATGAGGCGCTACTGTAAAAAAACCATGATCAGTAATACTAATAATCCAATTTATAACCTTAGATTTGAACACTTTTGTCAAACTTAAACCTGGACTTGAATTTTGCTCTGAAGCCATCTCTACTGAATACAATAAAAAAGAACAACTATGGTATTGGAATTGTGCAGACACATTTCCTAATTCTTTATGAAGGAACTACAGCTACATTTGTTCCATTTACAAGGGTACCATGCAATGATACTGCAGACTCTTTAATGTCACTGTGCTGATCTGGAACACTTTGTTTTCTTGTTGTTTTTGTTCCTTCCTTGCTCAGATCTCAGTACGAATGCTTTATTTTTTCTATTTCAAAGCATTATTTCTCTTTTTATCCTACCTCTTTCAGACAAAAATAAATCCCCAAATACATAGGCAACCTTCTTTCAAAGGTGGGGATTTTTTTCCTGTATTTTTTTTTCAGTCATCTGGGTACATTACAAGTGTTCAAATATATAGCTACCTGTCTCTTAAGGAAATTATAGACATAAAAATTATAGACACAATTGTATTGAGCCAGTTAATTGGATGCCAAGGCAGTATAGTGGCTGAGGTGGACTTGAGTCTCAGTACACTCAAGCTCAAGTCCATTCTACTTCGCAGGAACTCATATTTTTTAAAGCACTAGTAAGGTTTTACATTCCATAGATATTAAAGAATTTGAAGTGAAGATTATGGAAAAATAATGGTTTCCAGCAGGGGCGGCTCTAGGAATTGCACCGCCCCAAGCACGGTGACACGCTGCGGGGGGCGCTCTGCCTGTCGCCGGGAGGGCAGCAGGAGGCTCCGGTGGACCTCCTGCAGACGTACCTGCGGAGGGACCAGCAGACCCTCTGCAGGCATGCCTGCGGGAGGTCCACCGGAGCCACCTGCTGCCCTTCCGGCAACAGTCAGAGCGCCCCCCGGGGCATCCCGCCCCAAGCACGCGCTTGGCGCACTGGGGTCTGGAGCCAGCCCTGGTTTCCAGAGTAAGAGGATATGGGCAAGGGAAGAGAAGTGAGGACAGGAGATGGGCATGAAAATTTAGTTCAGATGTTTATCTGATCATAAGCAGGCCATTCCTTTTGTGAGCCTTCTACTTCTTCTGCAAATTCTTCCAGCTAATAGTTCTTTTTTGGTCCTTTAGTAAACTTTTATTTCCAGTTAAACCCAATGAATTGTAACTCACCATAAAATTTGAAGAACGAAATCTTAACAGTTAACTGGAAAAAAGGTTCTGCTTGTGAGAGGCACTGAGGTCCAGTGGACAGGGCACTGAATGAGCACTTGGGTTCAATTCCTGGCTGTGGGCATAACCTGCTGGGTGACCTTGGGCAAACCATGTAATCTCTCTGTAGCTCTGTTTCCCCTCCCACTTGTTGTCTGTTTGGACTGTAAACTGTTTGTAGCACAGACTGTTTTACTATGAACTCGGTAAACAGCATACATTTTAAAAGCACCTAGCATAATTGGTCCCTAATCTCTGCTGGGCCCTTTGGTGCTCCTGTAATAATAATGTCAGTCCTTCTTTTATGTGAACAAGCTGTTCTTTTCTTAATCCTCATCTTGAATTCCTTAGATTGTGTGGTGCCTGTGTGGATGTCAGCTCTTCAGCTCTTCATTTGTTACAGACAGAAGGAAATGGAGAAGAGTGCTTATCATTGATGGTGGAGTACAACCAATAGTGTAGGAGAAGCATGGCAACATACTCAAACTCTAGAAGTAGGAAAACAAGAGGGACGGAGGAATGGGAAAGTACAAGGGTATAAAAAGAATGGAAATGTAGAGGTGGGGAAAAGGGGAGCAAGGAAAAGATCAATAGGAGAAAGACATACATGCTTTCAACGTGTACAAGGTGGTAATTAATATGACATATGAACCTATAAAACAGCTACTGAGGCCAACATTTTGTAATTTTTGTTGCCCAACTTCAGAATGTCAAAGTAGCCTAATTTTTGGAGGGCAGATGATTAGCTTTTTCTAGAAATGAAGCACTATTAAAGGCATTTTGAATGGAACAGCTTAAAACTGAGGCACTCAAAAACCACTCAGTAGTCACTTTCAAAAACCCTGACCTCAGTGCTCAGCGCTATATAAAACAGAGGAAGACTATGTTTGCTCCAAATAGTTGGAAAATTGACAAATCTATTTCTAACAAGAACAAATCTTACCTTTCAACACTGAAAGACAACACTGTAGACAATACAATGAAGTTACACAATGAACCAGAAAAAGGCTTAATGTCAAAGATGTGCCAGAATATTTTTTTATTTTATATATAAATATATTATATTATATATAAACAATACTATGGAAAGTGATGGATTAACACTAAAGAGCTTCACTGTGTTTCAACATAATTCTGGGGTTATTCAATTTGTATTGGGTTTGCAATTGGCAAGTGAAAGCTCTACAAGTTATTTCACAAATACATGGATACTCTTTGTCCAACTAACTGCTCTTCCCCAAATCATAACTAAACAAAAGGCATGGAAAAATCTCTGTGAGATTAAAAACCTGTAGAAAAAAGTGGATTTCTACCTTTACATGTATATTGCACCTAAAAAAATGGGACTTCAATCCTGATCTGGGCACCTCTGGATACTATCATGATCTACATATTAGATCATTTTGGGTGCTCATCAATTCATTTAGATGTTGAAAGATATGGATGAGGAAATAATTGATATCAGAGAAGGATTAAGAGTGTATATATTAAAAATAATAGTTTTTATTGGAAGCCAGTACATTAATCTATTTAATGACTCAAGGGTTAAGAGTTAGCCTCTTAATCCAAGGGCTTTAATACAAATTGATACTCTGCTGAGTAAAAGGCATTGGAAAAAAAAACCCCAAAAACTTGAAAAGGAAGAGGAGCAGAAAACAGAAGGGTTTTGGAAAGAACTGCTTGTAAAATGTTAGGGGAAATCTAAGTTCAGACAAATCAGATGCTTAAATGAACATTGTATCTGATCCAAAGCCCAGTCAATGGTAGTCATTAACTTCAATGATTGTTGGATTAAGCCCACTGTGAGTTTGTTTTGGGGAAGAAAAAAAAAGGTTGCTCCACCTCATACACTTTATTCTCTGGGACAAGCATTTTGCATTTCATTTCGACTTTTGCATTGTGGCATTATGATGCATCACCATATCATGCTATAATGTGTTACGTCCACTCAAGAAAAATCCAGCTCTCTATACCACCATAAGCCTGATTCACCACTGCATTACTCTTGTAGACCTGTATCTATGATTAAAGTGGAACCACAGTGGCAAAAAAAACTGGAATAAAGCAACTGTGAATCAAACCACGGGCCATGTATGCAGTGCAAGGAAGAGGAAGAAGTTGTCGGCTTCCTCAGGGACAGTCTGAAAGAACATTGCCCATCTCATCTGGGAGCCCATTTGCAGTGTTTTTCAAGGAAGGAAGAAGAAAATGAGCTGAGTTCAAGTTCTGAAAGTTTGCTAAATGTGTCAACCTCTAAACCCAAATTCCTTAGAGTTCACCTAACCCTAAAGTCTGACAAATCTATTTCTAACAAGAACAAATCTTACCTTTCAACACTGAAAAAATCACATTTCTTTTAAATTCAAGAATAGAACATGCTTTCAACCCTTCCAATCCTTAAACTTCATGTAATTCATCACCTCATTACAAACAGGTTTGTGACTTCTGCTTTTTACAGCCAATCAGGTTACACTGCTTTGAACACAGGAATAATAAGGAATATAACAACAGGGCAGATAGTTCTGCACAGCACTAGTTACAGTCAAACATGAGATTTTTGTTGGGAGTCTGCACTTCACCCCATTTGCTGGGGAACACAGGTATTCATTGTGAATGAACTGTTTGCAAGCTACTCAGATAGGAGAAATATTCACAAAGAAATTCTCATATAATTAACACTCTAAGAAATGTTGTAATTATACATAATAATTTTAGCCCATGAGATGTAGTGCATAACAATCCATTTTTAACGAAAGTACATGAGGGCTCGCTCCTGGCCCTACCCTCTCCTCCTGCCTGTTGTATGTCACTGAAGTAGTACAACGCAGGCAGAAACCCAGCTTAATAGGCCAGAAGAACCACATTTCTCTGAAGTAGGGGAATACCTAGAGTGCATAGAATGGGTTATCTATGTTCTTCTATGACACCATCATTGCAGTATCTACTTTCCTAACAATTATCACTGGATTTTCTCCTCACAATACTCCAGTGAGGTAGGCAAGTATTAACCTCACATTTTATGCAGGCACAGGGTAGACTAAGCGACTTGGCTGAGGTCACACGGGAAGTCTGTGGCTGATCTGGAAATCGAATCCAGGTCTCCTAAGTCTCAGTCCAGTGCCCTGTCTAGTAGGCCATCCTTCCTACCTGTTTTGACTCTATGTCCCTCCTCTCTGCATTGTCTTGGTACAGTGAGACTATTCGGGAAGAAGGGGGCATGATCAGAGTGCCATCATGGTTAGACGGTCCCTGATTGGAGGAACAGTTCTTGGAGCCCATTACCAGGCAGGGCATCTTAGAGCAGCATACGTCACACCAGGAGCTGAACTGGGAAGCAGGTGAAGAAAGGCTTAGTAGGGAGTTGCTTAAAACCCATCTTTGTCCCATTGCCCAGTCCTGTACCTCAGCTGTACCAAGCACAACTCAGACATGGCCGAGTATTCAGTACATTAGCTTTGTGATTAATAAATTGTATTCTAAATGCAAATTAATGTTAATATTTTGAATATATCAGATTTTTTTTAAAATGTAGCCATCATTTTAAAGCTCACGTTTCTTTTTTTCTAAATTGTTGGTTTGAATGTTGAGATGCATATTTATTGCTTGATATGGTTTATTGAATGCTGACAGTGTGACTGGTGCTGTAAAAACAAAGGAAGACTCAATCCCTGACCTAAGCAATTTAGGCATCTAAAAAAAGCATACTGCTGCACTGTCAGGAAGCCTTGTTTCAATACGTACATTTGATTCCATGTGTAGCTTTGATCAGCCAGTCAAAACAATAGAGTCACCCAATTCATGCCCTACCTGGAAAAAACTCTAGGGCCAAATATAAACAGAAATTTCAGTAAATTTCAATTTGTGCCATTTCCGGTAAATCTCATTGTCAGAAAGGTTTCAGTAGCGCAGTTTCAGTCAGGGCTTATTTGATAGGCTCCTTTGTGTAGTATTTGGGCAGCCTAATAAAGACATTACAGTAAATATAATGAACACTACTGTAATGTACAGAGCTGTTGTGAAACTTAAGTAATGCCCGTAAAACACTTACAACAATGTAGCACTGCAAAGTATGATCTAGTATTTCTCAATTTAGATCATGTTTTCTTTCTTTCTCTACCACTTAACGGATGCACTGACTCATACTTTTAAAATGAAACTCTATTGGTTTGAGAAAACATGTAAGGTGACCCAATCAATTCCTCTGTCTGTTGCTTGACAGCCAAAGCTTTGCAACAATTTTACACTATATGATTGTCTGATCTCATTAGGATGCAGCAACCAAGCTTCTTGCAGCATTTGGAATTGTGTTTTTCCTATGAATAACAACATCATAGCAGAGGGACAAATAAATAAATAAATAAATATTAATGCCTGCTGAGAAACTCAACAAGATAGGTGGGTTCAATATAAAATTCCCTATACCCCCAAAAACAATTGCCTTATGTCATGTCCTGTTAGGCTGTCTAATCCATAACTGACTCACATTCGTTCAAGTTCAATGTAGAAATATAAATGAAATCAAGCGATTTCACATGGTTAAACATTTATAGGTCATTTTAGAGACCTTAGATGCTTCCTGCAGTGTTTTAGTCTGTTTTCAAATTGTGGGAGAGGGGAGGGAAAGGGGAGTGTCTTTTTTTAGACACTTAAGAATTTCCTTATTATCTTCTTCTCTTTTTTATACTTGAGTTTTAAATTAGGCAGCTGCTTCTGCCTCTACTCTTCACAAAAAAAATGACTCCAAAAGGTAGCCCATTCATGGCACACGGTAAGACCCTCCAAAAAAACATTTTTGAAACCATGAATTATACATCATAAACTCAAAAAAGAAGAGTTAATAAAAATCAATCTATGCAGCTTCCATCCATTATTAATACGAAATGAGGCATATCAAATGACTTTTCTCTTTGCTGTACCACTCTGATTCCTCTTACCTCTGATGCCAAAGCTCATTTTCTGCAGTGTAGTTCCTTGCTTTTTTACACACTACACAAAACTTCCTAAAATACAACAGATAATGAGATAAAAATCTAAGGAATCTTTAATTTTTTCCTCTCATCCTCTTTTTTCTCTATTATGCTGAAAATAAAAATTGACATTGACCTTGAAGTCAATACATTTAAAAATTAATTGATCTCTGCAGGACTGATTTTTTTTCTATTTCTTAATATAATTGTTTACATTAATTCAAAGAATTATTTGGATGATTTGCACCTTTTAATGAAAGATTCATATGGTGACGTGTCTGTCAGTTTCTAACACATTTTAAGCTTGAGTCTGTATTAATACCATATATATTATATAGTCAAATATTCCACAGTGGTTTTACAGTAGTCAAGAAATAGATAAATCTTCAAATAGTAGTTCTTCCTTTAGTGGTTTTCCTGCTTTTCTTTGAACAATGTCTCTTGTTTAATATGCAGCAGTAGAAATAAAAAACCCACAGTTTGATCTGTATCTGGAAACCAGCTGGAATTAGGGCATCAGTCATAGAAGGGATTCATTACAGATAATTATGTTTTCTGTTTGTGTAGTTATGGTGAAGTAGTCTTCTGTAGAGATTTGTGATCTGATAGGGGCAGATAAGGATTCACAATCAGCTTTGTTAAGAATTCAGACATAACACAAAAAAAGCTCTGACTACATCCATGAATTAGGTGTATTTGATTGAAATTTGCATGTGTCCATAAAACATAGAATCATAGACTATCAGGGTTGGAAGGGACCTCAGGAGGTCATCTAGTCCAAGCCCCTGCTCAAAGCAGGACCAATCCCCAACTAAATCATCCCAGCCAGGGCTTTGTCAAGCCTGACCTTAAAAACCTCTAAGGAAGGAGATTCCATCACCTCCCTACGTAACCCATTCCAGTGCTTCACCATCCTCCTACTGAAAAAGTTTTTCCTAATATCCAACCTAAACCTCCCGCACTGCAACCTGAGACCATTACTCCTTGTTCTGTCATCTGCTACCACTGAGAACAGTCTAGATCCATCCTCTTTGGAACCCCCTTTCAGGTAATTGAAAGCAGCTATCAAATCCCCTCTCATTCTCCTCTTCTGCAGACTAAATAATCCCAGTTCCCTCAGCCTCTCCTCATAAGTCATGTGCTCCAGCCCCCTAATCATTTTTGTTGCCCTCTGCTGGACTCTTTCCAATTTTTCCACATGCAAAACTGGACATAGTACTCCAGATGAGGCCTCACTAATGTTGAATAGAGGGGAATGATCACGTCCCTCAATCTGCTGGCAATGCCCCTAATTATACAGCCCAAAATGCTGTTAGAACTTCTTGGCAACAAGGGCACACTGTTGACTCATATCCAGCTTCTCGTCCACTGTAACCCCTAGGTCCTTTTCTGCAGAACTGCTTCCTAGCCATTCGGTCCCTAGTCTGTAGCAATGCCTGGGATTCTTCCGTCCTAAGTGCAGGACTCTGCACTTGTCCTTGTTGAACCTCATCAGAAGCACTGAAGCTTTTGAAAAACTTGTTACATTGGGTACCCATTAACTTTACCAGTCTGTTGTTCACAGTGCATTTTTTAAGTCAGAGCATAAGTTACTGGAAGAAGAGTTTACTCACCTTTGTAACTGGAGTCCCTATCTGTATTTCACTGTGAGTACGCATGTGCTCCACGTGCCTGGAGTTGGAGAATTTTGAAAGCAGTGTCCCTTAATCTGCACATGTGCCATTGCTCTCCTCGTGACTGCCTTTCCAGCTCCTTCTCCACTCTAAACCAAAAGAGGGGAAGGAGGATGGATAGTGGAATACAAATAGGGACCACACATCTCGAAAAACCTCCAGTTACAAAGCTATTCTTCTTCAAGTACTGCTCTCTATGTGTATTCCACTGTGGGTGACTGACAAGCAGTAGTCAAGTAGGAGAAGGGTGAAAGGATGCAGATGGCAGAGCCATAAGAAGGGCTGCCATTCCAAAGGCTGCATCAATGGAAGAATCCTGAACTAAAGCATAATGTCTCGCAAATGCATGGATGGAACTCCACATATCTGTTTTATGGATGTCAAGTAAAGGTACTTCTTGAAGCAATTCCATACATGTTTCTTCCACTCTTGTGGAATAAGCCCTTGCCCCATGAGGAGGAAGGCAGATAGCAGAGCAAAATACAGTCAGAGATCAATTTTGAATGACTTTGAGAGAATATAGTCTGACTCCAAACTCTTTTTGCTATGGCAACAAAGTCTGGGAGACTTTGATTGGTTTTGTTCTCTGAAGGTAAAAGGCCAAAGCTCACCATATGTCAAGGGAAGGGAGCCTCATTTCTTCTGAGGATGTGTGAGTTTTTAGGAAGAACAGAGGTAAGCGAATTGACTGTTTCAGGTGAAACTTGAATTTAGGGTGTAAATGTAATGAAACTTTGTCCCTATGAAATATAAAGTAAGGAGGGTCCATCTTCAGTGCTCCAAGCTCACCTTGTGGCTTTGATGATGACTACCAGGAATGCAACCTTCATGGATAGGAGAGATATAGAACAGGAAGCTAATTGTTGGAAGGGAGGCTTCATGAGTACCTAAAAAACAAGATTTAAGTCCCATTGAGGAGTAGGATTTTTCACTGGCAGAAAGGTTCTGATTGGGGTTTTTTCAGAATCTGTTAGTCAATGAGTGTGCAAAGATCAAGGTACCCTGTGATGGTGGATGGTATGCATTGATTGCTGCCAAGGGAACCTGTAAAGATCTCATGGATAAACCTGATGACATTAGGGAAATAATATAGTCCAAAATAAAATATTATCCACAGCATCTGAGGATATAAGTCTTGGATGAACCCAAACAGAAAAATGTTTCCACTTGGCTAAATAACATTCTGTAGTGGAATCCTTCCTACTGTTAGTAAAGATGCTCTGTACAACTCCAGAACACAATTGTCCATCTTGAAACCACACCTTGAGATGAAGCGGATCGTGGCTGCGATGCTTGATCTTACCATTTCCCTGGGTCAGAATATTGGAAAATGGTAGAATAATGACTGGTACCCAAGACAACATGCGTAAGAGGCTTGGAAATCACAACTGTTTGGGGCAGTTGGTGACAATGTGGATGATTCATGCCCTGTCCTGTAGAATCTTCTGTAAAGCTCAGGATAGGTGTGGTAGTGGCAGGAAGTCATACTTCAGGTGGTCTGACCATGAAAGAAGTAGAGCAATGTCCTGCGAATGTCAAGCTAGGGCTCCTCTGGAGCAGTACATGCCACACTTCCTGTTCATTTGAGATGTGAACACGTCCCTGGTTGGAGTCCTCTGTAGAACAAAAACATTGTTCACCACAGAATCATGCAACTCCTACTTGTGGCAGACAGCAAAGTGTCTGCTAAGAGAGTTCTCTAGCATGTTCTGATTCCCTGGAAGGTAGACTAGTGACAGGGTAATTTGACTGCTGATCCAACAGTTCCATAGACTGCCCACTTCTGCGCACCGGGGAATGGATATTTTCTTGTGCAAGATGGAGTTGGTACCATGGGTAGCCAAGTCTCTTCATGGTCGCTCTTCATTGGTGCCAACGGATCCTAGGCTTTGTGCTTGGGTGGTACCGAAGGCACTATTGCTGCTGAACCATGATCCAGTGCTAACAAGCCCTAAACTTATCATGCCCCGAGACTTCATATGTCCTAAGTTTTCTTGGACTGATCTTAGTGTCTTGCTCGGTTTAGTCATGGCTAAATCTGGATTCTGTGAAGTGGATTTGGAGGAGGATTTACTCTCATGCTTATGAGAATGCTCCCCAACAAGACTCCATTGAGAGATTTGTGGAGGTAGACTCCCTTGCACCTGAGTTGGACCTCAGGGCAGGAGGCGCACTCCTTGCTGGCCTTTTCTAAGATGAAGTTCCCACCTTTTTCTGATACAACTGAGGAATGAACAGCAAATACTGCCCCTTGCCATGATGTGCATTTCCCCGAGGCAGTACAAGCAGCATTGATGTTAGTTATTGACCAGAAGGAGCATGGGTCGAAAGCAAAAATTTTGAAACCCAGAGTACTGGGCATAGTCCAGTACACAAAATGGGGTATTAGAAGGGGCTCACCAGGTCAGGAAGGCTAACTATAAAACATTAAAACTATAAGACAAAATTTTAAAATCTTCTAAAATTTATTTAGAGCTATAGATATAAATAGATACGTTTACAGATAGAAGAATAAAAAAAGTTCTGGACACTGGAGGTTCTGACCCAGACCATGAGGCAGAGAGAAAGAACTGGAGAGGCTATCGGTCTGTCCAGTCCTTTATCTTCTCAGTCGGAGGCATGAGGTGAGCCAGGGCATCAATGGACACTGCCTTCAACATTCTCCAACTCTGGGCGCCTGGAATGCATGCATACCCATAGTGGAAAGCATTCAACCCCATAAAAAATGTATGAACTTCTTTGAACCAAACTGGAGTGAAATGGTATAGTTCTTGACTGTTCGATAAGAACTGAATCCTTTTTGTGTGAACACAAATAAAGAACTTCTATACAAAATTAGAATGGAATGTTCCATTTACATCTGCTTTTGAGTGCAGCAATTACTGTAGAGCACTGAATAGCTGAAAATGAAAAACCTTCAAACATTCTCAATGCAGCAGGAGAAAAAACATATGGCAAAATAAGAGTGATTCAGAGTACTCTGAAATGGAAGTTACTGATTTGCTGGAGAAGAAATAATTGATTTTATGCACCAAAAGCCCATGAAATGCCAAGGAAGGCAATTTATGTAATCTGTGTTTGCGTAATAAGGAACCACCATGAGGCACATTTGCAGTGTGTATGTTTGCAAGCACCTCTTATTCCTTAAAAATGGATTTCTCTTTCTACTATACCTCACAGAGTTAATTGTTTCAAGTATCACACTGTCAATTTTTTTCTTTCAAGCAAGCTTTGTTCCCCAATAACTAAAAAGTGCTAACTAAAACTTTAGAAAACTAAATGGCACAGTACATTTGCTACGTTTTTAAAATAAATTGTCATAATTCAAATGAATGAATGAATTTTCAGATTGTAGTAAATAAAACATATGTTTATAAAAAGTATAATGCATCTTCTCACATACTTCACATTTGATATTGTTACTTTGATATTTTATAGCTTTGTTTTTCCTTTCTATTTTACATAGGGTGACCAGATAGAAAGTGTGAAAAAACAGGACAGAGGGTGGGAGTTAATATGTGCTTATATATGAAAGCCCCAAATATCATGACTGTCCCTATAAAACTGGGACATCTGGTCACTCTAATTTCTCACACTGCTTTGGCAAATACATTTATACGTAGCTTTCTTTACTCCATAAGCCACCTACATACTTGATGGGAAAAAATTGAGTCATTATAATTGTCTATAAATTGACTTCTGTCTGTGTGATGTCTTTTCAGCATGCGCCTATCACTCATGTGATGCAGTCTGAATTTTTCTTTTTATTTAAATTTGTTATTTTACCATGAACTTTCCATCCAAGTATTCTTATTCATCACCTGTGTATTTGATACCTTTAAAAGACACATTGGTGTGAGGTCCCCTTGATAGTCCTTTCAAGTCTTAATCACAGACCACAACCACTCCATGTCTCCTTCACTACCACTGTGCTTTATTGTATTCCTTCAGCAGGTCACAGCCTGTAGTGTTATATACATTCCTTAACCAGCTTCCGCACTTGCCTCTCTGGAAGATACCAATACTAGCAGCAACCAGCATTGCCTACCTCTACCTTCCCTCAGTCTCCCTGCTCTCCCCCAGCACTTCCTCCCTTTATGTTTATATAATCCCATCTACTGGGATTACTTCACCATCAATTAGCCCCTCAGCTGTAACTCTACCAAGTTAAATGACACCTTCAGTCAACTGCATGTCTTTCAATTAGGTCCCAATTGCTACATACTGGTGGGCATTAGAGAGATTGGGAGCTGAGATAGCTTCTGACCAGCACACTCTGTTACACCTCCAAAGACCTGTAGTTTTGAAGCAAAATGGTGTCACCTATCTGCACACAAAGGAGGGTGCTTTTTCTAGCTGTTAAGAAATGGTATCAAACCATGCTCCTAGAATACCCTGAATCAAGGATATGTAAAAAAATACAACCAATTATCGGACAAGCAAAAGTCTCTCACTTGTCTGGATTTCAATGGATGACCCATCTTTTAAGGTTAAGGACCCAATTCAGCAAAGCACTTAAATACATATTTAAAATTACATAATGTGCTTATGTCCCACTGATGTCCATGGGACTTCAACACATATTTAAGAGACAGATCTAAAACCCACTGAAGTCAATCGGAGTTGGGTCAGATCATCAGTGCTTTTTAAAAAAAAAATAAGGGAAGACCTAAATATGTACTTAACTGCTTTGCTCAGTTAGGACTTGCATTCACTAAAGCACAAATCCTGGTCTCAGCATATGGCTTGAATATACCTTGGACTGCCCTGCATGCCTATGTGCACTGCCACACAGGAGGCCCCGATGGAGCAGAGCTCCACAACACATGATGCATAGAACTTTCTCCATGGTAGCAGAAGTGCACTTGTTTTTCTGCAAGCAGAGCCTCTATGGTTTCACTAGATGGAAATGGACCTGTCTCAAAGGTTTTGATCTTTTGGGCTGATGAAAAACGCATAGACTCAACCAATCTGAAGTGCCCACTCCCTTTCACTTATGTGACCTAATTTACCCTTGGAATGGTGGAGTTCCCTTGCAGTTTCAACCATTACATGCATGTCTGCAGCATAGTACTGCTAAGACTGCACCACGTAGGAGGTCTAATGTTAAACCTGGATTTGGTCACAAAGAAAATGTGTGGATATTGGCAGTCACAATTATAATGGCAATTAAGCAATGTCACAAGAGCTCCACATCTACATACATACAATTTGGCAGAATCCAGGTCAAATGGAATGCTTTCCTCAAGAAAACTATGATGTAAATAAAATGTTGCAAGGGAAAATAAGTTTGGGCAAAATGTGTGGCTACATGTATCCAGAGATAACCTATTTATTTTCTATACTGTACATTTCATTTCCACATTATGGGCCAGACTCTGATACTGTTTCTTACCTCGCATAGTACCATACTCGGTAAGTAGTCCCATCGTGTCTTTGGAGCTGCTTGTTAAATAGGGTATCATTCAAAACAAGTAAGGATATGAGAATTTGTGGTTATACAGACAGAATGTTCATTCAATACTGAATTCTTTGTAAATAAATTTTATATTTTCTGTATCCTTTTAACAACTTACTATCACACTTAGTATTAAAACAGAAAATTGACAAAAATGAGTAACTGGTGAACTGTAACTTTTTGGTGGGGAAATGTTGTAAAACCTGCAAAGAGGGACAGACATATATTAGTGGTTTTAAATATAAAACCACCTTCATTCAAGGACATCAAAGTGCTTTACAAACACTAATATAGCCTCTCAAAACCTTGATGAGGTATTATTTTGATATTCTGCATTGCAGAATAAATAAGTGGATAAGTATTGGGTTATGTGACATTTGCTTGGCAGTTACTTTCCCACATCCTCCCTCAACTCCATCAGAGCTGATACTGCATAATGTTACAAACCATATAATGTCATTTTGTTTTCCTATTATTGCCATCAATAGTTTAGCTTCCAAGTGCTCAGTGGCTAAGCATGTCCAGATTTCTTGACTATGTAAGTACAAACAAAGCACCCATGGATCCTCAATTTTAATGTCATTTTTCATTCACTATGCAAAGAAATGTACAAAAACAAAGGTATTAATATGAAAAAAGATATGAATACATGTGGATGAAGAGTTTCCCCTATAGGCTTTTTTTTGTATGTGAACAAGCATTAGACAGACTGAAAATATTTTTTTCATATACAAGCATGCTTACACTGACTATAATGGGGAGAACTGTTACTGTGCAATAGCATAATGTCGCTTGTATGCTTTAAGATTTCCAAAATTAGTAACTGGATAAAAAAATTATTATACTCTCAAAACCATGGATAAGTCTAGATGTAGTAATGATTAAGAGTTTGATCCAAATCCTATTTAAAAAAAAAAATCAACAAGGTCCTAAGTAAATGCTAAATAATCTATTCCTACCCTTCAGCTAAAATTCTCTGAAGTGGGTGCATAAAGTTAAATACCTATAGTAAGTGCTTACATATATAAATCATGCTGCAGAGATGCACACAAATATAGGCTGTGTAACTTTTGGCACCCAAACATGGAAATTTTGGTCCAAGTGCTTTGTTTTATGAAGCTGTATTTTTCAAAATATTTCCAAGTTTTGTTTTATTTTTATTTGAGAATAGTTGATTTTAGAATGGAAAACTAAAAGGCAGCACTCATGTTCTAGCCTCATCTCTGCCACTTCACCACCAGCTTCCTGTTCAATAAGCAAGTCACTTAACGTCTTTGTGTGTCAGCTCACCTCTCTATAAAATAATGACAATACTCACTCACTATACCTTGCAGGTGTGATTGGAGGTTTCATTAATGCTTGCAAAACCTCTTTGAGATACTTGGATGAAGGGCATTGTAAGATATTATAATTTATTCTTGGTGCTCAGAGTATTACACAGATAAGCACCACATAATGCGTATAAAGCATTATTATAATTAAAATCCAAGATCTTGAATTTTTTTTAATCACTAAGTTATTTATTGTTAAATGGTGAATTCCTAAAGTTATTTACCATAGGTTTTACTATATTCTTTGGCATAATGTGGCTGGAGTATATGACCATCATATTACTGTACATTTTCAATGAAACAATAGTAATTGCATTTTTTTTGACTGCACAACTTGCATAAAATTTATTGAGGAAGTGAATAATATATTCAACATGCATCTCCTTTTAATGACTACTGTGCTGATAATTAATAAAAATATCATGGTATTTTCTTCTTAAATACTTGATAAATATTGTACAAGCTAATTGACTACTATTACTGATCACTATTAGGTGTAATCAATTATAAGCGGTTTTTTTTTCACTCAAAGAATAAGCAAACATAATATTGTGTAACAATTTATATCTGCATGTTGCTAGGCACAATACGAAGGACTATTAACATAGAGGCAAAAATTACAACATTTCAGGTCCAGAAGTGCCTTATTAGAATAATTCATTTTAAAATACAAGTGGAAAAAATAAAAAAAGCAAATTCTTTAATAAAAAGATTATTTACTCTGTGAAAACTACAGAAGTTTATAGAAAATAACCCACAATACAACCAAATGTAAAACATTGATTATTATTATTGAACACTTACATGCTGGTAGTACTAAAGGCCAGAATCAGGTTGGTCCCTGTAAACGGGTTGACTCACCCCTGCGGCACCTCCTGCTGGTGACTCTGGGGAATTAGCTCTGTTCCAGCCCGGTGCGCCCTCTGCAGGCCGGTGATCCACCTGTTTACTATTGGCCCCCGTGTCCCTCCCAGGACCCTGGTGCCCTTTTAACCTTTAACTGGGCTTCCCCTTCCGGAGGGGAACCCCCACCCTACTATCCCCACTTCGCCTCAGTAGTGGCTACTGCCCAGTCTCTATCTAGCCCCTGTTCGCTGGGGCAGACTGCAGTATCCAGTACTCATCATCGGCAAAGGGGTTTGGACCTGCTGCCTTGGCCTACCCCTAGGTTGCCCCCTGCAACCCCCAGTAACTTTTGCCCTGTGCTAGGCCGCAGCCTGGGGCTTTCTAGGCTGGAGCTTCCCCAGCTCCTCAGCCTTTCCCCAGCCCTGCTTCACCCTAGGTACCTTGTCTCAATTCCCTGCAGCCAGGCCCTTCTCTCTCTGAAGGCAGAGAGAGACTGACCGGGCTTCTGGCTTCCCTGGCCTTCTTATAAGGCCCTGTTCAGTTTGGGGCGTGGCCCCAGCTGCAGCCACTTCCTCAATCAGCCCAGCCTTGAGAGCAGTCGCTCTCAAGCCCTGCCAGGCCACTTTTAAACCCCTCACAGCAGGAGCAGGGTCTACCCTGCTACAGTCCCCATAGAGCTAAGCACAATACATACATTAAATGATCAGTCTCTGCCCTAAAGAGCTTACAATCTAAGGCCTGGTCTACACTAAGAAGGGGGGTCGAACTAGGGTACGCAAATTCAGCTACGTGAATAGCGTAGGTGAATTCGAAGTACCCTAGTTCGACCTACTCACCCGTCCAGACGCGGCAGGGTCGAACTCCGTGGCTCCCCCGTCGACTCCACCACCGCCGTTTGCAGTGGTGGAGTACCGGAGTCGACTGCAGCGCTTCCGGAGTTCGAACTATCGCGTCTAGATCAGACGCGATAGTTCGAACTCCGAGAAGTCGAACTCACCACGTCGACCGGGAAGGTAAGTGTAAACCTACCCTAAAAGAAAAGACAACAGGTGGATAAGACAAATACGTAGGCTGGGGTGGGGCTTGGAAGACGGGGCAACAAATATGATAGGGTATGTACAATTCTTAGTCAGCAATAGCAATCATAGCTTTCCACTTGCTTAGCCATTAATCAGGTTGTACTTTACTGTCTGAATATGGTGAGATTTGGAGGAGGGACAAATAGAAAGACAGACAGACAATTCCCTGGACCCAGTTAATGCCACGGGGAGGAGGGAGAGTCAGCTTCTTCCTTAGTATTACATTTAATAAAGTTGTGGCCTACCACTTTGTATCTATTAATGCGTCTATGACTTCATTCTCTTCTGTGCCCTCATCAGAAGAGCAGTGGTTTCTGGTTACATCTATAATAAATGTTTAGAGTACAGAGACACTTACTAAGAAGGGAAGTGTAATTAAACAGCAGTAGGGGAATGACCACAAGAAAAGAAATTATGTTAACTTACTTTGAAAAGAACACAAAATTCCAGTGATATTTCTGATAAGGAGGAATAAAAATGCTAAAGCAGTTCTTCTGCATCAATATTAAAGCAAAGTCTTGATGCAAAATGAAGCTAAGTTAAATGCCAGGAAAACGTAACATTAGGAAATGTGCCCAAAGATCAATACGTCAAAGAAGGTTGTTGCATTCTTCATGTGCTGCATTGGAATGAGGGGAATGCCATACATAATGCATCTGTTATTCTTTCATAACAAGAGAAGAAAATTGCTTCAAAAATTGCAGACCTCACTCTTACATAGAGCTGTATAAACAGTTTTCTGAGGTCATCACCAACAAACTTTTTTGAAAGATGAAAAATTGACTGAGAAAACAAATACAATTTTCAGAGTGGATTCTTGACATTATAACACCTATGTATCATAAACTACCAAACTATCAAGAGAAAAAGAAAACAGAGGCCTCCTCTCCATCTGACATTCACAGATTTCTGCAAAGCATTTGACACAATGGCAACAACTACAGTGTACCATTAAGCTATGATCTATTGATTTGTGAACTCATAATACAGTTTCTCTCAGTCCACAATGCTCTTTTCTAATAGGACTCTTATTCACACTTCACGATGGAAACAAGAAAATCATTGTTTTAAGACATGTAAGACAATATTACTTGGTTATTAGAGATATTCTCTCAAGAAGTCTGTCCCCAAGAATGTACTTAAAAACCTGAGACTTCTGCTGGTATACATCCAGCTATGCTGAAAGCAGGACAGGAGACATTTGACAGGCCACAACTTTATTATTAGATGTCAGGGATACCCGGCAGATAACAGTGTACTGTGCAGGCCTCCCCACGTGTATTCCATAATTACCCGGAGGGGGGGGCGCTTTTACCAGCTCCCGCTCTTTTTCCATCTATGTCCCTCCAGCAAATCCATTGCCTGGACCTTACCATACCCGGCGGTGGGGGGCTTCCACCAGCTCCTCCTCTTTTTCCTTCCAGATCCCTCTGACCAATCCATTGCCGGGACCTTACCATCCACCCTCCACCCTCGTAGGAGGGTTAAGGTGGGATATAAGAATGTGGGGTTGGCTCCCTGCCGTACCAACCACAGGAGTCCCCAGCCACCCCCTTGTTAATGAACCTCTTTTTAAGTCATTTTCCAAGCTATTTATCCGGTCACTGTATACCTTTCCTATGGAGTACCTGCACTGGATATCCACCTTACACTTAAATAATGAGTTGCAACATATGGCCTACTGCCCATCATGCCAGGCATGAACAGAGCCCTTCCTGAACCCACTGTGGCAAAGGTGAAAAAACCGCAATTCACCCAAGCCAATATGGTGGTAAGGGAAAAATTCCTTCCCAGCCCCCTCCCCCCCCAAAAAAAAGGGGGACAGCTAGCGTAATGCCCACAACAGGTGTTGACTAAACCTGGTATTTCACCACCTAAGTGGGAGGGAGGGTGAGTGCTGCTTCAGCCTTCGTCCATGTGAAAAGGAAGGCCTGAGGTACTGAGCTGCCCCCTTTAAAACCCTGCATTCCCAGGGGATGAGTGAAGCAACCACATTGTCCCTTTTTGCAGCCACTTTCATCTCCTTCCCCGCCGCCATAAAGCACGGTTCCCTTCACTCGGCCAACCAGACAAACACCTCCCCACTTTAAGGTGCAGGGCAGTTATTAGACTCATGTTACTGTCTGGGATCACAACACAAAAGCAAAACATAATCTCAAAGCTTAATTACACCAGCTAAAATAATACACAAATTTATACTACATATAAGTAATATATAATCCTGCACAAAACTCACAGAGAAAGAATACTGGATAAGTAAATAAATTGGTTTTAGCAGAATGATAACACAGTGTACCCACATGCTGAGTAAGTCATCACAGACAAACAGAAGTTCAAATGAGGTTATTCCAATGATCTTGTTAATATCTCAAATGCATTATGCTGAGACACAGACAGACATGCCATGTGTTTTATGAGTCGTTATCTAAACCTGAGAATCAAGCTAAAAATATAGAAAAGCTCTTCAAAAATCTCAAGAAAATGACAAAATATAAAACAAGGTTCATCAAAAATCTGTAACAAAACATTTACTTAGGAAACAGGATGCAAAGTAATGCCAGTTTTTGACTGAGATTTTTCTATAAATGGTGATTAGGAACAAGAAAACGTATCCGTTCATGAATGAATAATTAGCTTATAAATTCCATCAAAAACAATGGTGCAACATAATTCCCTACAGGCATTTAGATTTGTTAGCAGATGAAAGCATGTAGAACTGCCCTTTGCCCTGGGTATGGTGGGATAGACATTAACCAAATATTATTCAAAAGATATAGGTGACACAGGAAAGCAAAAGTTAGTTGCTGTCAGAAATTATAAGAAGTAAACATAAAACAAATAAATGAAGAATGAGAGTCCCAATGTACAGCCTCATACGAGCACATATCCTGCAAAAGTGAGACCACATGAACCAGTCTTATGGGTTCAATGGAGGAGAGATAGGAAATGGCTATAGCAGCAATTGGCTGATGAAATAAAATGATCTTCAGTAGGAGTCTTATCTAAGGCATAAAGCAGGCTTTGTCCTACTGAAGGCTGAGCATGACTAATGATGGTGATGAATCACACATCTCTTCTGTCTCTGTTTTTTGCCATTCCAATCATGAAGGAACAAATCAAGAGGCTTCTAGTAAACTTTAGCTGATTTTGTCAATAAAAATTCGAATATCACTACACCCCAGTGTCATCTACATCATAAACTTCAGGTGGCGCAAAATGTACTTGTGCCTCTGGTTCAGATTCCCTCAAAATTGGAATACATAATTCTGACCTCCTAATTAGCTAACTTTAATACCATTATAAACATTCTAAGAAACATTTCAGTTCCTGATCTTGCAGGGTAGCATGCAGCTTTAGTTTACTGGGAGTTGAAGGTGCTCAGCATCTCACAGGATCAAGTACACATTTGCAGTAAATGAGTTAACATATGCTTCTCTCTACAGCCAAAATGGACTGCAAAACAGTTTCACAATATGGTGAGCAAACTCCTCTAGTATTGCATACTTTACACCTTGCAAAATTCCTAGTGTTCACATTCAACAGCACTCCCAACAGGTTTTATTGAAGTGGTTTTTTTCCCACACAGCTTGGAAAAACAAAACAACAAACAAACAAACAAACAACAAAACTAAAGATGTTTAGGAACATTTAAAGAAGAAAGGAGAGAAGTTGGATGCTGCTTGCTTTTCACTCATGAGTGTTTGTTGATAGACAGCAGTAGACAAGCATGTCTCTTTTATTCTATATACTTACTTTTATTGCGTCATCCCTAGAAGTTGACATATTTGCCCAATGAGTTTTGGACTAGAAGTTCATCCCTTTATTTCTCAATTTGGTCTGCAGATTACACTCTTTCAAGTTATACAGTTTTTGGACTGAGCACTTTTGAGATATGCCTTTGCTGATTTATCGTCTTTTGTCTCTGAGCATTCTCAGATACAGGATCAAATTCTCTGCTGGCATCAACAGACTTCAGTGAAGCACCACCATTTTTTTGGCATCAGAGAATTTGGCTCTAAGTTTTTTTTTAATGTCAGGTCTCTCTTGAATTAAGTTGCTGTGGCCTTTGAGATGAGGCAGAAATTGTTACTATGGCTCCAAATCATTATTACGTAGGAGAAACTCTGGATAAATTTGTTCTTCAGAAAACTCCAAATGGAGGAGAAATTCACCACAAGGGAGTCTCCATGTCTGTTTCCTCTACTGCATGTGGGCTTCTAAGAATGTTTGGTGGCCAAGATGGACTCTAATAATGTGTATAGCATTTCCTGCTTTTGAAACACTTCAGCATCCATTGTTCCAGATAATTACAGCTCTTGAGATTCAGTGATAAGCCCAAATAGATATGGTTTCATCTCTTTGGGATGAAAGAAATGAAAAATTCAATGTGTTTAAAGCAGCAGTTAAAACTCTCTCTGATACCACTGTCTGAAAGAAAATGTTAAAACCTGGTCTGCTGTGTTGATTCAGGACAACGGTTTCACGTCACAGAAAAAATAAAGTCTAGAACAATGCACCAACAAATTTGTAACCTAAAAGGTGCTGACTGTTGAAGAGGCTGGATGAAAACCTTTTTGAAGGAACTTTTTAACTTCTTACGGAAACTTAGTAAGAAAATGAAAAAAGAGGATCAAGTTTATGTTCCAACAAAGAAAGATTGCAACACACACGGGAAGTACTACGCCAAGGATATGCCAAGTGAATTTGTATGTTTACTTAGTATCCTTAAATTCAGTCAAGGAAAGAATTGTTATAAAGTCTCTCTGTAAATGACTGTTTTATCACTATGAAAAGAGAATTAATCAATTTCCAAGGCAAAATCTTGACCCCGCTGCAGTTAATGGCCAAACTCTCATTGAGTTCAGTGAGGATAGGATTTAACCCTGGAATCTAATGCAGGATGCCTAGGCCCGTAGCCGATATCTGACTGCCTTAATACTAAAATGTTACTAAGATTAAAAAAAAGAGAGAGAGAGAGAGAATGTAATATAGAAGCCATATTGGTTTACCTTGTCCTGAAAGGTTATTTTTCTTTAGTGCTATCAACACATATCTTTTTAAAAATTATTTTTAATAAAGTCAGACATCTGGAGTATTTTAAAAACTCATTCAAAAGTATTGAGAAAGAATACTGGACTTCAGCAATGACAACTTGAAAGAGAACTCCGTTACATGAGAGTTTTAATACAAATTGTTGAATTTGTTTGAGATATTTCTGTTTGCTTGTTTTTTGGCTATTTATTTATTGTGTAACACAAACTTTCAGAGTTTCTTGGATATAATAGGGTGTTTCTCCCAGTCTGTGAATAGAATATTCCAATCTCAGTTACATTGGGGAAAAATCAGGAGAGAGATTCATGTGAAACCAATCTAAGTGAGATATATGCAAATCCATATTTACATGGACATTATTGGGATGGAAATCCATGTTCTCTTTTATTTAGTGTTTTAAGCTCTTAAAGTCTGTCTTACAAACCATTATTATGAGGAATTAATAAAAGTTTTAAGAAAGAAAAATGAAGCAATAATGAGCCTAAATAAGATGTAGATCACTGTACCAGCAAACTGACAGGGAATTCAAACTGCTCCAAGCCAAGGAGTTAACAGAGCTGTTAAAATGTTGCCACTGAAGCATGGAAAGTGATGGAAAATGGTAAGGAGAATGGTTGTAGTTTGCACTATAAGGTTCTCCCTCCCCAACATTCCCTTTTGTCATGGCTCTTTAGATTGTTTTCTAATATTAGAGATGGCTGTTGGGAAGAGAAAAGAGATTTTTAATTGAGTCTAAAACAACCTTCTTATCTCTTTTACTTAATTGGGAGATTTCTCCATTATTTCTCTTATTAAGAAAATCCTGAATTCACAAGTCTGTATTCCAGATTTGGAAGGCGGCAACAGTTAGGTCCTTTTTTTAACCTAAAACAAAAAGAAATGACCTCTTTTTATGGTTTGCCAATTCTATTTGTTTGGCAGATTTCACAAAATAGCTTGAAAAGCGTCCACTTTCCTTATTTTGAAAGCTGACTGGCTCCAAATTTTCTTTTCAGCAATCTGGGAAATGAAAATCTCATTGGTACTGATTAGCCAAATTAATTGGCTTATGTTCTAAGTCAAAAGTGACAGTATATATAAAAGGAGAAAAAAACAAGAAACAATTTCTCTCAATCAAATGTTAAGTAAGAAAAAGCTAGTGTTGGCAACAGTTAGGTATTGGCATTTCCATTATAAAATCTTATATTTGATAGTTCTAGAGCAGCATTTTAAAATGTACACCCCACAGTCACTTGTAAAATCAGCTATCAGTCCAGGAGACAGATGTAAATAAAGCAAATTAAAAACATTGGTTACAATTACATGGGCCAAATTATACCATCAGTTACACCAAGGAGACTCAATAAGAGTCTGGCTCATGTATACACATCTTAGTTTACACAGATGAGGCCATTTGATTGAATAAATGGTACATATTAGTGATTGATAAATGTCAACAGGTTTGCTATAAGCACTGAAGAACATAAATGAAAGCTTGTGCCAACCCTAACTTGTAGACATTCCCTCCAATTCTGCAGTGTTTTAGCCAATCCTACAGTTTCTCTGAAGTTAGTGTTCCATTAAGTGATCCACTCCATGGGGCCAGTGATGATCTGCTCTCTACAGTACCATTTTCTACTGTTTTGTTCAACCTAGCTTTTTACAAACCTGTGAGGCTCCTACATCTCCACAGGCAAAGTTCTGGCAAAGTTCCTTCTAAGACTGACTCCCAGACTCACCATTTGTACATGAGTCTATCCTCCCACCATTTTGATACCCAAACCCCTCCCCATTTGGCCTCTCCCATACAGGTTCCTAACACCCACTGTCTTCGCTCCACTTAAATTTCTATTGACAGCACAGGTGTATTAATGGAGGGAATGCTCTCCTCCCCCACTTTTAACCTGAACAGGTACAACTTTAGAGAGGAGAAAGTGTAAGGAGCAAGAAGTTCGTGATACGTTGGGGAATGGGAGCTGGGACATAAGGGACTTTGATAAGGAGATGGAAATCTATGATAAGCAAATAGAAAAGGAGTGAAAGCAGAGGCAGCTGGAGTGATGAAAAGGAAGTCTGGGACAGGAAGAGCAAAGAAGAGGAAAGACCTACCTCGTGGGGAAGAGATGGAGAAGAACAGGATGTCAGAGACAAAAGTGGGATTTTGAGAGGCAGAGAAGGTACAGACAGAGACTGGAAGAAGAAAGAAAGACTAGGAGAACAAGAATGAAGACATTGGGCAGAAGGGAGGATAGAATGAGAGGTTCTTGGGGTGGAAAGAGGAAGGAGACAATGAGGACAGAAGAAACATGGGCAGAAGAAGTGATAGGGTTTTGTGATACAGCAGGAGGAGAGAGATTCTGGGGGACAAATAGTGAACACTGATTCCCATTGACGTTGAAAGGGAACAGTTACTCCACAGATAAATGGGACTTTAGCAATTTGAGAGGCAGCAAAGATAGGCAGCACTTAATTGTAGATTTTTATAGTCAATCCCAAACCATATTTTTCTAATATCTCAGTATTTGTACAGTAATACAAATATTACCAAAAAAAGTTACTCTGAAAAATATTAGTGACTTTAAAGCCAAATATCACCACCACCATCATCATCAACAAAGAAGGACAAACATCTTAGGCAGGAGGAAAATAACAATTGGATAAGTGGTAGTGAGAGATAAAATAATATACAGTACAGGAAGAGAAACCACAGAACAGTAAGTGGAGGATTTTACTATTTGAAATAATTGGTACTTACATCACAAAAGCTTAGGGCTCTGATAATAAAAAGCCTACTTTAGATCACCTGCTTGCAAACAGCATTATTGGTTTATTAAAATCTTCTCTTAATGGTCTTCTTCATCCTGTCTTGTACACTCCATAAACAATAATCGATTATCCACTCTCTCCCTCTTATGATATGGCAATTAGTGTCACTTTAATTGATTTCAGTGGGACTGCTAAAGTGCTTAAATTAAGTATGTCATTGGATTGGGCCCAGAGTGCTCAAAATCTTGCAGATAGAGCCCTTATATTTTTTATTCAAAAACTGGCTGAGGGTAAGTGAAGTTTAAAAAGTCTCATTACTATTTTGGAGAACTTGGATCCCAATAAAAGAAAGTGATCATTCACTGGACAAATGTTGATATTTAAAAATTAAACCGAATGAACATATTTGGATATTAGATTGGGATTACCCATTCTTTAGCTAGATAGGCCCTGAGCAGCAAGATTTACTTACATGAATAATATTCATGTGATTACTCATGTGAGTAAGACTTGTAAGACTGGCTAATGGTAAGCAAAATAATGTATTCCTTATAACGTTGTATTTCTTGGAAGTATAATACTGTCCAGGGAAATATTTAGCAGTAACAAATGTATGGTATACGGTTTTACTATATTTCACAGATTTAAGTTGAATCATTAGAATAGGATTTAATAGGTTGATTTTTATAGACTTATTCACCAGATGCAGAATTCCAAAAAGAAAAATTCAGGTTCCTCTATCACGTAATTATAGTAGAGAAGATTTTAATAAACCAATAATGCCACATGGTAAAGACATATAGCACAATCAAGGCCTAGTTGATTTGTATTGCGTGCACACACACACACACACCACTGTTGGTCCCTTCTCCGTCCTTGTTTGTATTGTGATATTCATAGAATCATAGAATCTCAGGGTTGGAAGGGACCTCAGGAGGTCATCTAGTCCAACCCCCTGCTCAAAGCAGGACCAAACCCAACTAAATCATCCCAGCCAGGGCTTTGTCAAGCCTGACCTTAAAAACCTCTAAGGAAGGAGATTCCACCACCTCCCTAGGTAACCCATTCCAGTTCTTCACCACCCTACTAGTGAAAAAGTTTTTCCTAATGTCCAACCTAAACCTCCCCCTCTGCAACTTGAGACCAGTACTCCTTTTCTGTCATCTTCTACCACTGAGAACAGTCTAGATCCATCCTCTTTGGAACCCCCTTTCAGGTAGTTGAAAGCAGCTATCAAATCCCACCTCATTCTTCTCTTCTACAGGCTAAACAATCTCAGTTCCCTCAGCCTCCCCTCATAAGTCATGTGCTCCAGCCCCCTAATCATTTTTGTTGCCCTCCGCTGGACTCTCTCCAATTTATCCACATCCTTCTTGTAGTGTGGGGCCCAAAACTGGACACAGTACTCCAAATGAGGCCTCACCAGTGCTGAATAGAGGGGAATGATCACGTCCCTCGATCTGCTGGAAATGCCCCTACTTATACAACCCAAAATGCCATTAGCCTTCTTGGCAACAAGGGCACACTGTTGACTCATATTCAGCTTTTCCTCCAATGCTGTAAGTAAAATCTGCTAAAGATATACACTGAGTTTCACTTGAAAGGCAGTAATCTAAAACTAAAGATATTTTGCTGTCTTGGTCAGATTCTACTTACGATTCTAAGATCAAACCAATGAAGAAGTATCAGTGACTTTACAAAGTTAGAAAGCAAAATACACTTAACTTAGCACCTTGTTAGCTACAGTCAAATCTACTCCTAATGGTCTTCATCTTCCAGTTTTATGAACTCCATGGTGATTTAATCCATTCTCCACACTCTATTTCCACTCTCCTCATGCTGTGATATGGTAATTATTGTCACTTTAACCTCGGTGACTCTACATATACCCTCATCCATACAAAACTTGTAAAAACCTTGTCCATCACTGTATAGTTCAAATCTGCTTCAACGAACAATTCTACTACACTATTACTGAGGTATTACTAAAGAAAAAAGCCAAAGGCAATGTCACATTGGCTTTCTAATACATCTGACATTTTGGTAATTCAACATGATAATGAACAGTAATTAACTTGTAAGTGAGTCCCATACTCTTCACTTCTCTTTTGCTGATAGAACAATGCTCTCCTGTCAGCTGTAGTTTTGATCAAGAAGTCCCATCCAGGCACTTGCCAGATTTAACCTGAATGTATTTCCATAGGGAATTTTCTACAATAGGATTTTCAGTGACCAGCATCCATCACAACAGCATGTGTGACTCAGATTTAATGTACCAATTCTGAACAGCTTAATATACATCACAAGATATGCATTGCTGAAAGCAGCAGTGTATAAAATGCTTGATGACTTGAGCTTTTAATTTTGAGGTGCTGAGGGTGGCAACACAAAGGCTTTTATTGCATGGCCATTAATTCTTAAATTATTCCAGCATGGGGGTTATTCTGTCACTGATTGCTTTGTTGAGAGATTTCAGGTAGTTCATTTGTGAGTCAGCAATTCATAAAAAACACAAATGATGGTAAACTTGGTAAGAAAGCAAAATATATTTACACGCTTATACAATCTACTCTCCTGTGTACAATCTCACAGTTATATGCAAGGAAAAAACATTTAAAGATTTAAAAGTTCCAGTGATATACCTCAAGATGGAGCATTAATACAAAGGGTTTCAGGAATATGGGGAAATAAGGTGTAATATTTTGCTTTAAAATATTATATATTATGTACACAACTGTGCTTGCATAATTCTTACATACAAACAATGTAGAATCCACTTTGTAACCAATGATTATGGATTATGGTGTAGTCAGAGTACAAGACTCCTTGGTTCTCTTCCCAGCTCTGCTAATGACGTGCTTTACAGCATTGGCCAAAACAGTCAACCTCTCTGTACTTTAATCTAACCATCTGTAACATGGCAATCCCCACAGTCACTTACATCACAGGGAGGTTGTGAGAGATTTCAATCTTTAATTTTTGTATAGGGCATTGAGAGCCTACGATGAGAGTACTATAGTGGATCAAAGTGTTATTATTCACTCAAGTAACTTCAGAAGTCTTGGGGGGAAGGAATGGTGCAAACCTATAACATTTACAATTTATAGGTTACACAACTTTATGCACATATAGTGAATTAGTATTCCAGGAAATACTCACTTTGGTAATCCCCTGAATTATATTTCTCTCTCTCTCTCTCTCTCTCTCACACACACACACACATGCACACACACACACTTCCATCCCTCCCTCCCTTCCTTATGGTACACTTTAATAAAGAGTAGCCGCTGTGAAATTTCTTCAATTATAAAATATTTCTGCTCAAGAAGTCACTGAATTATTTCAGACAGCTCATCCACAGTCATTAACGTATGCACAGTGCTGTATCAGTAGTTTATAGTTGTACTGTAGCCAGTAACGAACTATCTGCCAGTGATATTAAATAAACTTATCTTCTTCATTACGTTTAACTATATTCAGTGGCCATATTTTGAAGCACAGGTATACAACCACCCACCTGTTATCACAATAAAATAATTGGGGACTTCAGAAGTGGAATAAAGAAGATCCACACATAGATAAGAGGAGGAGGGTCTAAATTAATGGAGTAGTACAGGTGCTTTATTGTGGACATATATTATACTCAGTATGCCCCAAAATGTACCACAGAAAGAGAAACTTGACTAAATGTCACAAATATAACTGCTGTACTATACAACAGTAGTTCCCATCTACTGCTATTAGTACTGCCTTATTTTATGGCAGGTACTCCCAGCACCCTGCCGATAGTTCAGGGGTAGGCAACCTATGGCACATGTGACAAAGTCAGCACGCAAGCTGATTTTCAGTGGCACTCTCATTGCCCGGGTCCCGGCCACCGGTCCGAGGAGCTCTGCCTTTTAATTTAATTTTAAATGAAGCTTCTTAAACATTTTAAAAACCTTATTTACTTTACATACAACAATAGTTTAGTTATATATTATAGACTTACAGAAAGAGACCTTCTAAAAACATTCAAATGTATGACTGGCATGCGAAACCTTAAATTAGAGTGAATAAATGAAGACTCGGCACACCACTTCTGAAAGGTTGCTGACCCCTGCGATAGTTTAATAATGAGCTTATAAAATGGGCCCCAGAGCACAGGCCCTACCTATCTCCTGTTTGCTTGTGAGCACTTTGTTCTATAATGGCACTTGTTTTGCTGTAAACTTAATCGATATGCAGTGCACAGGTAAGAAATGTTACATGGTAAACTGACAGAGGATAATTGCCCCAAGAGTTTTGGGTACATTTTTATAGGTGATTTATTATGCTATCCACCTTATCTATGGATAAAAGGGAGATTAATTTTACAATGGGACCCATTCAGCCCTAATTTAATTTCTTCAACAAAGTTCCACTAAGGCTGAATATGATGTAGTGCCTTTGGACCTTATGCTTTAGTCACTACAAACAATTAGCCCGTTCTATTTAGCACTATAACATGTGTAGGATTTATGGTAGATCAACATATGATATATAAAAAGGCAACCTGAATCGGGTCTGGATGTTGAGGGGGACATGGAAAATTACAATAAAGCCGTAGGAGCAACAACAGGGAAATCAGTAGAGTAATCTGCTCAACATCTTAAATATCTATACACAAATGAAAGGAATATGGGGAATAAACATGAAAAACTGAAAATATTAGCACATGGGCTAAATGAGGCCTTAACTGACATCAGAGACTTGATGGGATAAAGCTTGTAATTGGCATATTGGTATAGAGGGGTGTAATGGGGTGTTCACCCCACACTTGCCCTGAAAAAGTTAATGAAGACAAAGAATGGGGCTAATCAACACAACAGGCCAGAGCTGAGGGGAATAGGTGGCTAAGCAATCCTCTGTTTGAATGGGGAAGCCCAGCTGAGGAGGAACAAGGCTATAAAGGCAGGAAATTGGCAGCAGAAGGGAGATGCGTTTGGGCTGGCAAACCCAGAGCGGGGCAAAGCCAGGAAGGTAGAATAGGGCTCAGGGAAAGGCAGTAAGGTCTAGAAAGGAACAGGCCTTGACTGCTGGCTAGAAGGTGCATAAAGAAGTTCAGGAGAGCTGGCAGTTTCTCAAGGAGACTATATTAAAGGCACAACTGCAAACTATCCTGATGGGAAGGAAAGATATGAACAATAATAAGAGGCCAATATAGCTCCAACAGGAGCTCTTTAATAATCTGAAAATCAAAAAGGAATCCTACAAAAAGTGGAAACAGACAATTTGCTAAGAAGAAGTACAAAATGATAGCACAAGCATGTAGGGATAAAATCAGAAAGGTACGAATGAGTTACACCTAGCAGGGTCATAAAAAGTAGGGCTGTCAAGCGATTAAAAAAATTAATCGTGATTGATCACATGATTAAAAAAATTAATCATGATTCATCGTGCTGTTAAACAATAATAGAATACCATTTATTTAAATGTTTTTGGATGTTTTCTATATTTTCAAATGTATTGATTTAAATTACAACACAGAAATACAAAGTGTACAGTGCTCACTTTATATTTATTTTTAATTACATATATTTGCACTGTAAAAAACAAAAGCAATAGTATTTCTCAATTCATCTAATACAAGGACTGTAGTGCAATCTCTTTATCATGAAAGTTGAACTGACAAATGTAGAATTATGTACAGAAAATAACTAAAATGTAAAATGTAAAATCTACAAGTCCATGCAGTCCTACTTCAGCCAGTCACTCAGACAAGCAGGAGATAATGCTGCCCACTTCTTGTTTACAATGTCACCTGAAAGTGAGAACAGGTGTTTGCATGGCACTGTTGTAGCCGGCATGGCATGATATTTATGTGCCAGATCCGCTAAAGATTCATATGTCCCTTCATGCTTCGACAGCCATTTCAGAGGACATGTCGATACTGATGAAGGGTTCTGCTCAATAACAATGCAAAGCAGAGTGGACCGACATATTTTCATTTTCATCATCTGAGTCAGATGCCATCATCAGACGGTTGATTTTCCTTTTTAGTGTTTCGGGTTCTGTAGTTTCCGCATCAGAGTGTTGCTCTTTTAAGACTTCTCAAAGCATGCGCCACACCTCATCCCTCTCAGATTTTGGACAGCACTTCAGATTCTTAAACCTTGGGTCAAGTGCTGTATCTATCCTTAGAAATCTCACATTGGTACCGTTTTTGTGTTTTGTCAAATGTGCTGTGAAAGTGTTCTTAAAATGAACATGTTCTGGGTCATCATCCGAGACTACTATAACATGAAATATATGGCAGAATGAGGGTAAAACAGACAGGAGACATACAATTCCCCCCCAAGGACTTCAGTCACAAATTTAATTAATGCATTATTTTTTAACGAGTATCATCAGCATGGAAGCATGTCCTCTGGACTGGTGGCCGAAGCATGAAGGAGCATACGAATGTTTAGCATATCTGGCATGTAAATATCTTGCAATGCTGGCTACAAAAGTGCCACTCAAATGCCTGTTCTCACTTTCAGGTGACATTGTAAATAACAGGCAGGTAGCAGTATCTCCCGTAAATGTAAACAAACGTGTTTGTCTTAGCGATTGGCTGAACAAGAAGTAGGACTGAGTGGACTTGTAGGCTCTAAAGTTCTACATTGTTTTGGTTTTGAGTAGTTATATAACCAAAAAAAAATCTACATTTGTAAGTTACACTTTCATGATAAAGAGATTGCACCACAGTACTTGTATGAGGTGAATTGAAAAATACTATTTCTTTTGTTTATAATTTTTAAAGTGCAAATATTTTTAATAAAAAATAATAATATCAAGTGAGCGATGTACAGTTTGTATTCTGTGTTGTAATAGAAATCAATATATTTGAAAATGTAGAAAAACATCCAAAATACTTAATAAATTTCAATTGGTATTCTATTGTTTAACAGTGTGATTAATTGCAATTAATTTTTTTAATCGTGATTAATTTTGAGTTAACCATGTGAGTTAACTACAATTAATAGCCCTAATAAAAAACAATAAGAGGTTCTTCAACTACATTAGGAGTAAGGGAAAGACAGGAAAATGTAGAGCAGGAAAGCTAATAAGCAATAACATCAAGAAGGCAGAGGTTCTTAATGCCTATTTTGCTTCAGTCTTCACTAAAAAGGTTAATGGTGATCAGATACTCAGCACAATTAATATTAACAACAAGAGGAAAGAAACAAGGCAAAGTAGGAAAAGATCATGCTAAATAATATTTAGATAAATTAGAAGTATTCAAGTTGGCAGGACTGGTGAAATTCCTAGGACATTTAAGGAACTAGCTAAAGCAATTTCAGAACCATTAGCAATTATCTTTGAGAATTCAAAAAAGACTGGAGAATGGCAAAAATTTTACCTATGTTTAAAAGGGGGCCCAAGGAAGATCCAAGGGATTATAGATCAGTCAGCCTAACTTCAATATCTGGAAAAACGGTGGAACAAATTATTAAACAATCAATTTGTAAGCATCTACAGGATAACAGTGTAATAAGGAATAGCCCATATGGATTTATTGAGAACAAATCCTGCCAAACCGAACTACTTTCCTTTTTGGACTGGAGCTACCAAGGTTACTGGCCTGGTGGAAGGGGGTAGTTGTAGATATGATGTATATTGATTTTAGTAATGCTTTTGAGACAGTCCCACATGACATTCTCAGAAGCAAATGAGGGAAGTCGGGCCTAGATGAAATTACTTTAAAAAGGATGCACAACTGGTTAAAAGACCATACTCAAAGAGTAGTTATCAGTGGTTTGCTGTAAAACTGAGAGGATGTATCTAGTGGAGTCCCACAGGGATCAGTCCAGGGACTAGTAATAGTCAGTATTTTCATTAATGACATGGATAATGGAGTGGAGAGTATGCTTATAAAATTTGCAGATGACACCATGTTGGGAGGTTTTGTAAGCACTTTGGAGGACAGGATTAGAATTAAAAATAACCTTGACAAATTGGAGAATTGATCTGCAATTAACAAGATGAAATTTAATAAAGACGTGCAAAGCACTTCGCTTAGGAAGGAAAAATTAAATGCACAAAAATAGGGAATAACTGGCTAGGTTGTTGTATTGCTGAAAAGGTTCTCATGGATCACAAACTGAATGAGTCAACAATGTGATGCACTTGTGAAAAAGGATAATATTCTGGTGAGTATGAACAGCAGTGTCTTATATGAAAGAACAGGAGGTACCTGTCCCATTCTACTCACTATTGGTGAGACCTCAGCTGGAGTACTGTGTCAAGTTCTGGGTGCTACTCTTTGGAAAGGGTGTGGACAAATTGGAAAGATTTAGAAACCCTGACTTAAGAGGAAAAATTTAAAAGGTGGGCACGTTTAGCCTTAAGAAAAAAAGATTGAAAGAGGACTTAATAAGAGTCTTCAAATATTTTATGAGCTGTTTTAAAGAGGGTGGTGATCTATTGTTCTCCATGTACACTGAAGGTAGGACAACAAGTAATAAGCTTAATCTGCAGCAAGGCAGATATAGGTCAGATATTCGGAAAAACTTTCTAACTATAAGGGTAGTTAAGTTCTGTATTACACTTCTGAGGGAAGTTGTGGAATTTCCAACAGTGAACGTTTTTAAGAACAGGCAGGAGAAACACCAGTCAGGAATGGTCTAGGTTTACTAGGTCCTGCCTCAACACAGGGAGCTGGACGTGATGACATCTCCAGGTCCCTTCCAGCCCTACATTTCTATGATTTACACACTGGACAGCTCTCAAAACTATTGAGTAAACAGAAAGATGCTTCGCTGTACTTCTACTAAGCAATGCATTATTTCAAAGAGCTCCATTTTATAGAGGTGCATTATCTATTGAATGTCTGTACCCAAATGTCTCTACAGTGCATTTCTACACTTTTGACACTGTATACTAAGTATGAAGAGTTCTGTGTGAATAATGAGAACCAGATTTCGTTTCATGATGAGCTACTTAGAGAAGGAAAGTAGATAAATCATCAATTGCACATCCTGTGGTGGAAGCACAATTATTTGAGACATTGAAAATTAGATAAAGGCTGTGAAAATGCACTTTAGGAAATGGCATGGCAATATTAGCGGGTTGGAGTAGATGACCTAATGATCTTTTTATCTTAAATTTCTCCAATTTTGTGATTCAATCCATTCCAATCAATTGCACACATACAAAATGGGAAATGACTGCCTAGGAAGAAGTACTGTGGAAAGGGATCTGGGGTTATAGTGGATAACAAGCTAAATATGAGTCAACAGTGTTACACTGATGCAAAAAAAAGTGAACATCATTCTGGGATATATTAGCATGAATATTGTAAGCAAGACACGTGAAATAATTCTTCTACTCTGTTCCATCCTGATAAAGGCCTCAGCTGGAGTATTGTGTCCAGTTCTTGACTCTATATTTTAGGAAAGATGTGGACAAACTGGAGAAGAGAAGACTGAGTGGGGACATAACAGTTTTCTAGCACATAAAATTTTGTTACAAGGAGGAAGGTGAAAAAATTCTCAATTTTTGATGCTAGGACAAGAAGCTATTGGCTTAAATTGCAGCAAGGCAGGTTTAGATTGGACATTAGGAAAAAAAACTTCCTGTCAGATAGTTAAGCAATGGAACAAAGTGCCTAGGGAGGTTGTGGAATTTCCATCATTGGACATTTTTTAAGAGCAGGTCAGACAAACACCTTTCAGGAATGATCTGGTTAAAACGTAGTCCTGCTTGAGAGCATGGGAATGGACTAGATGACCTATTGAGGTCCCTTCCAGTCCTACAGTTTTTGATTCACCCAAATTCCCCAGTTGCTTAAATTTAAACCTTTTCAGTGTTTTAATGTTAACTGTCTAGCCAAACTTATTCTCTTTTATAACAATCACAATAGGTGAAGAAAAGATGGTATGACCAAGCCATCATAGAATCATAGAATCTCAGGGTTGGAAGGGACCTCAGGAGGTCATCTAGTCCAACCCCCTGCTCAAAGCAGGACCAAACCCAACTAAATCATGACTTAGAAAGGCAAAGATATAAAGCCATTAGGGCAATATATTTGGAGTGTACAAGAAATATAAAAAGGAACATAGAACATTTTATTCTATTTCTTTCTGTTAAAGGGAAAAAACATTGAAGTATAGCTCACTTCTAGGCAGCTCTGGAAAGAAGTCTGTATCTCGACAGAATAAGCACTACTACATGGCAAACTACTAATTAGCATGATTTCCCGCATCATTAACCCAGAGTCTCAGCCCTGTTCTGGAAGTTGGAGTTGAATTCCCCCTGCTTAATCAATCCTTTGTACTTCTCCAATGGCTGCCATAAAGGTGATGGTACTTTGTGATGTGAGCAACATATACAGTATGAACTAGACTGAGTACACCGACTGCTTCTACACAGGAAAATGATTCATTATTAGAAGGTAATGATTCCAGTTACTACCAGCCTATGCTGATTTGGAAGCAATGATTCAGAGGTAAAATCTTATAACCAGTTCCTGAGAGATGCAGTTTCCAAAAAGACAAATCAAATAAACATTAACTCTCTTTTTTGAAAAAAAGTATATTTCTATTTAATAATGCTGCACAGTAGCCACACATGACTCAGGTGATTCCTGGGCTTGGGACAAACCACCACCGAGTCCTCGGTTGGATGTAAAAAACATTTTTTTCTATTTGGCTATCACCCCCTTCAGGTGGGGCACTATCTGTAGCTTGAGGCCAGTTACTAACAGCAAATCAAAGGAATGACAGTCTCACCTCAGGTCTGGCCTCCTTCAGGGAGGCTCTGACAAGCAACCATCCTGTAAGCTGTTCCTGGTCCCATTCAGAACTGGAGATCGGCTCTACTTTCAGGTGAGTCCAGATATGAGGCCATCTTCTTTTAGCCTGATACCTATTGCAGGTTTAGCAGAGTGGGGCTGATTGAGCCCTCAGCAGCTTGTTATCCCTTTCCTGACTAGTGTGCAGTTCAGATACCCCATTACACCATGTTACAGTCTCACATAGCTGAGGTTACATCACATTTTTCTGTTTTGCAAGGTCTATACCTCCACATCTCACCTTTCTTCAGAACGCTTTTTGTAAACATGCCATGGGAAATTTGAACCAAATTTTAGCCAGTAATTAATATATATGTGGAGTGGTCTCCATTGTAGAGTTTGTGGTTTTTTGTTTTTTTTTTTTTTAAAGAAAGTTTGGGAAAACCAGAAAAGCCAGATAATTTTCCACATAGTATACATTTGCTGCCCCAGGAGTAACATGATGATCTCAGTAATAATTAGCCACTTCTCCCTCCCTCCCTGTTAATTTGCATATTTGAGGAGAGAGTCACTAATACCCTAGTTGTCATGGCAACAGCTGCCTTTGGTAACTGATTTCCTTTACACTCCCATGACATTGTTACAAAGAAATGTCCCAGGAGGAGCTCTAGTGGAAGCAGGCTGGGTTTGGATCGGCTCCTGCTGTGCTCCTTTGGGTTTGTACTGGGTTCAGTACACTGGTCCTTTTCAAGGCTTATTGTTTGCTAGTTTCCTTAACAAGGGATACATGAAAATAAGCTACAAAATTCCAGTTCCTTTTCATGTGATTGTTTATCTGCTTCTTCCAAATTAGGGACAAAGGCTTTTGAATATTTACCTTTTAAAAAAAAGAACAAATTATAGATATCCCAATCCCTACTCAGTTTTCTGTTACATAATTACAAAACATGCCATTTAAAAGGTGTAATAAAACAGAAGTTATATTTAAACAAAACGAGTTTTGTTTGAATACAGTTTAAATTATGTTCAATATATGAGACAACATGGCACTGAGTAGTGAAATCTGGAGCTTCACAAAGATAATATACTTTGAAGACAAGTGATTGATTATTTAAATAGCCCATGTATAAAATATTTTATTTGTTAAAAAATCACAAACAAAAACCTTCATTTAATTTCAGTTAAGGATCTTGTCACCACTAAACCATAAAAATATTAGCAAATACAAAGTTAAGGATTAAAAGGTTGTTAAATCAAGCACTTTCTAGGTTGCAAATGACAGAATGATTGTTGCTTATGCAGCCTTAATTCAGTCCCTTTATGTTTATGCATTATGGCATTACAATATTGTCTTTTTAAAAAAAATAACACAATTAAACATAGAACCCATGCCTCACTCAGTGCACAGGATTAATCTCTTCTGGGCATGAATCAGGATTGTGCACTGAAGGAGTCTGTTGTCTGTATGACCTATGTCTCATTTGTTGCAGATATTGGAATGTTTGTAGTGAATGAGGCAAGAGACTGCAGGAAGACAAAGGATGGTCTCATACTTCAGGGCAGCATTCAACTGCCTTAAGTCTTGGATTCTATCCCTACCTCTGCCACAAAGTTCCAATGTGACACTAGGTAAGCCAGTTACACCAGACTTTTCACAGATAACCACTTCTGCATGTAATTAAAGACTCTACCAAAATAATACATATGCGCAAGGGGGCAAAATTAATGCTGCATGTAACATTCATTCCGGAATTTCCTAACATGAGAGTGCTTGACTTTTCAACCTTTTAATCCTTTTTAAATCCTTTGTGTTTCCTAACATGTTATGGTTTAGCTTATTGATGAGAGACAATTCCTCTAACATTGAATGAGGTTTTTTTGTTTGTGAATTTAAAACTAAGCCTTTTGGGGTTTGATCCTACAATGTGCTGAACACTCTAGCCCTGGTCCTGGACCAGACAATCATTTAAGCACAGACTTAACAACGTTTGTGAGTATTCTTACTGAAGTCAAAACGTTAAGCACGTGCTTAAAAGAGTTTCCTGAATCAGGCTCATAGTACTCAACACCTTGCAGGTCTGAGTCCTTGATCTTTTGTATTTTTAACATACTAAAGAAAGTAAGATCACTAGCCAGGTTTTTCTTTCTCTCATCTTTTAACAGGGATCCAAGTTTCAAAACTCACAATGTGAATCAATGAACACACATCAGTGATACCAGAGGTTGTTGCTACAATACAGCCCTTTAGTGCTTCTTACTAGATGGTGTTATTTTTCTTCCCCTTAACTGAATTGATAATGAAGCCTGTTGGATCATTTCATTCCACCAATTTCAAGAGTATAATTAATTATCTGCTTAGATAAATACTTTTCTGACAGCTAGGATTATGGATTTATATGTTAAAATAAGATTTCTAAACACCATAATGCACTGAATAAACAATGGCTTATGGAAGAAGCCTTCTTAAGGAATAGTTTTCACATTGAACGTGTTTGTTTAGGACCTGCTCCTGCTCCCACTGAAGTCAGTGACAAAATTCCCACTGTATCAGTAGGTTCCTACACCTCCAACTCTTCACCTGCTCACATTGGGGAGGGATGTAGAAAGAGGAAGGTGTTTTTAAAAGGCAGAAGGGTATGTGGCGACTTCATTAAAAATTGTTACCTGTATTTCATGTCAACACAGCGTCACACTACGATTAGTTGGTAGTTGGTCCTGCCTTGAGTAGGGGGTTGGACTAGATGACCTCCTGAGGTCTCTTCCAACCCTAATTTTCTATGATTCTATGATTAAACTTGCCATAAAGTACAAAAACAATATTGAAAAATCACCAGAAAATACTTCTAATATTTAACTAGAAGCTATTAATCTTAGTGGTAATCAACAAATCTAGCTAATAATGACTAGAATCTCTTTATTATATGGATCCTTTTAAAATGCTTTATAACATATCAGGCCAGCCAGGTCTGTGTTAAAATCACATGCATTTCAGATTTGTACAATAAATTAAGTTTAGCATTCTTGTTTTTTAGGTGTTCCAGTATATGAAACGATTTAACTTAGTGACTAGCCTACAAAACATAAATCAGTTCTGTGCCTTTATTTAAAATTCAATATAGATTCTTATGCTCTCATTCTTGTAACAATTCACCAATGCAGAGACTATAGTGCTATCAAATCACCAACGTATCAAGATATGAATTGAATTTTATAACTATTTTATTGGAAAACACTACTTATATTTTTGCTTTTCTGAAATGCTGTAATTTATTTTGCAATCTCTGTGGCTGATCAATTCTTTGTCCTATAATTTTCTTTTCATTCATCTTTTGTTATGAAAAAAGTTACATAAAAATGAAAAAAAAATGCTTTAATTTGAAATGTAACTTTAGCCTATCACCTCAGTGTAATGTTACAAGCATATCAGTGATAGAAGGAAAATCCAGCACAGAGATGATGATATTGACAGATACACCTCTGGGGTTGAACTTGATCTACTAACCCAAATTAAAAGATGAATTGCTACATTTTCTTTTCCATTGCTCCTTTAAACCAAGTTAAGAATTGCTATTTTAAGCCAAGTTTAGAACATGGGGGGGGGGAATTTAGAGGGGGGGGCGTATAACTCACAGGATTGAGCCCTAAATCCTATTTTTGAAATGGAAAGTCAATGGGACAAAAGCACCTAACCTGCTTAGCACCTGCTTAGACACTTTTGTAAAGCCCATTAGGTGCCTATCTGCATCTTTAGGAGCCTAAATATCTTTACAAAATTTTGCCTATAGAAGCAGAGTTAGGGTTTTTGTTTTAATATGAGATGTGTCTACAAGTCTCCATTTATTTAAGAGTGTATGAAAAGTAAGTATAGTTTAATATTTATCTACTTCCATTTTATTATTAGTCATTTCTTTTTGACCATCTAAAAGCATACATCACATCACAGAAACCTGTAAAAATGTGGTACCTATGCCAAAACAGCATGCAATATCTAAGGCCCTGATCCCACACAGATTTCACTGCAGGACCAAGGCTTGAATTCAGACAAGGAAGGAAAAAATATACCAAAAAAAGGTTAGTTGGGAGGAAGACAGGAACAAGAAGATACCAACAGTTACTGCAGTGGTAAAAATCTACCTTGTGTCATTTTAGTAACAACTACATTGTTAACAAGCTTTGGGTTTCAGGAACCATTCTGAGTAATAAGCCTTTCTAGGGAAACAAAAAAAGTAAAATATAGTGTGAATTAATAGAAGTGATCGGAGATGCACATCTCTGTGCTAAAATTAAAAGTTTTATGCCTACTCCTCATTCTATTATTTCTCATCTGAAATATTCTCTCCCTAATGCTGAGCTGCTGTATCTTGATATATCCTAACAGAAGTTCCATTATTCTCAGCTGCACACCAGTTTTCATCTCCAGGTTCAGAATTTTCTTATCTGTTGCTTAAAACTATTTAACTACTTCTCAGCATAGTACCACATCAATAAACTGAAGAACATTGTTTTTTAGGTTCCCACTGAGGACTCCACTGAGAAGATAAACTTATAAATCTCTGTACATAGCAGAGATACAATATGCAGTATCAGTAAGGTCATAATGATAGAGAATTGAATTATATTTGATGCCCTCTGCAAACCAAGTAAAGTTAATGCCTAAGGCCTATACCCTGCAAAACACTTATGCACATGTGAGTAGTTACACATTGAGACAATGGAGGAAAACCACCCCCATAGCAGTAGCATTTTGAATGAACGAAGGTGGGGATGAGGAGTGTGTCAGGCAGCCCAGAGAGGAGGATGTTGCAGTAATCAAGAAGGTACACATGGCTGAGGGTTTTAGTAGCGTGGAACCATAGGCACCGAGTTTCTAATCTGCCGGGGGGTACTTCCCCTGGCTCCGTCCAGGCCGCACCCCCACTCCACCCCATCCCCCAAGACCCCAACCCCACCCCACCTCTTCTCCACCTCTTCCCACCCAATTCTGCCCCCTCCCCTGAGCGCACTGACTGTACCCTTGTTCCTTCTCCCCCACCCCCAGTGCCTCCTGACACTGTGAAACAGCTGATCTGTGGCAGGCGGTAGGCGTTGGGAGGGAAGGGGAGGTGCTGCTCCACAGGTCCCATCGGCAGGCAGAAGGTGCGGGGAGGGAGCTGATGGGGCGTTTCTGATGGTTGCTAAGCACCCACCATTGTTTCCCCATGAGTGCTCCAGCCTCAGAGCATCCATGGAGTCGGCACCTATGTGTGGAGCATCTCTTGGAACTCTTGTGGAGGAAAAAGCAGCAAGTTTTGGCGACACAATCTGAATTGGTGGGGCTGCAGAGAAGATGGAGCCAAATCCTGGTTTGAGGCCTGAGTGACTGAGACGATGACAGTGTTGTCCACACCGACACAGAAAAGAGGAGTGGGAAGAGAACACAAGGAGTGGAGTATTGACCATATTGGCAAGATAACACAGCCCCAGGTGCAGGCCTGAATGGAGTCAGTGTAAGGGGTCTACCCTTCACCTATGGCAGAAATGTCAACAAAATCATTATTGAAACCAGGTGACTGGATAAAGTCATCTAGGAAAAGGGAAAAGAACAGTGGATCAAGAAATAGTTCAACAGGAAGTGCTAGTGCATGGCATCACTGACACTATCAGGACATTTACCTTTAAAACTGTCAGCCTGTTCAGAGATGGCCATTTTGGGGGGCAGAAGCAAATAAATTGGCCTTTTTTATAGTAGACTCCGGGACTGGGGTGACTGCACTTAGCTAAGTCCATGACACAGTCCTTACAGATTTGACAGACCCTAGAAAATGTATTGTAAGGAATACCAAGGAGAAAGCTACTCCATCATTTAGTCAATCTTTTATCTCTAGTGTCTAAGATTCTACCTTATCAACCACAGAGCACTTGGATTCTACATTTTTCAAAAAGGATGTGAAAGCTCTGATCTTACTTGGCTGGGATTGGGTACTACAGGGTCCATAATGCCCCATAGCCCTGGTGAAACCACAATAATCAAGTTATTGTATACATATTTATCTCTCTACTTCAAGACTTCCTAGTCCTCCAACATCCTACAATTTCCCCAAGACTGCCTAGACCAATTTCATGGTGGATTGGTAGATTTGGGTGACAAGAGGTACAAGTCATCATTTAAACCCCCCCACAAACACCTTTCAAATGAAGGAGATTTTTTTCACTGTTAGGGAAATTGTTTAGAATGAGCAAACAAAATATCAAACAATAAAATAAATAGTTCAGCCAAAAGGAATAAAATACTTTACTTTTCCTTTATTTCACACAGAGTCAGCCCTGAAAGAGTTCTTTTTGCAAACTAGACAATTACTATCTTTCAATACTTAACCCCATAAGACAGACCTTGAGATATCAATATGTCTTACCTAATGTATCAGAAACAATGAAGGCATTTGGGTCATACATAAAGAGTTAGATAAAAGGCATCACACGTAAATAATAAATTTGTTTTATTTCGCCAATAAAAATTACATGAGAGGGAGTAATTTTCAAACATGTAAAATAACCATGCAAATGACAAGCAGGAAAAATGAGAAATAATTAATTCCTGATATTATTGTTTATGAGGATAATACTTGCCTCATTGGGATGTTGTGAGGATTATTTAGTTAATGTTTATAAAATCCATAAAAGATTAAAAGTGCTTTGTAAATATTAGGTATTATGAGATGGGGCTAGCTAATTTTTGTTTTCATTTCCCATTTGCACAGTACATTCATACACTTGTAGTTTAAAGTCATCACAGAACATCAGCACTGGAAAAAGAAACCAGAAAGCTCATTCTCAAGATATTTGAGTTACAGAAACCAGAACATAGCATGATTTTGATATGCTCAGTTCCCAGCATTGCACTGGTAAATTGGCAATTACCATAAGAGGCATCAAACAAGTAGACAAAATGGACATCTCTTTTCTGCTAACTCACTCAGATTACTAGCTAAGCCCAGTAGGTATGCGCTTGTTCATGGTCTCTCTCTCTCTCTCTCACTGGTACATCTTAAACTAAGGAGAAATATATATTTCTGAGAGGAAAAATTCTGCTTTGAGGGTGTGAAACACTCCATGGTATTGTAATTGAGGCAATCTATGGAACAAAATCTTCAAATTAAATAGATATTGTTGGGTATTTATGACCCAAGACCTCTTGGTGAGAACTGGCAGAGGCAAAAGGGTACATACGGGTTACAGAGATACCTTGGGTCTGGCATCTACCTACTAGATCATGTATGGTTTCTAATGAAAGCCTGTGCCACTCTGGTCATCATAATCACTGTGAGATACATGTACAGAAAATATATGAAGATATTATGCACACACAGAGAGAGTTCAGTTCTCTAGGTTTGCGACTTAAAGCAGGTCGCAAAAAGGTGATCCACATACCCTATGAGGCAGAGGGAAAGAGATGCTTTTCTCACTCTGGCTAGTCATATGAAAACTGAGTATTGTACAGTTCATAATGGATGTCCACCATTTACAACCTGAGCAAGATACTAGTTATGAGCAAGTTATCCAGTTCATAATAGATGTCAAGATACTAGCTACGAGCAAGTTATCCAGTTCATAATGCATGTCCACCATTTACAACCTGAGCAAGATACTAGTTATGAGCAAGATACTAGTTATGTATTGTACAGTTCATAATGGATGTCCACCACTTACAACCTGAGCAAGATACTAGTTATGAGCCAAATACATAAGTACAGCTTAGCTTTTTCTTTTAGCGAATCAATAAATGCTTAAGCTAAGAACAACTCTTCACTTGCTTCACTTTCTCCCTTTAAGGATGAACATCTTGCCTATGACTAATGTAGACTATAGAGGTAGAAGAACATTTTGCACTGTTACAGTACTATTGGCATACTGCACAACAAACTAAAAAATTCTATATATTTCTTTCATAAGGAAAAGTAGATAGAGGTTTTTACAAGTTGCATGGTTTACAAGAGATACTATGGTCAACATTTTCAAATTTTCTAATGGGCAGGGGCTAAGCAGCACATTTGAAAGGCACACCACATTCATTTAGGTGCTTAATTATGTACTTGTATACTAACTATAGGCACTCAGATCTGTATATTTTGACCTGCAGTTTCAAAATAACCACTTGAACAATTTTATTGTTTAAAAAGAAAAAAAAATCAATTGCACTTATATAAGATGCACTGTTCTCCACATATGCACTGTAACTAGCAACTCACTTGAATGCATAATTAACACCTTTTTATGTTCTCTTAATGAACCGGTATATTTAATATTTCCATACAGGAATAAGTATGTGGAAATAACGATGGCCAAAGAGAATACTAAGGACAAACACAATTGGGTTTTTGTATTATTCGCAGAAAACAGCAAAAGGCAAACAAAATTATATAACAGAGGCTGCCGGCAGTGCAAATATTTACTGAAGTCCAAAAATACCTTTGATAAGAAGTTGATTCAAAAGACGTGATTTTATTGCTTCATCTCACAGGACATATTAAAAAAATCAAGTACAAAAAACTCATTGGAAACCTCTGCACATTCAAATTTATTCTACTTCAAGTCACAATGTGCACTACAGAGGTACTTAGTTTGATAAAGGTGAAATCTTGTCCCTACCTCTCTGCATGTTCCTCAGACCCAATCTTATTTTAAAGTAATAGGCTGAAACGTAATCTCTGGATTCAGTCATGTAGAAAATAAGTTTTGATGACTAAAATTAGCAGCAGGTCCTGCCAGAGCTTAATGTTTTAAAATATTTTAACAAAAGTTTTTTTTAATATTATCTCTCAACGGATTCACGGCTCTGAATCCTATCACCCTCTAGTATTTTCTAATCAGAAATGAAATGGAGCTTCTGTTCATAAAAGTATAAGAAAAAAAACCCTAATGATTTAATATAGTATTCTGTACAGTGGAAAGAATAACCTCAGTGGTTTATCTTTTATTCATAATTCACCAGTGGAACCTGAAGAGCTGGATTCATGTTCCTGGGTGAGCTATTCTGTGAGTTCTAATCAAGCAAATCATGTATGTATTAAATTATAATTTATTTCAAAGCACATACTGAAAGCTTTGATGTAGTGTACTATAAGTTCATAAGTAAAGTAGCTGCTCTTGCTGACTGCTTATCAATGAAGTCTTAAAAGATCACTCTGTAAAATAAGGTAATACAACAATTAGGACAATAAATAGCTAGTCTCGATATGCATATTACTGGAATTTGTTTTCCCAATAAAAATGGATCTTACTAGAAAACATGGATTAGTTTAATGGTTCACTGACAATAAAAGTCAGCCTGAAGGTTCACCCAAAGCTGGAGCTGAAATGAAACTATTTTTGAGATCTTCAAAAGTTTGGTTAACTTTTTATTCTTTTAAATTTTGTGCTCCTTTCCACTTCTCAGTTTCATCCACACATGAAAATGGAAATAATATACAAAAAGATATGCCCATGGTATGTCCTTAATCATCAAAACTAGGATATATGGGGAGGAAGACTTCTTTCCCAATTAGACAATGGAGGTATGGATAAGCGCTGATGTTTATCTGAATGATTCCTGAGCTTATCCATCAATATTAGAAGACAGTCTCTTTTGAGAGTGCTTATTCCACCACCTCCAGCAATAGAGTGGTTCCTAACAGCTGCTGGAGCATTAGTTTTGTACAGACTTGGAAGGCAGATTGCCACCTACTGAAACATTAAAAACATTTCCTGTAGCACTTCAGTCTTCTTTGGGGCTTGGAATAGCACAAACTCCTTATGGAACAGTTCTTGTAATCAGTCGTACTCAGTTCCCCAGGGGTAAAGCCTGAATAAGAACTACAGGTCTGATGAACTAATTTTCAAACATTAACACATTCATACAAAATTTAGAACACACTTCATAATTATCAAATAGTTTTTAAAAAAATGTTAGACTTGTTAAATTAAGACTAATAAACACAAGCAAAACTACTAATTATTCAGGTCCCATTATACCCTGGTTTGGTGTTAAAAAACAACAACATTGTATTACTAATGTCAGTATATGCATTTGTTTTACCATGAATTATTTGCAATTTTCAATTCCACCAACAGATGGCAATTGTAATTTCTTGGAAAGGCATTACTTCACCGTGAACTTTCATATTAATCAATCAAAACCTTTTATTTAACCAAGTAAAATATACCGAGAACAAGTTTCATTCAGAAGAGTGAGCTGACCAAGATGACTAACTAGCCACACTAGGTCATTGCTAAATGGGCACGGACACTCCGTTATAGATCATTAGAATGCTGCACAAACACAATCATATATGCAATCAATTACACAAAATCATACCAACATCAAATAAAACTGTAATTTAGGAAGAAAGTCATAAAGGCAGGCAACTAACAACAGCCAGGAGTACTGACCAACAACTGATTCAATCTATAGATTTTTCATCTTTAATCCTTTTGTATGGAGTGCATGTACTCCAAATCTCAGGAGAACAACTTTAAAAAAAAATTTCTACTGTAGCAAAGGTAAACTGAACTTTTGTAATGACTAATTTAATGAGAGATCAAATGAAAGCTATAAAATGCGGTTCGATAGACTAACTGCTTTTCCTCGGCAAAGCTCTGTGAGGTAACTTTTTACCTTGGGGGGGAAAAAAGAAATGGTAAGAGAATGTACCAAGATTTGTATGTCTAATTTAATTCTTATTAATTTTTTAGTGTGCTTGTTAAGTTTATTGTATTATGCAACTTATGTCACCCTAAGCAGCATACATAGTTTGAATTATTAAAAAAAAACATTTTTAGAACTTTACACGTTCAAAATCTGTGCATATATTAAATGGATTAAACCTCACAACATCATGCAAGGCAGGTAACAAAGTACTGCTATCTCCCTTTTACAGATGGGAAATACAGATATGGAGGTATTAAATGACTTGCCCAAATCCGTAAGATGAGCCAGGGCAGAGACTGAACTAGAATTCAGGAATTTATGCATTCCAGTCTCATGCTCCAGTTATTAGATCCCATTGCCTCTCTGATACAGTCTCAGGTTCTGGGAAGGGTCTGAATGTAAGTTTTTAATTCCCTTAAATTAGAAAATCCCACCATTTTCTATTAGAAAGCCTCCTCTTACTCAGATCTGAGTATGCTCTGTATTTTTTTTTAATTTCTTTAAAAAGAAAGAAAAGTTAGAGTCAACACTATAATTCCGAATTAGTCACTAATATAATTTCAGAAGTCACCAGATATACACAAGTAAAGCTATTTACAAATGTGCAACAATAGGTAGCTTTTTCCAAAAAGTAGCGAATGCTTCAAAAAGGCCATAACCTGAATTATTTTTTCCCCTGCAAACATAAAAAGAGTTGTCCTACAAATATTCTATTTCGTAACGCAAGTTCCTCTAACTACAGTTGGATGAAATTCACCTCTGTGCATAGGGCCAGCACAGGACTTATGCACTGCTCTAAATCCCATTTAAGCCTTCTACATGGGGATAAATGTCAGTGGCAAAGAGAAATTAGAGGTTTTAACCACCTTACAAAGCGTCTGATTGTTCAGTGTTGACATGGGGAGAATGGATGGAAAAGCAATCTCATTTCAACACAACTCAGACAAATAAAAATTTTAGATTCTCTGATCAAAAAATGGAGTTCCATTTATAGCAGTTATGATTCAATCAGAGTCCTGAGACCAATTTGTCTTTTGAGAAAGACAGCAAAGATTATGTGCTTGTGATCATCTATTGTTTTACCCACATGGAATTCGGATGCTTCCAGTATTTGAGATATTTCAGAATCTGTATCATTAAAATGTACTGTAATGAAAACTATAGAACACAGTTATAATAAGTAACAAGTTTGAATGAAAATCAATTAATTTGACCTGCAGTGTCTTACAGTTTAGATGCACACATATTTCCTTTCCTCTAGGATGTTCTTGAAACAAGCTTTGCAAGTCTTTCAGTAATATCACTGGCTGAATCCACTTTATAATATTTAATTGTAGGTTTAAACTCTGCTTCCACAATTTATTTACATATATTTATGCAGCACTAGGAAGAAGGTAGAGATCAGAAAAGATAAACAGTTATTGAGCTACTCACTGATGTCAGGTACAAGAACACCTATAGCTGGAAGCTGCTGAAGTTATTTGAAAACACACTTGAAAGTAAAACAATGGAAAAATATAATGTGAAATTAACACCACTGTATTTTACTGAGTAAAAGCAATTGAAAAGCACCAGCCTTGGGGTGAGGCGGTGGAGAGAAGAGGGTCTGCAAACCTTGAACTATTTGTAGAGTTTGAAAGATTAGCTTGAACTCACTTTCTGTTTCCCCTCTTCAATCTAAAATCATGTTTCCTTTTAAATTAACTAGAAAAGCATGGTTTTTTTCCAAGGGGGATTTAAAGGAAAATCTGTGCTATGAATTATCAATAGAAGAAACTCTTCAAAGCTAGAATGGCATAAGAGGGTGCTCTTCAAGTGGTATATATGTTATTTTGGTAGATTAAATGTTTTCTTCCTTCTTTTCTCTTTCCCCTTTCCTCCCACAATATTGGTTTCATATTTATAAGAAGGATAATTTTTGAGTTTATTAAAACTTCCACATCCAAAATGTTAAACAGCATTCAAAGTTAGGGAAAATGGGTTTACTATCTTTAAAAAGAATGGAATGGAAGGAGTGAATTCTCTGCTTATGAACACCAGCAGGTTATCAAGACAATCAACAATTGAATTTAGACAGTCTAGAAATTAATACAGAATTTAAAAAGTCCTCAGGTTCTCTCATATATTAACATAACAGGGATGTGATGAGCTCATGATTGGGATTTAATTTGTGTACTATTCCACTGATAGTGAAGTTAATGGGAATTGCTCTGATAGTGCTTTGATGTCAGACAGCCATTTGATGCTTCGCCACGTCCACTCAGCCAAGTCCTGAGACTACACATTTAGTATTTAAATCACCCAAATCAGGCAGGTTTTGACACAAGGTTAACCATTTTCGCTCTGTGTAGGACACAATGAATGATATGAAATGGAGCAAAACATAGGAGCTGCTTAGCATGCAATTAAAATCAGCAAAAGCTTACTGCTTAATCACACAGTGCTACAATCTTTTCTGGCAACACAAATGTCTGGTAGTCATTTTCAAGTCAAACTATATCAAACTATGTAAAAGTGAGAGCCTCTGGGCCTCTCCAAAATACCTTGCATTGGATAAGCAAAACCCAGTTACCTGTGGAAAAGCATGCAGCTCAGAAGAGTCCTTGGTTCATCTATTTTCCAAAAGCAAAGAAACTTCACATTTCCCTTTGTCGATAATCAGCCTATTCCAATTATTGAGGATTCATGCTAGCATCACAATGACACTAGTAGAACTGTTATCCCTGGTATGTAGGAAAAAAGACTGACACCAAGCAATAATTCTGATACAATCTATAAAAGGCTACTCATCTGAAATGCATTCATGGATGCAGAGCAGCATTGCATTACCTTCCCACATAGTTTCTGGGAATAGTTGTTTGGAAATAGCCACTTGCTGGGCATATTAGCCCAGAACATTTGGCATTCTGAAAACATCCTGCTTTGTCTGGTAAATGGCCTACAATGGCCTGTTTTGTGGCTGATCAGACAATCCATTTCAAATTATGATATTTTGTCTGCCATTAGGTCTAGAAATTCATACTATACACCATAGAAAGCTGGGATTTGGAGCTTCATGACAGAGTAGACCTTTGGAATCACATTACATGGATTACACTCTTGCATGTCCTTTATTTCCTGTGCTAGTAAAATAGCATCAGCCATACAGGGGTTTCTCAGCATGCTTGCCCAATATTAGAGATAGCATTCACATGGTATACTGAGATAATGAAGCCCTGAGGTAATACATTTTCAGGTAACCCAAGTCTGAGCACAACCCTTAATGGCAATCTTCCTTATGGTCATTCACACTTTAGTTGTCCACTTCTAACGGTCTTCTTTCATCTCTAGAGTTGCACAGAATACAGTGATAGCCAGGGAAGGTTGTTACCTACCTGATTAAAAGTCACTGGTGGGTGGTATTCTTGGTCATGACAATACGCGTACACACCTTCTGGAAAACACATGGCCTTTCAACAAGCTCAGACTAGGCCAGCAAGCATTTGCTCAGTTTATCAGTCCAACACTTGGACTGCATGGTCAGCTGTTGCACTCCCCCAACAAAGAAACACTGAAAACAACAGCATGCCACTCAAACCACTAGGTTAGGCAGATAGAAGAGCCCAGATCACAGCTCCTATTTGTTATGCATAAAAACACTGCAGCAAATGAGCTGCCATTCACTGGATATGCCAGTGTACTGATTACTCCTGAGAAGAGTGGATGTTTCTCCACCCCTGCTTTTCAACATGGGGAGGTGAAGAAAAGAGGTCTGTGGTGTCTTGTTTGATACAGAAGAAATCCACGGAAGCTAAGCTTCTCTTAAAATGGAGTAGAGAAAAAAAAACTCACCCCCAATCAACAAGTAGCAGGTAGAAGAATTTGTTCCCTTTTGCCTTGGCTACCCAGAGTGAGCAAAGATTCCTTCCAGCATGCAGCCTATACACTTCTGGAGCATGTTAATCTACTTTCAATCCCACAGACAACTATTTAGCTGGGTTTGTGTAGTCAAGTAGTGAGTGATTTGAATTGGTAATGGTTCAGAAGTGATTGATTAGGGGAAACTGCTGAATGGATGGGGGGGCACTAAGAGAAGTAAGAGAGTGGGGACATGTTAAAAAGTAGCAGTGATTGAGGGGCAAGGAAAAAGGAATAAATGGGGAAATTGAAGGGGATGCAGGAAACAGAGAAATGAATTATATGGCATGGGGGGATTGTAAGAGAAGGTTAATTTTAATGTAATCTGTGCAATGCTAGTAGTGCATTAACATAGAACTAGTATTTAGTTATAAAAGGAGGTCTTAGAGAACCAGTTCTAAGCAGGGTTAAAAGTTATATCTGAAAAATTACTGACTGCAATTCCAGAACAAGTAAGGAAGAGCTATTCTACAGTAGGAGGACTTGCATCAAGTTTTTCAAAATTCAGCCGGATGTTCAGCAGAATTGAATACACACAACCCCAGGGAAGATAATGAGAACTGTGCATATTCTGTACTTGTGAAAAAAATTAAAATCTAAGTGGTCTCAAAATTTAGGGTTCTCCAAATCAGCACCCAGTGTGGAAAATGAGACTATGGCCTGCTCCAGACAGACATCAGCTGCAACATTCCCACTGATTTCAGTGGGAGCAGAATCAGACTCAGACTGTCATAATATGTTAAGCAAGAAGAACACCTGAAAGAGTATAGTAATTCAGAAGAGATACCGGTAGATGCTTCTGGGGTTAAGAGTGGACACAGAGGATATAGTGTGATGCTGTTCCAAAAAAGCATTGCCTACTTATCCTGTAGGTATACTGTCAACCAGATGCAACTATTTTTGGATTTAGTAGAGGACAATTCTCTTTATTCATATCATGATGTGGAACAGATGACCAAGTCCTTTGCAGTCCTTCCCCGAGTCAGTAGCAACGTTTACAGCCAACTACTCATGGAAACAGCTACTCCAACACCCTAGAGGCAAGTTGCAATAAAAGTGTCTGACTTCCAGTCTGTGGAGGTTTATCAATGAAAAAGAAACCGCAGGGGGGGAAAAGTTTCCACAGTCTTCTGCAAGTTAGAAGCAAGGTTAGACAGACACCTGTCAGGGATGATCTAGATTGGGGTTGGCAACCTTTCAGAAGTCGTGTGCCAAGTCTTCATTTATTCACTTAAGGTTTCGCGTACCAGTAATATATTTTAATGTTTTTAGAAGGTTTCGTTCTACAAATCTGTAATATATAACTAAACTATTGTTGTATGTAAAGTAAATAAGGTTTTTAAAATGTTTAAGAAGCTTCATTTAAAATTAAATTAAAATGCAGAGCCCCCTGGACCAATGGCCAGGACCTGGGCAGTGTGGAGTGCCACTGAAAATCAGGTTGTGTGCCGCCTGTGACACACGTGCCATAGGTTGCCTACCCTGATCTAGATAATATTTAGTCCTGCCATGAGTGCAGGGGACTAGACTAGATGACTTCTCGAGGTCCTTTCCAGTCCTACAAGTCTATTTGTGAAATATAAAGGAAATGTCTGGATTAAAGCATAACAAAAAGTTCTTAATAGAATAATAAAATAGGGTTTTAACGGGATAAAGCATATTTTCAGTTCCCCAAGGAAGAATCCCCCATGTTTCAGTCTGAGAAAATTTTAAATGGAGTCCAATGGGATATTTAAAATCTGTAAAGATAAGTTTCAGAGGCACAGGTGTGTTTGCCAGAACTCATTTTTTCCCAATCACCTTCAGGTTTTCAGCTGCCTCCAAAGTAAGTCAATTGCCAAATCACAAAGATTTCATATTCATTAATGTTAAAGATCTATATATGTAACAGACATTTCCCCCCCACACACTGATTTTATCCTCATGGATGTGATTTGACTCAGTGTGGCAGAAGTGAAAGGATACATCTTTCTAAGCTAGTTTAAATACATATCCTATAATCACATGTGTCTACACAGCAAAAAAATAAAATAAAATACTTAGCCTTCATTAAGAAGCCTTAAAATGATCAAAACTTTTTTTTTAATATATCAAGCTGTCTTTAAAAATATACACAGTCTCTTCCAGGGCCTGATCCAAAGCCCAATGGATTTAATGCAACACTCCTATTGACTGCAGTGGACTAGGATCAGCACTATCAATACCATATGCCAAGTATGAAACTATCCAGCTGCCACCAGCCGATGTCATGGTACGGTTAAGAATGTTATAGCACTGAAAGGGTTTTATAAAGACAAAAATCAAGCCTTTATAAACATTGACATTTAAAATTGTATGCATGCAATCAAGTTGTGAGTGTGATCTGAGTGGGTGGTTCTGCTGAAATGATCACTCTATTCAACAGCAGACAGGTGCTTTCCACACAGTTTTCCCCGGTTTCTCAAAAGTTATTCAGTCACACCGAAATGGCTTTGGAGTCTATAAACCTACTGCTACAGGCCCTTGATTATTCAGAAGACTCAAGAGCAGTATTTGACTTTTCAAGGCAGCTTCACTAAGGCTCACCCATGATGCTATGGGTGCTGAACACTCCAGTCCAGTTGAGTTGCAAGTAAACTGCTTTTTTGAATAGCCAACATGGTTACAAAGATGGGTATCTCATTAGCCTATGGGAGCACAATCTGCATCACGGTGTATGTGACTGAGAGCCCGGCCAGCTTCATTCTAATCTGGGCTCTGATGCTCTTTTGTTATTAGGTCACTTAAACTTCTGCCCTTGTTTCACCTGTGAACTAGTGATATTACTTCCCTATATCACAGGGAATTAGTTAAATTACATTAGTTAATGTTTATAACATAATATTCACCAAAATGAAAAGAAAACCTCCAGTGGCTCAGGACCCCTATTTATTTAGTCAATTATCCTTTGCATAACAAGTATGCATGGCCCAGCAGCAGGTGGGGGCTAATCTGTCTCATTCCCTAATCTCCTCCCATTACCCTCATTTTATAGACAATGAGTCAGTTACATTTGAGAGTGCTCTTGGGTACTGTTTCATGACTTTCTCGCTCCCTTCAAAGCCTATGAGTATAAGGCTAGCCGTGCACATAATGCTATGGTCACAAAGAGTGCTCTGGTGGTTTAGGCAGTACAGACACAAATATTTTTTGCCTGCTCAGATAGAAAAACGTTAAGCCCTAGTACATTCTCCAGCCAACTTTCTGCTCTCACAATCCGCTGCCTATTTTTTGTTTTTCAGAAACCCCTTCCCACAGCCAGTTGGCACACAGCTTCTTCTAGCAGGTGGCCACAAGCAGAGTGGCTACCTCCACCCACATGACAGCTGATCAAGTATTGGCCAGCCCTATCTTTCTCCACATCAAAACCCTTACAAAAATCTTTCCTGCTTCTCCCACAGTGCTTTCTGCCAACACTCCCCCATCTACCTGCCTCACTCTTCCTCGCTCTCAGGGGTTATAATAATAATTGGAGATATACCTATCTCCTAGAACTGGAAGGGACCTTGAAAGGTCATCAAGTCCAGCCCCCTGCCTTCACTAGCAGGACCAAGTACTGATTTTTGCCCCAGATCCCTAAGTGGCCCCCTCAAGGGTTGAACTCACAACCCTGGGTTTAAGTAGGCCAATGCTCAAACCACTGAGCTATCCCTCCCAGGAGAAAACAAGTTTCTGTTTCTCTCCCTCAGCCCTCAAACCCTACCTCTTCCACCCACCATTTCTCTTCTGTCTCCATTCTTCTCCTCCCTCTGCCACACAGGATAACTTCCTAACACTCCCCATTGCTACAGTAACTACAACCCCAACAGCACACTTGTCATTCACTTCTCAGCAACTATCATCTCCTCACCTTCCCTCCATTCTGTTTTTTTTTAAATTGAGAACAGGAGAGGAAGTTAAGACCATCTGTGCTAGAAAATGGTGTTAACATACAACATGGTTAAATAGGGTATTCTAACCAAGCTGAGGCATAGTCTTAAACACATTTGTTTACATCCACATCCTGTTCCCACGCATCCACCAAACCATGCTAAGTATCGCTGTGCTTGGAAATAGCTTTCAGACTTGATACTAGTTATTTGAAACTTTGCTTGAGATTTCACTCATAACAGTCTATAGCTCCTATTTATGTATTCAGTGATATCTTAAGTAGAGCTGGGCAAATATTTTTATGAAAAACTTTGGTTTTGTTTGTTTTTTTGGGCGAGGGTGGAGAAACAGGAGGGAAGGGAAATTCAGTGACATGGAAACATTTTGGGAAATGGTGTTGATTTTGCCCACTGGTTTACAAACAAAAAAAAAATTGAAATGTTATTTTTTAATTTTCAAAACATAATATTTTGATTTGTTTTGGTTCAAAATAACTTTTTTTCAAAATTTCTTTTGATTTTATTTCAAGAAATTAAAAAACATTTTAAAATGCTTGAAATGAAAACAAAACATTTAATTGGGCTTTTTTTTTCTTTTAATTCTTGATTTGCCAAAAAAAATTAGCATTCAGTCCACCCTGAATTTTTTTTTTTCCTTCTGGAAATTGCTAATGAACCAAAAAAATCATTTCCCACTCATCTCTACTTTAAAATTACTATTTTATTTGTCAAGTATCAGAGGGGTAGCCATGTTAGTCTGGTTCTGTAGAAGCAGCAAAGAATCCTGTGGCACCTTATAGACTAACAGACGTTTTGCAAGCTTGCATCCGAAGAAGTGGGTATTCACCCACGAAAGCTCATGCTGCAAAACGTCTGTTAGTCTATAAGGTGCCACAGGATTCTTTGCTGCTTCTATTTTATTTGTGCACATTTTAATCTCTTGAAATGAATTATTGGACACAAGACACAAAATTTAGATATGGATTTTGAGCCCCATGAAATCTGCAGATATTTGGCTCCACGGTTATGGTTTAATCCAGTTCTTGTTTAAATGATTTTTTATTTTTTACTTTGTCTGGGCTGTCCAAAGCTATTTATTATGCAGTATGTTGTTGTGATGCTAGTACAGGGTTTCTCAAACAAGGGTCACCGCTTGTGTAGGGAAAGCCCCTGGCGGGCCGGGCCAGTGCGTTTACCTGCCGCGTCCGCAGGTCCAGCCGATCGCGGCTCCCACTGGCCACGGATTGCTGCTCCGGGCCAATGGGAGCTGCTGGAAGCAGCGCAGGCTGAGGGACTTACTGGCCGCTGCTTCCAACAGCTCCCATTGGCCCGGAGCAGCGATCCGCACCCAGTGGGAGCCGCAATCGGCTGGACCTGCGGATGGAGCAGGTAAATGCACCAGCCCGGCCCACCAGGGGCTTTCCCTAGACAAGCGGTGACCCCTGTTTGAGAAACCCTGTGCTAGTAGACCAGGTTCTAGTCATACCAAGGTTCTTGGCTTCAAATGCATAGCTGGAAACCAGTCTGACTCACCTACGTATTAGTATTGCTAAAATTGTAATAGTGTGTAGTGTTTAGACTTTATGAAATGCTTGTAAGTTGCTGCATGCACTGATCGCTCTTAAATATTACCTTATAGCATGGGCAACAGATGTAAGTGTTTGTCCTGTAACTGTAAAAATGTTTGCTCCAAAACTGTAAATCCAGTCATGAAAGAAACATCATCAAGTGTGAAATACAGTTTTGCACCCCAAGGAGGGGTAATCTCCAGCCCATCAGGAAGGCTTATTTATTCCAAATGTGCCAGTGTAAACCATCAAAAAACAAGGACTTTGTTGATTGGTCCCAGCACACCCGTGAAGAGGGGAAGGTGCAGAGGTGCTTGTCCCATCAGCTTGGACTCTAGGACATGCGGATAAAAATCCCTGACCAAAAGGAAGAAGGGTCTTTTTTTTGCTGTTGGGACTGTAAGGGGTAAAGATTCATAAACATAAATATGAGATTCCCCAGGATTAACCTGGGCTAGCCCTAAAGGATTTAGAGCTGGCATATTTCAGCAGCTCAGTCACTGTCATCTGAAACCTAAGACTGCAACTTATTTGTGTGTATTTACCTATTTTAACCTTGTAAAAATTCATTTCTTTTTCTTAGTTAATCAATCCTTAGTTTACTATAGGATTGGCTACAAGTATGATTGTTGGTGTGAAATTTAATGTTCAAATTGAACTGGGATAAGTGACTGGTCCTTTGGGCTTGGAAGTAACCTGAATATTTTGTGATGTTTGTTGTAAAGTAACCATCTATTACAGAATCAAGCTTGCCTGTGTGGCAAGATAGATTGATCAGAATGCTCGAGGGGACTGTCTGTGACTCCATATTAAGGCTGTTATAGTGCCTGGGGAGTTTACACTTGTTACTTGGTTGGTGAAATCCGAGGTCTGGTCTACACTCCAGAGATAGGTCGACATAAGGCAGCTTACACTGACCTAATGCTGTAAGCATCTAGACTGATGTAATTTGCCCACTACACCGACTTAATAACTCCACAAAAGGCCCAGCGCTTAAGTCAATACAGACTGAGCGTAGCCCCTGTACTGCTTATATTGCCTATTGCTGCCTTTCAGAAACGGTCCATAGTACAGTTAAATCAGCGGAAGTGCTCCTGGTGAGAAAGTTTACTGCCGACACAAGAAGCATTGTGTGAACATGTAAAACCGATTCAATTACTGAGGCAGTTGTACACTGGCATAATTTAGTTCTACATAATTTTGTAGTGTCGATTTACCCTGAGTATATAACTCGTAAGCAGGCTTAGGGTTGTGTGCTGTTTCTTAACAGTCTACCCTGAGGTTAGTATTCTCACATGTGAGCCACTCCAGACAGCATGACAGATGTCATCGGTGTTGCTTAATGTTTCACAGAACCTGATGTAGTCTTCAGATCTGGTTAGGTTTTTGCAGGCGGTAAGGTTCTTTCTTTTATCATTAACATATAGTACCGTAACATTCTGTTGGGTATGACTTACACAATAAAAAGAAACCTGTTTGACATGTTTTTTATTTTAATTACAGTGATTGACAATTTTTTTTTAAAAAACACATCGGGTTTTGTGACACCCTGACTAGACAGAATTAGGTAACATATAGCAGAGTTATAGTCACCCTTTCATGATCACTGAACAGAATATCTGGAGTAATATCTGGCATGTTTTTTTCCTTGTGACATTCTAGCTGGAATGGTAACAGCTGGAAAAGGAAATCTACAGAATTATGGGGAATTCATGAACCAAGCAGTTAGAGTGAATTTATAAATAAGTACGATAAAAACAAAGAAGTCCTGCTGCTTAACTTAAATCACCAAAGCAAAGAACCTTTCCTCAGCTACAATGCAAATTCCAAGCTACTTTCCATTACATGGGCACCAGACCATAAGTATAAAGGAAATTGACTTTCTGGAGTTACAGTTCACAGAGCACATGAAAGAGCCTAGGCTGACCTGACCCACACCAGATCACCCCTCTTCTCTCCTCCTCTATTTTACATTCCATCCCTGCCAGTGTGTGTGTGTAGGATTCCAATGCCTATCTCACACCTTTTCTTGCTTATTTTTCATCCAATATTTGAGAGCAGAAAAGTTGCCCATGCCACATAGGTTTTTGTTTATTTCTTTATTATTGTTGGGGGTTTTCATGGAGACTGGGGTTTAAACTGCCAGATTCCTACTGGAGTCAGTGCTCACCGCTATTATGCTATACAACTCGTTGAAGATTTAAGGGTGTATAATTAAAGGTGTGGGGTGGGAATGGGGTTGTTTTAACAGACTAACCAAAATTTCTCAAAATAATCTGTGGTCCAATCCTGGAAGTGTTCCTTTCATGAGGCTTTTGAGGTTTTGCCATATGTGGCTTTATTTCTTAACAGATTAACAGGTATGTAAAAAGTATGAAGCAATTGACCGTGTATATTATTGATTTACATTTACAATACAAACTTATAAAGGGTCAGATTTTGCCATTCATACGCATCATGTAGATTACCTTATTGACACAAGTAGTCCATTGAAATTAATGGAATTATGCAAAGAACAAGGCACTATTCAGTATGAGCAAGATTCTCTCAATCTGGCTTTAAATTATCAAATCCTCAATTGCTTTGGTAAGGTGTGTGCGCACCAAATACACCTCTACCCTGATATAATGCGACCCGATATAACACAAATTTGGATATAACGCGGTAAAGCAGTGCTTGGCGGTAGGGGGGCTGTGCACTCCGGTGGATCAAAGCAAGTTAGATATAACGCGGTTTCACCTATAACGTGGTAAGATTTTTTGGCTCCCGAGGACAGCGTTATATCAGGGTAGAGGTGTAGATGAGAGAATTTAGTTCTGTTCTGGGGCATATGAAACTATGCTTTGATTTTCTGCATACTGCACCTCGGGATTGTCTTCACCGCAGAGTTAATTTGAGTGTTGCCCCTAATTCCAGTCCTATCCACACAAAAATAGTTAATTCATTGGTGGTAGTGTTTTCAACCTCGAGTTGGTTGGCCTGTCAGGGGATGTAGGCTACTGCTAGAGATAGCACAACTTGTCAGCTGCTAACCCAATTACTCTGTGTAGCTGCAGTGTGGTCACTGAAACTAAACTAACTCCTCTGCTGTGAAACCTGCAAGAGCCTCATCCATGGATGACAGCTTAGTCTAGTCTCCATGTCCAGGGGCGGCTCTAGAAATCAGGCTGCCCCAAGCAGCGCGGTGCGCTGCGCCGCCCTTACCCGGTCCCGCGGCGGGTCCCCTCTTCCCGCGGCTCCGGTTGAGGTCCCGCAGGCATGCCTGCGGGAGGTCCACCGGAGCCCTGGACGAGCGGACCTGCCGCCGGCATGACTGCGGCGGGTGCCGTGGTCCCGCAGCCTCGGTTGACCTGCCGCAGGCATGCCTGCGGGAGCTCAACCGGAGCCGCGGGAAGAGGGGACCCGCCGCAGTCATGCCTGCGGCAGGTCCACCGGAGCCAAATGCCGCCCCCCTGGGAAAGGGCCGCCCCACGCGCCTGCTTGGCGCGCTGGGGTCTAGAGCCGCCCCTGTCCATGTCCATTAAATCCTTAGCCTTGTTACTGAGAATGCCAGTAAAGAAGCAAACTTTATGATGTGAATTGCAGTTCCATAAAAACAAAGATAGAGACTACCAGCACATTTCACATAGATCATCAACCAGCCTTCAGAGAGTAGACTTTTTATTTATTTATTTTTTAAATCACAACCAGTCTGTGCTGGCTTTGACCCAGTGACCAAGATGTGAAAAAGGTCTGTAAATTACTATATCTGTACTTCTAAAATGGTGCATTATCTCTAATGGCAAATTACTTCTAATCCTGTTCTAATCAGGAAGGACTCCCAATGAACTTTTCCCAGCCAAATTAATAAAGGATCAGTCCCTTACTATGTTTGCTTCATTATTTCCCCTCTTTTTGCATCCAGTAATGCAATTATATATGAGGATGGGAGGGGGGTTTGAAGCACTCTGCTGTCTTGCACTGGTACTTTATATGGCATGAAATAAATATCAGTGGTACATGTGATAACTATACTTTTTTCATCTTGATTGGGTTTTTACTTCTAGCACGTAACTGTACTGCCTCAGGAAGAGCCTGTGGAATGAATGGTGACTCACACTTATAGTTCTTCTCCTGCTCCCTACTTACTCCAGATGGGAAGCAGTCTGCTACTAGCTCTGGAACTCACTCTTTAATGCAGCTGTGCATTCATAGTTTTAAATTAGTCAACAGTTTAGGGATTAGTTTAGTAGTCTGGTACTTTATAGAAATTCTTTATTGTTCAAATTCTGCAATACAAGTTACTAGTTTACAGTAACATTTGAAGATGGAAAGGCCATGTTTTCTATCAACTAATCAAGCCCATCATCTGTCTCTCTCAGCCACACCCTTACTGTATTTTTAAACTCTTCATTAACTAAATTTAGACACCTTCATTCTTCAGTCCTGCATTCCTGATTCTCCTCCCCAACAGCATGGAATCTCTATACATACCAATGAATCTCATCCCAACTGTACCCCTCCTCCAAGGCCAACTCCCTCTCTCTTCTCTCCTTCCTTCCCCTTGCTTTCTGGCATGCCATCTTACTCTCCTTGCTCATGCCTTCCGTCATTTCCTTTCCCAAACCCCTCACGCAGGCTCTCCTCACTGACCTACCTCTTCTATGCTAGTCCCTTGAGAAGGTAGAGAATGATTTAATAAGGTGCTGGGTTGCATGGGGCATGCAGGCCAGAGGTCTTTGAGAGATTCTAAGCAGTAAGGACGCTCCAGGCAAACATTGTAACTGCTCCAGTTCCCTGCTGCTAGAAACCCTTCCTAACCTCCTGGCATTAGCCAGTTTCCCAAGGATGCATTTCCTCCTACCTCTCCAGAAGACATCTAGCAGTCTTAAGCCAATTTCATCAGAACAAGGGAGTCCTGAAGAAATTCCTTCTTTCCCACACCTTAGACAAAAGGAAGAAGGTCTACGTCCTTTAGCTGAATGTTTCTAATATAACATAGAGCACAACAGGACACCATGAAAGAGGACACAACAATATTTCATTATTTATCCTTGGCCTTAGGCAAAACTCATTGCCTAAAGCCAACCGCAATGACAGAATAGATTTGTGCATTGTGTTCTCAGGAGGAGCCAATAAAGGTCTACCTAGTTGGTGCTGCGAGCCACAGGACTATGCGGAACAGCATAACACGGTCAACTTCCCTCTTTTTTTTTTCCTTTGGGTTTGTTTCCCCAGGGAAGTGATCTGTGTACCCCAGAAAAGGTTGCAAGTGATTTGCAATTCCCTGTCATACACATTACCTTTGGTATTGAACTACTGCAAATTCACCATTTATTCCTTGTTTCATATGATGCTTGCTAACTTCTGAAGCCTTTGTAAGTGTCAAAAACCTTTCTCCCTTCATAATTTGGAAAAATTCTACTAGAACACCACATAGTCTCTTTTCCAGTGAGGAAAAAACCCAGTTCCCTTAATCTTTGTACTTATTTTAACATTCTCCTCAAGGCAGTAATATCCTTCCTGCAGTAAAGTGATCAATAGACAGTTTGAGGACAGTTTTGGTATCCAATATGCAGCATCACCTCCTGTTCTATATTTTATCTTGTGCTAACATTAACCAAACACATGGTTCTAAAAATAAAGCACCTTTGTCCATCATGCTGGGAGGAGGACAGGAGACACTGGATGTGGTTTAAGTCAACTTTATTCTTAAATGTCTGGGAGTGCTTGGCAGATAAAAGTGTACTGTGCAGGTAATTCCATAATCATTTCAATACATAACAGGATGGATTTTGTCAGCCCCACCTCCCTACCCATCCTGGTTCCCAACCAACCCGCTGCTGGGAACTCACCATCCCCCACCTCAAATGAGGAATAAGGGGGAGCAGGCTATCAAGGCGGGAGGGTTGTCTCCCTGCTGTACTAGTCATAGGAGTCTCAACCTCCCAAACCTCATTCCTACTCCTTGAAAGATTACCTCCTTTAAATCCTTTACCCATTCATTTTATCTGATCACTGTATGCCTTCCCTACAGAGTACCTACCCTGGACATCCTCCCAAAGTTTACATAATGAGTTGCAACATCATAGCCTAACTCCCGTTTCATGTTTGCCAAACTAAGCCTCCCTGCCCCGAACTTGCTGCGGGGAAGGCAAAATTAGAAAGGGGGTTTCTTCACCTTAGCCAATCTGGCAATGAGGGGAAAGTTCCTTCCCAGCCCCCTGAGAAAGGAGCGACTAGCACAAGGCCCACAGCAGGTACTGACAAAACCTGGCATTTCACCACTCCCATGGGTGGAAGGATGGGTGCTGCTCTGCCTGGTCCAGATAAGAGAGGGCCTTTCCTGCAACAGCATGGACCTATATAGCTTCCCCCCTTTCCAGGCACCGAGGGAGGGGTGGGAGAGAGGGAAAGGATGGGTCAGCATCCCCAAGCTGACCTGGTCTGCAGCAGGAAGTCATTCCCTGGTGCTCTAGCCCTTAAAGGGGCACACAACTTTTCCAGCAAGCCAGACAACTGCCCCCACTGCTTACTGTGCGGTGAGGTCATTTCATAACTGAGGTTTAGTGAAACATTTCATATGTAAATTAATTTGGTTAAAACAAATAGGGACAATATTCATTTTTGCAACAGCGTCTTTTTTCCTTGGTAATTTGCTTCCTGTCACACCTGAAATAGAAATCATGGCAAGAGCTGACTCTTACACAGTCATAGCATCTTCTGTCTTAAAAGCATTCCTATTGCTAGAAGCCATCACAGCTATTTCAAGAGAGCCAAAACAGGTCTGAAATATCACTGAAGAGGTTTCTTCCTCAGAGGCACAGGAAGTATAAATTGGAGAGAAGTGCAAAGCAATAACCTAATCTCTCATTAGGTTGGATGGATCCTTTTCAGAAGTACCCAAAGCAAAGTGTCCTGTACTCTGACACTGACTACTACTCCATTTCAAATTCTCACTTGCTTTGAAAAAGTGAGCAGGAACAAAAAAAAAAAACAAAAAACACAACACACCACAAGATCAGAAACTAAATCTTCCTATATGTAGTTTTATTTTCTCCAAGTTTCCTTATCCAGACAGCCACACTCTCTATCGACAGCTTGGTTGTATTTAATTTTAGGATAGGGATGTGAAAGGTACATTACCAAGAAGAAATTATGGCAGATTTGTAGCATAGAAAATCCCTTTTGTTTCTTTCTTAAAAAAACAAAAACAAAAACCAACCTTAAGGATCTGCTAGCTTCATTTGGGGTGGAAGGTAGATAGCTTAGTCAGAGATTCCTTTTTTAATTATTTAACTCCAGTGTTGTCTAGTTTATTAAAATTTTATCTTTAAATTCTAAATTAGCTTCCGATCCTAGCCTTAGAGATACAAATAAAACTCTCAAATAAGAACCAGTAAGTAGGTTCTAGAAAATCTGGAACTCCAGCTATGTATTTTTAAAGAAAAGTTTTGCAGTGGTTCACTACAAGCCACTTTATCTCCTCTAAATCAGATATCTTGCTGAAGGCAAGGTTGCTTGGATACAAAGTAATTAGAGTAACAGAATAAATCATTGATAATTTGATTTCAATAATTCCTATTATTGGAAGAGTCAGTTGGGATAATTTTTAGATTAGACAGAAAACACACATTTAAAACTTATCAGGTAACACAAGATGTCCAGTAACTTGATTAAACAAGCATTAGTACACATTTTAGGGATGGTTCATTCCAAATAAATTGACAACAGTGGAGTTGCCTGTATAACAATAACTGCATGAACTACTCATGTAAAGCATCTCTCCAGTGGCTCTGAAGTAGATACTCAACCAAATACTTGATAACTATATACTTCATATGGTACAGACTCTTGAACATCAACATTTGAATGTGACCATCTGAGGCAATTGTGTACTTAGCATAATTTTACCGCATTCTACAAAGATATTAGAGAGACTGAAAAGCAGACATTTAAAACTTCTACAAGGAATTTCTTTTTTATACAACATATAATTCATCTACAGAAATGACTCCCACAAGCTATTGAGGCCAAGAGCTTAGCAGAACTAAAAAAACAAAAATAAAAAGTCAACCAACCAGCTGGTGGTGGAGGGGGCTATTGAAAAAAAAAAGGGGGGCAGTTTAATTCCATAAATGTTGAGTATGGAGAAGAATTCTTGCATCTTCCTCTGAATTATCTGATGTTGGAAAGAGGCTTCTGCACTAGATGGACCATTCCTCTGAGCGGATATAGCAAATTCTGCATACTTATGTTCCGACTACACATTTTAAACATACAGTCTTGAGCCACACAGTGACACACAATTGTATATTGCAGCAGAAAGCATTCAGGTATTCCCCGACCTTCCAATGACTTGCTGTGTGACCAGAGCCAAAGTCACTTCACCTCTAAGCCTCAGTTTCAACACCTGTAAAATGACGAGAATCATACTTACCCTCCTTTGGAAAGTGAATCTCTCTCTGTGGATCACTAATAAGTATAATTGTTCTGGCCTAAAGTTGAACATGTTTTTATTAAGGCATGATTTTCCTCTGGAAAACCAATTTTTTGTATTTGTTTACAAACATTTCTTTACTGAAACAAATAGGCTGAAAGTATCAAATTCCGGCTTTATCTAGCAGAACTTCCATTTTATAGACAAAGCTATATTGTACCTTGTCTTTATACAAGAGACCATGGGAGCTTTCACCACCACTGTGTAGTCCATGTGAGGGGCCAGGCAGGTCTGCAGTTCCTGAGCTCAGAGGAACACACAGACCGCCTCACCCCTAAACAACAGGTAATATGGAGGAGCTGGGGACCATGGCTTCAATCCTTTTATACTTCTCCAGCCTGTGGAGCTGGACTGGCATGCTGAGGGTGAACAGGCTGCAACACGATAAAGGGGCCTAGTGGCAGGTATGTTACCTCTGTGCATTCAGGAACTTCGTGAGGCATAATGCTGGACATCATCTTATTCTGCACTATCCCCAGTGTGTGATTGTGCTGGACTGGTGGGCTCTAACCCAGAGATAGTGTATTCCTTTCATGATCCTGTTTTTATAGCCAGGGGTCTGATTTTAAAATAGCCTGGGAGCAATTTTTTGGGCAAGTTAGTGACAGAGAGGTAAGAGAGGTATCATTTGATTCATATAAATCTATGGAATTATCATTTCAATGGTGTCACCCTCTGCAGCATGGAAGGGATGGGGGGGGGGGCTCACAGCCCTGCCAAGCTCCCAGTCATCCACTTTGGTGGAAAGGTTGATAATATGTTGTCGGAAATGGACTGGGTGTCATTTGAAATAACTTTCTCAGGAACCCCGGCCCCATGCTTGGCTGTGGCTTCTGGTCAGGCCAGGAGGTGGAGATGTGGAGGTGGGAGGAGGGGAAGAGAAGAAGAGCACGGTGCAGGGTCACTGCCCCCAAGGTTCTGGTACTTCTGTGGGGATTCCCAAATTGGCCAGGGCCCCTGGATTAATCTGCCACTGCAAACATGCAGCCCTCACAAAGTTAAATTGTGGCACTGGACTAACAGTACTATGTTATCAATTAATGCTAATACTAGATTTTTTTTTTTTTTACACAATGTTACACACTACTATAAATGGAAGGAGTGCTTCAAGTTAATTTGCCATCAACAACAAAAAAGAAGTGGTTCGGTGGTATTATCATCAGCTTTGTTTATTATGCCAAAAGAGTTGCAATGAGACACTGTTTAAGATGTCAGCATCCAGACAGAAATTACTTGAATCCATCTGCAAAAAGATATGCACGTAGTTACATTACAATTAATCACAATCCTTAAGCAATTCATTGATCATTTTTAATCAGTGGGGAGATGAAGAGTAACGACTACTAGCTGAATCTATGGAGACTACCACTGTTAAGGACCTGGTTAAACACAACACTCAGTGACACCTTGCATCCTATCAGAAGTGCACCAATAAATTGAAGTTGGCAAGGTTGGAGAGGAAGTACATCAAACATCAGGGAAAAGTTGAAGATGCCAGGACAAGCACCAGCTGTGGGTGTGCCACACTTTATTCCAAGACCCATGGCATACATTTCGAGAAAAACACCTGCTTCTTCCACAGTGAGCCAAAAGCCGGAAGGCACCCATTAAGCACATTTCACCATGTGAGACAGGTGAGAAACTGTATAATCAGTCACTCTTCGTGAAAATGTTGCATAGAAAGTAAGGTAAGCGGGTGCACTGACCCAAAAGACATCAATAGTCACAAAATTGCATATCACATCCAATACTAGAATGTACATAAAGGGTTGCATGAAAAGGTAAGAGCAAGAGCAACAAATACAGATTTTACTACTGCAAACTGCGACTCAGCTGCAGTTCATAAATTGCCTTGCAGAGACTCTAATGGATGGGAAAGTGGTGGCCATGGCTGATGCAGAGGCTAGTTACAGAGAAATATGTGCTTTGAATGGGACTGAAGAGGAACAAACACAGGTGCTGACTTTTGTTTTGCCAGGGGGTGCTCCACCCACCCCCCCTCGGCCCCAAGGCCCTGCTCCTGCTCAACCTCTTTCCCCGAGGCCCTGCCTGCACTCTGCCTCTTCCCACCCCTGCTCTGCTGTCGCCCCTGAGGCCCCCCAGGTGGCCCACCACCTGCTCTTCTGCCCCCTCGCCCAAGCACCTTCCACCCACGCCTCTCTACCCTCTCCCTGAGCCCCCCCCCACCATTCACTCCTGTCCACCCCCTCCCAAGTGCTTCCAGCCCGCTCCTCCCCTCCCCTGAGACCACCCACTTGCCCACCCACTGCTCGTTCCTTTCTGCCCCCTTCTGCCTGAAGGGCAAGTGATGTGGGGGAAGAGGAGGAAAGGAGCGAGTGGCAAGTGCCTCAGGGGGAAGAGATGGAGTGGGGGCAGGAAGAGGCACAGCACAGGCTGGGCTACGAGGGAAGAATCCAACTGGGGATGGAGCCTCAGGGCGGAAGAGGCCATAATCTGTGGGTGCTGAGCACCCTCATTTTATTTCTGTGTGTGCTTGAGCCCCAGAGTACCCACGAGTCAAAGTCTATGGGAACAAATGCTTAGCAGAAAAAGCTCAAAGCAGTGATTGACGTTTAACATTTTTTTGCAATCTCATCCACAAAAATGAATCATAGCACATATCCTTAAAGGCTGCAAGAGACAGTGTTCTCAAAAGCAGAAGAAAGTACTGATATTATCAGTAATAAGAAGACTGTTTGCAGCTGCTAATTTTTGTTTTAAACTGAAAAGCATTTAATCTTGCAATACATGGGAATTTCAGGGATCCATAGCTGATGCCAAACCTGAAAAAATAATATGGCGTGACCTGTATGTTTTAAAATGATGCATCAGTGGCCATGGTAACTTTGCTCCAGCAAGTGGAGCACAAGGCTCCCATTTTATTGCAAAGCCTCATGTATGCATGCTTGAGGTTTCCAACACACACAACTATGCAGCATGTGTGTAATCTACCAGTACAAGTGGCTGTTGGTTTAACAATTCATTCCAAAACCTTTAGCAAATTCCTGGTGCTGCTTATGCACAGCTGTGGCTCCTCCACTGACAGCAACAAAACACTCCTCTTGGAGACTGCAATTCCCAATGAAGGTTCTTCACCGCATGGAACTGAATGAAGGGTTGTACGTTCCCACAGATCTTGTCAAAGGGTAGGTTTATATTTTGTGCTGCCAATAACTTACACTTCTTTGAAGGTACAGCAGATGACAAAGGTACCTTTCATGCTACTGTTATGGCCTGTTATCAGGAGTTTATTAATGGGGGACCAGTCGCAGCATCAGGTGTTGTCTGGACCAATGAAGGACTGTACCTTGAAGGAGTTCCTGACTTTAGGACTCACTGACTTTCCTACCAAGGTCCAAAAATTCTGAAGCCAAGAAGTCCAGTTTCCAATGAAGCAGCAGTTACATGGACTATAGCAGAGCTTTCTACATTCATTAACCTTGACCTCACTTGGTTATTGTGCAAAAGTAGGGTGCATTCCAGAGATGAAAAATCATTGAGCATGGCTTCAGCTGAAGAGATAGAAGACATACCCTCAAATGACCTGGACATCCAGGACATACCATAGCACATCATTTCAAGAGAAAGGTACATTCTAACATAGTCGGCCTTTAACTCACCACTACTCAAGATGGCAGAATGAATGACCCATGTATGCAGTCTGTCAAATCATATCTATTGGCCCCACTGATTACTCGGTTCAGTTAACAGCCTTTAGGCAGCAGAAATGCGTGAACAAATACATCTATGGAACTGAATCAAAATATGTTGTGACACTAGGCTTGGGACTTTACAAGCGTATTCAACAGCTAACAATGTCCCAGAAAACTGAGGGGGGACATAACAGTCTTCAAGAACATGAAAGATTGTTATAAAAAGAGGAGGGTGATAAATGGTTCTCCTTAACCATTGAGGACAGGGCAAGAAGTAATGGGCTTAAATTGTAGCAAGGGAGATTTAGGTTAGACATTAGGAAAACCATCCTAATTGTAAGTTTAGTTAAGCACTGCAATGAATTATCTAGGGAGGTTGTGTAATCTCTGTCATTGGAGGTTTTTAAGAACAGGTTAGACTAACATCTGTCAGGAGTGGAGTCTAGATAACACTTAGTCTTGCCTCAGTGCAGGGGATTGGACTAGATGACTTACTGAAGTCCTTTCCAGTCCTACTTGATACAAAATTCTGTGATTATGATGATCTGGATCAGGGGTCGGCAACCTCTGGCATGCGGCTCGCCAGGGTAAGCACCCTGGCGGGCTGGGCCAGTTTGTTTACCTGCCACGTAGGCAGGTTCGGCCGATTGTGGTTCTAGTGGGATCGGCCAAACCTGCGGATGTGGCAGGTAAACAAACTGGCCTAGCCGCCACGTGCCAGAGGTTGCCAACCCCTGATCTGGATGCTGGATTCTATGTCCTAGACATCAGCACATATTCTTCACGGTGATATGTGCAATTGGCTCCTTTGTTAATGGCAGTAGTATTCTTCAGATCTGGGGGATTTTGTACAGTGACAGTACTATGAACCAAATTCTTGCAGGGAAAATGTTACAACTTTCTATGGAATTCCCACTCCTCCCCGCAGCCCCTGAACATTCACTGCCCTTCAAAAAAAAATCTAGATATCTTCCTTGAAAAGCACACTGATGTGTTTGGAGTCTTTTCCCAAAGGGTATAGGACATGAGATCAGTTCCATACATAGATCTATTGTGCAAGATGGAGAGTGGCACTATCACAGAGTGGATCAAGCAATTTGATGATGCTGAAATCGGTGACAAAGCCAGCTTTCAGGATGATGTGGTGATGCGTGAAGATAGCTGAGTCTTTGCTCCATTTTAGTCAATCTGCCAGGCCTGCTAATTGGAAATTTCACCTCACAGCGCTGGAAGACTTTATGAAATGCTTTTTTGCTTTAGATTTAGCCAACTATTCTGCAATGATTGCCTTGTACCTTGCTGAAATAAGAGGCATAGAAAAGTGCAAGTCTGACCCTGAGGTATAACCACATTTTGAAAAGGAAATTCGGTTGTTAAAAAGGTTATCAGTTCCCTTTGGTACATTTCATTCAGATAAAGTCCTAGAACACAAAAACAGAGCAAGGAAAGTTGTTGGAGAGTTGGCAGGCATAATTCAGCATCCAAATGGGTTTTCCTGTTTGTTCCGACAACCCCCGAACTCCATCAAATTTCGAACAAAAATGTTAAGCATGGTTGGGATGTAGTAACCAAGCACCATCTAAACTAGGCACTGTTAAATGCCAACATGGTACAATTTTAAAGCAACAGGTTGAGCTTACTCACACTGGCAATCCATTTGTATATGATGAACCAGAGCTCATTAATATCACGATGAAAGCAGTCCTCAGTGATGAGATAGCTAAAGATGTCAGTCAACTGGATACTTTGGGTAATGCCTTGTATGAAGCCTTCAAACCCAGGATCCATCAATCAAGAACAGACTGCAGCTGTGCTCAAATGCAAAGAAGAAAGTCAGCGAGAGAGTAGCAGGGACTATTACAAAGCTAACTGCAGACAGGCCATTGTTTGTTCATCTCCTGGTCGTATCCAGATCTGAGCAGGACATTGATCTTTGTGAGATTTTGGAAAATACAAGCTCTCCATGGTACCACAATCAATGTCCAAATATGATGGAACAATGCATATGTGCCAAGCAAAAAGCAAACTAATCCATATCTCTCATGTTTTTCCTAAGCCACCACCCTACTGACAAAATGACTGGTACCTTATGCCAGCAGAGACCTTTTAGTATAGCAATCACAGATGGTATGGCAGAAGTACAAAACTCTTGACAAATCAGAAACTGTTAACGCCTGCTGAGATTTAGATAAAACACTTCATTCTGAGGCTACAGAGAAAAATACTGGACCTATGCAGAAGTTTGTCACACATGCACGGGAATTAATTAAAAATACTTCCAGAGACAAGAGACTCCATGGTATTGAACTCATGTAATACAAAAATCACTGATTCCATGAACATCTTCAGTGTCACAATGAAGAAGCTACTGGAGCACCAGCATGTGAAGAATTGTTTGAAGAATTAAGTCATCACATGGCGTAGTGAAGCTGCTGCCTTGGATTATTCAGTGGAGTTTCTTTGTAGTTGCCACGAAGAGGCTGGCACTACATTGATCTTGCATGCCATCAATGCTACAGAAAGAGGAGCTTTAAACTCTGGATTTTTGCACAAGACACAAAATATTCTAGTGCTCTCTAGTGAAATGCTACCAGATTTCAGCAAGATTCTGTTTTTGTGCCTGCTGCTGGAGAACAGAATCACTGTATATCCCCCAGATGTGTTCCAATCACTCAAATTATTGAAAAAAAACTGTCACATTGCTAGGCTTCCATGCCGTTTCAGAATGTCGCACTAGTAGAGGGATGGCTAGAAAGACCAAATTATCTTACTAGAAGGCATTTAATTCAGCCTCTGAAGACTCTCTCCTCATATGAAGGTGCTCGGAGTGGCCAAGATAGTCACTGATGAGGTCATAAATACACTGGAGGCATTCATATGCAGAGTATACCATTTGAAGATCAACATTATGACACTTGTAGGCTATATTGATGGATGTTTTCCAAGAAGAACCCCTGCAAAAAAAATTGCCACCAAAAAGGGATGCATTTATATCTGCTATCAAGAGGGCAAATCATCAAGCAATGGAATGGGCTGCAGGATGATCGAGCTCATCCAGAACTACTCTCCCCTAACTGGCATGGACAGGTCTTGGACGATGGACTGATCACACCAGTTGTGCGTGACATACCACATACTATCAATCAATCCTTCAGCTAACCAAATACTCATGTGCAAAGACCAGATGCTTGCCACTCTACAAATGTTTGGCCAGCAGCCTGCCTTGTATGGATATTTGCAAGTGTAGCACAAACAAGAGTCACTGTGATAACATGTCTAACAGTGGTTTCCTAGAGAGAAACAAACTGATGACTACTTTGAAGAATTAATGTTTTCAGTTCTACACATCAATGCTAATTTCCCTAGGATTACCAAAGATCAGTGTTTTCTTTTTTATTTTAAATGTAAGCAATGAATCCCTCTGTAAAAGTATATTTAAAAAAAAAAAGATGTTTAGTCAATTTCTGAAATTTATATCTACATAATAGTTCTGGGCTTATAATGTTCAGTACCATTGAGTTCATGAGAGAAACAGCTTTCAAATGGTACTCAACTCGACCCATTTCTGACAACACTGTATTATGAAAATCTTCACCAACCAGAAGACCTGGGGCTGGGAGCTGGCAGAGCAGTGTGTCCCCCGTGCCATGCTGCAAAGGATGAAACCATTTAAATTGTGATTCTGTAAATATTTACAAATCAAATGACACCTCTCTTACCTTTCTCTTTTTCTTCAGTTGCTTTACTATTAATCAAAATCAGCCAGACTTCATTTTTTTTCCTATAGGTTTCTTATTTTTATGTGAAATAAAAGTTCTATAAGCTCTGAGATGCTCAGGTCTTGAACATAAAATTCATCTGGACTGCTAAAGTTCTGGAGAGCTCCCAACAAGTGGCAACAATATTTTCTTATTGGACAGATTCATATATATGGTAAACTGAAAATACTTTGTGCGCAAGATAAAGAGTGAGTGTGTATGAGATTTTTAAGAGCAGGTTAGAGAAACACTTGTCAAGAACTATCTAGTGCAGGGAACTGGACTGGATGACCTCTCAAGGTTCTTTCCAATCCTATGATTCTATGTGGATTTTCAAAGGCTTAAGACCTTAAATCAGTAAAACAACAGATGTTTTAAAACTAAATATGCATTATTAAAATCAAAAGTTAACAGCAACATTTAAATAGCAACTTACAGAACTTGCTAATAGAGGTCTGTTTTTTAACCTGAAGAAGATGGGATGGTTCCAACAAAGTGTTCCACATTCAAACCTCTTTGCAGAGCTCTCTCTAGAAATTCAAGTTTAATCTGTCACTTATATAGTAATAAAAACCACCAGCAGCTGTGCATTAAGCTTTTGGTGTCTGCCTTGAATACATTGTGAAACATAAAATAGAATACACAACCTGGATTAGTTTATTTCTATTACATTATTATGCCTTAATTTTACATTCCTCTTTAAAAAAAAGAAAAACAATCACGCTTTTTAAAGATAGTAAAGAAAGGGTTTATGCAATGCAGAATAAAAAAATATTTCCTAGTAAAAAGATGAGAAACTAATGTAATAAGGAAGAGGTTATAAACAGTATGATATATGTAAATATATGCATATATCTTCACTTTTTCTAAACATTTCTTTTCTAAATAAATCTTATTTGGACCCCTTATCTCTCTCCTCTCTGTTGTCTGGCTGCCCCTTCAGCCACAGATTGTAGCGTAACAGCCACTTCCAACTCATTTTCTTGTATAAAAATGAAATTTGGAATGTTGAATACTTCCCAATTTAGCATTTACAATGAAAATTGAATTGGAGGGGCCTGAAAAGGCCACAAATATCTGCTGAAAATGCTTTTTCAAAATTCAATGGGGGAAGAAGGCAGTTTAAAAATTGTCACTTTTCCCTCCTTCCATCACTCATAATCACCTCCTCCACCCACCCACACAGTCTCTTCATCCCTGAAGAGTCCCCACACTATCTTAATCCCCCATTTAAAATCCTACCAATCCATACAATTGTCATAGAACTTGTAATAGTGTGGGTTTCAGGAATGAGTAAAAGTAGTCACATCTGAACACTGCTGAATAGCTATGCCATCATCAAAAAAGTCAGACACACAATCAGTGTCCATAATGCAAATCCAATTTTGTGCAGTGCATGAGTTGACAGAAGCACCTCCTTTTCTGCAAGACATGCTGCACTTTGCCATGGCACGAGTAATGAAAGTAGTGTATCAAGACAACAATTGACTCTCATGACAAGGATATGAAGTTTGCTAATCTTTCATTAATAGAATTCCCTCTCCCTTCACAGAAAGAGAGTCAATGCAAGGATAGATTTTATGTCAAGCTAGAGATCTTAGTAGTCCTTGACGATAATATTACAAAAGCAATATTTTGCCAGTGGTATTAAATGGCATTGACTTTACTGAAATATTGCTACAGTGTAGAGGATTTTAAAATAATAAATACCAGAGTAACAAAGGATGTCCTCCTATGTTACATACCTGAAGTTAAATTCACTATAAACATACTCTTCAGTGAGACCAATCAAGACGGGGAAAAAAAGGTTACGTAGCAGCAAGGAATGCTATAAACCAGCTCAAGTACCAAACTCCTTGGACATCCACTGACCCAGGGACCTCTTACCGTAACAATTATAGGATACCAATTCCTACTAGGAAAAAGAAAAGAAGAGAAAAACAACCAGCCTCCTATTAAAATAAATGGGAGTTGAAGAGTTTTGTGGAGATACTTTAATTTTGATCATGTTCTGAAGAAACACAGGCAGGGGTCTGACAACCCTAGAAAAAGAATGAGACAGGGGCAACTCCTCTCTATCCTCAAAATATGATACCATCCTGCATATTCAGTTCATCCTTAGTTTGGAAATAGCTTTCCGGTCCTACCAGTACTTGGCTTTTGTCTTTTGGCCACCCTGCTATCACCACTCCCTTGACTTCATGCAAGTGGAAGTTCTTATTCCACCTCTTTGATTTCCATCAGCTTTGCTGTTGAAACTCGGATATAATGCAGCATGTTAATGGATTCAATGTCCTGATCCCCTTCCCGCAAAGCACTAAGGATGACTATATATGCCCTGCTCGGGGTGCTACCTAACACCAGTAATCATCCTGGACAATATCTGTTCTCTACCTGGTAGCATTGGAGGCACATCAGCATGCCTAGTAATCTCTTTGTGGCACTAAGAAGGGGGGTTGCTGTAATTACGTCCTAGGGGATTGTGGTCTGATTGCACTGATGGAATCACTCCACTACAAATTCCACAGCCAGAAGGTCTTTTCTATTTGGGCATACCCTTGTTCAGTTTATGACAAGGCTCTGCTGGCATAAGTGACCAGCTGCTCCTGCAAAAGAGCTATGCCCAATCCTTTCTCTGATGAGTTACACTGGAGTGTCAGTGGCTCTCCAGCCTGGACAGGAGCACCCTTTATAGTTTATTTCAGTGTCTCAAATGCTTACTGTTGAGGACCTGCCTAGTCCCACTCAACATCCTGCCTTGTGAGCCGACATGGGGTTCCGCTACCGCAGTCGGATGTGGACAGAGTATTTATCATTTCTATGAAGCACTGTCCCACTTTCACATCCACTGGCACTGGCACGTCCCTGATTGCCTTGACTTTGTTGGAACCTGCTTTCAATCCCTTTGCTGTAAGCAGATGTCCTATGTATTTCACTCACACTGTCTGAGACATATTTTCTGGGTGGAGGCTTATGTTTTTGTCCCTGCCTTATTGCAGAAAAGCTTGTTGTTTTCGGTCATGATCTTGTTCAGCTTCTGTATTATTGCTCCCTTCCCTTACAAGAAGAAAATATCTGAAACTATTTTCACACCAGGCAGCCCTTCCAGCACCTGGCTGAGTCTTCTCTGGAAGACCACTGGAGCTAGGCTTATGTCCTTCAGCAGGGACCAAATGGAGTCACAAAGGCTGTCAGCAAGCTGGACTCTTTATCCAGGTTTATATGCCAAAACCTCTTCCTCACATCACAGACCATAAATATTCTGGCTTTGAAAAGTTCTGGCAAGATGTCATCAATTGTGGGAAGTGGACTGTAGCCTGTTTTCAAAGCCCGGTTCAGTGGCTTTGAGCCTCTGCAGATGTCTAATTTGCCTGATTCCTTCTTTGCCACATGCTGCTTAATCAGCAGCCTCTACAGATGCTATGCTCCCTCAAGCGCCTTGTGAACTGGACTACATAATGCCACTGGAATTTTCCCTTGTGGTAAGCACACGGGTTCCACAGGTTGAATCTACTTCAAGTCACAGCTTTCCTTCGAGGCACCCATGAACTTTGAAAACTTCCCCTTATACTTTTAAAATTGTACCAATTGTCCACAAAGCTTCCCTGTTTGCTTCTTGCACTGCAGCTATAAAATTCTGATGCTACACCTTGACTAGATCTAGGGCTTTATGGCTGTATTTCCCAGGAAGGGTCTGAGTGCTTACCATCCACCACCATAAACTTCAGCTGGCAAAGTCTGCTATTTTTGGGGGTTAGTTACTATGAGGTCACATTTTCCTACAGGATGCATCATGTTTTCATTGTACATTATTAGATGGCACCTGCTCTTGTAACGGGCATATTCAAGTCCAATTCACCCCAAGGAATCACATTACAAGAGGCCCTTCTATCCAATGGAAATTGCACAGGGTGTTTCCCTATTGACATTGTTGCATGCATGCATGCAGGTTGGTATTATCCCTTGTTGCTTTCCTGTCCTAACAGCTTGAACTCAAAATGCTCTTGGACACAAGGAGAAAGTCAAGATGTCTGATGTGCCTTCCCCCTCTTGTAAAGTCTGACAATCTTTCTGAGACCTTCCTATGCTCTTGCTCACACCACTAAAATGGTTCATCTTGCCACACTCTTTGCAATGTTGTCGTACTGCAGGGCACTTCTTTACCTGCTCATGCTATTTCCCACAGTAAATGCATCTCACTATTGATATGGAATCCTGGCCACCTGCTTTCCTTTGCAGTTGTTTCACTGCATGGACTTCTGGGGTTGTTGGGCTTCCCAGGGTTTTCATCCTATCACGAGGCTTCTTCTGCATTTGCTAGATCTAAGCATCTGAACAATGTGCGATCACCTTCCTGGAGCAGCCATTCCTGCATGTAGTGATCCCAAGAGCTGCAGACTATCCTGTCTTTAAGGAGGGAGTATGTCAAGTCCCCAAAATTGCATGAATCAGCCAGTGTGCATAAAGCTGTAACTTTGGTGGGCGTGTCTATCCCATCCCCTTCAGTTGGTCTCTAGTGGAAAAACCTGTGTCGTGCCAGTTTTGTTCTGCTTTGGGGAACAATGGTTCCCCAGGGCTTCCAGGACTGCTGTGTGGCTTGAAGCAGTGGTTAGCTTCAGAATGGTGCTCACCTCTCTGCCTTGTTCCCCAATAAGGTAAAGTTACAATTTTAGTTTCCTGCTGTTGTCGTCCTCCTGCACAGCCAGGTCTGTGTACAGCTCAAATGCCTCCTTCCACCAGGTCCACTGCTGGGTTAGGCTTGTGATTGCAAAATCCTGGACTCTGGGAAGGCTTCAGACCAAGTTCCATGGTTCATGCTGCCAGCTGATGCACTGCAGAGAACTCACAGCTCTGCTGCTGCCCCCATGTTTCATTAGCACAGAGTGATGCTGCATGCAGGTTAAGCTGAACAAGCAAGAACTTCATTAAACCCTGTGAACTGCTCTGTCCATATGGCAGAGTTGATTCCAGTCTCATCCCCAGTTACTCTGATGTCTAATCCATAAGCGTCGCTACAGGACTCTAGTTCCACTGATAATACAAGATGCACCTGTCAGCATACTTTTTGGACTGCTAAAAAATCCAGTACAAAAAAATTGTACTGTAGGAGCCAAACCCATCATCAAGTACTAGGTACAATGCAGAGAAATGATGTATGCTTTTGCCAAGCAAGAACAAAATCTGATGTGAAAGAGCATCACAATTATTCTTTATGAGGCAATTCCAGCCAAGCATAACGAAACAAGAAAAGATCACATAAAGAGGTGTGTTTATCATAACATGGCTGTATCACTGTATGATGCTACATTATTTATGCGTTAGAATAAGGTGGCACATGTTAAAAAAACCCAATTCTTCATACTAAAGTTGCGTCCAACTACTTGCAAAATAATGCTCGGTACATGTAAATGAATATCTGACTTTGCAAAGAGAATTTAAACCACTTTGTAGTCTTCATTTTGGATCATATTTTGTACCAGCTAGAGCAATTGGTCTTACTTCAGGTAACCAAAAAAAAAAAAAAAAAGCAAGCTACAATTTTCCTCTATTTAAATTTTCATTTTCATTTAACACTGAGTATATCTGGTCACAGTCATAAATTTGCTCCAAAAAGCCTGACCGCACACAATAGGAGGAGACACAAAAAATGAGACCTAAGCTCGTCCCAAAACATGGCTTAAAGAAACAATCCATACCTTAAGCCTTCCCCTTTCTCAAGGCCCCATTTATCCGTATCTACTCACACTCCACCCTCACATAGAGTGACTTGAGTTAACAGACTTCTAACTTGCACAACTTCTTCAGGTTTTTTAACTATTACTGCAGAATACCATTAAAAAATGGTTAAGACAGCCAAACTGATTATACAGTTACAGGCAATGAATAATTTTAGAATTTACTTATCTCTCAAAACACTTCCTAGAATTAGCTAAGTAATCCTCATTCCAAACTCATGTTGCAAATGACAGAGTGCAGAAGTTCCTGACTCCTTGTTCTTGGCTTAGGCAAGTGGACAAGGCGGCTTTTGGGGGAGATTATATTTACTTTTGCCAAACATATGCAAAGTTGATATACCAAAGAATAATAACTTTTGGTCTGTATGTTTCTGGAATTGTTAATGACATGGTAGTGCAATAAGCTCTTTTAGATTGCTACTTTATGATGCTCTCTGTATTAGACTGAAATGAAAGGGTACACTCATTTTTTTTTATTTCAAAAAGAAATAAGGAGAGCATGGATTGTCCATGGACAATGTTAATTTGATCAGTTTTCTAGCAGTTTCAAGTCAAATAAACCTTTTTTTTTAAGCCAGAACGTAAATCTGCAGAAAATCAGAACTTTGCAGTTTTAAAACTTTTTAGCATGTGAAATAACCGAATAACCTTTCAAGAATCTAGCAAGAAGAGCATTGTAATCAGATGCAATTAAAAAAATCAAATTTAATTAAAAACCAGGACTGACTGTACAAGGCTATTAACTTGTTTTACAGACAAAAGGATTAGGGTTAGATCAGTATAACTATCAAAATATATTGAAAAGAATTATTTGTTGTACATGATTCTAAAGAATTGAAATGTCTAAAAAGTTCTGTCTTCCTCTACAGAACTGCTTGAGATTGATCTAAAAATAATCCTTTAATAATTCATCTCTTTGCATGAATACTTTCAAGTAACCTCTTCCATTGAACTAATTTTAAAACCGCTTAATTGTTGGTAAAAGGTGAAGGCTAAATGCATCAATTAGTGAGAAGAAATAGCTAATAATAGCTAATAATTCAGCTATACCAGGGGAGGGCAAACTATGGCTCATGGGCCAGATTGAAAGCCCTGATGGGCCAGATCTGGCCTGCGGGACTGCCAGCCCCATGGTGCAGTGGGGCTAAGGCAGGATCCCTGCCAGCCCTGGCCCCGCACCGTTCCTGGAAGCGGCCGGCACCACATCTCTGCGGCCCCTGGGGGAGGGGTGAGACAGAGGGCAACATGGGGTGAACTGGACTTGAATATGCCCATTACAAAGAGCAGGTGCCCTCACATGCAGGCACCGCCCTCCGCAGCTCCCATTGGCCAGGAACAGGGAACCACGGCCAATGGGAGCTTCGGAGGCAGTAACCACAGGCCAGGACAACTTGCAGCAGAGTCGCCTGCCCCACCCCACCCCCAGGAGCCACTGCCGGACATGATGGCCACTTCTGGGAGCCTGTCTTAGCCCCGCTTCGTGCTGCTACCACCCCGGAGCCGGCTGAGGTAAGCGGCCCCAGGCCAGAGCCCGCACCCCGAATCCCTCCTGCACTCCACACCCCCTGCCCTGAGCCCCCGCCAAACCCCTCCTGCACCCCAACCCCCTCCCAAGCCCCCTCCTGTGCTCCAAACCCCTGCCCCAATCCCCCTCCCGTACCCCGTCCTGCACCTGAAGCCCCTGCCCTGAGCCTCTTCCCACACCCCCTACTGCATCCCAAGCCCCTGCCCTGAGCCCCCAGACCCTGCTCTGAGTCCCCTGCCATGCCCTGAGCCCCTTCCTGTACACTGCACCCCTCCCACACCCTGCACTTCCTCCCGCATCCCAACCCCCTGCCCCAGCCACACATACAATTTCGCCACCCAGACAGATGTGGCCCTCAGGCCAAAAAGTTTACCCACCCCTGAGCTATACCATAATTTTGAATACTGCCCATTACCCCAGTAAATGTAAGAGAAGCAGCAAGTAAAAACAGCAAGTGGCAAGATTATATCTTCATGTTCAAGACAGTTGAAACAGATAATAGCGAATTATTTCCTAATTTCCCTACATGCCACTGCAAAAAGAAAAAGATTGTCTGAGCATTTATGATTGATAATCAAATCAGTATACTTCTAAGCATCAAAACAGAGACAGATTTTCTGCCGTAATGCATTTCCTATTAGATGATTATGTTCAGGAAGGGACTATGCTTTAATGGTCTTACTTTGAAGACATAAATGGAGTAAAACCAACAGGAAAAGATGTAAAACTCTAGTTAATACAGTCTTTCAATGTTGGCTTAGTGCATCTCTGATGTATTAACATTGATATTATTGTAATGCTAATTCTATCATAATAATTCAGTACTAGAAAGTACTGAACTAGAAAGTAATGAGTCAGTATGTTACTACTGTTAACCAAACAGGCATCATAACATGAAGACTACCAAGGAAGGTTTCCACACTATACATTAGATTACAGAATAATGCAACAAAACTACTCCTTTTTATTTGAAAAACAAGGTAAAAGTTGCTAATTTCTTGAACTTTTTTTTTTAAACATCTAACATGGTGGTATAATATTTTTCTACCATTTAGCTCCATATGGAGAATATACTGACATGATAGCATTGAGTAGAGCCCAGGACACAAATTCATAAAAGCCTGCAGTTTTCTTTGTTGAGTCTTTTGTATTTATCAACAGCTTTAAAAGCCACTGACAAATAGACACTGTACTGAAGCTTCACCTGGGAGATCTGGTAAGATTGGAGTGAGTTGCCCTTCACTGAGTGATGCCTGATGATTAAGGTGCTATAAGCCCCAGTCAATGCTCATTGAAATCAATGGGCCAGATTTTTCTGCTGGTGTAAAGTAGTGCAGCTCCATTCACTTTATACCAGCAAAAAATCTGGCATAATGTCATCCTTCCATTGACACTGAAACTTTCCACTGACTGCCAAGGGAACTGGATTAGGCTCCAAAAAAGCATCTGATCTGTTGAGGAGCTACTACCTGCTCTGCCCATTGCCACAGCTCCTAATAAGAAGTCCGGGGGGCTTTATAAAGTACGTGATCTGAAATGTGCTTTCTTGTGTTATTGTGTATATGTTTTTGATTACAGTTTCTCCCCCTCCCCCTGGAGATGGCAAAAATAGCAAAGAGCAGGCATTAGCTTCAGAGGGACCCAAGCTGGGAGCAACATCAGTTGCTTGGTTATTTCTTTGTTTCCTTTATGTATGGACACTTTATTTCTTCCCTATTAATGTTACCATGCCTTCTGAAACAGACCCCTAAAACTAAAGGAGAAGCCTAATTACCAGTAGATATATTTTAACAGCTAATCTAGACCCTGATCTTGTCATTTTTTGTGCGTGGGCAGGCAAATTAAACTCTCTGGGGCTCTCATCATGAGTTCCACAATTTGTCAGCATTAAAGAAGCTGCAGGCCTGCAGCTATTGTGATTTTAAGTAGAACTAAGGTCACAAGATGGAAGGCGAGTCCCGACTGCATTGAAGTCAATGGTAAAATTCCCATTGACTTCAATGGGACCAGGATGTCTCTCTCTAATGAGTTTCTCTCACAGACTAAAGGTGCCTACATCATTTTAGGAAGATTCTCTGGGTGAGCAAAATAGCTTCTCTTTCTAAACAAATTGGCCTTATGGTGTGTTCTCTTATTATCTTCATTTGTTGGTGGAAGGGACAAGCTTTTTGGTTGCGAAGAGCTCTTTTGCAGGTGTGTGCAGCTTGAAGCCTTTGTCCCTTCCACCAACAGAAGTTGGTCCATCAAATAAAAGATATTACCTCACCCAACTTATCTCTCTCATATCCTACACAGCTACAACAATACTGCATGTCTTGATTCCCTGTTAAACTGGATATTTTTTTATTCTAAAACATTTGTTTTAGAAAATAGCATTGACTTGACAGAAAAATATTTTTTAAAAAAAGATGTAAATTTTGGAGCAGAGGTAGAACAGTAATAAGATGATTTGGTGTTTGTATAAAGAATGCTACAAAGTTGCACTAAAAAAATGAATTGACATTTATACGAAAAGTTGCAATCCTTGTATTGTTGGCTTTCCTGAAGGATTTGATGGAAAGGCTTTTACAAATTAGTTTTTGAATTTTATTATAAAATTTAATCCCCACATTCAAGTGTGTTAAAGTATGGTTTTAAATTGAACATACAAAATAGTGATCCATGACTTTATATGGAGTTATCTATTTATGTTATCACTCTGGCATAGTCTTTGGAACCTAAAAGGCTATGTTATCTATAATGTGTTACCATATATTTAGGAGGAAAAGAGAGAGAGAGTGAGAAGTTTACAACATAAGAGCACCTATCCTGCTTGACCCTGACAGCACTAGCCAGACTTCCAGGGAAAACGTTTCCCTTTTTTGCATTCTCAATCTACTTCTTTATACTTTAACGTCTCCATTCTTTTTGATGCTAAGGTAAGGCTTAACAAAGGTCAGAAAAGTTATCACAACACGGAGTTTGTGGATGCTAGAGAATTTTTATTTTTTTCCTTTGTGTAAGAAAAATATCTAAGTGGGACAACAAAAAACAAATTCTTTGCCAGAATTTCTGTGCCTTGGTTTCCCCATCTGTAAAATGGGGATAATGATACTGACCTTTTTTTGTAAAGCACTTTGAGCTCTAATGGTGAAATAGGTATTATTGTATTTTAATCACATACTTTATTCTGTATTATACATATTGTTTGTACGCATATATACACTATACATTTTTTCTTAAACTCCCATGATAGTTTCCTAGGTAAGATAATTCAGAATTTTATGTATCTATTTAAACTTGTGTATATTTGGGACTTCGTTTAAATTATACATTACTCAATACAATTTTGAAAATTATTAAAAAAATAAAGCAGCACCTAGATATACAGGTTGATGCTATCAGAAGTGTAAAATTACTTTTCTACCTTCTCTTTTTAGACTTAGCCATTCATTATTGCAATTTTTTTGTTTCAACGACATTCTACAATGTGACAGTAGCCAGTTTATTAAGCTTCAGTTTTTCATTAAATCATGACGTTCGATAAGAAGTTGGTCTAAACAGATTATATAAAAATAGAAATTAGAGGTGGAAAAGCAGGTAGTCTTGTCAACCAATGACAAGGACAAGATATTCTTGAGTTCTTTTCCAGACGTATTTTAAATAATTCAAGTGATAACTATTTTACTACTTGCCTTCAGATATTATTCCACAGACTAATAGATCTGGCCATTAGGAGATTTCCTTAACTTCAGAATTAAGTTTTTTACTGCTCAGTTCCATCCCATTTTCCTTGCTTCCTCTTAACCACCATAAACAATTCCTCTCCATTGTCTGTACAATTTAGCACAATAAGCAATGGGTATGAACTTGAAAAACCTACAAAGACAATCAAACTCTGTGTCAGCGTACGTCTTTCCATTGTCATCACTAAGCTTTGGACTGGTCCCCAAAACACAGAACCAGCCTTCAAGTTTATATGTAGTCATGCTTTACTATACATGTTCCATTAATACATGGATTTATATCATCCTCTCTTCATAGTAAGTTCAATTAACACAATTCATATTTTCTGTTAAGCCACAAAAAAGAACTCCTGTATTGACAAATGAGTTGTTGAGCAATTTTAATGCATATAGAATACAAGTAAAGGCAGTGTGTTAAAACATATACTAAAAATAAAATATAGTAGTAAGGCACCCGGCCAACCACCAGATCATTGGGCTTGGGGGAGGGGAGGAGGCAGAGAAAAAGCTTGTATACATAAATATTACATGGGGAAAGAAAAGTTCTCCCACTTAAAAAGGATTTAGGCCAAACTTTTAAAACCTTTCGTCTGAAGTTAAGCTTTAGCACCTACTGCTCCAATTATTTTCAATGGGATTGATCAGCATCTTGGAAAGTTAGACCACTTTTTTTTTTTAGGAACCTACAATTAAGCATTTTTAAGAACCACATTTTAGCTATAGCTTTTATGGGTGTTTCCATATAACTTTTACAGCATCCAGTTCATTCTGGACTTCAAAACAAGTTGCTGACACGTGCCTTTCAAGTATACTAATGTACACATACAGTAATGTGCATGTAAATCTAATTGACCTCTGTTAAGTTGTTATGAAATTACTTCATCAAAATTGAAAGAATCCTAACCTCTTCTAAAGTGGTTTATTCATTAACTATAGCTTTTGAACCTTAATTCTGCCATTTTAAGTTAAATCTGCTAAATTAACATTCAGCAAGTCTGTACAAACTCTTCAGTAATGTCAGTGCTCATGAGATATGCTCATGAGATATGCTGACTTTCAATTATAAAGTTACCCAGCTAGGAATACCTGAACTGCCTCGTATCCATGGATACACGTGGTCACCACATCTTTCACTATCTGAGTAAACTCAGGAGTTAAACTGCTGGATTAATTACCAATATAGTGCATTCCAACAAGCCATTTTACCAAGGCATGGGGCAAGTAGTGAATAAGGCTTGATAGCTAATCTACAATTGGGAAGGAGTGTAAACTGTATACCTCCTGATCACTGACAGGAGGTATTGCAAAATTAGATTGTTGCTAATGTGCAGTATAGGCAGATTTTAAGGACATGCATGTCATATTGATGACCCATGTATGTATTTTTATCATCAGCATTAGTTAAAGGACAATAGTATGCAAGGATAATCATGAACAGAGCTCTGGCAATGCATAGGTTACAAGTAACATTATGCTTAGCTTTTTGCAATTTTAAGCTGAAGATTGAGCACACAAGAGCACATGTATATTAAATTTTCAGAAGATTTTGCAGAATGGAGAAAGGGAAAAAATGGTTTTACATTTAGTTTGTCTGTGAGTCACTATTTACCTGGTAAATCCTTAATTTGATGAATTTTACAAGTGACATAGGTGACATTAACTTTTTTGTTTAAGTATATTGCAAAAAACATGCTTACACTGAATTCACAAACAATAAATAGATCCTTCAGTGGAAAGTGGTATATGAACGGTAGTTCAGAGCACTACAAGAACACTGTGATAATTTTTTCTTACATCTTAGTACTTATATGAATACTTTCTCCAACTTTTGATTGACTCTTTGAGCAATATTATTTAGGGTATTATTTGTCAAGGGTATTACACCTGTATAATACCACATTTGAGATAAAATAATCTTGTAAGTGGAGGGTATTTTGCTTTGTGAAAAATCAGGAATGTAGTTTGATATTTTATTAGGGTATCCCTGTCTATAAAATCTGCAGAACAATGTATATTCCATCAAGGTTAAAGAACCCCACAGATTAACTGTACAGTCTAATTCTAGTCTTTGTTCCATGCTACCGCACCTACCCAAATGTTTGACTCAGCCAGACCTCCCAGGCCACTGAGGAACTACATTCATTTTTTAATCCTTTAAGATGAATAACACACACTAATTACTGAAGAAATATCTTTGGTAAAAAAAAAATCTTTGGCTCATCAGAAAATATTAGATTCTTTCACATTAAATCTGTTAAAGTATTTCCATCCATTTCAAAGGTACCTACAAGAACACCAGCAAAGAAAACAGAAAAATGGTGAAAATTAACACTGAGACATAAAATTATACGTATATAGATCTAGTTCAGTTTTTTAGCCTGGGGAGAATTTTAGAGATCATCATCATCAAATACCAGTTTACATCTATTTAAGGTCTTACTCACAGACTCTTAGGACAAAAGACAACTATTTGACTCTCACAGGATTATCTCTTATATCTGAGTGATGACCTAAGTGACATGCTGAACTCTGCTTGGGCCAGAAAGATGCAATCACCTGCTCATTGGAATTTCCACATCTGAACAAGCATACTTTTAGTAAACTATTTCACAATGCAATTGTAATTTTCAAAGGCCTTATGATTCACCTGAAAACTTTGTAGGATTAGGAGTTCAGTAGGTGACTGCTCTTTCAAATCTGCATTAAAGTGAACAGATGTTATGGTGGATACTTGTTAAGCACGGAGATTTATATGAAAAGCCCTGTATGGGTGAGATCTTGGATCCTTTGAAGTCAATGGGGGTTTTACCATTGATGATAATGAGAAGACAAGGATTTCCTTCTGGAAGAACCAAATATTATTTGCATTAATTAATTATTATTCTTGAAGCCTCAGTATCTCCTTAACCAGTCTTCAAATAGCATATTTGAAATCCTGCTGGCTGGCTCTAATGTTCAATAGATTTCTTTTTGCCTAGACAGCTAGTTAAAGTGCTGGGCCTCAGATACTCAACTGAACTGCAACAGGGTAATGTTCTCAGCACCGAAGTCAGAGAATATGATGCACCGCTACAGGCTGGGGACTGACTGGCTAAGCAGCAGTTCTGCAGAAAAGGACCCAGGGATTACAGTGGATGAGAAGCTGGATCTGAGTCAGCAATGTGCCCTTGTTGCCAAGAAGGCCAACAGCATATTGGGCTGTATTAGTAGCAGCATTGCCAGCAGATCGAGGGAAGTGATTATTCCCCTCTATTCGGCACTGGTGAGCCCACAACTGGAGTATTGTGTCCAGTTTTGTTCCACATCCCTTCTATAGTGTGGGGGGGACAAATTGGAGAGATTCCAGTGGAGGGCAACGATAATGATTAGGGGGCTGAGGCACATGATTTATGAGGAGAGGCTGAGGGAACTGGGGTTATTTAGTCTGCAGAAGAGAAGAGTGAGGAGGGATTTGATAGCTGCCTTCAACTACCTGAAGGGAGGTTCCAAAGAGGATGGAGCTTGGCTGTTCTCAGTGGTGGCAGATGACAGAACAAGGAGCAATGGGCTCAAGTTGCAGTGAGGGAGGTCTAGTTTGGATATTAGGAAACACTATTTCACTAGAAGGGTGGTGAAGCCCTGGAATGGGTTACCTAGGGAGGTGGTGGAATCTCCATCCTTAGAGGTTTTTAAGGCCCGGCTTAACAAAGCCCTGGCAGGGATGATTTAGTTGGTGTTGGTCCTGCTTTGAGCAGGGGGTTGGACTAGATGACCTCCTGAGGTCTCTTCCAACCTTCATATTCTATGATTCTATGCTGTTTGGAAAACAGCTTCATGTAAGTAAAATCCAGATAATCTAGTCTGTAATACATATAGTTGATCCTGGGTACAGCTTACTGTCCCTTTCAATAACTTACACCGTATACCAAATTTTATGACCATGGACTGTATGATGCAAAAGCTTTTTTTGAATACTTACAGCTGAACCAGTTTTTTCCTCCCTGGCACAACATTAACTATTTTCTGAAGTTGTAAAACATTTAAAACAGCCTTTAAAACTAACAACCTATTCAATGCCAGATAAAAGAATTTTGGGGCCTTATGAGCTATGGAAATTGGCTCCCTGCCTTCTCTCTGATTTAGCCTGGCTACCCCTTACATCATAATGGAGGAGTAGGGTGACCAAATGTCCCGATTTTATAGGGACAGTCCCAATATTCAGGGCTTTTTCTTATATAGGTGCCTGTAAACCCCCTCCCCCCCACACACACAGTCCCAATTTTTCATGCTTGCTATCTGGGCACCCTATGGAGGACCAGCCAGGCCAAACCTCAATAGTGTCTTGACCCCACTCTGAGCCCCAGCTACTGCCAGCACGGCATGGCATGAACAGAGGCTGCTTAGCAAAGCAGCCCTGCCCCATATACACCCTACTCTTCACACAGACCCCCTCCCAAAATACCCCTCATGTACTCCAACTACCTTCCACTGATCCTAACAGCTCCCCACAACCCCTTCCCCCACAACACCCTAACACTCTGTAATCACCTGACAGTGTAACTCCAACTCCTCACCCACCACCCCCAGGACCTTCCTGGCCACTTAATCACAACACACACACCCAGCTCAGTGCTCTTCTCCCGTCTCGACTTAAGGCCACTCCTTCTGATCACTCACACCCATCGCCTGCTCTATAATTCCAACACCACTCACTTAAATTTGGCCCAGCTGCTCCCCACTCCTGTCCTGATGAGGGGCAGCCAGGCCAACTCTGTCCGGTGCTGTGACTCTGTGAAGCAGCTACAAATGTCACTCGCTGAAATTTGGCCTGGCCACTCCCATACCACCCCCTCACACCATCATGACAGAGGAACAGGTAGGCCAGATTTGAGTGAGTGGCATTGTTACCTGGCATATGGTGTGGGAAAGGGGAAGACACAGCTATTCAATTTTAGCCCACTGCAATGCCACCCACCCATACCTACCAACATTAATGGGAATTGAAAGCACTCAGCACCTCACAGGATCATGCCCAAGCAGGGGAGGAAAAAGCTGATTTAACAGACTCAACTTCCCAGGGCCAGACACAGATGGCAATTTCTGGTTTGAGTTTAGAAGAGCCATTTGGGGATATTTTATTTTCAGTTTGGGGCATCTATATTTTTTCCATGACATTCTACAATCCCCCAAAACATTGATAACGGATACTGACACAATGAAATGGGATAGGTCTGATAAGCCAGAAGAGGCCCTTCCCAAACCAAAATGATTATTGGATTATTTTTAATATTCTTTGTTATAAATACCAATATGAAAGAGCTATCAGAAGAGTTCTGACCAACCTGGATTATGGCCAGATACACGTGATTCCCATTTCAATATTAAATATTAAAAATGAATTGATTTTAATGAAGCTGAAAGCATAGAGATCATGATTTCCATGTGCTTTCAAATAAACTATATCCTAAAATGAATTGTCTAGTAAAACACAACAGACTGAAATGGGCAATTAACATTTGTATTCACATACTTTTAACCAGACTTCACTGCATACCACTGTGGTGAAATAAAGATAGCAAAATATCATTAGCAAATTAAGCTGTATAAAATTCAAGCAATAATGGAAAAATAATGCACTGTACTTCTAACATTATTAGAGTTATTTTCAAAGTTATTTTCTATTATGTAAAAACATTAGGTTTAATTACACTAAAATATTCCAAGCAAAAGATTGTTTTTTCAATTTGAGTATAAAACTTCCTAAATATTTAAAGCCTTAAAAAAAAAAACACTTATTTGCTAACTAGTTCACATTGGTCTCTATCTTTTATGAAAAATTGGTAGGTTTATTTCTGCTGATTTAGAACATTTAAAACAAATGCTGCTCTGCTGGGAGAGATGGTGATTGAGGTTGATGCACGCAAAATAAATTAAAATCTATTAGGATTGCCAGAAGAAATTCAGAAGTTCTAAAGCACAGTACCTATGTCATTGTTATCTTTCAGGGAAATATTGAGACTGATCAGTTTATTTTTTCAATTGATTGTGACTATGAACTGAAGGAGAAAAGGACCTAGGGGTTACGGTGGATGAAAAGCTGAATATGAGTCAACAGTGTGCCCTTGTTGCCAAGAAGGCTAATGGCATTTTGGGTTGTATAAGTAGGGGCATTTCCAGCAGATCGAGGGACATGATCATTCCCCTCTATTCAGCACTGGTGAGGCCTCATTTGGAGTACTGTGTCCAGTTTTGAGCCCCACACTACAAGAAGGATGTGGATAAATTGGAGAGAGTCCAGCGGAGGGCAACAAAAATGATTAAGGGGCTGGAGCACATGATTTATGAGGAGAGGCTGAGGGAACTGAGATTGTTTAGCCTGCAGAAGAGAAGAACGAGGGGGGATTTGATAGCTGCTTTCAACTACCTGAAAGGGGGTTCCAAAGAGGATGGATCTAGACTGTTCTCAGTGGTAGAAGATGACAGAACAAGGAGTAATGGTCTCAAGTTGCAGAGGGGGAGGTTTAGGTTGGACATTAGGAAAAACTTTTTCACTAGTAGGGTGGTGAAGCACTGGAATGGGTTACCTAGGGAGGTGGTGGAATCTCCTTCCTTAGAGGTTTTTAAGGTCAGGCTTGACAAAGCCCTGGCTGGGATGATTTAGTTGGGTTTGGTCCTGCTTTGAGCAGGGGGTTGGACTAGATGACCTCCTGAAGTCCCTTCCAACCCTGAGATTCTATGATTCTATGAGAGTAATTTTTAGGCCCCAATTCAGCAAGATAACATAACCCATGCCAAACTTTAAAAACATAAGTACTTCTATGGTGAAACTACTCACATGCTTTAAGTTAAGCATATGCATAAATACCTTGTTGAACTAGGGCAAAAATGTCAACATCTGTATATATCTTATGTATAAAAATCTTGAAGCTTAAAGTAAAATATGATTGACATTTAAAAAAATATGAATATTAGATTTGAGAAAATTCCTAGTTTGTTCCCATAAATTATTGGGTGGGATTAACAAGGGGGAATTAAGCATTGCAATCTTAAAGTTGCAGCACCCAATTTTGTAGGTACCTTGCTACCTAGAGGAATTCACACTCTATTTTAAGCTTCTAGGCTCCCTGTACTACGCAAGGTGAGAGTTAAGCATCTAAGAATGGGCTTCACAAAAAGCCAGCATGCTGAGTAAGGAACTGCGTAAGCCAGCCAATAGGAAATGCTCAGGAGAGCAGTGTGGCCTAAATCCTGCCCTATAAAGGGAATCACCCTGCCCCCCAGAAGAAAAAGTGAAGTGGTGACAGTGCTTTCCCTTATCACTTTTAGTCCAGCAGTAGTCAGGGGACTCGCATAGAACATGGGAGAGTCAGGTTCAATTCCCCCTTCTGCCTGATGTGGAACAGGGATTTGAACTTGTGTCTCACTGCTTCCGGGGGGGGAGGGCAAGGAGTCTGTCAGTCTCCCCTGTTCCCATGTACGCTTTCAAGGTCTGCTCCTAGCAGGTCAGGCTCCTGTACCAGATAGAGGTTGTGTAGCCAGTTTGTTTCTCAGAGAGATTCAGCACAGATGCATCTTCCATAAGATCCTTTAATATACTAATAGGAATGCCTGTTGTGAGCTTGAGTTAAATGTTACATGATGTGCTACCTAGTAACGGAACAACATAATACTGTGTAGCATCACATCACATCTGCCCCTTTCACTTTTATATTCCTACCTTTTACAAAATCACACTCTCTAAAAGTTCAGTATGGATCAATCTCTCAAGTGTCTCTGAATCATACTTGTAACCCGAGCATGTAACAACTTGTTATCTTGTTGCAACCACTGGCTGTGGTTTCTTTGAGTCTTCTCTTCCTTGTTCTGCATCGGCCATCTGAAGAGTTTGCTCTGTTGATTGTTCCCCAGAAAGAATACGCTGTAGCTGTCAACAGTTTTCTGTTGAACAGTCCACTGTCGGTCTCAATCAAATATGATCTGGGCAATTAATTATTTTTCTTTATGACAGCTGGAATCATCCATCCTTTTTCATGATCCGGTTTGATATGCAGTTACCAGGTTCTAGACATGGCAGTTCTTAACTCAGTGTGGTCTGTTGTAAAACTATTTGTAAGCTTTTTTCTGCCTTTTTATCTGGGTTGGCTACTCTTTTCATGTCTGGGCACTCTGGAGATAGATTTCTTTTTCTTTGTTTGCAAAGTAGGAGCAGTAGTTCTGATGGGAAGAGAACTCAGGAATTGTGCTGGACTATATCTAGTAGCTGCTATTGGTGCTGACCTGTAAAAACAAGGAATGGATCTTCTTGCTGTAGGATTTTCTTGGCTGCTGTACAGCTCTCTCAGACTCTCCAGTTACTTGTGGATAATGTGGGCTGCTAGCAATATGATCAAAACCATATTTTGTAGGGAATGACTTCAATTCTGCAGCAGTGAATATGGTCTGTTTTCTGTCATTAGTTGTCCAGGAATAACTAAGTGAGCAAAAGTCTACTTCATTTTCTCAATAACTCTGCAACATGTTATGTCTTTCATTATGTCTACATACATAGAAAAATAGACCACTATGACCAGGTAATGCTGTCCCATCTCCCTTCAAAAGCCTGGTATCAAATATTCAGAGTTCTTCTACCTTTCTTATTAGGTGAATCATGGCTGCTACATTGCAGTTAATAAGGTTGTTGACTGCTGATCCTTTGATCACAATATGCTCTGAATGCAAACCTTTTGTCTCTGTAAACTGTTCCTGTGATTGTCTCTGTAGATTGTTCCTGTGGCCCGTGCAGTGCAGAATACCTCCAAGGGTAGTCAGAGCTTTGTCAGGTGACTTTAGTTCTGGGAGGAGTTGAAGGTGATTATAAGTCCCTTCTAAGAAGGCTCTGAAGTCTGCTATTGGGTGAATTTTAAAGTCAATCATCTTTCCATTGTAATTCATTTTCAGTCTCCAGGCAAGCTGTGTCATCGCACATTATAGATCCCAGAAACAATGGCTCTATTTTCTGTAATATTTGTCAACTCCCTGTCTACCTCGGTACAACCAACAACTGCAAGATGTCCATATTTTGTGTATTTACTGCATCTTTGGCTGGCCATGCATCATCTCATGTGCCATAATGTTCCCACAACTTACACATTTAGACTGAAAGGCTCCGGTGTTTGCCTGGAATTTCCTCATACCCTCTGGGCTTTTATGGTAATGACTTTTGGCACTCATGTGTCCGTTTACAGCATCTAAATAGTTTCAGGGTTTAGTTGAAACTGTTCCTCTTGGTAGAAATAATTAAATAGTCATTGGGAGGGATGGAGAAAAAGAATGAATGACTGCATAGCCCAGTGGTTAAGCCACTCACCTGAGATGTGGCAGACCCACGTCTCCTGCTCCAATGCATATTTAAGTACTTATACACAATGGAACTTCTCCAACAGGACAGATAAGAAAGACCAGCAGCAGAATACCCCATAACCTAGTGGTTGGGCGCTCTCTGGCGAGGTGGAAGATCCAAGTTCAAATTCCTGTTCCACATCAGTCAAATGGGGTGGAGGAGAAACTGAACCCAGGCCTCCCACATCTTTGGTGAGTGCTCTGACCATTTTGAGTGGGTTTACATGTGCTCTAGGCATACTTACTATATTGGGTCCCAAAGGGAAGACTGACAGGAGAAGGTCTAGTTTGCACATCCCACTGGAACTTAGACGTGAGTTAGGCACCGAGTTGCTGGCTGGAGTCAGAATTTACACAGCTTAGAGCATGGCCAGTCACCAAAATTTAGCCATATGGGTGATTTTAAAGGCAGAAACTTAAGTGCTTAGGGAATTTAGGTGCCTGCAGGGTCAGGTGGCAGCTAAGCCAGGTTTTGTGAATGCCAATGGCACCTAAATGTTGCACTAATGTGCCTAAGTCTTCCTTGTGAATCCCACCCTATTATGTCTGTGGGGAACCATATCCAGGCTGCAGCATATAAATAAAACCATACAAGGTCTTCGGGACATGTAAACTGTGCATTCTGAATTATCAGCCACTTACTTCTTTTATAATCACAACAGCTTTTGCTGATTGTAACGGAGGAGAGATGGGGAAGAGAAAATTACTGAGGGATGGGATATTTTTACACTCTGTTTTATCTTTCTCCCATCCCAATTACCCACATTCTTTCTTTTTTCCAGGTTATAAAGGGAATATAAGTCTATTTGACAAAGGACTTGAAGTGGATAGGAGGTATGATTTCAGAGTCATATAAGATGCGGTATTTTAATTCCTGATGGAGGATATCCATTAGAAGAGAAAACATAGGCAGCCTCTGGCATTGGCTTGACAGCCTTGAAAGTAAAATTGCTGATCTGGTAAGCCAACTTAACAAACTATTTAAAAGCCACACACAACCGGAAACTAATTGCAGAGTTTTAGATTTATAGAATACTGGGGATGGTTTGAGGTTTGTTGTTGTTGTTTTTTTAAAAAAGCAATTAGGCTTTGGTGTCTTCAGAATAGGATCATAGTTTCACTGAAGTAAGCCTTGCAACATCCCTATGTAGAAGGGAAGTATAATAATTTTAATATCATATTACGGAATAGAAAACAACATCCAGGGATCACAGGATTTCCCCCAGATCACAAAGCTGGCTACTGGAAGAGTCAGGACTAGAAACTAGATCTTCTGACTCCCAGTATCAGGTGGGTTTTTTTGTTTGTTTGTTTTGTTTTACAACTAGATCATAAATTTTGACACATGAAAGATTGCTTATACACCTCTACTCTGATATAACACGGATTCGGATATAACGCGGTAAAACAGCGCTCAGGAGGAGCTGCACACTCCAGCAGATCAAAGCAAATTCGATATAACGCGGTTTCACCTATAACGCAGTAAGATTTATTGGCTCCCGAGGACAGCGTTATATCAGGGTAGAGGTGTATATAGGAAAAATTGGGAGGAGAGGAGGGGAAGAAAAATCCGTCTGTGGTCCAATAGAACAGACTAAAGCTGGGCAGGGGTGAGATGAGAAACAGTAAATCTAGCAGATGGATAAGTGAATAAAGTGCACGCCATTAAAACAGATAAAGCCAACAGATTTAACCGGTATTAACAGAGATGAGATGCTCATGTAACTGTTAAATAGTAACACAAGGTCAAGAGCAGCACTTTTCAGCTGGCAAGGCATGACCCAGAAATAAGTTGTAAAGGGTTGTCTAGCAAGTTGGACTGCACTGCTGAGAACAGCAAGTCCTCTGGGTTACCAAGGCTCAGTGGGAACCTGGGCAGGAAATGGAAATGCTCATTCTCTGAGTCTGACTCCTACTGCTGTGCCTTTGCCTCCACCCCGCTCTACTCTCTCCTACTGACCAATCCCAGAGCAGCTCCTCAGTTTCCCCTCTCCACCCATCTCAATCCAGTGACTACTCATCTCTGGGCCAGGAGATGCAGCACCTGAAAAAGCTGTGCAGCTGTTTCAGTTCTCTCAGAGGAGTGCTTCCACAAGTCTGAAGCAGAGAGATGTGAGCCCCCTTCAAACCCAAAGCATCACCTTCACCGCAGGGATGTAGCCATGAGTAGGTCATGGCCCACCCACTTAGCATCCAGGCCCACCCCCAGCGCTTGCCCCACTCCACCTACCTGCCCAGCGCTCCTGCTAGAGAGTGGGGTTGGGGCACAGGGGCTTGCTCCGCTCCGCCCACCTGGCGCTCCTGCCGGGACAGTGCAGATGGAGCGGGACAAGTCTCCAGGCCCCAACTGGAGCGCCAGGCAGCGGGCAGAGCATGGCAAGTCCCCGCACCCCAACCCCATGCCCCAGCTGAATCGCTGGGCAGGTCGGCCGAGCAGGGCAAGCCACCATGCTCCCAATCCCATTCCCCAGAGCACCGGGTGCATGTTTCCAGGGGCCTGGGTTGGCCTAGTGGCTAATCCGCCACTGGGAGGAGGGTGAGCAAGAGGCAGCCGGTGGCAGTAAGGAGATCTTCAAAAAATGTAGGCCCACCGCCTTGGGGAGCCAGGCCTGGGGTGGGACATTGGGACCTGGAAGAGAGCTGGGAGCTTGCCCGGAGCTCTGGGGAGACCCTGGCCAGGGTCCATCTATCACCTCCCACAAGGCTGGTGGGCCCCCCCATACCTCCTAGCCCCCACACCAGCATCTGCCCACTGCACTCTGCCTTTCCTCCCCACACCCCCTTTATCTGTTACTTAGCAATTGGCTGAAAACCATGGTGGGAACACAAAGTAAAGAACAATGTGCAAACAGAAAAATAATTGAAATAGGAGACCTCACAGGAATGTCACCTGTGAAGGAATCACAAGACAACGTTGATAGCAAGGATTTTCTGTAGAAATGGTGAAGTGTGATAAGTAGGGGAAGCAGAACTTGAACAGGTTATGAAAAGAGCAAAAACTACCACAATGAGAGCTGCCACCAATCTGGGCATAACACAGGGACTTAAGAATAGCTTGAATAACTGGGGCACTTCATTTCTGGATATGCTTCAAGACGCTGCCTTAGGAAATACCCTGGGCTGAGTTCTGCCCTCAGATCCGTGAAAATTGCCAGAGATGTACTGGTGGAATAGCTTCTAAACAGCAACCATAAAGAGGCTGAAATTTAGCATAGCACACTGTCGACAGACATAGGGAAAGCTGAAATAAATATACACAGGGATAAAGCAATGAAGTAAAGGATAAAGAAGGGAAATTGAAAGTGTTCAAAGATAAATTCAACTAAGCCTCTGGCATGTATTCTAGTAATAAACATAGGAGCAGTGGAAAAAGACCAATGCAGAGGAAGAGAAAAGTACAGGAAAAAAATGCAGAAGTAGGCAAAGCATAAAATACCAGGTATATAGGAGCCCTGGAACAATTAAGAGGCTGTAAAGAATGACGAATCAAAAATGGGAATAATTAAAATAAGCTTGCCCACAACGTTCTACAAAACAAATGAAAGTCATTTTCCAAAATATATAAGAAACAAGCACCCCGAGAGTAAGAAAGTAAGTTCCCCAGAGATGGCAAGAGTCACTTTAGAACTAGTGTCTCTCTCTCTCTCTCTCACACACACACACACACACACACACACACACACACCCCAAGGAAGGAAGTACGATACCTCTTAAATTCACATCCGTAAATACAATAGCCTCCTACAGATTGTCAATTATATTAGAAATTCTGATATTGTTCTCTGGATGCAAAATCCCTCCAATTCATCACATTACACACACCTGATTGAATGACAAGCCTCCAAACAAAAAAAGGGGCACCATATTTTTGACATTTACCAGAAGGAATTTTAGGACTGTTTCTGGAAAGGACAATACAATTAGTTCTGGGCTTTAATTTAATCTTGCCTGAATAATGATAATGTCACAGTAGTGACCTTCAGAGTCATAACTGACAGCTATTGAATATCATCTCTCTACTGTTTGTCAATGCCCCTTCTTTTTTATTTTGTTGAGGATCAATTAGTATAGCCAATGGCAGAGATTGTGTGAATTATTTTTCCCCCTCTCCTTTTATTGTACTAACTCATTGATTATTTCAGTTAAAATCAATTGTAAAATAAAACTTTAAAAACAGAAATGAAAGGCCTCTAATAGGAGACTCATTAATAGCTTTTGTCCATGTAAATTATGTCCCCTTGGTCAACTTAATTTTTATTACTTTTTCCAAAGGCTTCTACCAGGTTAAAGCAGCACAGAAGACACGCTGGTTATCTCCTAACAGGTTATTTCTCATTCAAATGTTGTACTATTCTCTCCTTAATTACACACTCAATCATTTTCTGTACAAGGGAGGTGAAGCTCACTGGTGTAAGTCCTGAGTGTTCACCCTGGAGGATTAGCGACCAGATGGTTTAAAGAAACAGACTCCGTGCGTTTCCCAGAGGAGGAAGGAAAAAAAATACATATTTGGTGACTGAGCTATGGAATGTCTGGAAATTAACACCACATGCCTTCTAACCACAGAACAATTAGCAAAAGTGATTAGGGAAACCTTACAAGGAAGGTTAGATATATTTTTGGGGAACAAAGCAAGCAGCATACTCTTTGCAAGTAATGATGGTTCAGGCCTTCATGAAGTAACAGCTGTTATATTTGGACCTGCAAAACAGGAGATTAAATCAGGTACCCCTGTGTCTAACACAGCTGTCTGCTGTGGTGGCTTTATTTTTCTGGCAGCAAAACAGAAACCAAACCTAAAGTGAGGCTGTGACATGGGGAGTGTAAGTGCAGACCCCCCGAACACTTAAAGGGACAGGACATCTCAGTAGCTACTTTACTCTAGCATGCCCTACTTAGCAGATCTTGAGAATCTGAATCAGTGACTGCAAACATACAACACAACAGTGTAGTTGTTGGGGAGTGGGCAGAGTGAGTCCTCACTTCCTGAGCTGGACAGGTGATTCATAACCAATAGTTTATTCCTGAAGACAACAGTTTGCCAGCTATCTGAACAGATTATGATTCTCCCAAACTACAGACCAAGACCTATTGCTTGTATGCAGCTCATTGAAAGTATTCAGAATCTGAAATCAGAGCTGGTTTGATTGGACACATGTCACATGATGTGTTTGATTCCGGCCTGAACATGTGTCACCTTTAGAATCAGGTTACCCCAGTAACATTTGTTTGCAAATTCAAAACTTGCTTTGAGATGGTACTGCAATATTCACTTCCTCAAACGTTCCTGTCAAGAAATTCATTTACTAAAGCATCCATGGAAAGAACATAGGCAGGTTGCAGACACATAAAATAAATACAAAGAATATTTACAGATTTTTTTTTTCTTTTTGCAGTATTTGACTAGCCTCACTGCCCAACTCTATTCATTTGTCCTCTGTACTGACTGCTGGTTAGAAATCACAGCAGGAAGAGCTACTTCACTGCTGTGCAACATGCTAATGTAGACTATAGGTATTTGCTAGGGAAGGCATAGGTATGAGTTAGAGCAGTACTGCAATGTGCCTACAAGCCTCAAGAACTGTAAGAAAATAGGTTAGCTAAACTAATTAAGGCATAAGGCCACAAAAGCCTTAGCATAAGTAGCTAACCGACAGTAACCCTAGATAAGATATCACAGGATAGAATGCTGTAACAACTAAACTGCTGATAGAGAACTACAAGATCTAATTTATAACATCTTGGGATATTTTAAGTTAAGGACATCAGCAGATGTCTGATCATAAGAGTACCATGGTAACTAATTGACATACAGAATTAATAATCTATGGGAGAAAAGCACCCCAACATTAGCAGAGTGAGGAATTACAAATAAGGGAAAGGGGCTGAAACTCGTAATGAATATGCATTAGGCATAATGGCATCAGTATGACAGTTTAAAAGCTGTATCCCATCCTATATGCTGTGGGAGAGGAAGATCACTGGTGATGACGACGACGAGGAAGGAGATGAGGAGAAGGAAGATAATGACTAACAGTTTAGGTTGTTCTGCAAGGGATGTTGCGAGTATATGGATGTTCTTTATTACCTCTATCTACCTTGCTCAGTTAGAGTGTTTGTGACTTTGCTAACTGTATTAATAAAACTATTATAAATATAGTGTGATTTCCTCAGTGAGAGCATTTCAACCGTGCACATCAGGGTTCCCAACTGAACAGCCTGATCTTGGAACAAGAACCTGTCAAACCTCAGAGTATTAACCAGTAACTCTTAAGCAATCAATATATAATCAATAGATCAGGCAGCACTATGTAGAATGAAATGCACCTCCAGTGCTCCACTATGTTTCCACTGAGATGACAGCATTCCAGTGAACCTTACAGTCCTGCCACCCTATTCCATTGCAGCAGGCACTAGTAACAATAAAGTTGCTAGCACATTTGCATTACAACAAAGAAGAGTCAGCCCTCTGTAGGCAGGGAGAGGAGTGGGGAAGCTTCCTTCTCCACTGTGACCCCACTTAAGGGCCAGCCTGGCTGGAGAAGTGACCAATGCTCCATTCTAGGAGCACTAGCCTCCCCAAAGGGAGGAAGGGTAGAATTTGGTCTCATTTCTCTCTATGCCAGCCACTAGACTGGCCAGATCATGAAAGTGTAGCATGTGCTTCCCTATTTAATCTGTATCAGAGGGGTAGCCATGTTAGTCCGGATCTGTAAAAGCAGCAAAGAATCCTGTGGCACCTTATAGACTAACAGACGTTTTGCAGCATGAGCTTTCGTGGGTGAATACCCACTTCGTCGGATGCAAGTAGTGGAAATTTCCAGGGGCAGGTATATATATGCAAGCAAGAAGCAAGCTAGAGATAACGAGGTTAGTTCAATCAGGGAGGATGAGGCCCTGTTCTAGCAGTAGAGGTGTGAAAACAAAGGGAGGAGAAACTGGTTCTGTAGTTGGCCACCTTAAGATCTGCTATTGTGTGGCCAGGGAGGTTGCCATTCCTAATATCTGATTTGTGTCCATTTATCCAGTTTGGACAGTCTCTAAGGAAAAGGATAAATGGACACAAATCAGATATTAGGAATGGCAATATACAAAAACCTGTAGGAGAACACTTCAACCTCCCTGGCCGCACAATAGCAGATTTTAAGGTGGCCATCCTGCAGCAAAAAAGCTTCAGGACCAGACTACAAAGAGAAACTGCTGAGCTCCAGTTCATCTGCAAATTTGACACCATCAGCTCAGGATTAAACAAAGACTGTGAATGGCTTGCCAACTACAGAATCAGTTTCTCCTCCCTTGGTTTTCACACTTCTCCTGCTAGAACAGGGCCTCATCCTCCCTGATTGAACTAACCTCATTATCTCTAGCTTGCTTCTTGCTTGCATATATATACCTGCCCCTGGAAATTTCCACTACTTGCATCCGACGAAGTGGGTATTCACCCACGAAAGCTCATGCTGCAAAACGTCTGTTAGTCTATAAGGTGCCACAGGATTCTTTGCTGCTATTTAATCTGCACTCCCAAGGGCCAGAGGAAGGAATATGACTGAGTCATCCAGAGTTCCTCTTGTGACTCTCAACAGAAACTTCCCCATCCACAGACTTGGGCCCCTCAGCCCAGGGCTGTGCCTTTACAGCACAGTCTAGACCTAAAGTTGCTAATGCACTGGGCCCTGAGTATCCGGTTAGTGCTTTTGGGACCCTACAATCAATCTTGTTCTCTGAGATCAGAAAGCAGGGTACAATCTGTATCTTGGACTCTGCAGGCCTCAGAATTTGCAGTGCCCTCCTTCTTGAAGCAGAGGATTGCTCAATGCTTGGTATGTTTCAAAAACTACATAAAGACCTTTTTTATTTGAAGAAAAGCTGTAGGAGCAGAGCAATGATTTAGTGCTATTTATCTGTGCAGTTTTGTCTTCCATGGTTTATTTATTGGATGTTTAACTTGGTTGTTGAGATGCGCAGAATGCTAAGACTGTGAAGTAAATAGAATTGTTACTTACCTATATGATCTTCTCACAGATGCACTGAGTAAAGTACCTATCCTATAAGGAGGGATCTAGGGGGAAAAAAAAATAAAGGAAACTACAAAATGTCAATTTCTACTTGAGCAGCATAGGAAACGCTGGACACTGCAATGTGGACTGAAGGAAGGGACTCACAGGAGTACTTGGGGCCTGATCCAAACCCATTGAAGTCAATGGAAATTTACCCATTTATTTCAGTGGGCTTTGGATCAGGTCCTTGCAAGATATGCAGATTTACTACTTCTTACATATCTTGTATAGCAGGCCAAATGCACACATCTTCCCTTGGGTATCCTGCTTGCAAACGGGAAATGTAACAGGGGGACACTCTCCCATTTACTCCTCCCATGGTGAGAGGGCCTCTTCCCCACAGAACAGAGTAGTTGGGAAAACATTCTCCAGCCTTCCCCATGAGAACTAGGGATTGTCAGGTTATTAGGTATTCCCCACCCCCCTTCTCACTGCCTCCAAGTTCTCTTGCTCTAGGACTAGGGAACTCAGCATCTGAGTGGTAGCTGGGAAAAGGATGTGGAATCAGCTGTGAGGCAATTGGCACTAGAGGGAAAGCTAGGACAGGGAGTTGAGAAGTAGCCTTTACCTCATCCTGACTCAACATCAGCTGCTCCTTCAGTATGACTTCACATATGCTGTGTGAGTGAATCCCCATGACTCCCCAGATCCATCCTGTGCGTGTTTTTAGGCTCGCTCCCATCCCAACTCCTGGATCTCTTAATCTTTCCCTATGCAAAGGATTTTGTTTGAATTACAGTTTATTTTTCTATTCCTTTTTTTCTCCTGTCCTCCTTCTCCTTTTAGCTTTTTATGTTGCAAGCTGCTTTGTGGCATAATGAGAATTCTTAATTACCTTTGTATAAATAGCTACATTGCAAACCCTAAATCTTCACTATACCACCAGCCCCAGACCTAGTGGTCTGGTGTGGAGCCCAAGGGAAGAACATCTTCCCCAGCCTAGGAAATCCCCTCACAGCTAAGAAAGCAAGTAAAGGGAAAGGGGCTGAAACCCCTTAATAAATAGTTAAGAAAGCAAGCAAGCATTTATGTACCTGGCTGCTTTTAATAAGATGAATTGAGTTATATTGAGCACTGGGTTTCTCCTACAGTTAGTCAACTCCCAATCTTTAAAAAGATGCATAATTTCAGGATTTTGGTAGCCTTTTCATAAAATAATGCCCTCAAGTACAATACAAAATACAATAAAATCCGTTACTAATACAGCACATTAGCTACTTGAAATGGTTAGCATAGATATCAAAGACATGGGGTATCTGTAGATGGAAGCAGTCAGGTATATGATTAGTGAAATGAAATGCCAGAAGAACGGGTATTAGAGTTCAGTTGAGTCACTTAAAACAAAACAGAGGGATTGGGCAAAAAGGCAATAGCATTTCCTGAGGATACACAACTGAGGGCCAATACAAGCAAGGATGTTGTTGGGTATCATGCTTCCTAGGGGCTACCCAGAATGGTGAGGCACCTTGCTACCATCTGCCCTTAGTCTGAGCAAGCTTAGTCTGTGCCTATCAGGGCTCAGCTCCCTGACTCCAGCAGCCGCAGGCAACACAAGCACTCTCCCTCTCCGCCTGTGCTAACCCTCTGCAGGTTAGCAACAAGTACACTCCAACCCCTTCAAGTGTCTCCCTGATCTACTGGACACTCTCAGAATTCACAGATCCCCTACTCCCAAAGGAATAGTACACACCACCTTAAGAGTTTCACCTCAGGACCATTGCTCCACTTAACAGACAGCAGGGCTGCCTGGGGGGGGGAGGGAGTGGGGCAATTTGCCCCGGGCCCCGCAGGGGCCCCCCCATGAGAGTTTTTTGGGATCCCTGGAGTGGGGTCCTTCACTCGCTCCAGGGGCCCCGGAAAACTCTCACGGGGCCCAGGCCCCCAGAGCTTCTTCCGCTCCAGGTCTTTGGTGGCGGGGGGGGTCCTTCCACCCCGGGGTGGAACGACCTCCCGCCGCCGAATTACCGCAGAAGACCCGGCACTTAGGCGGTGGGTCCTACTTTGGCGGTAATTTCGTGGCGGGGGGGCTCTGCCGCGGGTCTTCGGGGCACTTCGGCGGAGGGTCCCGGAGCGGAAGGACCCCCTGCCGCTGAAGACCCCAGGCCCCCTGAATCCTCTGGGTGGCCCTGACACATAGCACTTACATGGATGATTACAGTTCAAACAAGTTTAAAAAAGAATGGAGATTCAAGAAAAAGAAATCAGTATTAATGGAAATGAAAGGTTACCTATAAAACAAAATCATAACATGCATTCTAGAACCTAAACTTAATAAGATGCCCTCCTGGCCTAAGGCAACAACAATTAAATTAACAGAGCCCCACGTTCCCTTATGTGGGATATTTCCATAGGTGGGAGTTGAACCCAGAGGAGATTCCTTCTCATTTATAGCAGATTGACACAGGGGAAGATAGGATTTTCCCCATCCATACCTCCTTCACTCCAGAAGAATCCAAGAGTTCAATTTCCCCAAACCCATAGATCACACATTACACACAGATCTTGGAGGTAGGGCACCGCAGGCAAGGATGTCCATACTGAGGACGCTTACCTCCCAATTATCATCTATCCCCCCAACACACACACACACACACACCCCTACACCTCTTCTGGAAGAGTTATGCTGGCATGGCCTCTGTTGATCTTCAGTGCCATCAGAACCACCCTTTAGGAGATGAGGAAGAGGAAGTCACAGCACACAAGAGGAACCCATGCAAATTATTAGTTAACCTTGTGTGTTGAAGAGCTGAGAGTGTTCAATCCAGCACATTGCCTGTGCCTCCTCTGAACCTCATTCTCTCTCCACTCATGGTTCCGAACTTCCATAGTGCTCCCACAACCTGGATTCCATGGGGTTGGAGGAAGGCGGAGCAACCTATAGAGCTTGTGCTCTCCCTCAACCCAGAACCAGTTTCAGCCCAGAAGTATAATAGATTATGTCAGACAGGATCAATATTATCTATTTGGATGTCTTGTGAAACAGGTCAAAGGACGTCCCTGAATTAACTCCAATTTGAACTAGAGGGTATCTTTTAGAAAAGCATCCAATCTTGATTTTAAAAAAATGACCAGTGATGAAGAATCCACCACATAACTTAGGCCTGGTCTACACTAGGACTTTAATTCGAATTTAGCAGCGTTAATTCGAACTAACCGCTCAACCGTCCACACCAGGAAGCCATTTAATTCGAACTAGAGGGCTCTTTAGTTCGAATTTGGTACTCCACCCCGACAGGTGGAGTAACGCTAAATTCGACTTGGCTAGCTCGAATTAGGCTAGGTGTGGATGCAAATCGAACTTAGTAGCTCCGGGAGCTATCCCACAGTGCACCACTCTGTTGACGCTCTGGACAGCAGTCCGAGCTTGGATTCTCTGACCAGCCACACAGGAAATGACCCGGGAAAATTTGAATTCATTTTCCTGTCTGGGCACTTTGAATCTGACGTCCTGGCTGGACATCGGGGCGAGCTCCGCAGCACCTGCAACGATGCAGAGCTCTCCAGCAGAGGAGTCTGGCCAATCCAAGAATAGAAAGAGGTCCCCAGCATGGACAGACCGGGAAGTCCTGGATCTGATCGGTGTGTGGGGCGAGGAGTCTGTGCTGTTGGAGCTGCACTCCAGCAAGCGGAATGCAAAGACCTTCGAGAAGGTCTCCAAAGCAATGATAGAGAAAGGGTACAGCCGGGATGCAATGCAGTGCCACGTGAAAATCAAGGACCTGAGACAAGACTACCAAAAAGTCAGAGCGGCAAACGGACGCTCCGGACCCCAGCCCCAGACATGCCGCTTCTATGAGGCACTGCATGCCATTCTAGGTGGGTCTGCCACCACTGCCCCACCAGTGACCGTGGACTCAGTGGATGGCATAGTGAACCTGGACAGTTCCTCCTCGATGTTCGCCGATGGGGAAGATGAGGAAGGGTCTGTGGAGGACGGCGCAGGCGACAGCGAACACAAAACCACTTTCCCTGACAGCCAGGATCTCTTCATCACCCTCACAGAGATCCCCTACCAACCCTCCCCGGCCGTTAACCCGGACTCTGAATCAGGGGAAGGATCAGGCGGTAAGTGCTAGAAACATGTAAACATTTATTTTTTATAAAACAGGTATAAAAAAATAGAAATACTATATATAAAATTTTCAATGAAAAACTATATGAAAAGTAGGTCCACACATATAGGGATTGAACAATAATCCTCCAGGGACAATTCAAGAAAGGTCTCATTTAGGTCCTCGAAAAGCCTCCGCAGGAGGTTCCTGGGGAGAGGTGCCTTGTTGGGTGCTCCGTGGAAGCACACTCTTCAGCGCCAGGACATCCTTATGTAGATGGGAATCATCGCCTCCACAAGCATGGCCGCATATGGTCCTGGTCTCTGCAGGGCTTCCCTTAGCATCCGCTCTTTGTGACTCCGAGGGACCCGCATCAGGGTGATCTCGTTCATGAAATGCTGCATCTAATTAGGGCAATTAGTGTATTGTTACTGTTGTGAATGGTTGACTTTTACTTTGCATAACAATGACCCTCGCTTAACAGCCACGTGTTGTAGGCCACATAGGAAAAGCATACATTGATCTTTCCCGTGCACTGGCGGGAGTGGCTGGAAAAGGGTCAGAGTATATGATTTCCAGATTGCCTTTAGCGGGAGGGCACAGCTATCCATTAACTGATAAGCAGAATGTACTGTAAGGCTTACCAGGACTGTCTGCTAGACGGATTCAGCTGTCTCTCCCCACTTGTCCGCTCTCCTGTGCAATGCCGCAGCCAATGAGAGCGTATTCCGAAATCTCGAACTTGGCCCGAGATCTCGTGAGACTTGTTGCCCTGTATGGTCTTGTTCAGAGAAACTGACTAGACTGTGTTCACTGTTCGCAAACATGTATCTGTTCAAGGAAATCAGTTACTTTTCCCATCACACAGCTTCGGCTCTTTCCCGGACTGCCCCGGCATTCCCCTTGCAGAGGCTGGCGCAGATTAGGCGGCGAAAGAAAAAGACTCGGGACGAGATGTTCGCGGAACTGATGGCATGCTCCAGAGCCGAGGCGGCAGAGCAGACACAGTGGAGGGAGACCCTATGTCAACAGCATCGCACACACATCGAACGGGAGGATAGGTGGCGGCAGGAAGACCAGCAGGCGACTCAAACGCTGCTTGGGCTAATGAGGGAGCAAACGGACACGCTCCGGCGCCTTGTTGATGTTCTGCAGGACCGCAGGCAGGAGGACAGAGCCCCCCTGCAGTGTATCTGCAACCGCCCTCCCCCACCAAGAAGTCCTGCCCCCCTCACCCAAAAGTACAAGACGGAGGGGCGGTAGGGGCCATGAGAACTGTCACTGCACCACTGCATAGCGCTAATGTACCACACACCTCTCACGCTATACATTTGTAGAAGTGCTTCCCTTACAGGCTCACCCAGTCCCAAATCCAAGTTTCATCCCCCCACTGTGTATTAGATTATTAAAAGCTGTTTGCTGTTATTCACTGTTTCGGTCACGTCTTTCGTGTCAGAGGATTTTTTTGTGTATGGGGGGGAGGGGATTTATAATTGCACGATATAGCCTACATTACCAGGGTACAGACTTGGGGGCATGATCAACTGCAGGGCACACACACACTGCAGTCAGTAGGCACCAGGGTCACTCTGTGTGGTGTATGCTGCCCCGTGTCATTCTGTGATGTGTATGCTTGTCCAGGGTCCTAGCGCCTGCCACCCCCTTAATGTTAAGGCACGCTGCCCTTACCATGCACTTCCACCGTAGTAATGAGCCTCTCCGCTGCCCTGAGCCCCAGCAAGAGCCCTCATCCACGGACAGATACTCACCCTTCCCCCACACCCCTCACCCCTTCCTACGCCCAAACCCGCAGCCCACTGCCGTCATCCAAACCCCTATCCAAAGAAGGCACCACTCGCCCCTTCCTGCAAACCCACCCCTTCCTGCAATCCCACCCCTTGATGCACAACCACTTGCAACCATCCCCCACCCCAGAGACCTATGTAGGAGCAGGAGGATGTCATTCCTCTATGGAACAAGCGGTCTGTACATCAGTGCACACCGTGCCCAGCACAGTATGCGTCCATGTTTCAGCAACTGAACAGAAATGCAAAGTAAAACAAAGATTTATTAATAATGAGTGTAACAATTAATTTGATTTAAAACGTGCTTTGGAAGTGGGGGAAACTTGGAGAACGGGGTATGTAACCGCAGATCGAAATCGACACATACAGACACAGGCCCAGGGTCAGTTTCTCTTGAAAGCAAGTGGAGAGTCATAGGTTACCCTGCTCTCCGAGGAAACTAGCTTTCAAAGCCTCCCGGATACACAGCGCTTCCCGCTGGGATATTCTCTCGGCACGGGTGTCTGGCTGAGCGTAAACTGCAGCCAGGCGATTTGCCTCAACCTCCCATCCGGACAAAAAGGTCTCGCCCTTGCTCTCACAGAGATTGTGGAGCACACAGCAAGCAGCAATAACTACGGGGATATTCTTTTCGCTGATGTCCGAGCGAGTCAGTAAGCTCCGCCATCTCCCCTTGAGACGTCCGAAAGCACACTCCACCACCATTCTGCACTTGCTCAGCCGGTAGTTGAAGAGTTCCTTCTCTCTGTCCAAGACGCCTGTATAGGGCTTCATGAGCCAGGGCATTAGTGGGTAGGCTGGGTCCCCGAGGATCACTGTAGGCATCTGCACATCCCCAACAGTTATTTTGTGGTCCGGGAAGAAAGTACCTGCCTGGAGGCGTCTAAACAGACCAGAGTTCCTGAACACACGCGCGTCATGAACCTTGCCCGCCCATCCAACGAAGATGTTGGTAAAACGTCCCCTATGGTCTACCAGTGCTTGCAGCACCATAGAAAAGTAGCCCTTTTGGTTAATGTACTCGCTGGCCTGGTGGGCTGGTGCCAGGATAGGGATGTGAGTCCCATCTATAGCCCCACCACAGTTTGGGAATCCCATCGCGGCGAAGCCATCTATGATGTCCTGGACGTTTCCCAGAGTCACTACCTTTGAGAGAAGTTGCTCAACGATTGCGTGGGCTACTTCAATCACAGCAACCCCCACGGTAAAGTCAAAGTGGTTCGCTACTGACCGGTAGCTGTCTGGCGTTGCAAGTTTCCAGAGGGCTATGGCCACTCGCTTCTGCACACTCAGGGCTGCTCGCATCCGGGTGTCCTGGCTCTTCAGGGCAGGGGACAGCAAGTCACAGAGTTCAAGGAAAGTGCCCTTACGCATCCTGAAGTTTCGCAGCCACTGTGATTCATCCCAGACCTGCAGCACTATGTGGTCCCACCAGTCCGTGCTTGTTTCCCGGGCCCAGAATCGCCGTTCCACACCATGAACTTGACCCATTGCCACCATGATCTCCACGGCGCGGCGTACCCTGCTTTGTGAGAGGTCTGCGCCACTCTGTGACTTCCTGTCCTCACCGCGCTGACGGAGCCTCCTCGCCCGATTTCTCAGCAGCTGACTGTGGAAGAGGTGGACGATAAGGTGCGAGGAGTTGACAACGGCCATAAGTGCAGCGATGATCGCAGCGGGCTCCATGCTCGCAGTGCTGTGGCGTACGCGCTGTAACTGACAAGAGAAGGGCGCGAACAGATTTCCCGCCGGAGCTTTCAGGGAGGGAGGGCGTGATTGACGGTTCAATGATGACAGTTACCCAAAACCACCCTCGACACATTTTTCCCCCTAGCAGGCATTGGGAGCTCTACCCAGCATTCCAATGGGCAGCGGGGACTGCGGGAACTGTGGGATAGCTTCCCACAGTGCACCGCTTCCAAAGTCGACGCCAGCCCCGTTACTGTGGACTCAGAAATTCGAATTAGTGTATTTACTGTGGATACACAAATTCGACTTCATAAGGTCGAATCCACAAATTCGACTTAAGTAGATTCGAAATAGTCTTGTAGTGTAGACAAGGCCTGAGTAAGTTGCTTTAATAGTTAATCACCCTCACAATTGTGGAGTTCCATAGTCATTTCTAAGTAGAGTTCTAAAAGCAGTTCAATGTTTTAGACCCCTAATTGAAATACAAATATGGTAAGTACACAGTGGCTTCCTTCTGGGTATAACCCAGTCTTCCTTCTGTCTGACAATTTTCATCTCTTGCCTCCCCACTCCCAAACTATTTAGAGATATTAAAATAATTAAATGAATCATTAAATAAAATATGTATCAGAAAATAAATAAACAAACACTACAATTAAAGATACAGCCTAGAAATCAGTCCTACTCGTATCACAGCTGGCAATGTCATTATGAGGCAGCTGGTGGCTGAGATGCATGCCAACATGAATCTATCAATCTCTGCTTTACTATATTATTAGGGAAACCTGTATTCTTCCTACTTAGATTCCCTACTTCCAAACAAGGAGCTTCAAACTGCCTGCCATTTAGCAAGTTGGCAGCCTCCTGCCTTTCTCGTGTTACTTGGTGCTTCTGAACAGGGGCGGCTCTAGCCATTTCGCCACCCCAAGCACGGCAGCACGCCGCAGGGGGTTCTCTGCCGGTCGCTGGTCCCGCGGCTCTGGTGGACCTCCCGCAGACGCGCCTGCGGAGGGTCCGCTGGTCCCGCGGCTCCGGTGGACCTCCCGCAGACGCGCCTGCAGATGCTCCACCGGAGCCGCGGGACCAGCGGACCCTCCGCAGGCATGCCTGTGGGAGGTCCACCGAAGCAGCCTGCCGCCCTCCCGGCGACCGGCTGAGCGCCCCCCCCCCCCCCGTGGTATGCCACCCCAAGCACGTGCTTGGCATGCTGGGGCCTGGAGCTGCCCCTGCTTCTGAAGGTTTCTGCCAGTTGTAGGTTTGTGGTGCTTTATCAAATGCCCATTGAAGTCTTCCCACTGATTTCAATGGGCTCTTGATGTTGCCTCTAATTTTTAGGGCTCAAATTTAGGCCTAGAACATGACAATATTTTCTATATCCTCACTGTTTGGTGAAAAATTGCATTCAGTATCTCTCAAGTAGAAAGTTGCTTGCATATGACACATACCCCAGAACAAGCCGTACTAACTGAATGGTGCAGTCAAGTATTTCATTACAAAACATCCCAGGTGTCACTAACACCAAAAACTTCTATTTTTCCCCAGTTATTCCCAATATCAACAGCAACGTTGCTATTTCTGTGTTTGGTTTCATTGTTGCAGCCTAATCAACAGCTGTATACACAAGAACAAAGTCAAAAATCTTTTCAAGAAAAATCAAGGAGTTTCAGAAAGTAAGTTCTAAAAACTGCTACACTCTCATATGTTTCACGGTCCACTTAAATTCTTGGCAAGCACTTCAGCTATAGTCTTTAAAAAGGCTGTTAACAGCGACTAAAGAATACTGGGGCAGCTGAAAGGCAGACACCATGAAAAGCAATATAGCTAACAAATTGTTCTTGATATACAGCACTTCACTCAATATTATATAGGGTCTATTTCCAGGGCAATATTGTTTTAATAATAAAAGCAGAGCTTTATTTATGCAAACCGATGAAAGTGTGACTGCATGAGCAGTCATCATCTACTTTCATCTTCACTAATACAATGGATGTGTGTTCCCACTGTATGACATTAGCCACTATAAAATGCTACAGTGAAGCCTTACAATTCAAACATAATATGATTACAAAGTGCTTAACATGATAACACATTAATAATATCATTACAGAAATAAGATTGTGGCGCACTTTTAAAACTACTGAAATTGCATGCCTAGCATAATGATGCAAAAATAATATTTTAAATACACCTCTACTTCGATATAATGCTGTCCTTGGGAGCCAAAAAAAAAAATCTTACCGCTTTATAGGTGAAACCGTGTTATATTGAACTTGCTTTGATCCACCAGAGTGTGCAGCCCCGCCTCCCCCGGAGCGCTGCTTCACCACGTTATATCCAAATTCGTGTTCTATCGGGGTAGCGGTGTATTTTAAAACTATTACACAGAGTATTCTGGGTGTCTCATTTTGGGGAAACTGTTTATCTTCCAGGCCAAATCTCTGCCCCCGCACTCTCAATACTGACTGAGGAAAAAGCAGCAAAGAGGACAAGAATTTAATTCTGTTACACACCAGACTACAGTAACACAGACAATGGTTTTATTCTTGAACTAAAAATAATCTGTTTCATTGCAACAATTTGAATCTTTGGTCTTGGTTTTGAAAAGTAGATGTAATGGGCAGTTTAAGCTACATTTCTATGCCCAGTAAGCAGCCTTATTTTGTTCTCCTACGCGAATTTATGCTAGCAACACAACCACAGCAATTCAGTCCCTACATTTGGTAGGTGGGATACGTCCCCACAGACATCTCGTTCCCTAGGTCCATCTGTAAGGACTAGTTTTTGTCAAAATACTTAAGAAAAATGAAAAAAGTGAAGCTACAAAACTAAGCTCTGGTGTCAACCACCAGCATGGGGTTCACACTCTTACAGCTTTGAGGCTTAGTCAACATTAAGCAGAATCCAGGATGACAGAGTGTGTCAGATGGTACTACAGAGACAGTAGTTTACTAATAAAATGCCACCTATTGGTTTGTGTTTTCTTGTAAAAGGATTGTAGCTGTGTGGTAAATTCCACTAGAACAGTGGTCGAGTATTTGCACTATAATGTAATTTCCCACTTTGTACCAGGATTATCCTTCTGTTCTTGTTCATATTGTACCACAACAACATGGTACTTTTGCTATTTGCCAACCCACTTGGCCAGGCCTGGAACACAAAAATGGGGACTTTTCTTTCCCATCCCCTCAACAAGCCAAGACATAGGTGGGTAACAAACTAAAGAACTTGCAGCAGTTATTTGGCAGAGAGATGCAGTGTTATGATACCAGTTATCTTAATTCTAGCTAAAATAATTGTTCATGGTGCTGCAGTAAGGGATGGATAATGCAATGACGACTCACTGTTGTCACACTTCCCTCACATGGATTCTAAGCCTTTAGTCTCTGTCATCCTCCTCCTTCCCAGTCTGATTGTTAGTAGCCAGCTGGCAAATACAAAATTAAACACTCTTTTGTGCCAGCTATGGGCACCCTCGGTGATCTATGCTACACATCATGTGCTAGTTACTTCACCAAGAGTGGCTATCTAAGAAACCTTGCACAAATACTCAGCAGAATCCATTAAAAAAAAAGTGTTTTCTTTTCATTTCTCTCTCATCTCTTCCCCCCCCCACCTCCCTTCACACTCTGGTAATTGTGCTGAATGCTAATGAGTTAATACTCGCTGCAATCGAAAGCAAGGCAATTATTGTGGATATGAGATACTCAATGCTACATTTTGCAGGAAGCAAACATATTTTTAACCCGAGGTGAAGCATGCACCAGATATTTTGAGTCCTCTGACACTGTACAAGGAAATTGTATGCTGCCAACGACATCATATACACCACTAACCAGAATGAAATATGAGATATTGAAGCATATCCTCATCATCAGTGTCACAGACTTGGGGTTTTATTGTGTAATTACCTACTCATGGATGGGAAAATGTACCCCATAAAGATTAAGTTAAGCAAAATCACACTCACAGCAGAAGAATGACATATGATTTTTTTTTTAAAAAGCTTTTATCTTGCCTTCATTTGGTGTTTTAATTTATCAGACTATTCTTGAAATAGTTAACCCTTTAATTACTGCATTTGTTTATAACCGTATGCAAAGTATTTCACTTGGGTGGCTTTTAAGGTTGAAGGGGTTAAACTGAAAACCAAAGTAAAAACAAAGTTAGCCACATCTGCAACCAATCTACCAGGACTGTACACTGCCAGTTTTCACAATTACATAGGAATTGATTTGCCTGTAGCTAAATATAATATTATTAAGAAGTCAATTGTATTGCAAAGATTCCATGCAAGATAAGTATTTATCACATGTTAAGTATTAGACTATCGTTAACTGGTTTTGATTACAAAGACAGGAAACCAACATCTAAGATGTCCCATGAGCACACACAGCTTAATAGACTCAAACAAGGCAGTTTCTGCTACATAATTTTAAGTAAAAGGTTTTTCCACTAAAATTGCATTTTCACAGTTCAAGGTATTCCAAAAATACAAACAAGAATAGATTAAAAAAAATCCTATTGTGCATTGAACTATTTGGTTCTTTTTATCCTAGTTCCAGAATTTTGTTTTGTTTCCATCCATTATGCTCATATGTGGCTGTCAAAAATGCAAAAGCAGAAATTCATAGATCTTAAATTATTATCTATTTATTTTTCCCAACTAAGACAATTTTTGCACTTTAGTAACCTTTAAAAACAAAAAAAACAACAACAAGACCACAAACGGCACATACATCTAATCAATGCCCATATTTGTTAAGTGGGGGTGGGGGGGATTAATGATATTGGAGGTGGGAAAAAACGACTACTACATATATTGTATCTGATGTCTTATCACCACCATTATCTTTTATCTATCTCACTACAATGACTTCTGTTATTTCTTCTCTCATGACTCTCTCATCTTCATGTAAGCAGATATGGCAGATATACGGTAGAGTCACGGAACATCATCGTAAGCGAAAAAACAAAGCATTTGCATTAGGAATAGAGTGCATGTATTGGGCTTAATTTTGCCCTTCTTTGCATGAGCACATACTAGGGGAGATATAATTAGGTATCCAAAAAAAAAATCAATCCATTTTTAAAAAAAGAAATGGGGTGCTAGCTATCACTTATTTCAGACTAGAATGCTATGTTGCAACATATTGCTCCATGAAGATTTTGAAGCCCTGGTAATTCAAACTGAAACAGCAGAATGAAGTATTTAGCTCACAGTATTATACTTTATAGATACAAAACACTTTCTGAAATAAAAGGCAACTCTAATAGATCACGTAATATTTTGGACATAACATTTTGAAAGAAAGATACACATATTGGTGAAATCCTGACCCTATGTATTTATAGATTTTAAAGGACATAAAGGACCATTAAGATCATTCTAGTCTGACCTGATTTAAAATACAGGCCAAAGAACACTGTCACTGACCTCAGTGAGGCCAGGATTTCATCCAGTGAAACAAATTAACCTGTTTCTTCCCTTTCACAAGATGCTAGGCTCTTTTCCTGTTAGACTCATTTCCCATTGTAGATCTTCACATTTGTGCATCCCTGGCCTGATTCTGGGTGTGCACAGATGAACATGAGGAGAAGCATACTGGTGGGGTTGGGAATATGACAGAGGATCAGGGAGCACAGGGTAACATGAATCCCAGGACAGGAATGCACAGCATAGGAAACATGTTTTGAGAAACAAGGGAGTCTTGTTAGTGGGGAGCCTGGAGACACAAGATGCATCACACAGGGAATGAATGGGAGATAGGATATTTCAACATGAGCCTGCACCATGCGCAGCAAAAAAGGTGTCATCAGCATCTCAGGGATGAAAAAGAATCTCATAAGAACTTACAGAGTAGGACATAAGTGGAGAAGACATCTCTGGAGTTTCACATTTGGAAGAAAGATCTGATAAAAAGAGAATCCTTGAATATGCAGGTTTACTAGAAGCAGAATATATGGGAAGAGAAGCTTGAGGGAGTGGCTTCCTGCTGAAAATTTATATTCTGATCTTGTGCATTACAGTGGCCAATGTTATTAAGTTTTAAACTTTGCTCTTCATGAGAGATGCAGTGTGTGCGCACACGCAAAGTAATGGGGCATTCACTAGTTGGTTCAAAGAAACTTAAAATCTCTTCTGGCAAAGCTTGTCAGGTTCACAATCTTATTAGCTCTGGAGAAAGGTATGTAAGTCCCTAGTTTGCAAATTCTATTATCTGATACATTTCCTGCTCTTGAGATAAGCATCTTCCAATCTTGCTGTCATATAACAGTAACGTATGAATTATATCCTTTGAATAGATATTTAATGAAGTGACTCCTTGTAAAAGAGTAACTGTTTATATTTGCATTGTATTCAATATTTAAACAACTGGTTATGAAAAACACTTAAGAGAAAGCTTGCTAGAACCTATTCATGCTTCCCTTTTTAAATTTTTCCAGTGACAGCTATTAAAACTTAAATGCTTATATTGTTATGCTGCGGCATATATCTCCTATTTGTGAGGTCAACAGACAAAAATCATCAGTCAAATTCAGTCTGGAGTAAGCAGATGCATCTCCTGGGGATGTCTCTAGGCCAAATTCATTTGCAATTTAAATATTAAAGTAACATAAAGGGGGTGCAAGTGGCAAAGTTGTTCAACATGCACCACACAGGTCCAGCTACAAGTGAGTTACATTGTTTCATTTTGATTTTGACCATTTTAAAAACTTTTTTAAAAAGTAAAATTAAAGGCAATTTTGAAACAAAATCATTTTGCACTGAAAACTGGAAACATTTCATTTAAAAAAAGTCTAAACAAAATGTTTCAATTTTTAAGCATTTTGTAGTTCTGCTTTTTTTTTTTAAATTAAATTTTTGACCAAAACAATTTGGTGAAATCAAACACAATTTTCAACCAGCTCTAGTTTTTATTCCTCCCATTTAAAGTTTTTCTCTTACTTCTAGAGAAGAAAAATCTGACGGGTTTTAAACTAGGACTTGGTTTCATCTCATTAGCAGCTAATCTTGTAGTCAGTCATTCTGAAAGCAAGATACCAATTGGCCTTTTTCCAGCATGGGAATTGTGGATTTGGGCCTATAATTTGGCATTTTAGCAGTTCAGAATAATATTTAGCTATGGGTAAAAGATGAATTATGCATTAAAACAGTGTTTCCCAAACTTGGGATGTCGCTTGTTTAGGAAAAGCCCCTGGCAGGCCGGGCCAGTTTGTTTACCTGCCACCTCCACAGGTCCGGCCAATCATGGTTCCCAGTGGCCCGCAGTTCGTTGCTCTGGGCCAATGGGGGCTGTGGGAAGCGGCGGCTAGTAAGTCCCTTGGCCCACGCCACTTCCCGCAGCCCCCATTGGTCTGGAACGGCGAACCGTGGCCAGTGGGAGCCGTGATTGGCCGGACCTGCAGACGGGGCAGGTAAACAAACTGGCCTGGCCTGTAAGTTGTAACTTCATACTGGTTAAAAAAATGAACACTTAAAACTTAAAAAGAACGAGGAGTACTTGTGGCACCTTAGAAACTAACAAATGTATTTGGGCAGTAAGTTTTTTAAGTTTTAAGCCTATATCTGCTACAATGCAGTTCAGTTAGACTATCCAGAGTGTTGAATATAGTCGGCACATTCCCTGCTCTGCTTCCTCTAAACATTCTGATCCAGTGCCTTTATATTAAAGGATTTTGTCATCTATGCGTCATGCCTGTATGAATGCACCCATGCTGTTAGATCAACTCAGATGAAATCCTTTCAACTTTTCAATAAGTGATTCCTATCACTCCATATTTTTGAGACTTTATTGCCATTATGCTCATCTTTGAGAATTTACTTGGTTCGCATTCATTCTCCCTTGTTCTATACTCTTAACAACATGTACCCCTCCCCTCCCCCAAAAAAAGAAAGCACCTCACAAACCACTATTTCCCCAAAATGTCACCAGATTAAATATTCCGTCACATCTACTCACTGTATTACTGGTACATCTTCAGCCTTCTAAGCCAAGTCATACAGAACTGCTAATATCACGAAGGAATTAGGTACTCTCACTTCAGCACAGAAATTTAAATCACCTTACCTATGAAGTGCCTTGCTGTTGAAAGCGGTCTCTTTCAAAAATCATCAAGCTTTCCACCTGTAATCATTCTGGCCACTGGAGCTCCAGTAAACTTTATGTGTAAGACCTAGTTTGACCATTTACACATCATGAGATTTTTTTAAAGAAATAAATGTTTGGTTTAATTAGCTTTTGGATTTCAGCCTTTAGAGTTCATGGCTACAGAGGGGAAAAAAAAAGGCAGGGAAAAAAAAAGTTAAAAAACATCAAGACTAGAAACTTTTTAAAAAAAAAATGAAGACTGAAGTTTACTTATAACCCCATGACTCCAGGAGCTAGGGCTTTTTTTTTTTTTAAACAAAACACAAATTACTGTTACGCATAATAAGATGAATTTTCCATAGCTAAATACCTATGATTATTTTGACATTGTTTCCTTTGGATTACTCCTCAAAACAGTAGAAAAGTGAGTGGTGCAGTGTCTGAATACTGACCACAGTACACAAAGCAATAACAAAAATGGTAAAGCACTGTACTATCTACTTCGATGCCTTCTGTGTCCTCCACTTTTTCCACAATACGGAAGCTGTACAGTGAGATACCAGAATGAAGAGAATTCCTGGAGAAACCACAATGCGGGCTACAATCTAGTGCTTGTCTTGGACTTCATAGACTCTACAAACTGTATGATTAAGATATACTATAAGGAAGGATTTGATATGAGGGTGCACCTGTCTCTCTTTTTTGTCTTTGCCTTGTACCAATTTACATTTATGTCTTCCCTACAGTAATCATTTTTTCCTATATTAGCTGATAAGAACAGTTATGTTTCAGAACACACTCACGGAGAGCTCTGTGCAGGTATGCAGCCATAGTACATACTTCAACATTTTAACCATTCATCCATTTTATGGGTCCGCATCTTTTAAACACTTCTTGGTCATGGTTTCAGTAATTGTTTTCTCATTTATACTTTGACATAGAATCATAGGACTGGAAGGGACCTCGAGAGATCATCTAGTCCAGTCCCCTGCACTCAAGGCAGGACTAAATATTTTCTAGACCATCCCTAGACATCTCTTCCTCTTTAATCCTGTACTGAAATCATAACGTTGACTTTTAACATCAGTGCATTTTTCTGTGGTAACACAAACCTAAAGACAGGATGGCACGTGACAGCAGAATCAAAGAGAACGAGTAGCTCGGCTAAGGAGAGAAAACAGCTTTATTCTATATACACCTAAACAACAGCAACCAGGGCAGGCTCCAGACCCCAGCGCACCAAGCGCGCGCTTGGGGCGGCATTTTGCCGGGAGGGTGGCAGGCGGCTCTGGTGGACCTCCTGCAGGCATGACTGCGGAGGGTCCGCTGGTCCTGCAGCTCCGGTGGACCTCCCGCAGAAATGCCTGCGGAGGGTCTGCTGGTCCCGCAGCTCCGGTGGAGCATCCGCAGGCACGTCTGCAAGAGGTCCCCCGGAGCCGCGGGACCTGTGACCACCAGAGCGCGCCCCACGGCGTGCCGCCCTGCTTGGGGCGGCGGAATTCCTAGAGCCGCCCCTGACAGCAACAGACACAAACATTCCAGGAAAAATACATTGATTTTTTTTGTGTAAGTGTTCCTTTGTTTCAAGTTGGTTCCAATTTAAACACATGTATTCAAAATAAATTTTAAAACTAGAGACTGAAGAAAGAACATGTGAGACAAACAGTCATTCCACTGTGGTGGTTATTGTTCTAATAGTTCTGCTGACCATAGTATTTATTATACCAACTTCACGCTTTTGGTGTGACTGTTTACTGTGCAGAGTTAACCTAACGACATATTAGAAACTATATCCCAGAATTACCTCTGTTTAGTGAAGATGTACAGTACAGTTGTTACAGTAGGAAACTGATTATCAGAAGTTCTGGCTTTTATTCCTCACTCCATTTAATAACTCGCTGTATGACCTCAGCTTAGTCTGTGAACCTCTCTGTGCTATAGGTTCCCCATTTATAAAACTCTGGCTACTAACAGTTATTTTACAGGAACTTTTTTAGAGTTGATTCTTTTATATACATAAAATGCTTTAAAATTGATTGACCCATTCTACAGAATGCAAAGTCCTAACTATCATCAATTTACATGTAAAATTCAATAACTACAAGCATCTTTTATAAGACATAGCCTTCTCTCATGAAAATCTATACCTGAGTTTCAACAAAAACCTTATTGGGCCCATCCCTTGAAGAAATATAACTGCTTTTTACAGAATATCTAAAAAGCCAGATTCAGAAATGGATGGTGATAGTGGGTATAATGCTGCTAAATTCACGTGTCAAGTGGATGTAACACCATTGACTACTAAAATCCACAGAGCTGCAATCATTTTATACCACATCAGAATTTGGCTCCCTACCTCTTGGATCACATGAATGACAATTTGTAGAACATACCACCTGCTATGACTTGCTTAAAAAGAGTTTCTGATCAGGGTTTGAACACCAGTGCTACAATTTAATCTAGCAGGCCTACAGAGCCCTAAATAGCTCATATATGAATGATGTTTTAAAACAGGGGTTCTCAAACTGGGGGTCAGGACCCCTCAGGGGGTCGCAAGGTTATTACATGGGGGGTCGCGAGCTGTCAACCTCCACCTCAAACCTCGCTTTTCCTCCAGCATTTATAATGGTGTTAAATATATTTAAAAAGTCTTTTCAATTTATAAGGAGCGGTCACACTCAGAGACTTGCTATGTGAAAGGGGTCACCAGTAAAAAAGTTTGAGTGTCACTGTTTTAAAACATGTTGTTCACACCTTTATCCCCTAACAATATCTATGAATAACTCAAGAAAGTCATTTTTAATACCAGAAATCAATCTATTTTCTATACATTGCACATGCGTGCACTGAAACAATACTTAAGTGTGGCACTCACAATCTCTTAAGAGTCGCTTGTACAAGTAACTCTAAAAACCTTACCTATAAAGAAAATACTGGACCAAATTCCACTCTCAATTACATCCATGCAACCCATTTTCTTCAATGGGGTTCTATTTTGTTCTTATCACAGTGATATGTATATATTTGGTGAGACAAGAATTGTGTTCATTTTCACATGAAGGCTGTGAGAGCTCAAAGGGATATTCCCACTCAAGGTCACATTGGCTTCAGAGAAGCTTCACTCAGGCTCATAGGTCTGCACAGGTAAATCTTTTTGCAGGATCAAAACATGTGCATCTCCTGTGGGCATTCTGAGATTTGATTAGATTTTAATAATTTAACATCTGAGAGAGTTTTGAAAAATCTCTCTATATTCACCAAGTTGCTATTTTTGCAAATGTTATCTCTATAAACTGCTGCCAGTAACATTATTTTTAATTTACATGGAAATATCTGATAAGCCACCTTAAAATGAAATTACACTCCCCCCCATTTTCCCCACACTGAATCAATAATTTAAGATATATGTTTGCAACATACATATTGGATTAAATGAACTAATTGTGCATTTTTACCCTATCACGAGTTTAGGTTTTACCATCTGAGAGACCTGAAACAGTAAGTTAAACTAGTTATAGATGTTGTTTCCTACTGCATGACATGTTTACAGCACTGTTCAGAAGTTATTTTTAGACGATATTTAACCATTTTTAAACTAAATTGGTAAGTATAAATTATTGTGTAAAGCAAAAGCACCATGGTCCTTTAAATGTCATGTACGTTTAGGGCGCTATGTAACAATTTCAGAAATTCAGTTGGTTATTTTTAAATGTCTGCCATTTAGTTTGTTAGCAGTGCTTTGGGCGGGGGAGGGGGCGCGGGGGGGAAATCACTTACATAAAACATTTCCAAAAATTCCAAGTAGAAATTACATTGCTAAATCCCTCTTATCTAGAAGACCATTTGTTCCTGTTAATAGACCTATATTCCAGGAGGTTCCAATACTTCCTTAAGTTCTCTCCCTTTAGAATACATTTGTACTCATCCTGATGTGGATACTACTATTGTTTTTTAGGGTGACATATCTTGTTCAGAGTTTGAATTGAACAACATTCATTAGCTATTATGACAGAGTACTTAATCTTGCCATGTGACTGGGGCCAGACTGTAAACCAGGCTCTTAACAGTATTCCTGTTGTATTCCAAAATTGTAGTTTTGAACGACAAGATAGCAGCTTCAATGTCACTTAGATCTAGTGCCATAACTTTACACAGCAATGAGACAATATACAAGTAGTGATCGCTCTCTTTACAACACTGGCAGGCCACTTGCTATGCTCATGTATGTAAATATGTGCCCCCAATACAAATATCTGCGATAAAACTTGGTTGCATTTACAATAAAACACACGGGACCAAATCCTGCATCCCATACCAAGGGTCATACTGTACCATTCCCCTCATTGCTACAACTGGTGGAACTGCACTGTTGAAAGTTAAAGGGTGGAAAATGTGAAGAAAAATGCTAGTGTATTCTCAGCCTTATTAGCACATGGCTGACTGAAAGTGATAAGACTCAAGGAGAGACTGGAATCATAGAATATCAGGGTTGGAAGAGACCATCTAGTCCAACCCCCTGCTCAAAGCAGGACCAATCCTCAACTAAATCATCCCAGCCAGGGCTTTGTCAAGCCTGACCTTAAAAGCATCTAAGGAAGGAGATTCCACCACCTCCTTACGTAACCCATTCCAGTGCTTCACCACCCTCCTAATGAAAAAGTTTTCCCTAATATCCAACCTAGTCCTCTCCCACTGCAACTTGAGACCATTACTCCTTGTTCTGTCATCTGCTACCACCGAGAACAGTCTAGATCCATCCTCTTCGGAACCCCCTTTCAGGTAACTGAAAGCAGCTATCAAATCCCCCCTCATTCTTCTCTTCTGCAGACTAAGCAATCCCAGTTCCCTCAGCCTCTCCTCATAAGTCATGTGCTCCTGCCCCCTAATCATTTTTGTTGCCCTCTGCTGGACTCTTTCCAGTTTTTCCACATCCTTCTTGTAGCGTGGGGCCCAAAACTGGACATAGTACTCCAGATGAGGCCTCACCAATGTCATAGAATCATAGAATCTCAGGGTTGGAAGGGACCTCAGGAGGTCATCTAGTCCAACCCCCTGCTCAAAGCAGGACCAAACCCACCTAAATCAACTAAATCAAATAGAGGGGAATGATCACGTCCCTTGATTTGCTGGTAATGCTTCTACTTATACAGCCCAAAATTCCGTTAGCCTTCTTGGAAACTAGGGCATACTGTTGACCCATATCCAGCTTCTCATCCACTATAACCCCTAGGTTGTTTTCTGCAGAACTGCTGCCTAGCCAATCAGTGCCTAGTCTGTAGAAGTGCATGGGATTCTTCCATCCTAAGTGGAAGGAAGATAGCAAAGTTTCTTGGCACACTGGAGAAAGAAGGCCTTTCCTAGAGTCAAGAGCAGGAAGCCACAACTGAGAAAGGAGCTTCAGAGAGGGAGCAAATCCCATTGGGGATCCAGTGGGGGTTCAATACACAGATTGTGGGTAGAATGTGGCCCTTTGTTTTCATTCAAGCAAGACTTCAGCTGAAGTCAACTGGAGTTATTCCTGAGTAAGGAATGCAAGGTTAGGCCAAAGAATTCAGCACGGGATTGCAAGGGTGCAAACTAATTACCATTACTGAGGAAACCCTGTTGAAGATGAAGCTGATATGCACTTAAGAGGATTTGGTATTCTAAAGCACATAATTTCAATTCTTAACTTTGTGTCTCTATTGTTCACGAAAACATTACCCTTGAGACTTATACAATAAGGAAAAGATCACAAAAGCCTAATTGAATTAGCTTAATTATCCAAAAATCTGCATAAAAGAGAGACTTAGTTGTGCCAGCTGCCGGTTTTGTTGGCAACAGACATGTCTGTTGTGATGTTAGAGAGACTTCAGAATTCTCTCCCCTTCAGCTGAGAAAACTGGTATGGGTCACAGATCTGACACTTCATGGTGTACGTGTAGGCCACAAACCTCAGGGCAGAATTCACAGACTGACCTCTCTGGAAGATGCATATGGACATGGTGATAATTCACAGTATGTATTGAGAACCAGTGAACAAAAAGCCCCTCCAATATTACCAATCCATTACATGATCAATCTTAACATCATCAGCTTATTTCCACTGATCTTAGAACATAACATATGTTGGCATAAATAAGCATCGAGTACATGTTATACGCATCTGGTTGTAACCAATTTGATAAACTAAAATGTCAAAACAACAATGAACCATTGGAATTAAAGAAAATGAAAAGGGCAGACGACGTCATCTGACAAAAAGCTAATGTCACAAAGTCATGGAATCATGGATAAATAATAGTTCAGCATCAGATGATCATTTGTTAATGTAGTGCCTCGAGACAAGAGTCAGAGGTTGTTTACTGAAAGAAAAAAAAGCTCCTTTGAATAAAGAGTGTTACAGAGTCCTTTGCTTTCACAGTGAGTTTATCTGTTGCTAAAACTCATTCAGCATCTTTCACCCCTCCAGTAGCTATATTTTCAGATGTTCTTTATATTATTTCTCTCTCATCATTTTAGTTTGGGCAGAACGTGGATATTAAAAAAAAATCAATTTTAAGTTTCTCTTTTTCCTAATGATACCCTTAGCCCTTCTGCAGAGAAAAGGAGATGAAAGTGGTCAGAGTAAATTTACACTAAGTTTGGGACAAATGCTGTCTTTTGGGAGTAGCAGGATCCATGGTAGGTGCACCATTCTCCACATTGACTCAGTTGAAGGCACACAAAGAGGCATACATAAGACAAGTAAAAAGTTTCATTTTTAATCTCCGTATAGATCTTTAAAATACAATGACCCTTCCAAATAAGAAATACAAGATTAGCTACCTCCTGTACTAGCTGCCTAATAAAAAAGTGATGATCCAACCATCCCTTCAGCACATAAGCAAATGTGCACTTCAGCAGCACTGCCAAACCTTTATGTAGATAATACTGTTTATAGTAGCTGACTCCATGCTGCAGCGTAATTCAATCGCACCATGCGCTGGATATCAATCATTTAGGTTAATAAGGACAGTGGAACACTAACCTTGGAATTCAGCACAAGATTTTTATCAGATAACAAAAACAGGGTGGGGCTCACCAGGCCCCAAGCAACTGGTTTAAACACACAGCAGTATCAAACAGGCAATGGATAGAACACTGGATCATAAAACACTAGCATCAATAAGAGTATTGACCATTTTGCACCAAAAGTTTCTCCGCATGAGCAATTCAATGTTGGGGTTTTCTTTGTAAGGGCTATAGTTCATGTTTTGCAGTCTGAAAAGGCACAGGTATATTTATTATAGCGCTGAAGTTGGGTAGTTTAGTAGAGTCTGAGCTGAGCTTCCTCCTGAGCTTGGGCACATAGAGGTAAGAACATTTCTAGGCAATACACAATGGGAGACTTGTTTGAAGTAGGGCACGATTTTTTTCTTAGGCCTCTATCTTGTAAGTTGCTCTGAATGAGTGAAGCCTAGTGGAGAACATGAGCCAAAGCAGCCCCTTTAATGAGATGGATGTGTATTTTTTTGGGAACAGGGCTTTTCATGCTGCAAGAGGTAGGCCCTTTCTCCAAGGTGAAAGGGAAACATTGAAAATTGCCTTTTGCCCTTGGCAAAAAAGAATTGTTGGAAGTTTTGTGTAACATTTTAAGCATCTGCAGAAATCTGTTGTGGTTTGTTGATTTCTGCACAGGAGCTCACCCATGAGAAGCAGCTTTCAGCATCAGAGCCTTTAGAGAGGCAGGATTCCATGAGGGGGCCATTATGCTGCTGCCTCTTTGTAACTATAGCTGGGTGAAACTATTTCCCCTGCTAGTGAAATCAACCTACTTGAGGGTGGCTTCTAAATAAAGATATATTATAATTTTAGTGCTTTGGATTTTTATTTATGATCTTGATGTTGAAGAACATGATATCAAAGTACTTTGATATCAACTTACTTTGAAGATACTCTAGCATTATAAACATTACTGGAAATTAGGAAAATTTGAGCCACCGTGTCACCCTTGTCTAACAGATAACATTGGCTAAATGCCATTTAGCCATTCTTCATAGCTCAAAGTACAATAAAATAAAGGTGATGGTGGGAATAAGCACCTATATAAAAAGGCTAGTTTGTATTACTACCATACCTATGTAGCCTTGTCGATTCCCTTCTTGTATTTGATGTGACAGTATGGCCCAAGCTATTAATACTGTTTAAAAAAAACAAAAAAAACACACCCTCACCACAGGAGGTGTTGGCTTAATAACTGTTCCTATTTATTGCCAGTTTGCTTTCCTGACAGGTGACTGAGTCACAGTCCATTCAACAGGAAAGCCAGCTTCAATAAGCTATCTACCTTTAGTGTAAGAAATTAAAAAAAAAATGGGACAAAATTAGCAATACGATCTAACACAAATTCCTAGAGAGTAATTTCTTCAAAGTGAATATATTACCTTTAATGTCTAAAAAAATTTGCTCATCAGTTCCAAAATTTGGGAACTTATTCACATTAGCCAGGCTGTAGTATACCCTAACCCTATTACAAGAATGAAATATATATACTGCTAACTAAACATTATGCAAGACGCTGATTGTTTACAGATGTTATATTTTCTGTAGATCTAATTGAAGAAATGCTGCGATAGCATCTCTTTTGATTTGTTTAAAACACCAGAATCTTTTAAAGCACAAAAATACTGTTGTCAAGGCAATGTTCCCATGAACTATCACGCAACTCACTCTCACAATGTTAAATGTAATATCTCAACCAAACTAATGTTAGCTGATCTGCCCTTTCCTGAAAAGAAATTAACTTAATTTCTGTTACAGGACATTGAAGTAGTCACAGTTTCATTCTCAGGTCTTTCAACAGCACTTTGAAGGCAACATGAACTTTTTTGTTTGTTTAAATAACTCCCTCTCTCAAATTATATAGACGACGTGGGCAGGATACTAACAGGAGCCATGAGAGCTCGGCACTTCTGAAAAAGTCAGGGCATAGGCTTTCAATGCACAATACAGACACTGAACAAATCAAAAAGTCTGCTATACTAGCCTAAATGTAAAATTTCCTAGTTACATATCTCAGTCTTGCAGCGCAAAGGTTAAAAGATTGTACTATACAGCAGGGCCAGCTCTACTGTTTTTGCCGCCCCAAGCAGCATGCCGAATTGCTGCTGCTGACGTCGGGGGCAGTCCGTGTGCCATTGGGGCGGCACGGACCTTTCCGCGGCGGCGGCAATTTGGCGGCAGCTTCCGTCTTCAGCTGGAAGACAGAAGCTGCGCCGTCGCAGACAGATGAACATAGAAGCTGCGGCTGAATTGCCACTGCCGCGGAAACGCGCATGCCACCCTAACGGCACACGGACTGCCCCCGCCATCCACAGCGGCAATTCGGTGTGCTGCTTGAGGCCAAAAACACACGGACTGCCACCCCTTGCAGATTGCCACCCCAAGCACCTGCTTGGAATGCTGGTGCCTGGAGCCGGCCCAGTATACAGGGATACCACCTTTCTTTGATGCAAGTACATGTTTCCTCTTGAAGTCAATGTGGTCTGGATATCACTGATGAAGTTCTAATACACTGTACTTACTGTACACCTACTATATGTTAATAAAATCTTTACACACTGATTTTAAACAGTACTGAAAATTCTAGCAACTCAACTGTGTCCAAAAAAAAATACATGTAACAAATTTGTTCTGGCTTTTAGACCAGAGGGGTCATCTCTCCAGCATATATGTGAGAAAATAGATGGACAGGAACACCAGGGTGTAACTGCTGTGACCTTTCCTGGACATCACCAACAGCTATATACTTCATGTGTCACAGGTCTGCTGTGGCTGGATGTTTGAAGGGGTGTAGACAGGGAATGTGGTCAGTGCAGTTTAGCTGTTTTGTTAAATATTTTCTTTCATTCAACTCAGAGTTAGCTAACTATTGATGAATGCATTCAGAATTCACAAGAGTATAAGTGAGGCCCACTGCTCTGGCCTCCATGTTTCTGTCAGGTTCTGTAGCTTGGTGGTGTCACTAAACCACTTTGGACAAGATCTATACTTGTTCCCACACAAAGAGCGTTTAGAAATAGAGATTCCATTTATAGGACTCCTTTACCTGCAAAACCCTAATCCTGATTCATCAGAGCCAAAACTCCACCTTTAGCAGTCATGAAAGTTATGTCTTTTATTTTTGAATATGATCCAACTTTCAACCAGAGTAGCAATTCCAAATGAGCACACTGTAAAACCTCAAATAGATTAGATATCACCCTAACCTCACACACAGCAGCTCTGTATAGAATGCCATTTTAACATTCTTGGACAGCCATCTGGTTCACATACTCTAGCATGATGAACATTCTGTACTGGTCTTCTTGCATGCCTGCACTCGTGGCTTTTATTACAATGGAATTGTGCCCAGGCAGAAGATGGTATGACAGTTTCAGGAGACCAGCCAATGGTACAGTATGAAGACTAGAATACAGAATGCAGAAAGATGCACCTAATCTGCAAGACCTCCCATGCCAAATCAGGGACACATGTCATTACATGGAGTCACATTTGTTGACTTTGTTAGTATTTACACTGTTGACATACACATTCATCTGGCACCTGTTTTCTTAATGTGCCTGACCACTCTGAATGCTTCAGGCAGATGGTGATTGGAGGGCTGCTCTTTGCTACTGCCCTGAATAACTGGTGGGTTTACAGTTTCTCCCTCAATAAGAATTTGGCACACTCTGAGATTCATTGTTAATGCCCAAGAAGGCTAAATATATTTTAAGATGCAACTGGGAAACCAAGTAATATTTTAATTTGCTTCTGAATTTTCTTCCAGATTATCTACTTCTCTAATACTGCTCAGTGTTAATTCCTGTCCAGTACTTGCTCTTTCCATAAGAGCAGAACTCTCATTCCTCCATGAAAGCTCAAGTGAAGTGACTTTGCACAGTGAATACCTAAGCAGATTTGGGTGGGACAGAACCCTCACTCCCAGCCCAGACGCAAACCATACCTCCCTTTCAAGTCAAACCTCAATGGTGCAATAGTGGCTCACTCACTTTCACCAAGCCAATGGAACTGTATAGTTTATTGACAGACGTTAAGAACAAATCAATCCTTAGAGATTCCCCTTTCTTTCTATAGCCTACATTCAAATATGGCGTAGCCTAGGATTTAGTTCTTTTTGCTGCTGCTAATAATGACTGCAATTACTCTGCTACAGAAATAATAGAATCATTTCAATAACTTTAATGAAAATGTGGACAACAGCAATAGAGTGCAGCTTCTTTTACAGCACAGAAGTTGTTTACCACTTTAATTATGTTTACCACTTTTTAAATGATTTCTCTAAATGAACCATTCTAGCAATGCACCTAAATAGAATGTACTAGAAACCATGATGATACTTTATATGTCATATGCCTAGTAAAGAAATCCCAGTCCTATGAAAACCACATCTGGTTTCAGAGATATTAAAGCACAAAGGCTGGTTTTGTTAAGTATCACAATTTCCACATACAGGAGACTGTTCTCCATGCATTCAACAAATGTGACATCAGGTACACTTAAATTCAAAACATAGCTATGCATAACAAGGCAATCCTAATCAAATGGTTTTGCATAAAGTTCTTTCAGACATTACCAACCATATTCCAAATTTTCATTAAGTGCTAACAACTAAGTCCTCATTAATGCTGTTTGAACAACAGACATCCTTATGGTGAAACTTGGAAATTAGAAGGACTAAGTTCATAGCTGTCTGGATCAACAAATCTACCAATCAGTTAAACTTGAAGTCCAGATGTATCAGGTTTATAGTTTTGATAGATTGATTAATGGAAATCTAGCCTATGAATTGACAAAGGATTATAAAAGTTTTATTAATTTGAAGGTTGAGAGGAAAAGAGTGCCTATAGCAATGCACAGATGGACTGTACCCAGCCGCTGGCAGATAGGATAAGAAGTAAGCTTCCTGTGTAACTTCAATCAGGTAAGGCTAGGGGATGACTTTTGAACCCCATATAGTACACAAGAGTTAAACCAGGGAGCTCTATAGAAAAATAGATCCATGCTAAGAAGAAGAGAGGAGCCAAAACTCCACATAGATTCATGGAGTTTAAGACCAGAAAAGAATATTAGATCATCCATGTGACCTCCTGTATATCACAGGGCATTATGTTTCATATAGTTACCCATGTATTGAGCCCCAAAACTTATGTTTGGCTAAAACATATCTTCCAGAAAGGCATCCAGTCTTGAATTGATGACATCAAGAGATGGAGAATCCACCACTTCCCTCAGCAGTCTGTCCCATAGTTAATCACTAATGGTTTTTTTTAAAAAAAAGTCTATTTTCTGATCTGAATTTAGCTGGCCTCTGTTTCCAGCCATTGTTTCTTGTCATGTCAATCTCCACTAGATTAAAGTGCCCTTTCATTTCCAGTAATTTCAACTGTTAAGGGGCTTGCACAATATAACCAAGTCACCTCAATCTTCCTTTTTTGATAAGCTAAGTAGACTGAGCTCTCACTGTAAGGCATTTTCTCCAGTCCTTGCATCATTTTTTAAAGATTCTTTTTTGCCACCTCTTCAATTTTTCAATATGCCTTTTAAAATGTGGACACCAGAATTGGATGTACTATTCCAGTAACAGTTTCTCCAATACCATATGCAGAGGTAAAATCACCTCACTATTCCTACTTGCTACTCATCTGTTCATAAATGCAAGAATCACATTAGCCCCTTTTGCCACAGAACCACGCTCAACGCTTATGTTGAATTGCTTGTTCAAAATGATGCCTGAATTATTATTCATAGTCACAGCTTTTCAGGATACTGTCCCCCATTCTACAAGTATGGCCTGCATTTCTTGTTCCTAGATGTAGAACTTTGCACATGCTTGTATTAAAACACATTTTGTTCATATGGGTCCAATTTATCCAAGCAGTCAAGAATATTCCTTAAGACTTTCTGTCCTCCTCAGTATTTACCATTCTGCCAATTTTTAGGTCATCCGCATCTTTTAAGCAGCAGTGATTTATATTTACTTCCAGATCATTGATGAAAATGTTGAATAGCATCAGGCCTAGTACCAATAAGAACACCCCCATTCAATGCTGATTCCCCACTGATCACTACTTTTTGAGATCTGATAGTTAGCCAGTTCTTAATCCATCTATCATGCACTTTATTGATATTGTACAATGCTACATTTTTAACTGGAATGTACTAAGTCAAATTTTGCCTTACCAAATTCTATGTATATTATATTTACACAGTTACCTCAAAGAGTCAAACAGACCTAATTTCATAAGACCCATCTTCCACAATACCATGCTAACTGGCATTAATTATATATATCTTTTAATTCTTTATCATTTGAATCCCACACCAGCTTCTCCAAAATTATGCCCAGGAATGATGTCAGGCTAACTTGCCTATATTTATCATCCTGCTTGCCCTTTTGAATACTGGCACAACATTAGCACTCTTCTGGTCTTCTGGAATTTTCCTGTTGTTGCAATATTTATTAAACAGTAATATTGGTGGGTTAGACATCTCTGAGTCAACTCTACTAGGACTTTTGGGTGCAAGTTACATGAGCCTGCTGATTTAAAAATATTTACCTCTGGTAGATGCTGTGTGAACAACAGATTTTTTCAGTTCACTGGCCAAATGAAAAAGAAAATTGTTTTGGGCCAACCCAAAATGAAAGTTTTTCAGCAAACTAAGAAATAAATTTAAAAATTCCTTTCAGTCAAATGAAATGTCTTGTTTGCATTTTAACTTTTTTTAAAAAATAAACCAATTAAAATTTGAGATGAAAGCTGTTCCAAAACAAAAATTTGTTATGTTTTTAACTGAAACAAGTTTGTGAATGACAAAGTTTCAGTCAGTCAATCTGAATCTGTGCTTTTTTTTGGCAAAGGAGACCAAACACCCCCCCCCAACAGTTGTGGCCAAAAAATCAGCACCAAGCTCTGAACATAGTTTTAAGCTTCCAGTGTTGGGTGGGTCTTTTTGCTTGCTTGTTTACATGTGTGATCAGATTTTCTTATGAGAGTGAGATGCTCAATTCCCTTTGAAAGTCAAAGGAGTTAGACTGCCAGCTCCCATTATGTCCATTTGAAAATTCCATCTGTGATGAAAGCTATGAAATGATAAAGTTCAAATTCCTCCTGATTACTGTTTAAAACTGTGTGGTCCACAAACTGTCTAAACCTCAAACAATGGTAGAATTATTAAAGATACAATACAATTTATAATCTAAAAACCTGCTTTCTAAATTCCATGACTTCTGTAAACATCCAAATTATTTTGATTACACTCAGACACAAGATCAAAGTGGAAAGATCTATTTTAAACCCTATCTATCCATTTTGAGGTTTTTTGCTCAGATTATAGTACAACATACTTAACATTTCTGTTGTCACCTAAATTGGTCTGGAGACAGGCTTTCAAGGAAAATAGAGAGGGGAGAGACAACAAGGAAGTGTATATATGAATACATCTTGTGATTTTGTGTTACACAAGTTATAATTAAACTATACAGAAGAAACAATGTAGAAATAAATAATAATATTAAAACCCTCAAGTACTTACTAAGCAATAAGTTATGTTGTTAAGTGATCAGCTGAAGATAGTAACAGTAACTTTCCTAAAGCAATCTCTGGAGAATCACAACCTCCTACACCCAGAAAAAATATTTTATGTAAGCTTTTTGTTTCCAATTAATATCCACTCCCATGCATAAAAACATGCTAATAGATTATCCTTTTAAAGTTGTTAAGGGTGGGGTGTGTTTTTTTTGGTTTTTTTGGTGGTAATTACCTTCCATTCTACATCTACTAAAAATATAAGTTGTTTAAGTTTAGAACTGGGTTAATTCACTGTTGCAGCTGAAGGTTGCAGTGCCACTAACTTGACTAGAAATCAACATGGAAGGAGTTTGCTGGATAATTTTTCTTTCCAGCTTTTTCATTCTGCAATGATGCAACTTCTCAATAAAGAAACTTTGTTATCAGAGCCATAAGTAGTTCTGGAAAAAAATTGGGTGTGGAAGGATCTCTGTAGCAACATCCACCTAAATGCACTGCTTCTTCTCAATGACTCCTAATTTCTGGAATATTGCACAGTAAAGTCAAAAGTAGACCCTTTGTACTTACAACATTGCAAGAGTCTCTCTACACTGGGATAATGAAAACCATGCACCCTAGCCTGGGGGTGGGGGGAACGGAGTTTATTCTACATTCTGCCAACCCAGAACTTTGTCACCTAAATTATTTATCAATAGGCCAGAAGCTTCACAAAAAAGCACCTGGAAGCAGAAGTTTTCCTGAGGTAGCTGTGCTACAAATTGGACTGGAAAAAAAACTTTTCACTCTCTTAGGGATCGTTATCCTCTCGCCTTTTTACTTTGCCAGACTAGCTTATACTTTTTCAAAGATAAAATAATTAAGTACTACTGTATTTCTAAGTCTATTTACATTGTAAATGTGTAAATTCTGAATGGTCTATAAATACCTTCACTACCCAAGATTTGGTTCCTTTCCAAGACTAAACAGAGGGAGTCCAGGCACCTGAAACTTTAGCATATGGGGAAGCATTACAGCTGCTTCCATCTACAGCTTAATAGCCTGCCCTATTACACAAATGGAACCACAACTTTTAGTGATTGCTTGAGTCCAAGATCTTTTATATTCTATAAGAACGATAAATACTTACTAAGAACTTCACTCAAACCACTTATTCCAAATGCACAGTTTTTTCTAAATTTGTGGATAAGTCCCTCTACACTTCATTAACCAACCTAAAGTTTTTTTTTTTAAAATTATTCCTATAGCTTTAAATTTTAAATGCCACTCTCTGCTAACTGCATTAATATTGCAGTAAGTGAATACGATAATCAGCCTTGTCTTTGCATACCTGCCCATAAATTTTCTATCTTGTCAGCATAACAACTTTCTGAAAGTACAACATACTGTACATTAACATTCAGTTCTTGACAGGGTAATAAGTGTGACTGGTCAAATTAAAGAAGTGCCCATTTCATTTAAATACAATACAACTATTTTCACAGGTGGGGTAATTGTAATCACTTTGCCTTGTGTGTGAAGTTAGCATTTCCACAGGGTTCTCTATGTAGCCGTGTACACATACATTCAGCGTTTTGTTTTGTTTTGTTTTATCCACACCTTCCTGCAACAGAGAAACTTTTCCAAACACATCATCAACTTCAGTGGAATTCTTGACCTCCATGGAAGAAAACAAGACAATGGCCCACGCTCAAGCGCTTTTTTATTTAACACACTCACACGCCCCATCAGTAAATAAACAAGCGGTTCCTACCAGATCTGCTCCTGATGATATCACTGAACTCATCCGCTGCAGACTCTTCGCTGGGGTTCTCAGGACGTCCTGCTTCAGCCATAGCAAACAAACCCTCAGCCACACACAGAGTCTCTCTCAGATCTGGCTCCGCACCCGGAGGCGCCTTTTAATCCAGAAGAAACACAAAGTTTAAAAGGAGGGTTTGTGTGTGTGTGGTTCTTGAAGGGGGGCAGGGAGTCAACCTGGCTCCCCTAGCCACAGCGAGGAGCAAAGGAAAGGGGAACAAACAGACACTAAACCCAGGCAAAGATCACACTGGAGGAGAACTGTCAAACTCTGCTTCCCGGACAGCGGAGAACAGGTGCTGAGCCATGCGCGTCTGCCTTAAAATAGAGCCAGCGGCTCCAGCAAGGTGAAAGAGGAGGAGGTATGATACTCGATAAATCAGCAGCCAACTTGGGAGACTCCAGAGACTCCCTTTCCGCCCCGCGCGCGATCAATGCAAACAGCAGCAATTAGAGAGCAAATTGCTAAAAGAAGCAAACAGAAGCATGAATGATTTAGCAGCCCCCACTTAAAAGCGTTCACTTTAATGCAGAGAGGGATTAAAAAAGCACGTCCCCCCCGCTCCCTGTAACCCAGTTTAGCTCCATCAGAACAAACTCCTCATGCAAACAGCCTGGCTCTATACCTGAGGCTATGATCAGTGAAGGCAGGGAAAACTATTATACTGCCTTCATCTATGCAAGGTAGAGACATCTAGCTGGCATCTCTCTTCTCCAGCTCACCCCTCACAGGCGAACTTGGCTAGGGGTCCCAGGATGTACAAGGGTTTTTATTCTTCTTTGTTTGGAAGCAAAAATGCAGCAGTGGTAGAGAGCGCAGCCTCCTTAAAACCTTTAGCCCCGTGGCTAGGACACACCCCTGGAATGTGTGAAACCCAGATTCAAGTCTCCCCTCCAGGGCCAGATTAACTTTTTGTGGGCCCCCATTAGGGAAATGGGGCATGTGATGGGAGGCAGTCTGCAGAGTGATGGGCTGGTTGGAGACAATGAAGTGCAGTACAGTGGGAGTGGCCCCACTCAGCCCAGCATAAGGGTACTGTTTACAAACCCACAACTGCTAGACGCACACTAGCCCACCGAGCCCTGCACTGCCAGCGTGCCCCTTCCACACTGCCCCCCTGCCCAGTGCCCTGCCCTTATGCCCAGCACTCCTCACCCAGAGACTTCCCCTACAGATCCCTATGCCTAGCGCCCCCTCACCCAGAGACCTTCCCCACAGATTCCTATGCCCAATGCCCCCAGACCTGCTATGCCCAGCACCGCTGCCCAGAGACCCCTCCCACTGACCTCCCACCACAACTGCATAGCACTCTGGACACCATGCCCCCTGCCCAGCTCCCCCACCAACAGATCCCCTACTGGCCAGCACCCCCTTCACAGTCCCACCATCACAGCTGTACAGTGCCCCATATTCATGAGGGAATTCTGCATCAAATTCTGAGCATAATATTTTAAAATTCTGCAATTTTTTTTTACAATAAATAAATGTGGAAACTCCACCATGGCAGTGGGGAGCACAGGCCAGTGGCTGCATGGAGGTGGGAGAATACCCTGCAGCCTCCCCCGCCCCCCTGGGACATGGACTTGGCAGTGAGGCTGAACCTGCACAGCACAAGGGCCATGCCTCCCATAGAAACATGCTGGGGTCCTGCCCCTTTTGTGCCAGGCACACCAGATGTGAGCAGGGAGGCTCAGCCTGGCGGCACGATCCAAGTGCAGGGGGATTTAGTGTGGTGGGATCCAGATGGGGGTAAGAGGGTTCTGTGTGGGGCAGTCTGGGTGCAGGCAGATCAGTGGGGGATCTGGATGCACAGGGAGGTTCCAGGTGCAGGGGCAATGGGAGTCTGCAGCAGGGACCAAGTGAAAGTGGTTGGAGCTCAGCAGGGTGCGGGGGGGAGGGTCTGGGTGCAGGGAAGATGGGGTTCATTTGGGTGGGGGTCCAGGTGTCCGTAGTTGGGGCTCAGTGGGGAGGGTGTCTGGGGGGCTCATTGGGGTGGAACAGATGCAGGGGAGATGGGGCTTGTCAGGGTGAGGGTTTGATGGGCCTGCTTAATAGGGGAACCCCAGCTGCTGCCAAGGGGATCCACATGCTGGGCCCCCGCTTCCCCTATCCCCTTCTCTTCCTCATCCTATGCCCCTTTCCCACTGCTCCATCTACTCCCCAGGCTTGGGGGACAGGGGGGAAACCAACCCCCAGCACAAGCTGGTGGAGCGGGCTGGGGCTGGGTCACTCCACTTCCTGTCACCCAGTGATTGCAGGGCAGGCCCGACGCCGCACTCACAGAATGGTGGGAAGTGGAGCAACCCGGCCCCAGCCCACTCGCTCTGCTCCCCTGGCTCCCAGCCTTGGGACTGGGGGCAGGGGGGAACCGCCCCCCAGCACTCACCGGCGGAATGGGCCAGGGCCAGGTCACTCCACTTCCTGCTGCCCAGTGAGTGCAGGTTGCACCCGACCCCTGCTGCAGTCCCCTGGGACGTTGCTCAGGGGAAGGGGTGGGAAGAGGCAGAGCAGGGGCGGGACTGGGGTGGAGCAGGGGTGGGAAGAGGCAGGTGGGGGGCGGAGCAGGGGTGGGGGATTTGGGGAAGAGGCAGAGCAGGGGCAGGGGCAGCTTTCCTGGCCAGCTCAGCAGGCTGGGGCCCCTTCTGACTCTGGGCCCAGTGCCATGGTAAACGCAGTACTGCCCCCCTCTCCCTGATGTGCAGAAGGGATTTGAAGTTAGGTTGCTCATCTCTCAGGTGACTGACCTAACCACTGGATGTCCGGATATTCTTTTGTGGGTGGGTCTCAATCTCTCCTGTGGGAGCTGTTCCACTATGTATCAATAATTAAATATGCATTATGAGAGAGAGAGAGAGATGCTATAGGCCAGTGACTTGGGCACTCAAACCTATTCCCAGACCACTTGGCATGTGCTTGCTAAGGGCACAATCCTGAGGGGTTTTAATATCTCTCAGGATGAGACCTTATACAACCAGGATTTTTTCCCCCACACCTCAGCTGGGCAAAGCAAATATTTCATACCACAAAACCATCTGGAACAGGTTCTCCCTTGAAAGCCAGGTGAAAATGTCTTCTGTTGCCACAACACTATATATATTTCAGGCACTGGCTCCCCCTTTTCTTATAAACTCAGAGCTACTGTCCATTTATGCATTTATTTGTTTCATTGTAAATGTATGTGCAGTTTTGTCATGAGTCTGGGACTCTCGGCAAGTTGGAAATATGTATCTGTAGATGGAAAAACGTATACACTCCTCACTTAGAGTAATTAAATGGACTTCAAAGTCTGATTCCACTCTAAACACTGACTAAAATCGTCTCTAGGAGTTTCTTGTTTTGCCTGTCACGTTTTGTTCCACTTCAAATTAGAAAGATTTTTTGTTTAACTCCCAACTCTGCAAATATAACCCAGTAAATAAAAGTCAAGCTATGTTTTCTCCTTTTAGTCCATTATCACAAAGTATAAAGATCCTACATACAAAACTATACTCAGTTAGACCTGTGCATGTAGGACAAAGTAGAGACAAAAAGGTTGCACACATTACCGATAGCACAGTCTGGGAGATAATCTGATTACTGAGCCCAACCAAGAGAGGAGAACAGGAGCTGAAGGCACTTCAGCAAGATTTCCAAATCAAAGTATTTTAATTTTTGACCAAAATATTTTAAGTTTTCATCAAGAAGTCAAAAATTTCAGCATTTTTTCTCATTTTTTCTACAGGAGAAAAGAAAATCTGACTCGCTGTAGTAGACCTGCACAGCCCTCAGGCTAAAGCAAACTTCTCCCCTTTTTATCCTGGATTCACAAGTCCTTCCCCTCAGTTACAAGGCTTCACCCCTTCATGCATGAGTACCAGACTGTCCTTACCCAGTCATAGAGTCATAGACTTTAAAGAGAGAAGGGACCAATATGATCGTCTAGTCTGTCCTCCTGCACAATGCAGGCCACAGAATCTCACCTACCCACTCCCGCAACAAACCCCTAACCTATGTCTGAGCCATTGAAGTCCTCAAGTCATGGTTTAAAGACTCCAAGGTGCAGAGAATCTTCCAGCAAGTGACCCATGCCCCACGCTGCAGAGGAAGGCGAAAAAACCCCAGGGCCCCTGCCAATCTGCCCTGCAGGAAAATTCCTTCCTGACCTCAAATATGGTGATCAGCTAAATCCTGAGCATGTGGGCAAGACTCACCAGCCAGACACCCAGGAAAGCTCTGTAATAACTCAGGTCCCACCCCATCTAACATCCCATCACAGGCTATTGGGCATATTTACCGCTAATAGTCAAAGATCAATTAATTGCCAAAATTAGGCTATCCCATCATACCATCCCCTCCATAAACTTATCAGGCTTAGTCTTGAAGTCAGATATGTCTTTTGCCCCCACTGCTCCCCTTGGAAGGCTGTTCCAGAACTTCACTCCTCTGATGGTTAGAAACCTTCGTCTAGGCCTCTTCATACTGTCAGCCACAACCTGCTTTTTATCATTAGCTTTCATCTTCCTAAAATGCCTTCCTATTGCCTGCAGTTATATAGTCTGTGACGAATGCCAGTACAGGGGACCTGTACAACTTTTAAGGGCCCAGCTCCACCACACCTACACCCTGGTTTTAGACACCACTGATCCACACACACACACACACACCCCGGTGCTGCTTAGCCCTGTAGGCTAATTTACCTCTTAAATTTTTTCTGTAAAAATTCCCTAGGTCCTTAAAAATGTTCTACTCTCAGCACATACACTACTTCCTCACTTCAGACGTCTGTACATCTATATCATGTCTATGCCCCAGAGGAATCCTCAAATCAGGTGAAGATATGCAAGGCAACACCTCTCTCAGCTGTGAAGCCTGATAGGTATGCTCTGAGTTTGCCTAACCTAACACCATACAAAACAGTGAGGAGGGGAAAGAGAAAGAGGACAACTGCCTTATAACCTTTAACCCAGTGGTTTTTGCACCCACCTAGAATGTAGGACGCACCAATTCAGTCCCCACCTACTTTAGAAGGGGAAGGGATTTGAACCTGGTCTCCTATTACACAGATGGGTATCCTAACAACTGGACTATAGACTCATTATCACTTTCTCTATGGCCCAATTAATATTTAATAAAAAGCAGAACCGCTTCAACAAGAGAGACCTACATCAGGCTATCCCTAAGTCAAGTGAATAGGGTGCTCACCTGAGAGGTAGGAAATTTCTGTTTAAATATCTTTGCCTTAGCAGGTGAGGGGGGAAATCAAACTGGGGTCTTCCACATCCTGTCTGTTTACCCAAACCATTGGGCTAATGGTTATAAGGGAGGCTAGTGTGGCCTCTTTCACCACCAGCTGTTTTTTGTGGTGTTAGGAAGGAGCATGAACTCTTCTTGCAGGAACAATTTAAGTGCTAGGAGGAGCATAACTCCACAAGAAAGGAGGGGCATAGGTAGCAGAGGGGATATATGTTTCCATCTGAAATGTGTTCAGCTAAAGGGCCTGAATCTTCTCTTGCTTATGCCAGTGTAAATGGGAAGTAAATTACTCCACTGAGCAGTAAAAAACAATGTAAGTGAGAAGAGAATCAGGCCAGAGAGATGATGAAGTGAGTAGATATAGGAAGGAAATTCCAGGCAACAGGTGCAGTTCTATATTCCAGAAGCATGAATGCATGGTGCTGTTCAGACACTCAGGAAAACCACATTAAAACAGTGAGCCAGATTTCACCTGGATAAAATCAGGTGGAGCTGAATTACATCAGGGTAGCTCCAGATTTTAATTTTTGATAATAAACTCTTATAAGATGAAGTAGGTGGGAGTTTTTACACAGTGCAGTATTCTCATAAGTATTGTTGAACTTTATTTGTGGTCATCAGTTTAATTTTTTAAGTGGTGAGTAGACTAGGAATACAGTAGTGTCAACCACTAAAGCTATAAATAAATAAAATCATGAGTCAGACTCCCAAAAATCATGAGATCGTCCCCCCATGTGATGAGATTTTTCCAAAGAAGATTGTGTTTTTGGTCTGTCTTCTTATTTTTGAACTCCTCCTGTCTGCCTCCAGTGTGCAACAATTACATTACTATACATTTGTAAGTTGGCAGCATTGTGATTTTGGCTTTTGGCACAGGAGCGCTTGCTGGAATACCCAGCTGTGTTCAAATTACAAAGATTTATATAAAGTGGTTCCTGATGGTGCAGAGAGCCTGAAGCTCATCCTCGAACCCCAAAACTCCCACTAATACATACTGTGCTCCCCACCCCCAAGTCCCACATCTGTTTTTCCCCCAGCTAAAACATGTGCATGTGTATAAGAGATTGCAGGATGGGGGCTTTAGATTCTCAAAGAATTCAAAGAGAGAACTCCACAAGACCTTCTGTTATCCATTACATTACTCTCTTTGCTAGTCTTTTTCTTCTCCAGTGGGGAATGCTGGTTTGTGAGGCAGCAAATACTGCTCTCCAGGGAAGTCAATCACAAACCTTTCATAAATCTTTAAGCCTCTAAACTCCGAATCAAGGAGAGACCCCAAACTAATCTAAGAAACTAATAAATGGTGTTATATCCCTGCTGTAGAGGCAAAAGTTCCACTGATGCTAATAACAGCTATTTAACTGAGATAATAGTGGAGTCCTGTTGCTTTATGGTGAGCTCCTTGCTTAGAAAAACACCCATTGGCCTAACTAGGAGATTATTTCTTAAAAATGAGTATTCAGGCCCGAAAAGTCTTCACTGTGTCACAGTTGGCAAAGCCAAATGATTAGGCTGAAACATCTGTATTATCTCCTGGATCAGTATAGTTCATGTTAACATAGAATATCTTTTTTGATACATCTGGAGTTCTCATTGATTTGTTCAATGGCAAACAAATATACTCAGTGGGAATGTGGCCAAGTGAAATTAGACCAGCCTAGCAGCTTTCTTTCTGATGTTCCCCGGTGCTGCAGAATCGGCATTGAACATACACAGAATTTAAACAGTGTTTTTTAAGAATTGAACCAAGTGCTAAAGACCCTTTTAAGAACACAATACGACTAAGATTTTTAAAACTAAGGAAGATACTGTGTGCTGAAGAGCTTTAAAAAACAGGCCAATTTTTTGGTGCCTAAATAAGGATTGAGTAACCCCACTGTTAGGCAATCATTCTTTAAAATCTTGCCCTTAGGTTTTTTGACACTCAGACTATATATATATTGAACATAGCCCAAAATAGAGAAATCATGCTCTGCATGGATGGTATTACATGTCAGAAGAGAATTTCCTCCGTGCCATTTTGGATTCCTAAAAGCCAGTTTCACCAGTCTTCTAAGCAAATAAAGTCTTCTACAGATCATTCTGGATCCCATACAGTCTACTTCTAAATCACACCACAGTAAATGTTTTTAAAAATGCACATTCAAATATAGCTTTGGTCAAATATTATTTGGGAGTATATTTACTTGTATTTCAACAGTGTATATTATTTGAATATCAATATACCATAATTATGGTCATTCTGACTCTCAAAAAGCCATTGGGCTTAGAAAATGTGTTTTCAGATGAGTAATATCTTTTTTAAATGGCATTTCTAAGTTACGGAGTGCCCATTTCAGAAAATTATTGGCTCAATAATATCCTCTAAAATTTGTTTGTAATCTGACTTTAGCTGTTCTGGGACATCACTTGTCAATCCTTCAAGACACATCTATATTTGAATTACACTTGAACACATTAATGTGGTTTTAAATTTGAGTGTAGACAGTATGTAACTATTTCATTCTAGTCATATTTAGGCTGCCAGCTAAGGCCTACAGTACAAAGTTAGGTCAACACAAGGCAATTTACATCACCCTAACTGTGCATGTGTCTACACTTAAATTTGTCTCCCACCGATGTAAGCACTCTATTGCACCACATAGTAACACCACCTCCCCAGAGCAGCATAGAGTCATGGTTGATGTACTTAGCTCTACACAGTGTGAGTGTATACATTGAATTACTTAAGTCAACCCTAACTGTAATCCAGCAGTGGTCGCACAATGCCTGACACTGACTGTGTTAGTCACCATTGTGAACTACACTGCCCAGGGGTCACAGAGACCAGAAGTGCCTCCTCCCCTTTCAAGCCCTGTGAATTTTTTAAATTTCTTTTCCTGATTGCCTGGTTTGATGAGCACACCTAGCAGCTTTCCATTGTTGTGTGCAACTGTCCAGCTGACCATGCCAGCTACACACTGCAGATACATTCCAGCCTGGAGTAGATAGAAGATATTGGGTCTCTTGGACCTGTGGGGAGAGAGGCCGTACAGGCACAGCTATGGACAAGCCATAGACATGTCAACATATACAAACAGATTGCTCAGAGGATGCAGGAAAAGTGGTATGTCAGGGATCAGCAGGAGTGCTGCATGAAAGCCAAGGAGCTGTGGCAGGCATACCAGAAGGCCAGGGAGGCCAACAATTGATCTGGAGCTGAATCATAGACCTATTACTTTCATAAAGAGCTGCATACCAGCCTCACTGGAAACCCAAGCGCTGCCCCACACAGCACCAGGGAGGCCGAGTCACAAGACTTTGCTGTAGACAGCCAGGAGGTGGTGGTGGTGGATGAGGAAGAGGAGGAAGGTGGGAGACATGCAACCAGGATTCCCCTTAGGCCATGAGCCTGTTTGGACAGTGGTGAAGTCTCGGTCAGTCCCACCAGTCAAGCAGGGGTGAGCCCAATGCCCAATGCTTGGGTAAGTGTGTAGATAAAGTTTCAATGACAGGGATGGCACCCCCAAAGTAGCAGGGCACGTCATTTGACTTTTCATTAATTTACTTGTGCTACAAGAGGTAGTGGTACAACCAAGAGAGGAAGAGTTTCTATCTGCTTTTCATTCCCCACTAGACTTAGATTGGGGGAGGGGACATGCAGTTTGTTTATGTACATAGGGATGTCTCTTGAATCCTCCTGAGAGATCTCAATGAAATTTTAATGGAGGTTCTCTGAAATCCTATGATAAAGGTTTCTAGGAAGGGCTGTTTTATTTCTTCCTCTGCCATAGGACACTTTCCCATGCTACTTAGCAATAACTTCAGCAGCCACAGTTGCAGTACAGCGGCTAGCAGTGTATGGGCCCAGACAGGCTCGAGCCACCAGCAGCAGCTGTGCTCGCTGTGCCTTTGTGACCTTCAGGAGTGAGTTATCAGCTAAGATCACTACCATCTGGGAAAACAGCCCCATTGCCCTATACTGCTGGAATCATGCAACCCCAATCCCCGGCAGGCCACACTAACCATAGCTAGAGCTGTAATTGGAGTCATGCATAAGCCATCTCTAGCAAAAGTGACAACATAGGGCTTAAAACTTTAGGGGAGCAAGGGAAACTTCAGCAGCTTATGTTTCGCTTTCCGCTGTGAATATGCTCACACTGGTACCTCTGTGTATTTTATGTTCAGCTGCTGCCATTGCCACCTTCAGGGTCTCCCCCTCCACACCCATGGAATGCCTGAGGCAGATAAGGAGGAGAAAGAAGAGGACTTGAGATGACATGTTTCCCAGGAGATGCTGCAAGCCAGTGCTGCATCAACAAATGAGACCAGGCCCTGGAGGATGACCCTTGAAAACAGTCGGGGGAAGGAAAGAGTGGAGAGGAGAAAGGTCCAGGAGTCCCAGCAGGAAAAGGAGAGGGAGATTCACTAAGACATAATGGGGTTTCTCAGGCCATGAACAGATGCTACAAACTGTGGTGGACCTACAGCTTCAACAATCCTGAGCTTGCCTCCTTTTGCAGCCCATTGAGAACTCAGTATTGGGATCTTCTATACCACACCTCAACATTGCACATAGCATTAGGTGTCACTGCACTACCACTACCACTCCACCCCAGGGGACATCAAAGACAATCACAGTTTCACATATACTACCATGGCTTTTGCATGTCAGTGTATGTGTAGCTGAAATGAAGATGAATGTTCTTTTCCCTTAATAAATTAAGAGAACAGAATTTATGAATTCTTATTAAGTATTTAATGTATTTGTTGTAAAAGTACATCGGGTTTTTTTTATTTTGCACTGATTTTGTTACAAATAAAATTCTATTATTTGGAACTTAATTCATCTTTATTAGTTCACAACATATGCTCCACGTGCTCAGCAGAACCAATTAGCTGTTACTATGTAGTTTCACATAACTCATAAGATCGTTCCCAAACAAAATTAACAGGTCTGTTGATAATGTTATAGTCCTACATGTACAGCCATTACCACATGATTCCTACCAGGGCACAAAAGAGCAGGGCCGGGTAGAACACACTACAACACTACACATTACTGTGGCTCATTGTTAAAATGGTCTTTCAAAACCTCCTTGGTCTATATAGCTCTGCCTTGAGCTCTAATAGTCCTGGTATCTGGCTGCTCAAATTCAGTAGAGATATACTCCACTTCCGCCCTCCACCCCAGTAGAAACTTCCCCCCTTTTCTTTACATAGATTATGAAGGATACGGCAGACAGCTATCCAGTGATGAGCTGCCAAAATCTTAACAACCGGTTCCCTATAAAAAGTTCTGATTTAAGGGGGGGGAGTGGGGGAGAGGCCGGGGCGGGGGGAGACATACCCGTGGGGCCGGGGGCCCCTGCAGGGCCTGGGGCAAATTGCCCCACTTGCCCCCCGGGCAGCCCTAGAGCTTTCAGCCCCCTCCCTCCTTACCTTGCCAGCAGTTCAAAGCAGCAGGATGACTCAGGAGCTCAGTTGAGCTGCCCAGCTGCTGGCCATGCTGCAGCTGTATGTGGGGGGGGCGGGGCTGGAGGGAGACATCCTCGTGGGGTCAGGGGCCCCACTTGCCCCCTCCCCTCTGGCCAGCCCTGGAGCTTGCAGCAGGACCCCCCCACACACCTTGCCGGGCCTCTCAAAAAGCGGTAGCAAGACGACTCCGGAGCTCAGCTGAGCTGCCCAGCTGATGCCAGCGACTGGCCATGCTGCAGCTGGAGGGAAGCGGGGGAAGGGCCGGGGGAGCCTCAGCCTCCCCAACTGGGAATCCTGGGAACAACAGGATGGTCCAGCCCGTGGGCCGGAGTTCTTTGCCCACCCTCTGGCCCTTTAACAACCGGTTCTTCATGGAGGTCTAATTTTAGCAACCGGTTCTTGGGAACCTGTGGGAACCGGCTCCAGCTCACCACTGGCTATAACCATTTGGGACATTTTTCTCACTGAGGTTCAATCTTGTGAGTAAACAACACCAGCATCCCTTCAAATGACCAAACTCACATTCAACTGTCATTCTGCACCTGTTGAGCCAGTAATGTTCCTTTGTTCTGTTGAGGTGGCAGGTGTATGGCTTCTTGAGCCAGAGGAGCAAGGGGTAGGTTGGATTATGCAGGATCACTATTGTCATTTCGACATTCCCAATGGTAATCTGCCAGTTGAGAAAGAAATTCCTTACTTGCAGCTTTCTGAGCAGCCCTGTATTCTTACAGATGCAGACATCATGCAACTTCCCTGACCAGCCCAGACTGATGTCTGTGAAGCATCCCTGGTGATCCACCAATGCTCGCATAAGCATAGAAAAATATCCCTTTCTGTTGATGCACTCAGTGGCAAGGTGGTCTGATGCCAAAATAGGGATGTGTGTGTGTCACCTATCACATCACAGCAGTTCAGGAACTCCATTGCTGTAAAGCTAACTATTACATGCTGCACATTGCCAAGAGTCACCGTCTGGCATAACAGGAGGTGATTAATGGCCCTGTACACTTGCATCGCAAAGGCCCCAGTGGTGGATTTCCCTTCTCCTAATTGATTCCTGACTGACCAGTACCAATCTGGCATTATAAGTTTCCACAGGGCGTTCACCACTTGGTTTTCCACTGTCAGTGTTGCTCTGATTTTGGTGTCCCTGAGCCGGAGGGCAGGGGAAAGCTCAGCACACACAGATCTAGGCATGTGGCTTTGCGCATCCAAAAGCTCTGGAACCACTGCTCATCATTGCAAACCTGCATTACGATGCAATTCCACCCATCAGTGCTTGTTTCTTGGGCTCAGAAGTGGTGCTCCACCATCTGCATCTGTTCCATTTACTCCAACAACTTTGAACTTGTTATTGCTATGTCCTACAGCAATCTGTTCTCCAAAGATTTGTCATTCCCTACTCACTTGTTCTTCTTACAGCTCTGCAAATACTCCAGAATCATGAGCCATGTGCTTGCAATACTGTGCGCAGATTGAAGAGAAGGTGGACAGTGAGGACAGCCACGTGGGTTTGGGGGATTTTGAAAAATAGTGCAAAAATTATGGGATACAGATACCATTATGGGCTGGAGACAGTTACAAACTGGGAAGTTGACCACATTGTCCTAATCACCCCTGCATGACTCATTTCACCCCTAACAGGCACTGCCAAAACTTCCCAAAAGACAGTGTGCCAGATGGTGGCGAGTTGCACAGTGGGATGCCTACCCATGGTGCACCACACTCTGCTTTAATACAAATACTGCTGCTTAGTACATGTACCGCCAAATGTACATGTACTGCCCCAAGTGATGTATTAACTGCAGCAGCTGTATGCTGATGTAACTTTAGTTGACATAAGTTTGCATGTAGATATGGCCTAAGGTTAAACATAATTAGTAACAAACATTTGTGTTCTAGAACAAACATTTGTTTAGAGTCTAAACCATGCATGTAGTTTGGGGGGGGGAGGGGGGCATTGCCTTCACAAACAGAGGTGAGGCGTGTGTGTGTGGGGGGTATTTAAGGCCATGTGTCACTCCCCCCCCCCAATTTCTGTGAGCACTGAGATGCCCTGCAGGGCTTGCTCTGCTCGCCTGCCAGTTGGAGGGGGAGGAATGAGGGATCTGTCATTCCCACACTGCACCTCCCTCCCACAGCACATTTCAGCTCACAGGGAACAGAGGAGGCAGGGACGGCAGCTGTTCTCCTACTCTCAGGGTAGCTGCCTCGGCAGCTGGATCCCACCTCCTGAGTCCTAGTGCGTGTCTGTTTCCTCTACAACAATGAGTGCCCATGGGGGTGGGGGATGGCGGGCAGGGCAAGGGGTGGTGTAGGGGAAAGAGACAGTAGGGAAGGGGGAAGTGGCAGCGGTCAGGGGACACTGGGGAGAGGAATGGGGAGAGAATAGGGAAGAGTAGGGGATATGAGAATGGGCGGGGGGAAGCAGAAGCCCAGCATGTGGCATCCTCTCTGCAGCAGCAGCAGCCCCAGGAGGGAGGTGGCTGCAGCAGCACCAGCACAGCAACATCACTTCAGCAACCAGTGCTGATGCCCAGAGTGGTCACTAGCAGCTGCTTGGGCTTACCTGTTAAGCTGGCCTGTTCCCATCCTCCCCAGCTACGGCAGCCCAGGTATCACTCAGGGGTGGGGAGGAAGGAGAGACAGCCAGTGAGCCGGGGGAACTGGCTTCGGTGTGCATGTATGTACTATTGTCCCCACCACCACCAATATAGTCGTCAAACTAGGGGTATGTCTATACTACGGGATTATTCCGATTTTAGAGAAACCGGTTTTGTAAAACAGATTGTATAAAGTCGAGTGCATGCGGCCACACTAAGCATTAATTCGGAGGTGTGCGTCCATGTACCGAGGCTAGCGTCAATTTCTGGAGCGTTGCACTGTGGGTAGCTATCCCGTAGCTATCCCATAGTTCCCACAGTCTCCCCCGCCCATTGGAATTCTGGGTTGAGATCCCAATGCATGATGGGGCAAAAACAGTGCCGTGGGTGATTCTGGGTAAATGTCATCACTCAATCCTTCCTCCATGAAAGCAACGGCAGACAATCATTTTGCACCCTTTTTCACCTGGATTGCCCTGGCAGACGCCATAGCATGGCAACCATGGAGCCTGTTTTGCCTTTTGTCACTATCACCGTATGTGTACTGGATGCTGCTGACAGACGCGGTACTGCAGTGCTACACAGCAGCATTCATTCGCCTTTGCAAGGTAGCAGAGATGGTTACCATCCCTATTGCACCGTCTGCCATTGTAAATTGGCAATGAGATGATGGTTATCAGTCATTTTGCACCGTTTGCATTTGGAAATTGGCGATGACGGTTATCAGTCCTTTTGTACCATCTGCTGCTGTCATGGGTGCTCCTGGCTGGCCTCGCTGAGGTCGGCCGGGGGCGCATGGACAAAAATGGGAATGACTCCCCGGGTCATTCCCTTCTTTATGTTTTGTCTAAAAATAGAGTCAGTCCTGCCTAGAATATGGGGCAAGTGTACTAGAGAACCAGAGAGCACAGCCGCTCCGTGTCAGAGCCCCAGAGATCCCGCAGAAATGATGAGCTGCATGCCATTCTAGGGGGTGCCCCTGCAACAACCCCACCCGTTGTTTCCCTCCTCCCCCAACTCTCCTGGGCAACCGTGGCAGTGTCCCCCCATTAGTGTGATGAAGTAATAAAGAATGCAGGAATAAGAAACACTGACTTTTAGTGAGATAAAATGAGGGGGAGGCAGCCTCCCGCTGCTATGATAGTCCAGGCAGTACAGAATCTTTTCTTTAGACATGAAAGCGGGGGGGCTGATGGAGCTCAGCCCCCAGTTGCTATGATGAGTTCGGTTACCAGCCGTTCTGTACCATCTGCCGGGAATGACCGGGAGTCATTCCTATTTTTACCCAGGCGCCCCCGGCCAACCTCACCGAGGCCAGCCAAGAGCACTCACGGGCTGATGATGACGATGGATAGCGGTCATATTGTACCGTCTACCACCTGGAAGGGGATGCTGGTGTTCAGCGCTGCAGCACCCCGTCTACCAGCAGCATGCAGTAGACATAGGGTGACACTGAAAAAAGGTGAGAAACCATTTTTTTCCCTTTTCTTTCGGGGGAGCTAATGGCCACCCCCTGTGATTCAGCAAAACATGTAGGGGCATGTGATATGCTCATGTGACCCTGGACTCCATCTTGGGCCAGTAACTTTCCATACACAGGGGCTGTGGGCTTTGTTTAGAACAGTACATTTCCATGCACATGGCAGAGGATATAAAAGATACCCAAGACATCTCCATTTTGCCTCTTCCTAATTTTCTAGACCAGCATTTCTCAAATGCAGCCACCATGGCTGCATGCGGCCAACAGGGGTTTTCTTGCGGCCACAGCCTTCTGGGGCGGGAGCAAACCCCAGGGTTGCCAGCAGGGGTTGGTCCCTGCCTCCTTCTGGAGCCAGAAACACTGTGGGAGCAGGCGACCAGTGTTAGTTCCCCACTTTCCTGGGGACAGTGGGGCTTGGGCTTTAGCCCTGGGGCAGTGGACGACATTCTTTGGCCATGCGGCAGCAGGCTCTGTCCCCCCGCCACAGGGCTTTGGGTTTTGGTCCTGGGCTCACCCCCCACCATGTTGCCCCTGGCCCCCCGCTGCCTCCTCCTGCCCCCACCCATGCATCAGGACCCCAGGCTCCAGCCTCAGACTCACGCCCCCATCGCCCTGACCCCTGCTGCCTCCTCCACATCCCCATCCAGTCCTCCATTGCCCCTGTCTCTCCTGCCTCCTTAGCCCCCTCCCTATCCAGGGTTTAATTTGTCCCCCAGCTTGTGGGAATGAGTAAGTCTGCTGTGAAAAGTGATATTAAGAAATATACAAATATCACTTTTCACAATAGCAGACTTACAGCTAGGAAGTCTAAAAAAAAATCAATCAAAAAAGCAAGACATGCAAAATGCCTTATCTGTGTTTCTATTCTGTTTAGGTCCAGTAAAGAACAGGGACAACTGTACATTATTTTTATTATTGAGTCTGCAAAAAAACCCTGATAAATAAATTACAATGATTTGGACATGTATATGTGCATATTTATTTATTTTTTCCTAGAGTTAATTAAGTATTTTAGGAAAAATTGTCATAGTGGCCACCATCAAGAGTTGGTGGCTACCAAAAAAATCGTTGTGCAAACCCCTGCTCTAGACTGTGGATTTTCAAGTAAAAGGAGTATCTTGAACTAAGGGCCTTCCAAACCTTTGGAGGTTACCAGAGAGACTCTAAAAGCCAGCAGTCTATTTCCCTCACTGCCACAAACCTGATAAGGAATTTGCAATCATTTGTATGTATGTTCTCTATTAACCAGTTGTAACTCTTCTTTTCTTAATAAATCTTTAGTTAGTTTACCAAGGACTGGCTGACAGCATGGCACTTGGGTAATATCTGAGATACATATTGACGTGGGGGTAAATGTCTGATCCTTTGGGATTAGTAGAACCTCACGTAGGGTGAATTGAGTTTTCAGTAACCTCTCACTATAGTAGACCTGTTTGTCTGGATGGGAGCCAAGGGCTGGAATGCCTAAAGGGGACTGTGTTTGGCTTCTGGTTAACCAGCGTGTTTAATAGAAGCTTTTTTGTTACTGACTTGGTGAATCCAGTTATACAATAAATCACCAGTGGGGGACTGTCGGCCCTGATTCTTGTAGTCTTCCTTGAGCGTGGCATTCTCAGAGTGGCCTAGCTCAGGCACCCAGTCAGATATGCCCAGGTACTTCCCTGCCCAATTAACTGCCTCACGGTTACTCAATGAGTTAACTACTCCCAGGTGAAACTGAGCTGCATCATTGCCCCTTCTGGAGCCTGTCAGAGATAGGCTGAATCCCTGACTCCTTCAGAAGGCCAACTACCCTCTGACACAACCCCTTCATCTACATAGAATCACATGGCATTAATAGAAAATGAGGCTATTGGTACTAAAAATAAAGAGGAAATTACTTCCCACTCTTTCACTGTTTGTTAAAGCAATTTTAGAAACTTGTTCTTCATCTGAGAATTACTTTTATAATCAGTTGAAATGAAACTCCGCACTCCTAATATAGTAAGTGTACACACACACACACACAAACAGGGGCAGATTTATCTCATGCTGGCTGTCTTGAAGTACTTTTTTTAGAATTTTTTTTTAAAATTTGATGAAAATCCATTTAGCTACTGAGTTATATACAAAATATTTTTTGTGGTTTTAAACACATTTCAAGAGCTCTTTTAAAAATCCAAATAACTCTGATTTTTAAATATCAGGGCTGCCTGTGGGGGGGGGGGGGAAGGGGGATGGGACAATTTGCCCCAGGCCCTGGGCCCCACAGGGGCCCCCATGAGAATATAGTATTCTATAGTATTGCAACTTTTTTTATGGAAGGGGCCCCCAAAATTGCGTTGCCCCAGGTGCCCTGAATCCTTTGGGCGGCCCTGTTAAATATCAATCCAGTATTTATTTATTTTCCATCGCAGCAGTGCTCAAAAAGAGGTAGCTGTTTTTCAGTCAGACGTAGTCCCTGCCATGAAGAAATCAAGTCATATATAGCCACATATACACCAAAAAAAGGTAAACTATAGTTCCCACAATGCATGTAATTCTCTCTAATGAATGTGTGCAGAACATTTTGTTAAAAATAATGAAGTAAGAAGGATTTTGAAAATGTGATGACCCACTGAAGTCACTGGGAATTTTGTCATTGACTTGGTCAGGGGCGCGGGAGGTTCATGCTGAGCATATTGACTACTTGGAGTAATTCATTTACCTTGACAAATAAATTATGTACCATACAAAAATATCTTCCATGACTCTCTGACTATGAGGTTTGATATTCATTTCCAGTTTTGTGCACCTCAGAGCTGAGGGGTTCCGGAAAGTGGCCACTAAAATGCCTTGGCCTCTTCTAAAGCCATCTTAAAGGTGGTTGAACTCTTATTCCACCCCACCTTTGCTCCACCTTACCCCCCACCCATGCCCGTATCTATTACATAGTATTGGAAAGATGACAAGATGCCTTTCTTCCATTTTATCCATCCATTTGAGATTTGTATGATTTGAAGGACACTGCATTTTGGTGCATGCAACACTATTACCCACACAATTTGCTTCCCATTGTGTCATGTAACTACTAAAACCAACACTAAGGAGAAGGGGTCAGGGAAGGGGATGGGGACAGTGTGGGTGTAATGACAGTTCCTCTTAAGCCAGAACAGTAATATGATGTGGAGTATTTTATTGTAAATAAAGAGTAGCAAAACCAGCATCATCTGATTTAAATCCCCTTAATTTGGGGGGACCGTTTGGATCCATATTCTTGAGCTGAGCTCTAATTTTAAGAAAAATAACAAAAAACATCTGGCTAAAGACCACACATGAAAAATTTCACACAAAGGAATTTAGGGTATGTGGGTGGTAATGGGTGTGGGGTGTTAAATTCAGACCTACAATAGCAATCCAGTTACAAATGTTTATCTCAGATAGTTTTTGTACCTTATCCATCAGCACAAATTCCAAATACTAGATGTCTAAGCCTAAACATGCCTAATGGCAGCTATGAGAATTCAAGTAGGCATCACCGCATAAGTGTGTCTGAGTCTGTTGTGTGAGGCAATGCTAGTGCCTTGGTATATTTGAGCCTGAGAGCCATAACTATGGGGTTACTTTTGTATTATGTAGCTCCATAATACACGGCTTTTTAGTAAATAACATATCACTGTACAATAAAAATGTCATCTTAGACCTTAACTTTTATTTACTGCCAGTTGGTTATAGGCCTCTTTATTAAAGACTCAGTATATACATATATTTTCTAGAATTAAGTATGGTAAAAATCATATCTAAAGAAAGCATTCCCTTATATTTATAGCTTTTAACAAATCTCAAATGTTGCAAAGACTGTAGCAGCAAAGGTTTGTTCAGGAAAAAAGCCCTTGCTCACCATATTCAGAATAAATTTTAATTCAATTCCATCACAAAAACAATGTCACAAGAAAGCCAGTTACATGGTTTTATTATGCTTATGGCAGCATTTGAGTTCCCCGAAGTTAGGTTAGTCACCAATTTGGTATGTATTTACCAGTAAAAGAGAGAGAGAAAGAGAGAGTGAGAGTGTTTGTGTGTGCACGCAGGGAAAGAAAGCAGCTGTGTGACTGAAAGTGAGTTTTAGAAAGGAATGCCTTGCTTAAACTTAACTCTAGCTTCACTGCCTAGAGCCTTAATCTTGCAAACATTTATGCACTTAACTTCACGCATGAGAGTAGTCCCATAAAATGTAAATAAATAATAGTGCTGAATTTATATGGCAAGGCATTGTCCACACAAGTAAAGAGACAAATTTGCTGTTCTGAGGAGCATACAGTCTGAACAAAGAATGTGTAGGCATTCTGATACCATGAGGAGGAGTGTGATACAAATCTTTACTATAAATAAAGAGGTGCCATAAAAAGAAAATGATCAAGCACTTCTAGTGAGCACATCGTTCTTGGTTACATATGGCTATTTTTATTACTTTATTAACATTTGTTTGAGGGGAGAACTAGGAGTTATAGGTCTTGTGGAAAAAGGGAGGTTGTTGCAGGACTAATGTATGGAATCATAAGCAGGTGAAGGAGAAGGTTTCTGGAGCAGGAGAATATCATAGAATAGAATATTAGGATTGGAAGGGACCTCATCTAGTCCAATGCCTGTCCTGCTCAAAGCAGGACTAATCCCCAGACAGATTTTTACCCCAGTTCCCTAAATGGCCCCCTCAAGGATTGAAATCACAACCTTGCCTTTAGTAGGCTAATGTGCAAACCACTGAGTTATCCCTCCCTCTAAGCTGTTACTGCGTTGGCTGGGAATCAAACCCAGGTCAATTAGTTGGATGGCAGCTATGCGCATCACTATACCACCAATGCATCTGAAAAACTACAGACTTTGCTGTGAGCAGGATTCAAACCTCTACAGTAGAACCCTATTTGAGTTTGATGCCAATGCCTTAACCACTCAGCCATTGGGGGGAGTGCAGAGATGAGGGAAAGATTTGAAGTTCTGTGATTTATGCAGCTTGAAGACGGCTAAGGAGTGCATGATGTCTTGGTGAGGACATCCAGAACTCTGAGCCACTGTGTTACCACTCTGCCTCAGTAAGAGTGAGCTTTGCTACTGCTAAGGCGCATGTCAGTTCCCTGATAAGCCAGTTTGCCTACTTTGCAAGCAAGCTCTTCAGGACGCTGGCTGTCCAACTATTGCCTTGCAGGTACCTATCAGTGAACACCAATTCCTGAGTTCCCCAGAGACATCCCTCTCACTGGATACTCACAGAAATTATTAAGTTTGCTGCCTCTGAAGAGGGGGTGAATATGCTAGCCTGTTAGGTTGGCTGAAGACCCTTCTTCCACTTTAATACGCAGCACTGACATGATTCTGTAATAAAACAAGAATACGTTTATTAACAAAGAACAGAGATTTACGTGACACAAAATAAGAAAAGACCAGTATGGTTATAAACAAAACAAAACATGCTTTCTAGTGACTAAAACTTATTTTTTTGTTATAATTTTTCTCTAAGCAGGTTTCTCACTTAATTGTTTTGAGCAGCTCTTGCTTTTCAGGCCAAGAGGATCAGCTTTCTTAGGCTCAAAGGGTTCTGTCGCCTTATGTCCCCTAAATGATGGATAACCCAATGGTCTTTTTTGCTCCCCTTATATTACTCAAAGTTCATAATCTCTGCTTTAAGAGCCAGGAAGTCTTCCTGGGATGCATATTTTGTCCCACCGGGGTGATTGTTAAATGGTCTTCTTCCTCACTCGTATGACTTTATTTACCTTATACGTAAATGTATTTTCATTATTCTCTGCTTGTAACCAAGCCGAACAGACAGGCAAATACACATTCCTTTGTCTAGGGCAGGCTGGTTTTATGTTCTGCCTCTCAAACCCATTTTAAGAATATATTTCCAGCACATGCCTATAACTCATTGTGCACACCCTGTACATTCCATACAACATGTGATGCTTTTGGGGACCAGTGTATCACTAGTTTACTAATGGCACCTTGTAGGACACCTTCGGGATATATATTATGAAAACAAAGTGTTGGGGCAATGAGTGTGTCAAGCCTGATGTGAATTACAGTATAGTGGGCCCTCTGCCTTGTAGGCACTCTTAGCAAAAGCCAAGAACTGCTGTGGAGAGAGAACTATCGTCTCTCCAGATGGCACCCTTCCAGAATAGGCCTAAGGCAAAATTAGTGAGAATTTCTTTGGGGAATTTTGTCCTGTCATTGACTATTCTGTAAAGTATTTGTTTTGTGTATGAAGTAGGACTTCATTTTCCTGTGCGGCTAGTATGGAACTTTCAACAAGCACTAAGTTAACATTAGACATTTATATGACAAAATGTATTTTTAAAATGACACTTTGTTAAGGGCTTTCTTATGATTGTGAGCCTCAAGTATGTCTATAGAGAGACCTGTCAACCATGAAGCAATAGCACTGATAAATTAGTTTGATTGCACAGGGATTGCCAGCAAAATATATTAAATAATTACTTTTAGATTGAAGGACTAATGATTAAAAAAAGATGCTGGAGGTTAGAAAGAAGACTTGGATCTTTCCTTGAAACAGAAGTGAAAGAACAGCACAGTAAGAGGTCATGCTTTTCTAGTGGAACTCTTTAATTACCTGCAGGGTTGAAAGGAAGCTTTTAGCCAGACACAATCCTGATTAACATATATTAACAAGTCTCTCTCCCTTATAGTCTGTTACTTTTACTCTTAACATTGCAGATAGTGTACACTCTGTGTGTATATCCCAAAAGTATAGATATAATTTGCTTGCTATGCTACATACAATTTCTTAAATTTGAAAAATAAATGGAGAACCCCGGCTTCATATATACTAGAAGGGATACATAATATGCATCATAGATACACAATGGTGGTATAGTAATGCACAATTCGTAGATCATTTTTACATATGGTTTGCTCACCAAATCCTGATATTTCAACAATTAAACACATACCTAACACAAGTGACTGGACTATTCATATACATACATTTAGGCAGATGTGTAAGTATTTGCTGTGTAAGGGCCCACTGGGAAACTTTTGTACATTCATTATTACATATTGTCTGAAAAATGATTTCCCACGTTTTTATGTTAAGCATTCATATCTCTCAAGATACAGTCATCTGTCTCAATATTTCTATTTACATTATTTCTGAAATTCCTGTGGTGCCTCACTAGCAGTTTGAAATTAGGTAACAATTATTATTAGCAAACATTTATACTGTAGTACACACCATCCTTTTGGAATGGAGGCTCCATTTTTCTGGGTACTGTATAAATGCAGGCAATGATCTTGCAACTGACTGCAGCGGGGCTCTGTTTGGGCACAAATACCTTTTAACCCAGCTCTCTTTATAGAATTATCGCTTTCGATAAGAACCCACCCTTTCCCTAATGGGCTTCCAAACTAAAGGCTCTGAGGCTCAGCGTCTATTCTCTGTTATATTGTGTATTGTTTGGTGTAAGCACTGCTGAAGAACCAAAGAAAATATAATGGGCAACTCAAGATCCTTCCTGTGATATGCTGATCTTCTCTAATTCACAGAGACTGGCATTTCAGAGACAATAAACAGCTTTAATTAAAATTTAATTGTTATATTACAGTCTCCCTCCCCCCCCACTGTTGATAAGGGGCGGGGGGCACAATTTAAAGCAGCAGTTTTCAAACTTTTTGAGCTGAAACCCTCCTTTGAGTTACAGTTCTTGGCTGCATCCTCCCCAACCCAGACAAAAAGAGGTGAGCCGGGGGTGGATGTGGCACTCCCTCCCAAACTGCACCATGCCAAGCTGAAGCCTGAGCCATTTGGCATCAGAGCTGAACCCCCCAAATGTTACTCCACACACCCCCAGGGGACATACCCCACAGTTTGGAAACCTCTGATTTAAAGGTTCAGGTGGTATGCAGCAGGGTTCAGGGCACAGCATATAAACTCTGGCACAAATCTGAGAGGGCACGTGACCCCGCGTGACCCCGTCACGGGTTAGGTACACCCTGTCACAGGGTGTTGGGTCACATGTGGTCAAAAGAAAAGGCAAAGGCCGTACCACAGCCAGTTAAGTCCTATGCTGATGACCCTTACTATAAAACGTGGTAGTATTGCCCAGTGACAATAAAGACGCCCTTCCACTCAGGGCAGTGTGGTCTAAAGGCTAAAGACAATGAAGGAGCTCACTTCTGGGGTGCTGTGTGGCCTATTGGCTCATTGGGGAAGTGGGGTGCCACCTAGGGGTGTGTGTGTGGCGCTGAGGATAGGGGGACTTGGACCGTCCCTGCTCCACCAAGTCACAGTCCAGGACCCTGGTGGTGGTGGGGCTGTCCACCACTGAGTCAGTGGGGATCCCTGAAACACACTGACTGGTTCCCCACACTGGTTCACTCACTGGAGAAAAGACTAAATACCCTGGGCTGCTTCCTACCCTTTCTCCCTCAGTGATGCTCCACAGTTACCCATGGTCTCTGGGGTACTCAAGTGGCAGAGCTACTGCCAACACAGTCTCTTTTCTGGGCTTGTCAGGCAGCCTGCAGTCCGTCTGGAGCTCTGCATGCTGTGGTTCTGTAATCAGGGCCTGCAGCAGCTCCCTGGAGAGAGTCTGCATCATCCCACTTCAGCAGCCTGCCCAGACTGAGTTGGGCTGCTTCTTTTTATACTCTGCCTCCAGGCTGAGTATGCCCAGCAGAGTCAGAGGGGCAGGGCTTCCTGAGCCTGCAAAGCACAATTAATACTTTCAGGGCTGGTGCGGGATAGGTACACCCCATCACACACCCCACATGTTGCCTCTGGCACTTAGATGTAGTGGAAATAATTATATTTTATTATAAAAATAAAGATTTAAGAGATACTGAGTAAGGATAATGGAAACAGAAATGGTTACATATAAAACAAGAAATATAACATACTTCGAGTCTGAACTTAACTTTAACAAGCTAAAATCCTTGTCTAAAGTAGTTTCTCACCTAAAGCAATCTCCCAGCATCACCAACACGGTTGGGATCCATTTTTCTTGAATGCAAATAGCACTCCCTCAGTGATGGATAAAGATGTGTCCTTTTTATATTCCAAAAGTTCATTGTTCTGTACCCAGAATTAGTATAACCCCGGAGGTTTTGTCTCTGGTGTCTTCCCATCCCTGTCAAGTATCAGAGGGGTAGCCGTGTCCCTGTTTACTCCTTACACAGATTTGGCTTCCATTGTCTTGGCTTACAGTGCTTAAGTCCCATAGCTGACAGCAAGACAGGTAAATGAACTTCCTTTGACTCAAAACTTGTTTGTCAACCCTGACTTGATTTAGACGTATGTTTTGTACATATACACAACTTCTTAAATATCATCTGCACATATCTTTGTTTGGGGATTATGAGGATCAGTGTGCTCCTGGCTTTCATTTAAGATCTCACATTCTTTATAGATAAATACTGACAAAATACTGACAGCAATGTGCTGCGTGTAGTGAGTTTTTCAGGGCTGTCAGACAAGCACTTACAGAACAGTGAACCCTTTTGGCACTGAGAGGTTCTTTGGGTCACATGGGTGTCCCAGGGCAGCTCTTCCTAGACCTTATATGGGGGACCAGAGGAAAGAAGGCAGGCCCTGACATCTGCATTGTAACTTAATTAATACATTTTAATATTAATATGGTTTCTTTCCTGGTGTCAGTAAAATGTGTCAAATGACAGGGAAGTAGAATCAGGGATACTGTAGATGTAACCAAATAATGGTGACAGGAAAACAACACTTGGGCAGCTGCTAGCAGTTTATACCTTCTTCACTCTGTCAGGGTGTTACTAGAGTATGTAGCTGTATGGTTGGACTTATTCATCTTTTACGCCTCATGTAGTTCAGCCTGTCAATGTGGAGGAAGAAAATAAAACAATTCAGAGAAACAGAAAGATTTACATCTTGTATGATGTTAACAGCTGATCGAAGTGGGATGATTTCATTAAAACTGTAACCAACACAACTTTTATAACAGTCAGTACACTTCACCACAACCTTACCACCATAAACTATATGGCCTCAGCTGTATTGTATTCGATTTTCTTGTTCATCTGATATCCCTTTCACTATTTTTTGAGTTGTATTGTCAACAATTCTCTTTACTGTTAGTAAGGTAAACATTAGCAATAAGGACTCCACTCCTGCAAACACTTTTATATTTGAGTAACAATAAGCATATGCACAGGCCCTTTAAGTTTATTGAATTACTTAAATGCATGAGTGTTTGCAGAATCAGGGTCTATTTTTGAAGGGCTGTACTGTATCCAATACACCCATCTGAGGACAGTTTTCCTCAATGTTTACTTATTTATTTTATTTTTATTCTTTCCACTGATAAAACAAGGCCCTGATCCTGAAAAGTCTTAATCACATGCTTAACTTTACACGTGGTGAGTAGTTCCATTAAAATCAATAGGACTATTCGCAATGCATAAATAAGTACACTACGTGCATCAATGAGTTTTTGCAGGCCCAAGTTAACAACAGAGGTATACATAAAGTTGCCAATGACAATTGAAATATCATTATGCCTCATATTTTACATTGTAATTATTAGAGATCATTGGAAAACAATATCCATATCAGGGGAATTCCAACATTTCAATTTTTCTTTTGTCCCAAATGGTTTTGATAACATTGAAACATAGTATAAAATACAATATTAAAATTAATGATAGTAAAATAGAATACAACAGTCAAAACAAAATATTTCAATATCAGAAAAATGAAAGTCAAAATGAATTTTGAATTTTCCATCAAAAATTAAGTGAAAAATCAACACATTCCCACAAAATATTTACATGTAATCAAAACAGCATTTTCCAACAGAAAACTGTTTTGTGGAAATTTTTTGATCTGTTTTAATAACTAATTTATATTTACAGAGTCAATAAAAAGCATTAACATAAAATATTACATAGTATGATGAGAAAATAATTTAAATGGTATTTGTAAATGAATCCATCAGTTTACTTCATAAAGGGCTATGAAAATTAAAACAAACAAAAAACCCACAAAAAAGAATGAAGAGGAAGGTGAGGACAGGGAGAAAGCAAGTTCCAGATTCACAACCAGTGGAGACTTGAGGCCCAGATCCTGCAAACATTTAATCATGTACCTAAATTTATGCACGGTGGGCAGTTCCACTGCAGTCAACAGACTGATTCCCAGAGCCAGATCCTCAGCTTGTATAAACTGGCACTACTCCATTCAAGTCAATGCAGCTACTATGATTTACCCTGGTTGTGCATAAGTCATTGCAGGGTCGAGGCAGTAATATGAAAGTTACGTCTACAATGCCCTCCCCCATCAAAGGATGATGGTAACAGTCTGAAGTGACAAATACAAACAAATCCATTCATTTGATAGAGAGATGTCATTTTGATGAAATAAGGGCTCAGTTCTATAATCTTTCACTCATCTGAATAATACATCGCCAGACAATTTGTCCCATTGATTTAGATGAAGCTCTTGAACGACCAGGGACTACTCACATTAATGAAGGTAAGTGGGATGTAACTTTAAGTTAGAGCAAGGTGAAAGCTACAACTCACTGAATAAGTTTTCAAATTCTAAATCTGCATGGAGTACCAGAAAGGAAACTGATCCAATGGCAAAGTGACTTCTGCCCTATGTTGAACAGTATGACCACCATTTAAAGGCCAGGAATATGACCCAAGCATATGCATACACGCATTACTTTAGTTGCATAAGAGAAAAGGATTTTAATTGAATTAAGATGAAAGAGCAAAGAGTATAAAATTAATTTGATATTTCTGTGTGATGAAATACATTTAAAATGTTTTTAACGTATTAATCTCACATTTTGCTTGCTCCTGAAGCATTAGACTCACTGGTTGAAATAATTAAAAACACATTTATTGTTTCCTGTCCTCTGTGGCAGGATGAGAATCGTTGCTGCAAGGAATTTTTTTTAATTATCAAGATAAGAATAATGCAAACAACATTTATAAAACCTATGTTAATGCAATATTAAATGCCAATGAAACATTCACAAGTCCGGAAATGAAAAGTTAGGGAGCTCTTTGGCACATTAACTTTGTCCATATTATACGTAATGGAGATATTAGGGTAGAAATTTAATGGATAGTTTAATGATGAAAACATATGTGGCCAAGTTAATGTTAGAATGAAACCTTTTAACATTTTCATTTTCTGATTTTGGTCCTTGCAAGGAACTCTTGGTAGGTGGAACCCCACACTTAGGAGACCCATTAGAGCTAATGAGGATGTGCATGAGTACAGGGGTGCACCAGCATGGAGCTTGTTACAGGACTGAGGCCTTTTTTTTGTTTGTTTTTAACCTAATTATCATTCTTTCCTGCATTATAGTCCTGTTTCAGTAAGGGCCTTATTTTTTATCAATATTTTCCATAATTTTGAACACAAACTGAAGATACACAAAATATTGTACCTGTCCATGAAACTGGTGCATTGTATTTTACAGAACTTCATAGTGTCCTAGTCAATATATATCTTAATATTTAGAGAAAATATGTATTACACAGGTACAAAACTTAATTTTAATAAATGTAAACATTTCTTTTAAACTCAAATATTATTTCTCTTTAGTGTCTACCACACAGGAAGTTGTAAGTTCAGCTGGTTTTGAATTATCCATTAAAAATATTGTACATCTTTAAAATTACACACACACACACACACACACGGTATGTCTACAGTGCAGAAAAAATCCCACAGCTGGACCATGTCAGCTGACTCAGGCTCACCAGGCATAGGCTCTGGGGCTATACAACTGCAGCGTAGACATGCAGGCTTGGGCTGGAGCTTGGGCTCTGGGACCCCACAATGGGGGAGGGCCCCACAGCCTGGGCTCCAGTCCAAGCCTGGATGTCCTCACTGCAGCTTCATAGCTCCACAAGCCCAAATCAGCTGCCATGGGTCAGTCTTGGGTGTTTTATAGTGGAGTAGACATTTCAACCCCCACACCCCTCCCCACACACACCCCTGCCCCCCGCCCCCCCGACACACACACACACACACACATACACACACACTTCTTTCAAAATACCTCAAGGGATTTTCTTCCAAGTTTAAAAAAGAAATCTTTAGTTTGAGATAGACCAGGGATCGGCAACCTTTCAGAAGTGCTGTGCTGAGTCTTCATTTATTCACCTAATTTAAGGTTTTGTGTGCCAGTCATACATTTTAACGTTTTTAGAAGGTCTCTTTCTATAAGTCTATAATATATAACTAAACTATTGTTGTATGTAAAGTAAATAAAATCAGCTTGCGTGCTGCCTTTGGCACATGTACCATAGGTTGCCTATCCCTGTGATAGACTATGAAAAAATGTAACCTCAACAGGGGAATTTTTCACAAAGCTACGAGGAAATAAAGACAGGAGGTTTATACTAGGTTTAAAGTCATCTTGCAGCCTTAAGCATAGTATTTAATATTTTGTGGAATTGTGTGACACCTTACATTTTCTCCTGAGGATCAAAGCTTACTTTTCTGTAGTAGAAGTATATCTACAATAGGATAGTGATATTCTGTAAAAACATTGCAAGTCTGACTTTAACTCCTGACAGATGACCTATAAAACAACCTTATTCTTATGTCGTGCTTTTCATTAGTTGATTGCAAAGCCCTTCACAAAGGAGGTCACTATCATTATCCCCATTTTACAGATGGGGAAGCTGAAGCATAGAGAGGTGAAGTGACTTGCCCAAGATACGTGGCAAGCCAGTGACAGAGGTAAGCATAGAACTCAAGTCTCAGTCCCCATCCAGTGCTCTATCCTCTAGGCCAAACTGCCTCCCCATTGACTTCAGTGCTGCAGGATCAAGCTCTAGAAGAGTAACTAATGTCCATTTACAATAATTACAAACCTCACGGATTTGCTTGTGACTGTCCCAGATAAACTTTTTTAACAAAGTCAGCAAGAGTGAGACAGGTAGAGGACTTCTTTCTTTGGGACAATTGGGTGACTTTTTTACCTCTGACTGTTCCAGGTAAACACCTGATTAAAGTTTCTTATAAAATAAGTTGGCTGTAAATCATTAATAGGTTAGTGGAAGAGCCTCTCAACTCACAGATCAGGGCTATTAAAACTTCTTTGTTATAATCAATTTCAATTAGCTTTACCTTGTGACATCGCATATGCGAGATATGTGTATAGTGACTGATCACCACACATCCTGTCTTGTTAGTGCTTCCTTGTTTTGTGTAAACTGATTCTAATAATTCAACAACTGACAAAGGAGGAAGAGAGGAGGGGCTTAAAACAATTAGCAGAATACTGGCAGATGAAAGAGTGCTGTACACAATGTATTAGTTTATTTTATTCCCCAAGCAACTTCTTTGCAATTCACACCTAGTGTCTAGCATGAGGATGTACCTTTGATAGTCTATTCATTATCTGAAAGGTTATTATGGTTGGTGATCTTATTAATCAGACTCTGACCAGGAAAGGAAGTAAGGAAAATCATATACTGCAATTCAGAAAACTACTGCCTCCAGGGGACAACCTAGGCAAAATGACTCGAACAGGAAGGTCAACTAATCTAATTGGTAATAGTCTCATTACCTTGGAACTGCATATGAAGTGCCTGAGGCAGTTGGTCTTCTTCATAACGTTTTCATTATACAAAGATCCCAATAATCTGAGAGGGTGACAAGCTTATTGTATTAATAATAATATGAAATGGAAGCGTTTTGAACTGGCAATCCATATTTATTATTAAAGGTGTTCATGTAAAAGGCAAGGATGTACTAGTTCAGAGTATACAGTTGTCATTTATGAAAGAATGCTTTTATGTGTATTTAATATAAACCACTACATTAATGCAATGTTAACATTTCAGTTAAAATAAGACCATTTGTTCAAGGTCAAAGATAGGTAAGTAGTGTTATTCCCATTTTAGCAATGGAAAAGTTGAGGTACGGAGAGGTTGCATGACTTGCCCAAAGTCACAAAATTACATTTCCTGTGTCAGCTTGGTTATACTGAGTTTCTATATATTTATGGCATATACCGGTATTTTAAAACACAAGCAATGTGTTAAGCTATACAATTAATAAGGGAAAACAGAAAAAGAAAATGTGCAATACTGGGGAGTTAATATTGCTCTTGGAACTTTAATTTTAGCATTATTTTGTAACTTCAATTTAATGTCATTTATATGTTACACATCACAGATATTAACCAAATGGAAAGATTACCTTGTCAGTGTGTGTCAATTATTTTCAAAGGTGAAGAAGGGGCTGTATAGATCAGTACATCTGGTACGTGGAAAAAGCTTTTTATACACAGCCCAGTTTATGCACATTGTCAAACAGCATGGAGTGACTTGACACAGCTGGTTTTATTCTCTTTGATTGTACAGCTTCTCCCATGATGCCCTCAGCATTAGTGTTGGAAAAATCCTGCTTGGGTCAAGAACAAGAATGAATCATAGTCCCCTGCAAACATTTATTTGCATTATAGAACTACCAGACAATTGGGCATGATTGGCAGTTTCTGCTCAAAAGAGGCACCAGAGCTGGAATAGCAGGTGTGATGGAGGTCAGAACAGAGGATCATTGTCAGCGCTGCTGAAACTAACACAGCACTTGCAAGCCAGGAATGCCTGAGTTCTAATCACAACCTCTCTGCCTTAATTTCCCCCTCAAGACGGTGGGGGTAATACTACTTGCATGCTTACCTCAAAGGGGTGTTCTAAGGGTTAATTCATTAGCACATTCCAAGGACTTTGAATATTAAAAAAGTAAGTGCTAATCATTGTTATTACAGTAAATACCAGTCTTTGGCCCAAGTGTTCAGTCCACTTTCATGAGCAGAGGGGAATATAAAAGAGCAGGAGGCTGGGAGAGGCACAGAATATGGGAACAACAGCAGCTTTTACAGCCTGGAGCCCCCTCCTGCACCCTAAATCCCTCAGCCCCGGCCCCACACCAGAGCATGCACCCCCAGCCGGAGCCCTCACCTCCCCCACCCCAACCCCCTGCCCCAGCCCAGTGAAAATGAGTGAGTGAGTGAGGGTGGGGAAAGCGAGCGACAGAGGGAGGAGGGGATGGAATGAGCAGGGTGGGGCCTCAGAGAAGGGGCGGGACTTCAGAGGAGGAGCAGGGCAGGGGTGGGGTGGGGCAAGGGTGTTCGGTTTTGTGCGAGTAGAAAGTTGGCAACCCTAATCTGACCCCTCTGATACTCCTCCTCTCCATCTTCCATAAGATTGGTCACCCATTTCCTTTCCACGGATAACCTTTCCACAGTGTGACTTATTAATGTTGCCCTGGAAACTTTTGTATGTTACTAAAACATTGCCTTCAAGATAAATACTGCTTTGCCCTGTGCTGCAGTACAGTGGAGGAGAATTTAATTGGTGTGCAGCCTCTTCTTTATAGCTCAGTACACTCTTGCTCAAACCATTATGATTGGTTGGTTTTGAAATATAAGCAGACAATGCCACTTAACATATTGTGGGGAAGCTAATGAATGATCTGATTACTGAAATGAAGATTTGTTATTAGATCAAGGAAAGCAGGAGTTCATAGTCATGAATTCAGGCTATTTTTCAGCTTCAGTTTATTAACAGTTGCACATCAAAGGATAAGTCATGCTGTACTCCTAGCCAAAAGAAAGATTTGTTAAGAGAATGCATGAGTAGACTCTTACTTCTCTCCATTGCCATCTTGGTTACATACAACAGAACAAGGATGTCATTGTTTTTGAAAACTTGTCTTCATCTAAGCTTTCAGCTTCAAACCCCGGAGAAGGGACTATGGGGAAAAAAAAACCTGGTGAGGGTCTTCTTGCAGTTTTACTGAAACTATTCCCAGTGAAGAGGAGCCTGGATTCGTTCTCCTTTAAGTGAGCCACAGTTCTGCCCCCAAACTCTGCACATCCCTTGGGATCTGAAGGAGTCATTGGCCATTGGCCTTGTGACTCTACACAGGCTCTGGGGTCCTCTACCTGCACACCTCAATTTCCTGATAATGCTACATCGAATTTCTACTACTAAGATCCCATTTTTCCCCAGGAGGGCTCCACGGAAGTTGTAATACCTTTTCTGAGTAATCTCTGGGCAGGTTTGGGGATGGGGGACAGGTAATGATGCTGCCAAACACCTCTCAAACTAGGACCCCTCATTCTGCACCCTCTACATGGAGGGACCATGAGGTGCCCTTCTGAGTGGACAAGGGAGTTCTAAGCACAGCAATCTGGGGCTGACCCGGGCTATTAAGATTTGTTTGCTCTTTATTGAGCATTGACAGAGCATTTTACTATTTGCAAACAAAATAGATGTTATTACTGTATTATGTGACCTTGCAGCCTACTTATGGTGGGTTAGCACAACCAGGCAGAGACCCCAGACACGACCTCAGTAAACAGAAGTACTTGCACTTATTAGTGGAAGAGGGTACTGGAGTAACAACCTAACTGCTGCTGATACTGCTCTTACTGAAGAGTTTCCCTTTCTCTCAGATGAAGGGAGCACAGACACACTTCCTTTCAGAATTACATCGTGAGACAGGAATCCTACCCTCTAGGAGGAGTCACACCCTTTAGGGGCAGTCTGTGTGTAAGTCAAATCACGCCTTCTAAGCCAGCCAACACAGTAACTTTGTTATATTACACGTGAGAGCACATCTGCTTTTAGTTTTATCATATGCATTAGTATTTATTTTTTCTACTATGATTAGGTACAGATAACCTAAGATTTCCAAAGGGATCAGCACCTCCATTCAAAAATGTTTAGGGGGCTGCAAATGAAAAAGGTTGAAAACCACTGTTCTAGGAAAAGTGCAAAACTCTGGCCCTGATCCTGCCGGGCAGATTCTCCTGGGCAGTCACTTATGTTCATCGAGGCCCCTTTAAAGTTAATGGCACTCTGAACCGGTGCAAACATCTGATTGTGGATCAGATGACAGGATTATGGCCAGAGTCTGTATATTTTGATATGCTGTGTTGTAAATTGATCCACTTTTTTTTTTATCTTACAGCATAGCAATATCATTACCTACTGATAGGGTTCTCATATTGTAATATTCTTATCTGTTATTTCATAAGCATGTTTAAATACATTTCACAAGATTTTTAGGCATAATATTACATCCTACATTTAAATGATGTACAATGCAGTTGATGATAAGGAACTGAACATAAAGGATCAGCTATAAAATAGCTCTTATGTGACCTTGTACCGTGTTCCTCTGTTTCTTGCTTTTCAAACAAACAAACAAAAAACCCTTTTGGTCTTTCAGCTTTTTTTGTTTTGTTTTGTTTAAGTGCCTTCAAAGATAGCTATGCCCCAGTGCTCACACAGCAATATAGCAATGTAACTTCCCATTACACTGATGTAGCCCCACTGAAGTTAATAGGACCGCATATGTGTAACTAGGGTCAGAATTTAGTTGACAGATAGCAAAACAGTTCCACTATGAATAGTCCTTATTAGACCATTCTTCTGTTTAAAGGGGACCCAGCTGAATATCTATTTTCTCCCATTGCAGATGAACCGCAGGGACATAGAACAAACAGTTATTTCAGAATGTTTTGATATATTTTTCTATTGTTAATATGATTTGTTGATTTTCGCCTTGATCACATGCTGCTACACTAACTCATAAGGTAGAACATTGTTGTTATGCTTTTGAATCACTTTCATGTGTCCACCAAACATTTTCCTAACTCATTCTTTAAATGCTTTATTTTTCTCTCTCAACCACCCGTTGAGTCATAATTTAAGTGGGGGAACAATTCACCAGGAGATACTACATACAGTTCCCAATAGAGAGCGCCCACCGTTCTGCTGCTGTAGATTGGTATTCAAGCAGTGGTTTCTACAACAATTGCCTTTTGGCACTAGATGCACTTAACAGCTTCCCAGTATATCAGAACCAGAGATGTTTCTGCATTCAGAGTTTTGCAATCAAATTAAAAGAAAAGAGGGGATGGTGAATGGAGTCATGAAATGTGTACTGGAGCACCTTAATCTATTAGAACTGTTGTGCATTTCCAGTTAATCAATTATATGGTGCCTCTTCCTTTCCACTCACCCCAACTGTTAATGACTGCCATAGTAAATAAAGTTTTAAATAGTCTGCTAGGATGTTCACTGGTATCTTGCAGGCAGACTGAGTGGCTGCCAGCTCCTTTGCTGTCGCATCTTAGGGTCTTTCACTGTCTGAACAGCTGGAGGATAGCATATAACGCTGGCAAGCGGCCACTATCCCTCTCCACACCCCAATTAAAACCATGGCCACAGCAGAAATAGGGAGGCCCTGACAGCAGCTTCATTTTATTACAACCACCACCATTTTTAAAAATGAGATATTTAAGGCTAGGTAAATGGTTCAACAATTTTTTTTCTGTTTAATCCTGTTTGTTCAAAATTATTATTTGCCAAGTAATTTCTATGAATAATTCTCAATCTGTAGATTGTGCACAATGTTAGAAATTCCAGCTATGTTTGTTAGTTTTGATTAGAAATATAGGTCTCCATGCTATATATGAAGAGTGCAGCTCAGAGTCAGGTCTCTGGTGCAAATATTTGCATTTCTAAGCTCAGTATTCACTTTTCACTAATATTCTCCAGTATTCAATTGTGTAGAATATTCACAGAAATTGGAGCATGAAAACAATCAAAACAAATTTATGTAAATTTAAATGATAGCTGCAGAGGTGCCTTAGTTATTTTGCAGCATTTGATCTGTTCTAAAATATTTACAAACAAACTCAATGGACGTCACCTGTGAATAGATCTTTTCTAACCAGGAAATTAATATTCCATTCATACTGTTGAGTGGAAGAAGAAAGTTTTCAATATAGATGAACCAGAATCTCTCTCAAGTGTGATAAGAAGCCTCTTCAGCTTCTAGCACCTTTTCCCCAAACCAAATCTTTTCTGTACAGGAAAAGATCTTTTTTTAAAGTTTCCTCTTATAAGGAAAAAAGATTGCTAAACACTTCCAAATAGCTACTCCTGAAGCAATGTTACAGATAGTATTAGTAAATCCTTACCTGGTCATTTCCTATTCATCCTCAACCCATTAAACTAAAAACTTTACTATGCTGTTCTGGCAGAGATTAAAAGATATGACTACAAATGGTCAACACATACACCAGTTTAATGGCATTCAGTTGGATGATGTCTAAGCACCACCAATGCCCTCTTGAAATTCATGAAGGCCTTGATTCAGTAAAGTAAGTGTTTAAGGTCCCATTTAAGTCAGCGTGAATAGGATTTAAACACAAGCTTCAGTGATTTGCTTAAATAGGAGCAAAATGACTAACTTTTCTCTTAACCTAGGCCCTGATCGGGCCTTTTCTTTCCTTCTCTCCTTTTGTAATCTTTATGTTCTTCCTCTTCTCCTCCTCATGCTCCAGGAGTTGCATGCTAGACCAAACCATCAAATTTTTATTCCATGGGAATGTAGGGGTCTGTGACCGTCCGTCCCTGTCAGTCTGGGAGGGAGGCTATGCCACCTCGCTATTGCATACCTGTCAAGGCAATACTTAAGGTGGAATAAGCAGTCTGAAGAGCCCTGACTACGGTTGCTAGGCATCCAGTTTTCAGCTGGAACGCCTGGACAAAAAGGGACCCTGGTGGCTCCGGTCAGCACTGCTGACTGGGCCACTAAATGTTCGGTTGGCTGCAGTGGCTGGCTCCGCACAGCTCCCAGAAGTGGCTGGCATTTCCCTCTAGCTCCTTGGTGCAGGTGCAGCCAGGGAGGCTCCGCGCACTGCCCCTGCCTGCGGTGCCCGAGCACCGGCTCCACAGCTCCCATCGGCCTGAGGTAAGTGCTGCCTGGAGCCCACACCCCAAACCCCCTCTCACACCCCAACCCTGAGCCCCCTCCCACACCCAAACTCCCTCCTGGAGCCCACATCACAAACCCCCTCCCACACGCCAATGCCCTGCCCCAGCCCAGTGAAAATAAGTCAGTGAGCGAGGGTGGGGGAGAGCGAGCAAGCGACAGAGGGAGGGGGAATAGAGTGAGCAGGGGCAGGGCCTTGGAGAAGGGGTGGGGAAGGGGAGGAGCTTCGGGGCAGGGGCAGGAGGCGAGGGAAGGGTGTTTGGTTTTCTGCAGTCAGGAAGTTGGCAACCCTAGCCCGGACCCTCTGGGCAGGGCAGAGCAATAAACAGTCTTTCGCCTGGCCTCCTGACTCACGCAAATGGCAGACAAATGCAGTTCGCTTGAATTAAGGTGGGTAGACAGTCACCCCAGGGGTGGGGGGACCAAGATTCACCCTATTCCACCGGGTCCAAGCCCAGGGCCCTAACAGTGGCAGATGCTTCCAGCACTGGGTCAGCGGGGATCCCACTCAAACACACTGATCTGAATTCTGGCAACACCACCGGACTATTGTCTGGTGTCTCTGGGAATGTACCTTTGTCTCCTGGGATTCCTCTGTCTCTCTGGGCTACACAGCCAGTGGCAGCAGTCCCAGTAGCTCCTGCAGGAATTCATCTGTCAGGAGTCCCAGCACCTCCTCTGGGTCCTCAGCATTGGTAGATCTCTTCTCAGATGCTAAGCTCAGCATCAGGAGAGAGACATATGCCTCCTTCTCTGGCTCTGGCACAACTGAGCTGCAGAGCCCACCTTTCAAACTTCCTGCCACCAGGGGCGGCTCTAGGAATCCCGCCGCCCCAAGCACGGTGGCACGCCGTGGGGGGGGCGCTGGCGGTCGCCGGTCCCGCGGCTCCGGGGGACCTCTTGCAGATGTGCCTGCGGAGGTTCCGCTGGTCCTGCGGCTCCGGTGGACCTCCCGCAGGCATGACTGCGGAAGGTCCGCCGGAGCCGCCTGCCGCCCTGCCGGCAAAATGCCGCCCTGGCGCGCTGGGGTCTGGAGCCGGCCCTGCCTACCACACCTGCTGCTGCTGATGGGGGTGTGGCTTGCCTGGCTCCGCCCACCAGGGGGGCGGAGAGTCGTTCCTCCCCTTCAGTCTTGGAGGGAGGCCATGCCCTCTTGCTGCAGGGAAGAATGCTAAAGTCTGCAGTGTCATTCTTCATTTGATTTTATACAATGCCCACAAATTTTGCTGCCCCCAAATAATTTTTCAGCTTATTTTATGTTGGCTAATTATTTGTGTGTATATATATATATATTGTGTGTATATGTATATTAACCAATATTGATATTGGTTAATCTAAACTCTCTCTCTTCTACCTAAACAATTAAACGGACATTCTTCCCATGACCTCATCAAAGAAATCAAAGACTAACTTTTACAGAGCACACTTTCTCTCTTTTTTCTCAACATGTTTACCATCCTAGTTTCCTACCCATTACCTATTAGAAGAGCATAAACATGCATTAGTGACACACAGCTCACAATGTAGTCTGGTCTAAAATATTCAGTTTGATTACTTTCTAGTTGTGGCATGATCATTTATTCCACTGATGTTTCCCAAATTAATATCTGCCATTATGACTCTGGTCTAACTCAACAATTGTCAGCAGTGACCAAGTGCAGTAGATGTTTTTTCCTATAACCTCAATGGAATATATAGTCCATTGTGATGTGAATGTATCGTAGCAGTGGAGCAGGTAGTGAGGAGAATACTGATTTTTGGGGGGGGAATTCAAATTTTCCAATGCAGACCAGTAACACCCCTTTCGAAGCCACTTAGGCTGGTAACACAATCAGCTGACTATACCTGTCAATATATAAATCTTGCAGAAAAGAAGTAGGTACTGTTTTATTCCTCCTCATTGTAACCATGTCCTTTTTTGGCTGTATCATCAGGCATTGAAATTAGCAGCAAAAAATAGCATTTGACCTAGTACACTAAGACTTCTCATTTGAACAAGTCTGACCTCTCGAGTGAGTTGTATGAGGACTGAGACTATGACGCTTCTTAACAACAGGTAATTCTTATACGTTAAATACTGCTTTTTTACCCAATGGAGAGACCACATTTTGGCTATCCACTGTACTTGTCCAGGAAAAAGCTCCCCTAATGGTTTCCAGTGCAGAACTGACCTTTGTATTGTGTTTGTTGTCTTGTCTGTATGGTGGGGTATTTAATCTTGTCTGTTATGACCACTGTATTTGTCTGCTTTATGAGACTGACACAGTAGCCTGCCTTTGGAATTCTGAAAACTATCAATGCATTCATTCAAAAACATGTCTTCTAGCCAATGAGACAAATGATAAAATCTTTAAATTAGATTATAATGTTCACTTATAACCCCCATTTTCACATACTGAAATTTGAGCACACACATACAAATCCCCCTATCTCCAAACCAGAATTGCCATCCAAAATACTTGTCCAAAGTAATTTACCATGCCTGACACATGACCAGAAGGGACATCTTGCTGTGGAAGGTTAATGAAAATTCCTTCAAGTATTTGAGTTAAATAAGGGTAAAAAAATATACATTTTGTATTTTAAATCATTCTAGCCATGGAAGTACAACAGAAACAGTAGACACATGAAAGCAAATTTTTGTATGTAAACAGGGATTGGGACCCCTTTGCTAGGTTAGAAAAATAATTCCTTGATTTAACAACAGAGTTGGTCAAAACTTGTAATTTCCATTCCACAGGAAATTCTGACATTTCAAAATGTCCTTTCATCCTGAATAGGAAAAAGAGGTTCAATTTTTGTAATTAGCTGTGAAACAGTTTTAGAAAAAATTGTTTCAGGTCAATCAAAATATTTCATTTGGATAAACTCAAAATGCTTCTATAGTGGGGTGGTTACTCGCTCCAGCCCTGACAAGGTTAAGGCCAGCCCTGGGAGAGGTCTGGGACTGTAAGGAAAAGCCCAGGCTGCTTAGGAAAGCAGGCACAGCTGGGGCCATGCCCCAAACAGAGCAAAGCAGGTCCTTATAAAAGGCTGCTAGCTTGGTGCTAGAGTAGGTCTCTCCAGTTTTGGAGGGAGCAGGGCCTGGTTCTTGGTAGTAAAAGTACAGGGAGTGAAGCAGGGCTGGGGAAAGGCCAGAGGAGCAGGGGAGCTCTAGCCTGGCAACTCCCCAGGCTGCAGGGCCTGGTCCTAGGCCCACTCCTGAGGTACTGGGTGGTAGAGGAAGACAGCAGGTCCTACCCCCTTGCCTGTGCTGTCTGGCTCTTATACTGCAGTCTGCTCCAGGAAGCAGGGGCTCATTGCTGACTGGCAGTACCCACTCGCTGAGGCAAGGTGGGATTAGGGGGTTGGGGGTTCCTGGGGAGGGGAGACCCTGAGAGTGAGGGGTTACTGCCAGAGGGCAGCACCCCAGATAATTGGGCACTGGAGTCCTGGAGGGACACGGGGGGCCAAGTGGTAGCAGGACACTGGCCTTCAGAGGGTGCTCCAATGGCTGGAGAGCTAATTCCCTGAGATGACCAGCAGGAGGCACGGCAGGGGTAAGTCCCACACTGTTACAGCTTCATTTAGATTGAGTTTTTATATTTTATTTTTATATTGCATTAAAATTATACAATTATAAAATAAGATTTCTAAACAAAAATTATTAAAAACAAGGTTGAAATGGAACATTTTGTTTTATCTAAATATTCTGGGTTTTTTTCTAAACCAAATTTCACTGAAATCAACACGTTCCTAGTTAATGTTTCAGTTCTGAAGACACTGCATTTTTCAACATCAATATATTCTCTCAGAAAACTTTCAGCCAGTTCTGTTTAATAAAGTGATGCCAAGTGTGAAAAATGGACTCAGTACATACACAGAAGACAACTTCTATGTGTGGAACAGAACATAGCGTGTGTAAGGTACTGGGACAGGACACACGCTTTGCTGAACTTTCTGCCTCTTAAGTGAAACTATCCCTACATCTACCCAGCCTATTTATTCTCCCTGAAAGCTGTTCATCTGACTGTGTGATTGTCAGACAATGCCTACAGTTCAAATACTTGGTTATCCTGGGCTTTGCACCCCTTTGTAGAATAAAATAATGGAACAAATATTAAGATAAAAATAACAAACATCCATGGGACGGTGGAGTCATGAACCATAAAACTTGGACCATAAAACTTGCCAGATAAGATTTTGGCTAATTTGTGTGACACTTACTCACTTTGAATAGAACCTTACATCGTAAAATAAGTTGTGCAGTAAGGGTGTCAGAATCTGGCTCTTCAAGTACACATGAAACAAAATAAGTGTACTTTATGAAATACAGTAAAACTTTTCATACTCTCACAAAATCCAATCTGAAAAAATAATTCAAATTGAGCTGGATAGGAATGCTACCTTGGGGCTTGTAAGCCATCTGAAAAGACAAAGGAATACACATGGAATCTGGAAAAGGGATTAAACTGCATCTTAATGACATTCACCTATGATACAATATAACAAGGTGTTGTAAACACCAGTCAGAACAGAAAATAATGGAAACCTAGAGAGATTAGAAACATGGGCAGAGAATTCAAAAAGGAGTTTCCACTGGGAAAACTTCAAGCTAATATGTCTAAAGAAAGATAATCAGAAACACTTTAAAATGGGAGAGAAAAAGCTTGTAAGCAGTAATGGTGAGAGGGATGTAATGGTGTTAGTAGGCAGCAGAATAGTCATGGTTTGCAATGTGATATTGGTTTGTGGGGGAACGATGGAAATTTGGATTGCAGGTAAAAGGCATCATATCACACATCAGGCAGGTCAGAATCCATCTCTAGGCTTTGAAATTGTATTCCGTTCTGGGCAACATATGACCAGAAAGTACTAACAGAGAAAAAGCAGCAAAAATACTCACCAGGCTTGAAGGACTGACACATGAGGAAAAAAGGTCTAAATGTGACTCAATAGGTCTACAGTAGTAGTAGGGGCATGAATGCCAGTTCATATGGACATACTTGTGCTAGCTCTCATTGAGCTAGTGCACTAGAAATAAGTGTAGCTGCAACAGCACGCAAGGGCGGCTCCAGGCATCAGCACGCCAAGCGCGTGCTTGGGGCGGCAAGCCATGGGGTGCGCTCTGCCAGTCGCTGCAAGGGCGGCAGGCAGGTTGCCTTCGGCGGCATGCCTGCGGAGGGTCTGCTGGTCCCGCGGCTTTGGCGGACCTCCTGCAGGCTGCCGCCAAATCCGTGGGACCGGGGACCTCCCGCAGGCAAGCCATGGAAGGCAGCCTGCCTGCCGTGCTTGGGGCGGCAAAATACCTAGAGCCGCCCCTGACAGCACAAGCCGTGGAAGCATTGTCTAAATGTGCTGCATGCAAACCGGCCTAAACTTCATAGCCCACCTAGCCCATTCCATCATCACTGCTGCCTGTGCTACTGTGGCTTCTCTATTATCTTTAGAGCACTAGCTCAGTGACAGCTAGCATATGTCTATGTGAGCTGGGAATCACAACCCTAGCTCCAAGTGTAGACATAGCTTAAGAGGGATATGCAAATATTTGAAAGGTATACATGCCAAAGATGGAGAAGGAGGGCTTAATGTGGTACACAGGAGTATAACTAGCAGCAATGGGTTGAAATTAAGAAAAGAAAAAGTGTGGACTGAATACCAGAATAATCCTCCAGATAACATATGAGAGTGAGGAACAGTCATCCAGGGGAAGTGGTGATAGCTCCATTGCTTGAGATATTTAAAACTATACTGAAAAGATACCTCATAGAAAATATACTGTAGGAGAAATGGATTTAATACATCTTCCCAATCTCAAATGTCTATGATGAAGTAAAAACATTGGGGCCTGAAGAGCTGAAACAAAGTTACATAGCTGATTTGGGTTCAGACCATAGCATGCTCCTTGAATCCATCTCTAGGCATCTCTTTGGCTTGCTCCTTGATGACTGGAAAGCAGGTCCCAGGTGCAACTGTCATAGCTGTGATTTCCTGTCTTGTGTCCACACTCAGTTCCCTGAGCTCAGAGTCAGAGCAAAAGAGACAGTTTACTCCCTGGCCCTGCTCAGCTGGCAGGTGTCCCTTCTCCCTGCCATACTTTTCTTGTAAACACCATGCCAATATCTCTTACATGCACACATTCCTTGAAGCACATGTTTATTCATGCTGAGGGTAAAGGTGTGCAAACTTGGAGGCCCTGATGAGATAATCATAATACATATACCCGTGTCTTCAGGAATCATGCATTTATGCCTTCTCTCTTCTTTTATCCTTGAATTATAAAACCTTAGGGTAATCTTAACCTGGCAGAGTTGTTAACTAAAAGTCAGGTAGTACAAAAGTTTTGGCCCCCACAGCATTGTTATTTGAGTTGAGTGGCATGTCAGTGTTTTCTATTCCTTTACATCATGTTTAAATTTACAACTCAATGTATCTGCCATAAAATGTAGACTATAAAACATATGGGGATATGCAGAAGCACCACCAATGTGCCATCACCTTTCAATACTTTTAGTGAATTTTAACTGTGACATATTGGCAATGCGTGAACATTCTATCGACCTTGTACAAGAGAGAACCGACAAAGCCAGATTCTCCACCCCAAGGTGTTTACAGTCCAAGACCAATTCCCCCCATCTCTTTCCTCGAATCATGTGGATGATCTACTAGGTGATGAGGGGATCAAGGAAGCACTTTCCCCTTGACCAGTGCACAGCTACAGCAGCAGGGGAAGGAGAAGATCCCAGAGTGGATGGTATGGGAACAAGAGAATATGGCCAGGTAAGCACTATGGTAAGGTTGGCATCATGTGCTAGAAAAAGCAGCCATAAGCTGCACCACATAGCACGTTGGCTTCTCTGAGACATCCTACCCTCACTGAGGCTAGCTTTCACACTGCTCCCTTTCAGGATGCCTATGTGTGTCAAGAGAAGGATTTTGTGCTGGTTAGACAAAATCAGAGATGCAACGCATGCAATAGATGACTAGGTGATGCACGCAACCCAAAGTGGAGAATATCACTCCCCACTCTCTCCACTCAGTGCACAACATACCGGTACTTCTCTCTGTATTGGATTAACATTCACTTTGCATCTATTCAGAGACACACTTCCAAAGCACGGTGCTTGTCTGAACTACTTGTGGTGGTAAAAATGGACTGGTAGTATCAAAAGAACAGGCTGTTTTATGGAGATTCCCTGTTGTTTTGGCTTTTAGTCAGTTCAAAAATCCTGTCAAGACAGCGAGAATGCTAATAGAAGGGGTAATTCATATCTTCTGATCCCAATCAGAATGAAGTCATGCCCACATGGTAGGATGAGAATGAAAAATAGGGAAAAATTATTCAAGCGCTTTCAAACCAAAATAAGTCCTCACATTTTGGACAAATATTTGAGTGGGTGAGGCATGCAGATCTGAAATACTTTCTGCTATCCATCCCTAATTTCATTTCCTATCTCATGTTGTGATCCAGGAAGCCAATGCTCCAGCATGAGTAATTTTATCACATTCCAGATCTGCAATGAATAAAGCTATTAACTTTTATGGTGTGCTTTAGTTTTGCCAAATCTTGCAAATGTCTATTTTTTGTATGCGTTGTCACTGTCAGGAGTAACAGCTGACAGTGTAGGAATATATGCCAGTTACTAATGCAGGAAGAAATAATAGTGCCCTTTATTCACTCTATAATAAGACCTCATTCCAGTTTAAATGTGGTTAAAATGTAATTTAATCTGAGCAGGAGATCATAATGAGTGCCTTATTCTTGACTGTTGCAGTGGGGATGGACCGCCTACGTTAACAGGGCTATTGCATAAAGATTTATGAATGAAATTTACTTTACAGGGTTTTGGCAGGACTTGATTTTCAGAATCTCTTGTTGGATTCAATCTCATAGGAAAATATGCTACGGGAAGGAATATTAATAATGGTACAAAATGTAAACAAAAGTAATTTCATATGAGAGATTGCCCAAGAGCTGTACTTGTTGAATTAGAGTCCCTATTGCTAGTCTAGTATATATGAAAAAAATGAATTAGATGTTCTTGGTTTAAAAAGAAAAAGAACAAGCCTACCAGCATTTTATTATATTTGCAGACTGTTCGAATGACTTGCGTTTACAGTACTTTACTAATAGCATGCACAGTTTGTGAGATCTACACCTAAGAAGTGGATTATATATTTAAAAAGATAAGTGTGTAGCAGAGACAGGATTAATACATTATCCTGATCAAATTTATTTAGTAACATAGAATTCCTCCAGATGGCTTTGAACAAGTAAGATTTTAACAGCAGCACTTACCAAATCTCCCTAGATAACTTTCTGCCTCAGTTTGAGTATCATTTGAGTTTCCTCACAACATAGTTGTCAACTGTTCTTGACCAAAGCTCTAGCATAGTTGTTGCTCATTCCAGTTACAGAAACATGGTTGTTCTATAGTATAGACAGGAAGATATAAATATAAGAGTGAATGTTTCTAAACAGAAGCTGTCACACTCTATCCCTCCTCCAATGCCATAGAGGACAATTCTACTTCTGTAAATAAGGAGAAGCCCGCTTGTTGTTGTTGCTCGGGTTTAGATACAGACAGCCATAGTGCTCATCTGATTTAATGCATTCAAAGAGTTGAACTGTTTTGCTAACTACTCCCACATCGTCCAACAGTGACTTTGAGAGTCTGTGTGATCAGATGCCAACATGCGGACCCTGGGAAGGAAAGTCTGAGACAGAGGCTATCTACAATGATATAGCTTCTGGTAAATGGAACCAGGAGCTGGACAAGGAAATTGCAGTAAAACTCATTGAATCTGGTACCACCTGACTGAACAATCTGTTATCTGAGGAAATAAAGCCAAGTGTCACTGAGTGCAGAACCACGACTAGAAGGCTGATAACTAACACACCACCTGATCATTTCAGCCAATGAGCTGGATGTACCGTAATTCCCAATACAAGGCCAGAGAGGAGGAAATGGAAATTGTCAAGGTAAGAGATGAAAGCTTTTGACAGTGACACAGGAGAAGAATTTGGCAGCTTTTGGGAGATGGTGTTGAGCAAAATCTGTCAGGATTTAGTGGTATAGTGGATGAGGGTGAGAATGGGGGTGCAGAAGATCTAACTCAAAAGTGACAATGTTGTGAGCTTACAAAACAGGGAGTATAGTGGACTTGTCATTAGTGTTTAAGAAAGAAATGTTTGAGGAGAAAAATAATTTCAATTTTTAACATTGTAGGTTCAATAAGGTGACTTCAGAGCATCCAGGATGAGATTTCAAAGAGACAATTGGAGGTGCAAGTCTGGATGGAAGAGAAGAAAGGTCTGCATGCTGTTGATGGTAGCTGAAAACATGTTGCCTATGAAAAGAGTGGACAGGCAGAAGACAGTGATCCTATAATAGCCCAACCTGTTCCCTTTACTCCCCTTGGGCAGATCTTTCATTCTGCTTTTTCCCTGCCTTCGACTTTTCAAAAAGTTCTAAATATTGCTACATCAGTGTGGATAACATAGCGCAGAGCTTCATTAAATTGCAAATAGAAAATTCACCCTGAGTGAGACACAGGTCACTGTAATTCACATCTGTGCTATACAAAGGACAGTTCTTAGTTTTGTAATAAATATAATAGAAATCATAAATAGAGGCTGAAAAGATTAACACTGAACATCTTGGTTATACTTCATGTGATTGATTCTCCACTGCCCTTCACATTGTGCAGCCATTTACCCCTGTTCAAAGCGAGTATAACTTGCTGCAAAATCACAGGCATAGAGTTTTATACCCACTTGGTACAGATGTAAGTGGCTACACAAGGTGAAAGACAGTGGGGAGTCTGGCCTCCATGTTGTAACTGAGTGAACTTTAGGGCCTGAAACATTAAAGAGAGGAAAAACTGGGATCCCCTATGTGATGAGTTTGTATTTATAGGTTCCCAATTCACCATTTATCTACTTCAGATTAGACACTGGTGTAACTCCATTAAGCTCAATAATGTGCTTGTACTTCTTTACCTGTAACTGCGTGGGCAAGCATATTACATACACTACTTGACTATAGGGATGCAAATTGGAGCTTCGTGGACTCATGGGCATTCCACCCAGGTGGATGCATCTCTAGTAGAGGTGCAGGTGGTGTCAGCACTGCCACTGTCTCCAGGAGACGGGCAACTTTATGGTACAGCTGGAGTTCCATGTGAGGCTCCAATTGTGCTAACTGAGAGCATCCTCCGCCCTCATTGAGCGGGCCTCACCCAATGTTGTGATGCTTTGGGGGTTCACCCAGACTACTAAGGGGTTATATCACTACCTGCCTTGTAACCTGGGTAGCTGTATGCTGTGCTGCTTTGCCTCAGAGTTGTGACACCAACAGGCTGCTCACAACACAATGGCTTCCACCAGCTTGGTTACTCCTTGTAGGGTGTCACAAACACCCCTTCCAGTTCCAAACTGTCTCCCCTGCAGTGTCCAGTTCCTGGACACATACAGAAGTTAACAAGTTTGCTGCCTCCAAAGACACAGAGCACACCCCAGCCTGGTAGTTTGGCTGAGGAATTTACCTTTCAGTGTAATACACAGCACTGAGATGGTCTAGTAATCAAACAGGAATAGCTTTATTAACACAAAACAGATAGTTAAGTGATAAGTAAGAATAGAAGACAGATATGGTTACACTAAAACAAAACAAAACATGCTTTCTAGTGACTCAGACTTTTGTCATCTTTGTTTAATCAAGTTTCTCACCTGTACTCAGCTCTCAGAGACTTCAACCCCTTTGTTTGAAGGATCCAACTTTCTTGGTTACAATAGTTCTGGCCCCCTGTCTTCATCCAGTGATAGATAACAAAATGGCATTTTTTCTTCTATTTATATCTTCTTAAATTTCATTGTCTGAAGTTCAAAACTCCAGGCAGCTTTCTGGGGGGTGCAGCCTCCATCCCTGTCGAGATTGTTAAGTGGTCATCTGCCCCGACTTGCTCGCTGTTGGCTTTGTTTACCTTACACGTAGATAACCTTTTCATTGTGTCTGGTCTCACCTTGCTTGATTTATACTGGAGACAGTCAAGCCAGCAAAACAGCAGTTCTTTTTCTAGCACAGGCTGAGCTTTGACACTGCCAGCCAAACACATTTTAGGAACATATTTCCAGCACATCTCTTTAGTTCTTTATATACCACCTGGACATACATCACTCAATATTAATGACTAGCATGTTACCAGTTTGCATATGACACCTTACAGGTAATAACAGTGAATTGGAGGCAAGGAGTGTGTCAGGCCTGCTGAGAGTTATGGTTTGATGTTCCCTCTGCCAACTGGTGTTTGAGGAGCTTCCTGGATTACATCCATCACTTTTGGTGTCATGCTGAGCAACTTCAGTACCCTACCAGAAAAAGGAGTCATGGGCACTTTGAACCACTGCTAACCCCTTCTAACTAGATTTCCTGCTCCCAAGGGCCTGAGCCTCTATGGATATCACAGGGACAGAATCAGCCATAGGATGTAATTATAACTTAAGAACTAAAGGCTTAACTACTTTTTTTAATATATAAAAAAAACTTTCCTCTGAGGTCTGCAGAAAACAAAACTTCATAAAATGTAAAGCTAATAAAGTGGATGCACAAACTCCCCAAGGATTTTTGTGATCTGTTAGAATCCAGAATGGATTGTGTGGAGGATAGATGATAAATAAAAATCTATAAATGTTTCAAAGTAAAAAAATCAGTCTGTTTATTTAGCAAAAATGGAAATATTAATGCATTTTGCCGCATGGAAGCATTATCTACCATGGATGGTTAGGGATGCTTGCATGATTAAGAGTGATAAATGAGACGCAGTTACAAAATAATTGTTAGGTTATGAGTGTACCTAGAACCTGCATACATGGATGACAATATTAAGTCTATCACAATTTGTTATTAAGCAATGTATAAGTGAGATGAGAGCACATAAGTATTTAAAAAAATATATTAGAAGGGCTAGTCTCGACAACTGACTGGTGCCAGTGATCCACCTCTTTTACAAGTTATAATATCCTTAATTTCACTAGGTGTATTACAAAGACACTAGTATTTAATTCAAATGCAGCTTTTTATACATCCTAAGCCTTGGATCTTTTAAATGTACACTGTATAATTCAAGTTCCTTCATAGCCCTTCATCTCATGTGGATGCAGCCAATAACCTATTTGTGGCTTTGCAGGGCAGATAGTTTATCATCATTTCCTCCCAATGATACAGCAAAACGCAGAAGGGTGCCTAGGAATCTCTAACCAAATTCTCCACAGGTCCTGGAGACTGGGGTCAAGCCAGGCAGCATTGCTATGTTAGCTGAGAGTTTACTGGGGAGAAGCTGTTTACACTTTGGGATTACTGTCAATGTCCTGAGTTTTCCTTAAAGGGTATATAGCCTGTTCTGGCTATGTACCAGCTTGTTAGTTTCTAACATTCAGACATTCTTTAAGAAACACTGTTACTTGGTGCCTGTCTCTGAATCAGACTAACTGGCTAATCTGCCTTCAAACCAGGGGGGAATCTGCTTGCTGGTTGGCGTATTGGTTTTCTCTCCTTCTAATCTAGATGTAAGGCTCTCTGTGGTATAGTTGGGTCTGGTTTCTAAGTAATGTGCTCTGTCTAATGCTCTTTCAAGTGCACCTTACTGCTGCTAGAGCTGCAGGAGCCCCAGTCCCTGGGGAATCAAGTTTGCAGTAAGTGCAATGGCTGCTAATGCTGCTTGCAAGTAATCAATTCAATAGGAGGACTTGATTTACAATGTTGGGGTCTGTCTGTCTTAAAGTACTGGAGATGGAAAAGGAGCCAAGCCAAGCTGAGGGAGTTTGACAATTCCAGCCTCAGTGCCATGTGCCAAAATAGTCAATGATTTTTTTGGGTTCTTTGTATAATAGCTGTGCTCACAGTGTGCTTTAAAATGGTGCTACACCAACTCCATAGCACTTAGCTTGAGTCACCTGGGAGAGAGAGAGAATACAAATAGTTAGATGAGCTCAGGGAAGCTATCATCCCTCCTTTGCCTATAGTCAGGGCCGGTGCAAGGATGTTTCATGCCCTGGGCGAAACTTCCACCTTGCGCCCCCCCCCGGACCCCCACTCCCACCCTAAGGCGCCCTCCCCTGTGGCAGCTCCCCCCCTCCGCCCTGAGGCGCCCCCCTGCCCCAGCTCCCTACCCCCCACCCTGAGGCACCTCCCCCGCCCCAGCTCACCCCTGCTCCGCGCACGAGCATGAGCACCCCGAGCACGCTGTGGCTGCTTCACTTCTCCCGCCTACCAGGCTTGCAGCGCCCATCAGCTTAGGGGCCGCAAGCCTGGGAGGCGGGAGAAGTGAAGCAGCCACAGCATGCTCGGGGAGGAGGCGGGGCAGGGGTGAGCTGGGGCGGGGAGTTCCCCTGCGTGCTGCCCCCCACCTTACTTGCTGCAGGCGGCCCTCCCCACGCTCCTCTGCCCCAGCTCCCTCCGCCTAAATGCCCGCGGCGACCAGGGCAGCTGAAGATCTGGCCGCCACGGTCACTGCCGAAGAAAATGGCGCCCCCCAAATCCCAGCGCCAGGCGGTCGCCTAAATGGTTGCACCGGCCCTGCCTATTGTAGATGCAGAGAGGACAACCTGTTTTGTTACCAATTCTAAACTCAGCTTCAGCTTCTTTTCCCCACTGCTTTGATACACTGGGAATCAGGAACTTGAACTTTCCATTTTATGAACTCTTAGCAAACTGAATTTTCCTTGCCTGGTTCATCCACAAAGGTACAGTAAATAAGAGAGATTACAAGCACTAGGGCTAAAAACTGAAGAAGTGAGAACACAAGAGACAAGGGGAAGGACATAGCATTTTCTATTCTATCCATTACTGCATAGAACATATAATTCTGTAAACTGTGCTACCCATGGTTCACTGGAATTTCTTTGCAGTTGTCTGGAATAACCTAAAAGTTGAGTACAGACCTAGGCACCTAGATCATCTTATTATCCATTTTGCATCTTATTCATTACCTTCAGCATGGTTTTGCCTGGACAGGAGAATGAATACACATTGCAAATACCATTAAATAAAAATGTATTTGCTCTGTATTAATGTATCCTGTGCATTTCATGGCTGGGTCCCTCTGAGATGTCTCCAATGAAGAAAGACCAGAATAAGGGCTATTATCCACTTCAGGATCTGTGTGATGCTAATGTTTTGCCTGCTTCTATAATTTTATCTGGTTTCTGTTGCTTTTAAAATGGGACATGTTCAGACCTACTACTCTAGGTATCTGTGTTATCCTCTCAGTGCTGACTAATCCATCCTGTCTCCAATCTTGCAAACTGTAGATGAGTGTCTAGGAATGAAAGTGTATGTTTATTCCTTTGTATTAGAGAACAACACCAGACCTGCTTCCTAATGACCTACAGTAGGTGAGTTATATTATGCTTGCTGTGTTAGAATACTTAAACAACAGCACATTTTCCATTGATCCGACATTATGCTGTTTCCTGAAATTATCTATGTGGGAAATAAAAGATGGAATGTAAGGGCGGAATGAGCTTCTCATGCAGAGGTAATGTTTGAATTCCCAGGTTTGCATTAGTGAACATTATTCTCCATAAGCTGTTTGTGGCAGATATAGTTGAGCAGCGAGAGAGAAGCTGGATAGAAAATACTGCACTGAAGCTGTACCCTGAAGAAGAAGTAAGATAGAACAAAGTTGAAGTCTTTAGATGAAGAGATAAATATCAAACAGTACTATTCTAGCATAGACTACATTTATTTTTAATGGGCACTGGCTCGTCATCAGCTTGTTAACATCGGAGTCTGCTCAGGTCTTAACTTAAATGCACAAATCTGAATTTCTCATGGGTAATCACAGGGAAGGTATTACGGAAGTAGTGGTACTAGTTGTACACTTCAGTAGGTTAAGGACTATTGAATTCCTATTTAAACACTGGCTTGGCTCTCTCTTTTCATCACAGGCTACAGAACAGAGTTAGACATGCACAAGAACCTATTGGAAGGGGGGAAAAAAAGGGATGATAATGATGTGGAAATGATCCTGAACAGCATAATCCTGAGGTTTCACATATTGAAAATGCTGTCGGTACACATGAAACCAAGAGTGCAAGTGTCAGCTAGGAAAATGAGAGCAAGCAAGGAGGAGGTGGTAAAAAGGGAAACAGTCTCAAAAAGCAGCTCTGAAAAAAAATACTACAAAAACATTGATTGGTAAATTCATTGTCTATTGGGTTTGCTTGGGCATGGAAATTACTAATGAAATTGATGAGTTCTCTTTGTACAGAGCTGAATTACAACATGAAGTAATTTTTACTCTATTTAATGCGAAAGTAGCATATTCTTTTCCTCTTGGCTCCAAAGGAGGCATCAGAGAAATAAAACAAGAAAAAAAGATGAGTAAGGCACTTAGAGGTTTACTGGCAGAGCTATGTCAATTAAGGGTATGATTTTGTTACTGGCAAATGTATGCTTCTAAGAGCCCTAGTGCAGATGCCGTTATGGCAGTATAACTGTGCTTACAGCTGTATAGCCACTTCTGTACAACAGAACTGCATCTGCTAGAGAGCTCTGCTGGTATAACTATACTAACGAAACCTTCCTAGGGTAGGCAAAGCTTCAGTAGCCTCAGACCACAACAGTGGGGTCTTGATCCAATAATACAAGTAATATATCCCAGGTGAAAACCCATGGGAAAATGGCTGGGTTGCATTTACAAGGCCAGGGAGCAAGTGTCTTCCTTTGAACCTGACTCCTTAAGATACTAAGGGGGCATACTAAGAAGAAAGCAATACAAAAGAAGAAGTCAAATAAAGTACGCTGTCTCTTCCACTATTCAGGGATACTAGGGGTTTTCTAGAGACCACTGCCTGCATCACTCAAAGATGGGCAGGGGGAGCTTGAGTGTTACCACCACATTGCATTGCAAGAAGATAGTGCTTAGGGGCTTCTTGGGCTGTCCCAAACCAATACATAGACCCAGTTTTTGGAGGGAACTTTTAGGTTTTTTGATACACCTGGAAATCAACAGCACCTGCCTTTGTCTGAAATACACATAAGTAATGTCTCAGATTTCTAGGGATGTGGCCTAACACCTGATTGTCATACAGTGAGAGAAAAAGCAAATCCAAAAACACAGCTGAAACAAATGTATTGCCTATAAATACGCACCAAATGCATCCTTTGAACATGTTAGTTTTTGTAGTATCTCCACCATTTTCTGTAGTAGCAGGTTGTCATCCATCCTTCATGGGGGATTAAAAGTAGAACTGGTCAAAAATTTCCAGAATACTTCATTTACCAAAAAATGCACTTTGGGGTCAACCTGAAACTATCCACTAATTTGGCCTGATTAGTTGTATCTGGAAAAAATTTCAGGGCCAGCTTTGGAGGTGTGTGTAGGGGGAAGATAGGGGAGAGAATTTTCCTCTTATAACCTTTAACTCAGCAGTTAGGGCACTTGCCTGGAATGTGGCAGACCCAGATTTCAGTCCTCCTCCATAGAGTGGGGATCATGGCTGATCAGGTCTAGTGAGTGGAGCCAAAGTCAGACCTCATAGGTATAGCTGGAGCCAAGGGCCAGAGCTGGAATTTGAAACCAAAGCTGAGGATCAGAGATAAAGTCATAAGCTAGGCAAAGGAGCAGGATCTATCATAACAGCCAGCTGGGGACCCACCTAATTTCATGGATAACTTCCTGGTGTCCCCTCTAGGCTTAAGGAGTGCACCTGGACCAATCAGGTGCTCTCCAAGCACTGCCAATCTGGGGGCAGCATATACAGTGTTGCTTGGTTCCATAAGTATCACAGTCCACTATTGTTGCTCTGCCAGAAGGTAGCATAGGCATGGCAATCACTCAGAGACAAGCAGGCCCAGGTTACAGCCCTACATATCCTCCCACAGAGACTTGAACTCAGCTCTCCTACAAACTACGTAAGCTCCCTAACGATCAAGCCATTCTAGGGCAGGTCTTTCTTAGTTTCTCCTGTTGAAGCTGTTCCACTTTGTATAAATACTTACATATTCACTGGAGCAGGGATTGGAACTCAGAATTCCCCCAGTAGTAATAATGGGCCAAAAAGAAAAAGAGGATGACTATATCCTGGTGATTAAGACACTCACCTGGGAGGGAGTGAATCAGGCAGAAAGAGAGTTGAATCTACACCCCTTCCCTCCCAGGTGAGTATCTGAAGCACCAGACTATTTTTCTCTCTGCCCCAATGAATATTTAAGTATTTATACAAAGTGGAACAGCTTCAACAGGAGAGATTGAGAGTTATTTGCCCTAGAATGGCTTGATGGTTAGGGCATTCACTTAGGGGACAGGGAAAGGAAAAGACCTGAGTTTAGGTCTCTTCTCCAGAGTGGGGATTTAAAGCTGGGTCTCTAATAACCCAGGCAAACACCCTAATCACTGGGCTAAAGGTATGGTTGAATAACATGTCCTCCTCCTCCATATGTTTTTCAGTTTGCTGAGTAGTTATCCAACTCTACTTGAAAAGTGATTTATTTAAAAAAAAAGAGAGAGAGGAAGTTTAAACAACTAAAATTAGATTTTTTTTAATGACTAAGGTTTTATCCCATCTAAACAGTGAAACTTGATGCCATGGACTGGAATCCTACTGTGCAAAGAGATTATAAATCAATAATTGCAATACAATTAGGTTTATCAGTGAAAAGCACTATGAAGTCAGATTCCTGAGACTGTTTAACATACTCTACCTACAGGAATAATAAAGTTATGAGGTGATTCTGTGCAGATGGTTTTAGTTGCCACAATGACTTGATAATATAAATCTAATTATAGTCAACTCAGATTGTTTCAGGGATTCAGACAAAACTCCTGTTTCACCTAAAAGCTACTGTCTGTTTTGGATGTGTCAGTCTTTTGATCTTCATGGTAACCGATGAATCCTTTGGTCAGTGGCAATAGCCGATCACTGAAACATCAACAGTAAACAACCCATTTCAGCACACCAAATCTGGGAGCTGCAGAAGTCTGATATATAGTATATAAAGGTAGATAAAATTCAGAAGTGATCCCAGCCAGAAGGAGCATGTTTGTATAATTTTTGGTGGTGCCCAGAATGGGTCCAAGTCCCATCCCCCCACACCTGCCTTGTAAACTGATATATATTTTTAAAAATAATGTAAAAATGTGATGGCTCAGGGGGGCTGGTAATGAGGGGTTTGGGGTGTGGGAGGGGCTGAGGCAGAGAGTTAGGTTGCAGGGGTGAAGGCTGTGGGGAGGGGCCGGGGATGAGGGGTTCATGATGTAGGAGAGGGCTCAGGGCTGGGGCAGAGGATTAGGGTGTGGGGGGATGAGGGCTCTGGCTGGGGATGAGGGGTTTGGGGTGCAGGCAGGCTGCCCTGGGGATGGGGCCAGAGAGGACTCCGCCCCCCCCCCGCCAGCCTTCTCCCCGCCAGCAGCAGCGAGGTCTGGAGGAGGGGTACCCCCTCAGCACACTCACCCCGCACCACTGTCACTGCACATGCTCCTAGGGTCCCTCTCAGGTCCAGGAAGCCCCCTCACCTCCCTTGTGGTGGGTACCGGGGGGAGGCTGCCATCACATGTGCAACTCCTCCCCTGCTGCTGCCCCTCACTGTAGCCTCACTGGGGGTTGGGGATGTGGCTGCCCCTTGCCCCGCGTGGGGCAGGAGCAGTGACTGCGGGTGGGGGGACTCCCTGTGCTGGTGGAGGGTCCTGCCAGAAAAGGGAAGGTTCTGAGGCAGAAGGGCAGGGGCAGGATCAGCCTGCCCTGGCACTAGTGAATGGGGGCACTAGGAACTTGCAGCAGCAGTTGGTGCCAGGAGCCAGCAGATCAGAACGCAGCCAGTGTGGAGCTCCAGGCAGGGATGTTCCGGGGTTCATCTTTTTTATTTGATCCAGGGTCTCTCTTCAGTTTTCTATTTCTAGAACAACCAGCAACAATTATAGTCTGTATTAAAGGCAACATTTGGCTTTAATTATGTGTTTACAACTTCTATTAAAGTCAGCAGAAGGCCCACATATACATCCAAAGCCAGTTAAAATGTATTTTTAATTTAGAGGATTACATCAATCGAGTACTAGGCATCGATCTCCAGGAGGATAACCATATGTGTTTAAATTCATCTGGCTGCTCATTTTTATATCTGTCACCAATCTACCAATTCATATACCAATCTACAACATTTACATTATCCAACAGCTTCCCATTTTAAAGGGTCACTTTTTCAGCTAGTAAGTTATTGGTTGCTAGCAAGAGTTTTTTGTTATGATTTTGCTTATATCCATTGGGATGCTTTGTACTCCCCATTAACCAGTAAACAGAGAATGAACTCTTTCACTCCTTCCACCTGGTAAGATCATCATCACTTCCCCATTCTTCTTAAAAGCCACAGAAGACACATAGGCTTTACAGTGGGCCCTGAAGATCAGCAGGAACATGAAAGGAAACAAGTATCCAGTTCAATGAGATAATAGGGGGACTGAGGAGTACAACCATCCCATTTGGTGGCCTTAAGGCATAAATGTGGTGCCTTTTCAGGCCACTAGATAAAATTGAAGGTGGTGCCAATGTGACCTTAAATACCCCTGTATTCACACCTTACACCCTGAAGGACATAAATCCACACCGTGTAGAGGTCAAGCATAGGAGTTTATTACACACACCACTGGCGGAGTGTCACCTTGCTTATCAGGCTCAGAGATACTGCCAATCAGTTGATTACAATAGAATATATAGATTTTTCATGGGTGGGGGTAAGTGATGGGCAGGGCCGGCTCCATGGTTTTTGCTGCCATGATCGCGATTGCGATCAGTGGCACTTCGGCAGCAGCTCCACCATGCCACTTTCTTCTTTGGTGGCAATTCGGCGGCAAGTCCTTCCCTCCAAGAGGGACCCGCCACCGAATTGCCGTCAAAGAGCCCGACGTGCTGCCCCTTCCCCTTGGCAGCCCTAAGCACCTGCTTGCTGAGCTGGTGCCTGCAGCTGGCCCTGGTGACAGGGTAGGCAGTTCCACACCCCGGGATAGGTTTTGCAGCAAGACAAGATTGCACAGTAGCCAATGGTTAACAGGTTACATAATGTCTCCGCCCATGGTCTCAAGTTAACAAGTTAACATTTAATTAATACTTTGATAAAATGTTATTAGTATAAAATATATATGTTGAATTCTGATTTGGGGTCCATAGAAATGGAGTAGCTCCTCTGATTGTCCAGCAGATACGTTCTAGGGGTTATAGCAAAGAAACAGTGAAAGTATATGGCAATAAAGATTGTCTTCTTTGTGTCTAAAGGCAGGCATTGGTCCCTGGGAAGGGAGGCGGAAGGATGCCATATCTTATACTGACGTGCCAACTTTTCATAAACTCAAGGTTGGATTTGTGGGAAGAACGTCTCCCTACAGAAGAGACTAACACAATAGGAACAGGGATCCTTTGTTCAAACTGCAAGTCTGAATAAGACACAATTATTTACTTCTTAGCTCCAACACCTGGCAATTTGCTGACTAGTCTTATTTTAGCAAAACAAGATTATCTGTTTACCCCAGTTTTCTCTTAGCTAATCACTATTTGCTAGGCCTCTGGTCTCTTGACCATACTCTGAACTTTGGGTCTGGAAAAGAGCTGGCACAATCCGTATAACAGGTTGTTACATAAAATGCACATGGATTTTAACCCTTCACACCCTAATAATCTTACAACAAAATTAGCCTTGTGATGTACCATTTGAAAATTAATAACATGCTGGTCAATAAAATCATAGTAAAATGTATGTAGAAACATATGTCAAGTTATGCATTCCCCTGTATGAAGTTACTAGCACATGTTCAAGACTAGACAGCCTTACCTAGATAAAGATGTTAAACAGACCTATCCTAAACAAAGGAATGTGAGTTTACCTCAATCTACATAAGCAGTAAACAGGGCCATCAAACTAACAAGAGGAGGAGATTGTAGGAAACAGAACAATTTTCTCTTTAGCAAACAACAAGGAAAGAAAACAGCATGAAACTTTCTTCAGACCCCATGTTGCCTTCCTCACAGTTTGAATAAACTTTACAAGGTGTAGCCTTCAGAAGAATCCACTTCAAAGGCTCAATGACTATAAAAGAAAAGGGCAGAGCACCCCAAGTTCTTTTTCATATAAGATGGCAAAGGAACCAGCAATTTGGGCTCATGGCAGAGATTATGACCAAAGAGAGGGAATCAGCCATTTTACTGGAAATCTGTGGGTGAATTAAGCCATCTTGAACAAAGCCTGTACCTTGCTAGATTAAGGCTATGTCTACACTACCGCGTTAAGTCAACCTATGCTACGCAACTCCAGCTACGTGAATAACTTAGCTGGAGTCGATATACCTTAGGTTGAGTTACCGTGGAGGGTCAACAGGTGAAATTCTCCTGTTGACTTACCTTACTCTTCTTGTCGGGGGTAGAGTACAGGGGTCGATTGGAGAGCAATCTCCTGTCAATTTTACTAGACCCACTAAATCAACCACCGATTGATCGATCCCAGCTGTAGTGTAGACGTAGCCAATTTTTTAGATTTTTAGATGCATGTTTCCACTTTTATTTCCTTGAAACCTTTTCTAATTTCATTTTATACTTGAACTCACTTAAAATCTTTGGTTAATAAACTTGTTTTACTTTTTATTCAGACATAGCACCTTTGGTTTAGATTAAAGTGTTGGTTAACTCCAGTTCAAGTGATAAGCTTTTCAGGTTTTGTCTCTTTAGAGGAGCAAAGAGACCTTATTATTCCTTTGAACATTGCAGGAGAGGACTGGACATCTCAGAGCACTCATGTTTGGGAAAGTTCAGGGCTGAGGATGTGTTCGGGGAGGGGAAGGTTGTCACCTGCTAACATCGACCAAGTCTGGTAAAGACAAGAGTGTCTGATAACGTTTTGATTTAACCACTTTGAATCTGAGTGGTACAGCATTCAGAACACAGCATACATGCTGATTGCATGGGACACAAACAAGTAGAAAAAACATTTTGGGGCACTCATATTATAACCCTAAGTAGTGACACAGCCTCTCACTGATCTGAATTGCACTCCAGAATATGACAACCACCCATGCCCCATCTCCCTCCCCCGCACCACCACTGCTTAAAACCTGGCTCCACTACTGCTCCCACATAAAATGCCCTTCAAATCCATTCTTGAGTAAACGAAGGGACTGCTAGCTAAAGCATCTCAGCTGAGATCGTCAATGGTGAAGCCAACATCCAATCCTTGTGATTACGCAAGATGTGTCAATTGGATTTTTAGTGACTGAGGATATTTCTGATGCTTTCCAAGACCACCATCCAGGCTTAAGATTTCTCTCCCCGCCAACTTAATAAAGTTCCACATTACACTCTGAATTGTGAGCCACGTATCTCTTACCCCCAATTTTTCACGTTAATCACACATGATCCTAGAATACTGATTTACTGCAGATGTAGTTTAAATGCCAAAAATCAGTAAGCTAATATTTACTTTCTCCTCTTTTTCACAAATAAATAAGCAAACTAGGCTTCATATTCCTGGTGCCATTTCTTCGTTGCAGCAATGTTTTTCAACCTCAGAATAATTCCTTCAATTAGAGCAAAACAAATCCTTACTTTCCCTCTAGGCATAATTGAAACTTCTCTGGAATAAGTTACTAAATTTACCAGTCAATCACTGACAGAACTGAGTCTCCTATAGGGGTGCCCTATGGCTACAGTTGAGACTATTTCCTGACAGTTCAAAATAAATGCCCATTACTGTTTAAGCCATTTAGCTCCTTGCTCTCTTACAGAGCTGAGTGGGATTTAGAATTTCCATCCCATACAAAATTTACATTTCAAGATTGTTTTCATTCCAAAAGGTGATAAAGTTGAAATTTGGAAGTCTTCCTTTAGAAGAATTTTAAAGAAGAATTTATGAAAAAAGTTCCATTAAGAAATGATGTACCGTCTCCTATAATACATCCACATCCATGAGTCCCATGATGCACCACAGAGGAAACGCCATCAGAAAATTATTTTGTCCGGAAATTCCCAACCAGCTATACTCCCTATCAGTTATCCCAGCAGGATTTTTAAAAAAAAAAAACCCTTTATTTTTCTACAAAAGTATATATATAAATTCCTCCTGCCTTCTCACCAGTTCTTCAGCTGCAGCCCAAAATGATCAATTCAGTGTGACCCCAGGGGAAAAAGCTCTTGCACAATATCTTTCTGCAAGTCTGTAAACTGTTGCCCACCCAAGCAGCAGATATAGGCTCTCTCAGCCACATCCACTGAAAAGACACCATCACACAAAGTAGTCTTTTAGGTAGCTAGGACTGAAATAATTCAAGACTTTACAGATAAGCCCTTTGCATTGTACCCAGAAATGGACTCCCCATCAGTTCAGATTACAGAAGATTTGGTGTTATACAATGAAAACATTAAATAGTCGACCACCAAATTGTAGACTGGCTGAATTTTTTTAAACAGATTTTCAGGTCTAGCCCCAGGTAGAGTACATTACAACAATCCAACTGCAAGCTGACAAGGTCAAAAGTAACTGTAGCAATGTCCATATTGAAAGAAAAAGTTTGCAAAGTTCTAGCCAGTACAATTTGTATGAGGGTGGTGGCATCAATGAAGACTTTTCTTGAAACTCCAACCTTTAAAGCGACATTGCCAACTTAAAAAGAAATGTGAAAACTTTCCCCCTACTATGTAACAAGCCACATATATTATTGTACTGGAAAGAGATCAGAGAAATAATTATTTGTCTTGCAGAAGCTTTATCCATTGATCCTCTAAATTTTTTGAACTGAACAAAAACAGCAAAGCTCTTTGGGGCAGGGAATGTCTTTTTTCATAAGAGTATGTACAGTGGAGCACTGATGCCTGATTGGGACCATTAAGCACTACTTTAATACAAATAGAGCTTGTCAGAAATTTCTAGATTTCTAACTTAATTTTCATTAAAAGTCTCAAAAACAATTTTTGCATTTTTGCTTGGAGTTAGCTTGATTGAGTAGAGAGCTTGTCAGAATTCCTATACAAAAGAAATTTAGATGAAGTTTTAAAAAATTAAGTTTTGAATGCAAAATTTAGCAAAATGTCTTCTTTTGAGTACCTTTAAAGCAAATCTTTCAGATTAAGAGCACGTGTTTAAACTGAGCTTTCATCTTGAGGCAACCAAGCTAGAGTGCTACTGAAGACAGCTAGAGTTCTTTTACAGTGATGCCCCAAACAATATAAACAAAGTATGCATGTGAACAGGTTTACACTACAACCTCAGAGTTATGAACAACAGAGTTACAAACTGACCAGTCAACCACACACTTCATTTGGAACCAGAAGTACTCAATCAGGCAGCAGCAGTGACAATAATAATAATAATAATTAATAATAAAAACCACAGAAAATTCAGTACAGTTCTGTGTTAAATGTAAACTAATAAAAAAGCAGCGTTTTTCTTCTGCATAGTAAGTTTCAAAGCTGTATTAAGTCAATATTCAGTTGTAAACTTTTGAAAGAACAACCATAATGTTTTGTTCAGAGTTACAAACAACCTCCATTCCTGGGGTATTCAACTGAGGTTCTACTGTAATTTGTTTCCTAGGAAGTGCCCCAATAAAGCAGTTTTCCCAGTTTGCCTTGTCCCTTTGAGTAAATTATAAATACCTATAGTACCTTTTGTCTCAAAGCACTTCACAAATGGCACCTATCTGAACTGTAGTGACCTCTGAGCTGATGGAAAGCAAAAAACAGCACACTGTACCACAGTGGGGTGCATGGGTTGCATTTGTGCAGGCAAAATGTACCACACAAGCTCTCTAATATCTACACAGAGCCAATAGGGATGCAATTAAAGTCTTGTCTGAAAAATCCACACTATAAACTCCATGGAAATCAGTCTATCCACCTTAAGGATGTAGGCCTGAGACATCATTCCTTAGATCTGAACTTGCAGCTTCAGGGAGACTAAATATATCAGACCACAAAGCCATCTCCTCCAACAAACCCATAGAAACTTTTACTTTTTCTTACCATTTTCTTTTTAAAATCAGCTGCAGAAGAGACCTGTTCTGCCATTTTCCCTCCCCTTGCAATCTCTCACCACCCTTTGTGTTTTGGAAAAGGCCCTAACCCACCTACAGTGCAGAGGGACATTTGTTTTCGCTTGTGCACATGGCTGCCCTTTGCTCTGCCAAGCTGCAGGGAGCACCTAATAGCTTATTTAGTGTTTTACATTTTGAAACCACTGTACAAACATACTTTACTCCCCATAACCACTGTGGGATTTTAAATTTAATGTCAGCTATCAATTGCCAGGGTTTCTAAAACAATTGTTTAAAGAGGGCCGCTCCCCCGCACACACACATTTCATTCATTTTTGACTGTACATTGACATGCGTTTAGAGGTAGGGAGCAGGGCATCCTGCAGGGCACTGGAAATGGGGGTGGGTGAGAATGGGGGTGGGTGAGCAAGGAAAAGAGAATTCTGTGGGACACTGGGAGTCAGGGAACCTTCCAGAACTTTGTAGCTCTTCATATTCCCTGGCTCTGTGATTCAATTTCCCTTTAGTCCTCATCTTTGCCCTACATACTCAGGCTCTATATTTCGAAGTGTGCAACCTCTTTTAATTTTCCCTCAGTTCCACAGGATATACCACACACATTAGAACATAATCAAGTCCAAAGAAGACCCCACTTACCTGGTAAAGGGCCTTGGGATGAGCTCAAGTGCTAAGGAAGAGGTAACCATGACTGTTCCTTTTGCAGGCACTAGTGGCCCAGCAACTGAAACCAAGATATCTGAAGAGTTTATGAAGAAAGAAGGACAGTCATCCTGGATATTTGATGGTAATGTGGAGAAGTGGGGAATGGGATGTTGAAAATGACAGCAAAAGGTAATTGACTTTGGGTACGTCTACACTACAAGACTATTTCGAATCTACTTAATTCGAATTTGTGGAATCGACCTTATGAAGTCGAATTTGTGTATCCACACTAAATACACTAATTCGACTGTCTGAGTCCACAGTAACGGGGCTAGCGTCAACTTTGGAAGCGGTGCACTGTGGGAAGCTATCCCACAGTTCCCGCACTCCCCGCTGCCCATTGGAATCCTGGGATTTCCCCCCAATGCATGCTGGGGGGAAAAATGTGTCGAGGGTGGTTTTGGGTAACTGTCATTATTGAACCGTCACTCCCGCCCTCTCTCCTTGAAAGTGCCGGCGGGAAATCTGTTCGCGCCCTTCTCTGGTCGGTTACAGCTCGGACGCCACAGCACTGTGAGCATGGAGCCCGCTGCGATCATCGCTGCACTTATGGCCGTTGTCAACTCCTCGCACCTTATCGTCCACCTCTTCCACAGTCAGCTGCTGAGAAATCGGGCGAGGAGGCTCCGGCAGCACGGTGAGGACAGGAAGTCACAGAGTGGCGCAGACCTCTCACAAAGCAGGGTACGCCGCACAGTGGAGATCATGGTGGCAATGGGTCAAGTTCATGGTGTGGAACGGCGATTCTGGGCCCAGGAAACAAGCACGGACTGGTGGGACCGCACAGTGCTGCAGGTCTGGGATGAATCACAGTGGCTGCGGAACTTCAGGCTGCGTAAGGGCACTTTCCTTGAACTCTGTGACTTGCTGTCCCCTGCCCTGAAGCGCCAGGACACCCGGATGCGAGCAGCCCTGAGTGTGCAGAAGCGAGTGGCCATAGCCCTCTGGAAACTTGCAACACCAGACAGCTACCGGTCAGTAGCGAACCACTTTGGCGTGGGCAAATCTACCGTAGGGCTTGCTGTGATTCAAGTAGCCCACGCAATCGTTGAGCAACTGTTCTCAAAGGTAGTGACCCTGGGAAACGTCCAGGTCGTCATAGATGGCTTCGGCGCGATGGGATTCCCAAACTGCGGTGGGGCTATAGATGGCACTCACATCCCTATCCTGGGACCGGCCCACCAGGCCAGCGAGTACATTAACCGAAAGGGCTACTTTTCTATGGTGCTGCAAGCACTGGTGGACCATAGGGGACGTTTTACCAACATCTACGTCGGGTGGCCGGGCAAGGTTCATGACGCGCGTGTGTTCAGGAACTCTGGTCTGTTTAAATGCCTCCAGGCAGGTACTTTCTTCTCGGACCACAAAATAACGGTTGGGGATGTCCAGATGCCTACAGTGATCCTCGGGGACCCAGCCTACCCGCTAATGCCCTGGCTCATGAAGCCCTATACAGGCGCCTTGGACAGTGAGAAGGAACTCTTCAACTACCGGCTGAGCAAGTGCAGAATGGTGGTGGAGTGTGCTTTCGGACGTCTCAAGGGGAGATGGCAGAGCTTACTGACTCGCTCGGACCTCAGCGAAAAAAATATACCCGTTGTTATTGCTGCTTGCTGTGTGCTCCACAATCTCTGTGAGAGCAATGGGGAGACCTTTATGGCTGGATGGGAGGTTGAGGCCAATCGCCTGGCTGCTGATTACGCTCAGCCAGACAGCCATGCCGATAGAAGATCCCAGCGGGAAGCGCTGTGCATCCAGGAGGCTTTGAAAGATAGGTTCCTCGGAGAGCAGGGTAACCTATGACTCTCCAGTTGATTTACAGAGAAGCTGAACCTGAGCCTGTTTCAGTGGCTGTTGACTTCGATCTGCGGTTACATACCCCGTTCTCCAGGTTTCCCCCCTTCCAACACACGTTTTAAAATAACTTTAATGGAACACTGATTATTAATAAAGTTTTCTTTAATTATGAATTCCTGTTCAAGGGTTGAAACATGGACGCGGACTGTGGTGGGTACGGTGTGCACTGATGTCCAGACCGTTTCTACACTAGAGGAATGACAGGCTCCTGCTCCTACAGCAGTCTCTGGGGGGGAGGACGGTTGCAGGTGGGTGTGCAGGAAGGGGTGGGTTTGCAGGAAGGGGTGAGGGGTGCCGTCTTTGGGACGGAGTTTGGATGCAGGCTCTGGACTGGGGGTTGGGGCGTAGGAAGGGGTGAGGGGTGTGTGGGAAGGGTATGTGTCCATGGATGAGGGCTCTTGCTGGGGCTCAGGGCATCGGAGAGGCTCGTGGCTAGGGGGGAAGGGCATGGTAAGGGCAGCCTGCCTTGCCATTTGTGGATGTCAGGCGCTAGGACCCTGGGGCAGCATACACCTCACAGACTGACCCGGGGCAGCATTCACCTCCCAGAATGACCCTAGTGCCTAGTGACTGCAGTCTGTGTATGTCCTGCTGTTGATCCTGCACCCAAGTCTGTACCCTGGTAATGGAGGCTATCCTATGCAATTAAAAAACCCCTCCCCCCCCTTCACACAAAGTCTTCTGACAAGGAAAACGTGACGGAAACAGTGAATAACAACAAACTACTTTTAATACTCAACGACACAGTGGGGGGATGAAACTTGGATTTGGGACTGGGTGATCCAGGAAGGGAAGCACTTCTCATACTTTAGGGAATGAGAGCTGTTTGGTACATGAGCGCTCTGCTGGGGTGGAGTGACAGTTTTCACGGCCCCTAGCGCCCCTCCTTCTTGTGATTTTTGGTGAGGGGGGGACAGGACTTTGTGGCGAGGGAAGGCGGTTGCAGATACAGTTCAGGGGGGCTCTCTGCTCCTGCCTGCGGTCCTGCAGAACATCTACAAGGCGCCGGAGCGTGTCTGTTTGCTCCCTCATTAGCCCAAGCAGCGTTTGAGTCGCCTGCTGGTCTTCCTGCCGCCACCTGTCCTCCTGTTCGCTGTGTGAGCGCTGGTGCTGACATAGGGTCTCCCTCCACTATCTCTGCTCGGCCGCCTTGGCTCTGGAGCAAGCCATCAGTTCAGAGAACATGTTGTCCCTAGTCTTTTTCTTTCGCCGCCTAATCTGCGCCAGCCTCTGTGAGGGGGATGCCGGGGCAGTTCGTGAAAGAGCCGCAGCTGTGTGATGGGAAAAAGGAAGTGATTTCCTTGAAAAGATACATGTTTGCGAACACTGAACACAGTCTAGTCAGTTTCTGTGAACAAGACTATACAGGGCACTTAGTCTCACGAGCTCTCAGGACAAGTTCGAGATTTCGGAATACGCTTTCATTGGCTGCGGTCTTGCACAGGAGATCGGACAAGCGGGGTGGTACAGCTGAATCCGTGTAGCAGCCAGGCCTGATAAGCACTACACTATAGGCTGCTTAACAGTTAATGGATAGCTGTGCCCTCCCGCTAAGGCAATCTGTAAAGCATAAAGTCTGACCCTGTTCCAGCCCCTCGCGGCTGTGCACGGGAAAGATCACTGTATGCTTTTCCTCTGTGGCCTCCAACACGTGGCTGTTAAACAAAGGTCATTGCTATGCAAAGTAAAAGTCAAGCATTCGCAATAGTAACTGTACACTAATTGCCCTAATTAGATGCAGCAGTCGCCGAACGAGATTACCCTGAGGCGGGTCACTCGGAGAGAGAGAGAGAGAGGATGCTGCTCGAATCCCTGCACAGACCAGGACCGTACGCTGCAATGCTGGTGGAGGCAATGATTCCGCTGTACATTAGGATGGCCTGGCGCGGAAGAGTGTGCTTCCACGGAGCACCAAATAAGGCACCTCTCCCCAGGAACCTCCTGCGGAGACTTTTCGAGCTGCTCTCCGAGAGCTTCGTGGAACTGTCCCAGGAGGATTTCTGTTCCATCCCTATATGTGTGGACCTTCTCTTTATATAGTTTTTTAAGGAAACGTTTTTATATAGTTTTTACATATTTTTTATTCCTGTTTTTTAAAAAATAAATGTTTCCATGTTTATAGCACTTACCGACTGATCCTTCCCCTGATTCTGAGTCCGGGTTAACGGCCGGGGAGGGTTGGTAGGGGATCTCTGTGAGGGTGATGAAGAGATCCTGGCTGTCGGGGAAAGCGGTATTGTAAGCGCTGTCGCCTGCGTCGTCCTCCACAAACCCTTCCTCATCTTCCCCATCGGCGAACATCGCCGAGGAACTGCCCCTCGACACTATCCCATCCTCAGAGTCCATGGTCACTGGTGGGGCAGTAGTGGCAGACCCACCTAGAATGGCATGCAGTGCCTCGTAGAAGCGGCATGTCTGGGGCTGTGCTCCGGAGCGTCCGTTTGCCGCTCTGACTTTTTGGTAGCCTTGTCTCAGGTCCTTGATTTTCACGCGGCACTGCGTTGTATCCCGGCTGTATCCTCTGAGTGCCATGGCTTTGGAGACCTTCTCGTAGGTCTTTGCATTCCGTTTGTTGGAGCGCAGCTCCGAAAGCACAGACTCATCGCCCCACACAGCGATCAGATCCAGGACTTCCCGGTCTGTCCATGCTGGGGACCTCTTTCTATTCTGGGATTGCATGGACTCCTCTGCTGGAGAGCTCTGCATTGTTGCAGGTGCTGCTGAGCTCGCCCCGATGTCCAACCAGGACATGAGATTCAAAGTGCCCAGACAGGAAAAGGAATTCAAATTTTCCTGGGTCGTTTCCTGTGTGGCTGGTCAGAGAATCCAAGCTTGGACTGCTGTCCAGAGCGTCAACAGAGTGGTGCACTGTGGGATAGCTCCCGGAGCTAGTAAGTTCGATTTGCATCCACACCTAGCCTAATTCGAGATAGCCATGTCGAATTTAGCGCTACTCCCCTCGTCGGGGTGGAGTACCGAATTCGAACTAAAGAGCCCTCTAGGTCGAATTAAACGGCTTTCTGGTGTGGACGGTTGAGCGGTTAATTCGAATTAACGCTGTTAAATTCGATTTAAAGTCCTAGTGTAGACCAGGCCTTTGACATTCTAACTACCAATGCTGGATCCATATTGAACAGAAGCACAGGTGGTGAGCATGGTATGAATGGAGACAGTCTTTTTAAAGATGCTCAAGTCTTTTTAAAAAAAAATCCAAAAGAAAGCTTAGCTCTCCATCAATTACTTGGCACCCCCATAAGTCTGCTGAAGCCTAATGGGCCATTGTAACATTCCTAGTTGGTCAGTGAATAGCTCCCAAATGTGCTCTCATTAATCCCCAAAATCATTCTGTGCACTAGATCACATTGAGCTTTCAGATAAACCACTTGAATTTTCTAGGTCAAGCTGTAACACCAGCAGATCCCAGTCATCAGCGGGCGGGTTTAAATTTTGGACCTCTGGAGCTTAATGCATCCGCCTCTATTGCATGAGCTAAAAGCCACGTGGCTCTTAGCTAAGGGTGTAGAGGAAACTCATTGATCTCGCTCTTTAAGTGGTCTCGGTGCCTCTAGATGGGATAGAACACCACACCCAGAAGGGTGTGGGTTTCAAAGCCATTCTTCTTCAGACAAGATGTGCTATGAAAGCATTAGAAGACATTTCAAAACACAATTAATATCTTATTTTCCTAATTGTGCTATCACCTCAGTTTTAGGCAATATTATTTTTAATAGTTACCCTCCAGCCACAAACATAGGATGCAAAAATCAAAGTAGAAATGACTTTGTGTTTGTTTTGATATGTGTCTCGTAGGAGTCACAAAAATGAAAAGGAGTTCTTACCCTTTAACTATGGAGAAGCCACAATAGAACTTCCCATAACACAAATTAATGTAGATTCATTTATACATGATCATTTAGTCACCTTGCATAGAGTGGTTCACTTGTCCAATATAAATACTTTCTGAGGGAAATTGGATACAAGTTACTTGCAAATGTTCAACAATAAATATATTGGGAGGAGTACAAGATCCTGAGCTATACTGAATTATTAGGACCTTTAACATGAAAAGCCCTATGTTCCAGGAGTGCTGGGCAGCAACTTGGTGGGACATCCATAGGCTCAGACAGGTGCCACATCTGAGGAAGTATGAACAGAAAGTGGCTTTACTTGGTCTAGTGAAGATTATTAGCACACCACTGCCCCAATCCTCAGACATTACTGTGGCCTAGTGAGTCACTGTCACAACATGCTCTACTCACCATTAGAGCACCTCCTTCTGGCCATGTCTGGGGATTGGCTCTGCCAGTCAGGCACCCCTGCCTGCAGTTGCTCACTTTGTCTTGCTTTCTCATGACTTGGATGCTCCCCCTTTGTAGCTTGACCCTCCAGTCAGGTCACTCTAGTTCTCCCCTACCAGGTATGTATCAAAGTCTCCCAGGACCCACTCTCCAAGACAGTCTTCCCTTTTGATACCCCTTAATAATGCCATTTCCTTAGTGGCTTGTAAAGGAAGCCAGGCCCACCCTTTTACACTAGGTTCCTCCCCAAGGACCCTACAACAGGCACTCAGGGTCTGCATAATCCTAAATCTCACAGCTGTATCTCTAGACTACTTCCTACCTAGCCTTTTCACACCCATAGACCAGACCCCATCCTTCCCTTTCTGTGCTCAGCTACTCGGCTTTATATAGGCCCCTCCTATTCCTGTTCAGCTGAGCTTCATCTTTAATTAGTAATTTATTGCCCTCTGGCTCCTCCTCTGGGTGCAGCCTTGGTGGTTAATTGACCCATCCGGCCACCTTAACACCTTCAGGCTTTGTGTGGGGTGGACACCCCATCACAGTACCTTGGTTAAGGAACATGTGTGGAGCAGTCTCTGTCAGGGGTGCTGGAACAATTTTTATAATGGGGGTGCTGAGACCCATTGAACCAAACTGTAAACCCTACTTCACCAAAGGCAAGTCGTGCCTGATCAACCTGATTGCCTTCTATGATGAGATACCTGGCTCTGTGGATATGGGGAAAGCAATGGATGTGATATATCTTGACTTTAGCAAAGCTTTTGATACACTCTCCCACAGTTTTCTTGCCAGCAAGTTAAAGAAGTCTGGATTGGATGAATGGACTATAAGGTAGATAGAAAGCTGGCTAGATTGTCGGGCTCAATGGATAGTAATCAATGGCTCGATGTCTAGTTGGCAGCTTGGTTTTGTTCAACATCTTTTTTAATGATCTGGATGATGGGATGAATTGCACCCTCAGCAAATTCACAGATGACACTAAGCTGGAGGGAGTGGTATATACACTTGAGGGTAGGGATAGGGTCCAGAGTGACCTAGACAAATTGGAGGATATGGCCAAAAGAAATCTGATGAGATTCAACAAGGACAGGTGCAGAGTCCTGCACTTGGGAAGGAAGAATCCCATGCACTGCTACAGGCTGGGGACCGACTGGCTAAGCAGCAGGTCTGCAGAAAAGGACCTGGGAATTACAGTGGATGAGAAGCTGGATATGAGTTAACAGTGTGCTCTAGTTGCCAAGAAGGCCAACAGCATATCAGGCTGTATTAGTAGGAGCATTGCCAGCAGATCTAGGGAAGTGATTATTCCCTTCTATTCAGCACTGGTGAGGCCATACCTGGATTATTGTGTCCAATTTTGTCCCCCCACTACAGAAGGGATATGGACAAATTGGAGAGAGTCCAGCGGAGGACAACAGAAATGATTAGGGGGCTGGGGCACATGACTTAAGAGGAGCGGCTGAGGGAACTGAGAGTGAGGGGGGATTTGATAGCAGCCTTCAACTACCTGAAGGGGGGTTCCAAAGAGGATGGAGCTAGGCTAGTCTCAGTGGTGGCAGATGACAGAACAAGAAACAATGGTCTCAAGTTGCAGTGGGGGAGGTTTAGTTTGAATATTAGGAAACACTATTTCACTAGGAGGGTGGTGAAGCACTGGAATGGGTTACCTAGGGAGGTGGTGGAATCTCCATCTTTAGAGGTTTAAGGCCAAGCTTGACAACGCCTTGGCTGGTATGATTTAGTTGGTGTTGGTCCTGCTTTGAGCAGGGGATTGGACTAGTTGACCTCCTGAGGTCTCTTCCAACCATAATATTCTATGATTCTAAACCCTGTATATAATGGAAACCATTTCAAGCCAGGGGGGTGCAGCAACACCCCCCAGCACGGCTAGTACCAGCACCTATGAGCTCTGTAGACACAAATGAATACTCTGGGCCATCTCTCGCTTCAAAGAGGCACTCAGAGTAGCTTTCATTGTTACAGGAACAAAAATCTTGTCTTAAGGAATTCTGAATGGTTTCTGCAGGGTGGGGGCTCATCATTTTTCATGTGTTCTATTGCTCTTTGTTAACGCCTTCTTGGAGCAGCCAGGTGTGGGACATGAGCTTGAGCTACATCTTCTAGACCATGGTTTCTCAAACTGGGGGTCCTGACCAAAAAGGAGATTGCAAGACTAATGTAGGGGGGTTGTGAGAGTGGTGGCTGCTGGCTGGATGCCCAGCTCTGAAGGCAACGCTGCTGGCAGCAGCAGCACAGAAGTAAAGGTAGTATGGTGGAGGGGGTTGTCACATTTTTAGGGGTGTCGTCACAGCCTGAAATATTTTAAAAAGGGGTCCCAATAAAAAATAAAAAAAGTTTGAGAACCCCTGTTCTAGGCTATACTTGATCCCTTGAGTTGCATCTTCTAGACTGTACTGTAAATTACTAGCTTTGTAGCTTTCTGAGCAACAATATATAAGACAGCAAACACTTGGAAGGGTTCAGTTTCTCCACTTTGTTTAGAATACCTTTTGCTTTAAACGAAAGCCTTCAAATCAGAAATATTATTATCAGGAAAGGAGATTGAATGGTTAATAGCAGTGAATATGCCCATATGAAACACCATTAGGCCCACAATACCAAGGCTGAGAATGACACGCAAGAGAGATTGAATTAATTGGATTGAATTGCATATTTTTAAAAAATACTATATATGCAATGCGTTTACCAACTCCCCTTTAAAGCCATGATAAATATCATGTCAGTTTTGAAAGTTAGATGTTTCATCTCTACAGTGATATCCATGTAAACAAATTAATGCAAGTACAACAAAATCAGGGGTGCATGAGCTAAAGGAAAGCATGTAAATAAGACATGGAGATGTGTGCAACAGCTGGGTAAACATATTTCTTTTTTCTGCTCTGAAAAAATCCCAGCTCTGGATTCAGTGCACAGTGGATTAGCAATCCTGATAAAGACAACTTTAAGCAATATTTTCCTGAGACCTAATCTCATCCCATTGACTTTAATGTTAAAGGAATTTGGATATTAGCAATTGTCATGCCGCTTACTGACAACTTATTAGAAGAGATATTCCACTTTAATGGTTTTGCTGGCTGTGAGCCCAAGACGGGACATGAACCTGTATGTGTGCCTCCAGTGCGCACTGAAGACTGTGCTGCACAGCTGTGCATTTCTGCTGGCTGTCATTCTTTCAAAAGGTGGACCTTTTCTTCACTGACAAAGTTCAGGTTCTGGAGGCCTGGTGCTAAGCAAGTGCGAGTAGTCTCAAAATCTGTTGTGTTGCACATTCTGAAGAATAACAATGACATCTTGAAGGAGTATGCAATCAGCACAAACGGAGGGTACAAGTGTCAAAATCATGGCAAGGAGGCAGACTTTGGTGAAGCCCCGGGACTCTGGTTTCAGCATAAGCTTGGCCACGGTACCCATCTCTCTAGATTGATTCTAAAACAGACAAGGACTCAGCTGGCAGCAGAACAGGAGAATGAGTCCAACAATTCAAATGGCTGGCTCAGTCATTGGTTCAATGTAAGGAACACAGTGAGAAACAAGATGCTGATTTTCTGGCAGCTGCTGAAATGGAACGTGGACACCCTACTCAGCTTTCTGGATGAATTCCATCCGCATGACATCTTCAGTGCTGATGAGACTTCTCTCTGCTACCGGGGCTTTTGAGACAGAACCCTTGGTATGCTGAGCAAAGTGTTTATGGGGGGTGGGGAAAGCTATGGAGTGCATTACATTGTGTTGTGCAAACATGGATGGGGTGAAGAAATGGTGTCTTATGGTGACAGGAAAGGAGAAGATCCCTCTGTTTCTCTAAAGCTGACTCAGAACTGCCTGTGATCTACAAGCACTCTAATACCTGGATGACTAGTTCAACATTTCAAGAGTGGCTGAAGAATTGGAACAGAGAACTGCACCTACAAGACAATTGTCCAGCTCATTCATGTAATGTAGAGTTGCTGCATATGATCAGGGCCACCCAGAGGATTCAGGGGGCCCGGGCTCTTCACTTCAGCAGTAATTCGGCGGCAGGGGGTCCTTCCGCCCCAGGGTGGAAGGACCCCCCGCCGCCGAAGACCCGGAGCGGAAGAAGCTCCAGGTGCCTGGGCCCCGCGAGAGTTTTCCAGGGCCCCCAGAGCGAGTGAAGAACCCCGCTCCAGGGGCCCCGCAAAACTCTCGTGGGGGCCCTGTGGGGCCTGGGGTCTGTGGCAAATTGCTCCACTTGCCCCCCCCCCCGGGCGGCCCTGCATATGATGTTGAAAATTTTGCTTCCCAACACATCCTCAGTCATGCAGTCATTGGACATGGATGTCATTAAAAACTTCAAAGACCATTACTGCACTCATCTGAATGTTTGAATTGTTGCCTCTCTTGCTGCTGACTTGCAGCTTTGAGCAGTGGAAGTTGCAAAAAAAAAAAATCCAACTCCTTGATATATTTCATCTTCCTAAGGAGTCATTCTTCCCAGACTGTTTACAGGTGCTTCAGAAAGAGAGGGTTTGGATTTCTCACAGACACCCTTGGGCTGGCAGATATTGACATGCTGACTGATGTTGCCGTTCCTGATAATTTGACAGCAGAGGAATTTGAGGCCATTGTCAATTTTGACAGTCATGTGGAGATGGCAAGTGAACAGCTGATGTGGAATGGTCACAGCTGCTAAGCACCCACAGGTTGGAGAGTCACAAGAGGATAGTGCATCACATCAGGAATCTGAAGAGCCTTCATTTCAAGAACAGTTACATGCTGTGAACGTTTTCCACAGGGTATGCCAGTATCAAAGCTTTGAAACTGGACATGAAGCTGCACACAAAACTGAGAGGGATTTACAGCTGGAGATGGCATATAGCAAATTATATATAATTATGTGCTGTTTTACTTAGTGTGACACACCTGGAGCTCCGATTGTAGGTATAGTACTGTATTTCTTACCAACATTCCTTTTTTTGTTTTGCTTTGCTTTGTTATCATTTTATGTCAGCAACTGCACAGAGTCAATTTACTGTTTTAAAGGAAACTATTATTGTGTGTTTAGATTTTTCCCTTTCATTAAATGTGTTTCAATGCCACACTTCTATAACTAAAGCATATCTTTGTTCCATTCTGTACATGCACTTGAAAATGGTGTCTTTTGCTTATTATCAACCTTTGGATAATGGCATTTTTTTTCTGGGAACCAAGAAGTTGCTAATAACTGGCATTCATTTTACTTTATTAGAAAAAAAGTAGGAAAAAGTTATACTTATGGCTGGTCTCTGTGTGAATGCTCATATTTACATGCACATACAAGAACTTGTTTGCTGACAAGGATAGCTCAGTGGTTTGAGCATTGGCCTGCTAAACTTAGAGTTATGAGTTCAGTTCTTGAGGGGGTCATTTAGGGAACTGGGGTTTTAAAAAAAAATGTCTGGCAATTTACTCTGCTTTGTGCAGGGGATTGGACTAGATTATTTCTTGAGGTCCCTTCTAACCCTGATAGTCTATGATGATTCTAAGTGTATTTGACATTTGTTATTCTCATCTCTGAAAAGCTTCTGTCATCCATTCAGGGAGAAGAAACCATGCCATGTAACTTATGGGACCAATAACATACTACAAATAAACGAATAGTTTACTATTGTAAACAGTAGTCCCAACGTTATTTGTATAAACAATTTGAAAATTTACAAATAGCTAATGTATTAGTTAAAATCAAAGATGTTTGTTAACTATTCTTTAATCAAAAAGCCTAAATTTAATTTATTCACAATGAATAATTCAACTAACTACTATAAAGCCACCTTCTTCCTTACATGCAATTTGTTTTTAATTGCCCTTGAGTAACCTGTGTTTATTCTCTGCCTGTGTACTGAGATATTTAATCCTTTACATTCCACACAATAAATTACATTTTTCAGCAATTTTCAGACATTGCCTAACATGTTTAATTAGAGTGTTAAATTCTATAATTTTTGTTTTATATCTGGATACCTCAGAGTGTCTCATTATTTCATTTGAGAAAAACTTGTCCAGGGCAGCAAAAACAGGCTTTGCTGAAGAAGTTTTAGAAAGTGATGACTCGAACTTGTTGTTATATGTTTGGTTACTCACACAGTATGAATCAGATGTTTCAAAACAGAATGTTCAAGGTTTATTTATGCCCTTGAAAAAAATATGATTTCCTTATGCATAGGAAAGGTTCCTAATGTTGTATTTGGCTGAACTCTAACCAGAGATCAATCTGTGCCCTTCTATGCCCAGACTCCGTGATAACATTTGAACTATACATAGGAGACACATGTAAAATAAATAATTTACACAGAAAGCTAGGGTGTGGAGACTCTCCAGTGTGAGAGGTGCCTACTGGTAGAATCTCTCAGGAGACAGGTGGGAGAGCTACAGGAGCAGATGATTTTGCTGCAGAGTATCTGTGCACAGGAGGAATTCATTGAAAATAGCATACGGAGACCTCCAAGGTTGTGGAAGCAATCAATTTGGAAAGAACTGCAGTAATACCACCAGGGGAGGAAGAAAAAGTTCTTTCATAGGGAGGAAGCTGGCGGCTGGTTACTTCTGGCAGCATGCAGTTCTCCACCCCTGCTCCCAATCCACAGTCCATAGAGATAAAATACCTTCATGCTGCCTTAGTAATGAGGTATGAGGAATCTCCCCCAAATGTAGAGGAGGAGAAGTCATGTACCCCAAGGCTAGGAGGATCACAGCATCAACAGGTGGTTGGTGACTTCCTTCTAAGGCAGTGGTAGGCAACCCACGGACTGCGGGCTATGCGTGGCCCATCTAGGTAATCCACTGGCAGGCCATGAGACAGTTTGTTTACACTGACCACCTACAGGCATGGCTGCCCGCTGCTCCCATGGCCGCGGTTGACTGTTCCCGGCCAATGGGAGCTACGGGAAGCTTGGACTTGGTGGTAATGGGGGATGTAACTACCAAGACATCTGTTGGGAAAATAATACAGAGGGGACTAGTTATCCAACAAGTTCTTGGAATACACTGGACACAACTTTTTATTTCAGAAGGTGGAGAAAGCGATAGAGGAGAGGGTGTTCTAGATTTGTTTTTGACAAATAGAGAAGAACTGGTTGAGAACTTGAAGGATGAAGTCAGCTTGGGTGAAAGTGATCATAAAATGATAACAGTTCATAATTCTAAGGAATGGTAGGCGGGAAAACAGAATAAAGACTAGCAAACTCAGAAAATTGGTAGGTAAAATCCCATAGGAAGCAAGTCTAAGGGAAAAAAGAGCTCAGGAGATTTTTTTAAGAGAGACATTATTAAGGGCACAAGAGCAAACTACCCCCTTGTGTACAAAAGATAGGCAGTATGGTTTAACCAGGAGGTCTTCAGTGACCTGAAACTCAAATAATAATAATAATAATAATAATAATAATAGTAATAATACATTAATACAAAAAGTGGAAACTAGGTCAAATGATAAAGGATAAATATAAAAAACAACACAAGCATGTAGGGACAAAATTAGAAAGGCCAAGGCACAACATTAGTTTAAACTAGCTAGGGACATAAAGGATAACAAGAAAACATTTTACAAATACATGAAAAGCAAGAGGAAAACCAAGAACAGGGAAGGCCCATTACTCAATGAGGAGAGAAAGACAATAACAAAAAAAACACAGCAATGGCTGAATGTTAATGGCTTGTTTCAGTTTTCATCAAAAGATTTAGCAATGATCGCACAACTAACATAGTGAACATCAGTATATATGGAGTAAGAATTCAGGCTAAAATAGGAAAGAACAAGTTAGGAATTACTTAGACAAGTTAGATGTCTTCAAGTCAAATTGATCTCATGAAATACATACTAGAATACTTAAAGAACTCCCTGAAAAGATCTCTGAGCCCTGGTCTGCACTGAGGGGGGGCGGGAGCAAGGGTCAACAGGAGAGCACTCAGGGCTCAATTTATCACATCTAGACTAGACACGATAAATCAATCTCTGCTGCATCAGTCTCTGCTCGCCGCTCCAGCGGGTAGTGTAGACATACCCTGAGCCATTAGTGATTATCTTTGAGAACTCACGGAGGACCACAGAGGTGCTAGAGGACTGGAAAAAGGCAAATATATTACCTGAAAAGGGGAATAAGGACAACCCAGGAAATTATAGACCAGCCATCTTAACTTTGGAACCCAGAAAGATAATGGAGAAAATTATCAATCAATTTGTAAGCACCTGGAAGATGAGGTGATATGTAACAGTCAGCATGGATTTGTTAAGAACAAGTCATGTCAAAGCAACCTGATATCCTTCTTTGATAGTGTAACAAGCCTTCTGTACTCAAAGAGTAGTTATCAATCGCACAAATACAAAATGGGATACAATTGCCTAGGAAAGAGTACTGCAGAACAGGATCTGGGTGTTAATAGTGGATCACAAACTAAATATGAGTCAGCAATGTAATACTGTAGCAAAAGAAAATGTAACGTTATTTTGGAATGTGTTAGCAGGAGTGTTGTAAGCAAGATATGAGAAGTAAATACTTATACTCTATAGTGTTTAGTTCTGGACACCACACTTTGGGAAAGATGTGCACAAATGGGAGAAAGTCCATACGAGAGCAACAAAAACCACTCTCCACCCCCTGACAGTGTGTGTGCTCTGGAGAATGTAGGGCATTGGGAATGTGAAGGAAGAGAGGAGAGAGAGGGAATTTGAGGTGTATATGCAGAGAATCATAGGAAGGTGCAAAAAGCAGGGGGAAATTGAGGAACAGGAGGGAGGGGGGAACAGGTGTACAGCTTTGCTCTGGTAAAACAAGGCACCTGTAAACCCAGTTTTAATGGGACAGTAAGCTCAGCCTGCTTTGTGCTTCTCCTAAATGGCATAAAGCAGCTGGACTATACTGGTCAATCTGGCCAGAAAAAATACAAATCTTTAAGATTAATAGTTCCTAACTTCAAATCATTAGAAATATCACCTGGAAACTTTGTCTGTGCATTTGTTGCTTAATGTTCATCTATGACTTTTTAATAAATAAACAAATACATAAATAAAGGAACTTCTCAGACAAAAAAATTAGAACATGAAGTTAAGATTGGTAGTACATATAAAAAAACAAGTGTAAAATACATTATAGACTGATTTGGATTATCCCAAGGGTTATAAACCCAGGAGATTCAGAGTTAAGGTATTTGTAGTAACACAATGAAGATTTAAGAGCGAGAGCGAGAGATCTAATTTTCTATTAAATCAGTTTAATCTAATCTGGGATCACAAACAACAACATGTTTTAATCATATGATAACTGGAAGATGTCACTACAAGTTAGAGAGTTAATGTTCTTTCGGTGCTCTAACTGTGTATTTCTATACCTGTATACCTTTGGAGTTCTTTTCTGTTTAACCTTAACTCTACAATCCCTTAGTTTTGAACACTTTGATTTTGGGATAATTACAATATCCCTGTAAAGTATTTTGCCCTAAATTGCCAATATGTATGCTCAGCCTTAATTACATTTTAGCATACTTCTTGTCTGGCAATTAGCAAGAGTTCTTCTTCACTGATTATTAGATGACACCACAGACACCATATTTATACATTCACAACAGGGTTTTAAGTTATTATGTAGCACTATTGTTATCATATCTGGAACTTTACAATTGTAAAAAAGTCCATGGAACAAAGTAGAAACCACAGGGAACCTTTCCAAAGTCTTTACCAATCCCACAAAAAAAATTGGTGTCAGTCATCCCAGGACTTTGGAGAACACTCATCTTTGGAGGACACTGAAAAAATGTTGATGCCTAGATAATAAGATTATCATCATTATCTGAGAGTTCCATGAGGCCGTGAACATAAAAATATGTCCTAATGAAATGCCTAACCTTTAGATCAATAATATTAAGCTATACTTTATCAACTCATTATTATTATTTTAGCAATATTTGCAACAATCCATACTTACCTTTGTTAGCAAAAGTTAAATTATTTGCCTTTGAAGAATCTATGTATCCATTAAAATACCTGTTTAAGTCCCACATCCCAAAAACTATCTGAATGAAAATATTTGGAAGTAACATGGCATTGCTTCTTTGCAAAAATCAAAGTATAAATTGCAGCATTCCTGTCCATTCTTTGTAAAAGCATGTGTGTTAGTCTCAGCAGCCTACAGGCAATGCTGATCACACTGCATCTCAGATGGACTGATCATATTCTACAAATGGATGAGACACATGTGGCAGCAACTGATCCGTAGTCAACTGACTGATGAAAACAAACATCAAAGGCAAAGGAATTTAGGAAGTATTTACAGATAGTCAATATTGATAGAGACCACTGGGAAACAACCTGCCAAACAAACTAATTGGTCTTAGCAGTAAATGATAGACTGAAGATGTATGAAAATAACCACCACTGTGCATGCAAAACAAAATGCCAACTACATTTACCACAGCAGTCACATCTAGTGTATCAGCCTAATACCTGCACAACCTGTTTTGGAAAGAGTCATAAATTGGACTCTACAGGCAAGAATGGAGTCATAAACTATATGCAGTCTGTATGTATGATCCTGAAGAAATTTAACTTTCTAACATAACTTTTGGTGAAAGCTTCTAAAATGGTTTGTATTGAAGTTTGGTTTGCTGCCACTACTTGTTCTTGTCACATATAGCAGTGGTTCTCAACCTGTGGTCCCCACAGGGGACCGCAGACTATGTCTAAGGGGTATGTGAAAGACTTAAAATGAAAACTGACTGAACAGAATTCAACTATATATACAGACAATGGATTTCCAAAGGGGTCCCGACCTCCATTCTAAATGTTTTAGGGGTCATCAAATGAAAAAGAGTTGAGAACCACTGCCATATAACAGACCACAGATTTCTATTAATCATAAAAGCATGTTCAAAAATGCTCTATCAAGCAAAAAATTCTGCTGTTTTTCTAATACCCTGGTAACTTTTGTTGTTAACATATGAAGGACTTTACCATAGCTTTGTATATTCTAAGTGTGTTCAGAGCATAGGAATGCCATAGATACCATGGTGAAGCTAAGTTTGCTTACAAATGGCAGCTGTCAAGTTTTTATATGGCAACTGCTATATAATGTTGTTATATGTACTAATTAATTCTCACAACACCTATTCATTCCTATATATTTGCTCCATTATAAATGTAGTAAAGTCATAATGGGGTTACCTGGGCTACCAAGAATATTATGGGATGAAGCCATGCTCCATCCCTCCATTACTTACTGTTTTGTAAGTGGTAGTTCCCCTCTCCCAGCCCTTTTGGTGATGCAGATGAATAAAGCAGCAAGTTCACAGCCTGTAGTTCTGTGAGCAGACAGGTGCTGGTGGTTTCTTTTTTTTATTGCACAGATTGGTTCCTTTACCAAGGCCAGCTCCAGACCCCAGCGCGCCAAGCGCGCGCTTAGGGCGGCGTCCTGTGGGAGGGCGGCAGGCGGCTCCGGTGGACCTCCCGCAGGCATGCCTGTGGAGGGTCTGCTGGTCCCACGGTTCTGGTGGACCTCCCGCAGACGTGCCTGCGGAAGGTCCGCTGGTCCCGCGGCTTCGGTGGAGCATCCGCAGGCATGCCTGCGGGAGGTTCACCGGAGCCGCGGGACCGGCGACTGCCAGAGCGCCCCCAACGGCGTGCCACCCTGCTTGGGTCGGCACAAATCCTAGAGCCACCCCTGTCCTTTACAAAAAGAAAGAATGGAAAATTCAAATAATGAGGGATGAACCGAGTTTTTCTAAGGAAAAAAAATGTAGTTCTAAGCTGGTCACACAAGGGACTACAAGAAAGGAATTTTGATTCTTCATGTGCAAATCTCTAGACTGCTTCCTGAATATCATTTCCAGATTGGCACAGATATTACACCTACCTGTACTCTTACCCATTTTCCAGCACAATAAATAACTTTATGCACCTACAATACTTTTGACTAATTTAATTTGTAAAACCTGTTGTTCCATCAATGATACATGACTTTTGACAACATAGGAAACAGACTCCTTACAGCATGGTCTAATTTAATTAACCTAGTGGAATCACAGAGCTTGAGAATTCCAGGTATTCATTTACTTAAGAGAGCTCTGGGAAACCCAGTCTGCATATAGTTAATATTTCTTTAACTCTGTATTCCACTGTGAATGAAACTTTCCAAATGGCTGGCAGAACACTGAGATATTCACTCAACTGTCATATCCAGTGATGTTTATGAATAAAAATGCTATTTCTTATTGGGAAATCTCAAAGTCAACTTTCATGGTTCTGCAGAGAATTCAATGCAATACATTTTAACTAAATAAAACAGTTTCCTCATAACTGTTGAATAAGCAATAGCAACTCAAGGTTGCAGAACATATTTTTCTTTATTACTGTTATATTTCTTTGTGTGTTATCCTTGACAATATACTCAGATAGCTGTTGCTATGTATCTATTTTGGTTTACCCCACAGATAAAATCAAATGAATAATGCACCTTAACACATAGCTAACACCAATAAGATAGACATATATGTATATTTGTTGTTAGACTAGAAATTTATGTTCCATTCTTTTTTCCTGGCACTTTGAAAAAACAAACAACCCCGCCACACACACACCTATTGTCAGGCACTTCTGAGTAATTCTAATTTGGAATTTGTTGTATTGCTTTGAGCTTGTAAAGCAACAGCATCTTAAATGATGACTGTGTGCAAGGTCATACATCTGGTGAGAAATATTGCTTTTAAGGTGGGTATACAATTCACACATTGCAATTTGTACAGCAACTACTGAACATATCACCAACAGACAAAAAAGAAGTACTGGGAGGAAAGAATGAAATAGTCAAGCCATCACTGCTGAATTTAGTTCATTGCGGTGCTATATCAGGACTAATGGCTGCACTGGTGACACCTGATTTATTAGCTGTGGTTGCTGATCTCAGACCTACAGTTCTCTTAAAGATATGAAAGCAGTAGTGATATCCTCTGCTTCAGGAAGATGCTTACTGGTCCATAGACTGTGTTGTTTTCAGTACTACCACAAGATTCAGCTGTTGTAGTACACTCCATAAGGTCTCAGCGTACGTCTACAGAACGAAATTAATTTGAACTTATTCTATTTGAATTTTTGGAAGCGATTTTATACATTTGGTGTTATGTGTCCCCACTAAAGCGCGTGAATATGGTGGAGTGCATCCACAATACAGAGGCTAGCATCGAATGTTGGAGCGGTGCACTGTGGGAAGCTATCCCACAGTTCCCGCAGTCCCCACTGCCCATTGGAATTGTGGGTTAAGCTCCCATTGCATGATGGGGCAAAAACATTCTCGCGGGTGTTTCTGGGTGTGTGCCATCACTCGCTTCTCCCTCCGTGAAAGCTACGGCAGACGCCATACTGCCAGCAGACGGTGCAGTACAGTGCACCGCCTGTCTCCTGGTACTATGAATCCACCTCGCATGTCCTCTCGTCTTTCTATCTACTCTTTTATCTAACCATTTCCTGCCTTTTTTTGGCTACTATAAACTGAGCAGCACAGCTTCTGTCACAAACGTTGCTCTCCCGCTCTTGCATCGCTAGTTAATTTTTCCATGTTGTCTGTCCTGTGCTCATGTGCTACAGAAGGCAACAATTCCCTGCCATTTTTCAGCAATTGTAAACTGAGCCACACAGCTGCTGCCGCTTTTTCCATGTTGTCAGTCCTGGGCTCCTGTGGAAGCTACAGACGGCAACAATTCCCCACTGTTTTTCAGCCATCGTGAACTGAGCCGCACAGCTTCCGCCGCAAACTCTGCTCATGCTTCTGCTGTGAACTCTGCTGTCCTGCTCTTGCAGCTCTAGCGAGCTTCCCGACTCCGTGAAAGCTACAGAAGACGGCCATCTTGAACCGAACAGCTCTCCTACGTTTCGCGCCCTTTTTCCAGGATTACCCATGCAGGCGCCATAGGTGCAATCATGGAGCCCGCTCAGATCTCTGCTGCAGTTTTGACCATTGTACCGGTAAATGCCTCACACATTATCCAGCAGTATGTGCAGTACCTGCAAAACCGGGCGAGGAAGCGATGACAGTGCAATTATTATACTGATGAGGACATGGACACAAACGTTCCTAGATGCATGGCATGTGGCGATTGGGAGATCATGGTGGCATTGGGCCAGGTTCATGCCATGGAACGCCGATTCTGGGCCTGGAAAACAAGCACAGACTGGTGGGACTGCATAATGTTGCAGGTCTGGGATGATTCCCAGTGGCTGCAAAACTTTCGTATGTGTAGGGCCACTTTCATGGAACTTTGTGACTTGCTGTCCCCTGCCCTGAAGCACAAAGACACCATAATGAGAGCAGCCCTCACAGTTGAGAAGCGAGTGGCCATAGCACTGTGGAAGCTTGCAAAACCCAACAGCTATCGGTTGGTCAGGAATCAGTTTGGAGTGGGCAAATCTACTGTAGGGGCTGCTGTGCTGCAAGTAGCCAACACCATCATTGACCAGCTGCTATCAAGGGTAGTGACTTTGAGAAATGTGCAGACCATTGTGGATGGCTTTAATGCGCTGGGGTTCCCTAACTGCGGTGGGGCGATAGAAGGAATGACTATCCCTATTTTAGCCCTGGCACACCGGGGTGGCCAGTACATAAACCGCAAGGGGTACTTTTCCATGGTGCTGCAAGCAGTGGTGTATCACAAGGGACATTTCACCGACATCAACATGGGATGGCCGGGAAAGGTGCAGGATGCTCGCATCTTCAGGAACTCTGGTTTGTTTGAACAGCTGCAGGAAGGGACTTACTTCCCAGATAAGAAAACTATTGTTAGGGATGTGGAAATGACTATAGTTATCCTCGGGGACCCAGCCTACCCCACAGGCACCCTGGACAGGAGCAGTTCAACTATAGCAAGTGCAGAAAAGTGGTAGAATGTGCTTTTGGACGTTTGAAAGCATGCTGGCGCAATTTACTGATTCAGTTAGATCTCAGCACAACCAATATTCAGTTGTAATTGCTGCTTGTTGTGTGCTCCACAATATCTGTGAGAGTAAGGGGGGAGATGTTTATGGCGGTGTGGGAGGTTGAGGCAACTCGCCTAGTGGCCAATTTCGCACAGCCAGAGAACAGGATGATTAGAAGAGCACAGCAGGACGTGCTGTGCATCAGAGAAGCTTTGAAAGCCAGTTTCATGACTGGCCAGGGTACAGTGTGACAGTTGTGTTTGTTTCTCTTGAAGTTACTCAACCCTTATAAATATATATGAAAGGAAATAAAATCAAAATTGTTTTAAAACTGTTCTTTATTATTTGTTGCACAACACATTGAGAGAAATCAGAAGGTAGACCGGGGGCAGGTGGTATGGAGTTAGGCGGGTGGAGGAGGAGGGAAGGACAAGTCCAGAAACCAAATCAAAAGTTCGCATATGCCAGCTTTCTGCTGCTTAGGGGATCCTCTGGGGTTGACTGCGTGGGTCCCTGTAGCCTCCCCCTTCGTGTTCTTGAGTGTCTGGGTGAGGAGGCTATGGAACTTGGGGAAGAGGGCGGGTGCTGCTGCAGCCCCTGTATAACCAGTCTGTGGTCTTGCTGCCTTTCCCGCATTAGATCCACCATACAGCAGAGCATGTCAGTTTGCTCCCCCATGAGCTTGACCATAGCGTCCTGCCTGCTCTCATTGCATGCGTCCCACCTCTCTTCATGTTCCTGTAATGCTTTACGGGACTCCACAATTGTTTGCCTCCACACATTCAGCTTGGCCCTATCAGTGTGAGAGGACTGCATGAGCTCAGCGAACATGTGTCATGTCATCCTGAGTTCGTTTTTTCTGCCTTCTAATCTGGACCAGCTTCTGGGATGGAGTAGATAGGGGCCATGTTGAAACATTTGCACCTGCGGGAGGAGAGAAAGGGAGGGTAGTATTTTAAAAGACACATTTCAGAGAACAAAGGGGACACTCTGGTGTGAGTAAGCCATCACACACAGACGCGCAACAGAATTCAGCTTGCAGGCAGCCTAAGGGCACGCGGGGTTCTGCTTTGTCTACATTCATATCAATGCTTTCAAACTGCTGGGCCCCCTGTCCCATAGCAAGCAATGTCTGGTGGGTTTGCCATATAAATGGAGGGCCTGCGGGCCCTCTGGGATGATCGCTTCACACAACACCCCCCACCCCCCGCACGGCTCTGATGAGGCTCTGAGCAGGGATGAGCCCTTTAAACTAAATGCGAACAGCCCAGAGTGGCTGGGTTTCCTCCCCCCTGCCCCCCACCGCATGGCTCCAATCAGGATCTCACTCACCAGAAGTACCTTCTCCAGGGTCATGGTCTGGGAGCCTGCCTTGGGAGTGGGGCGGGGCTATTGGCTCCAGCGTTCAGAATAGTTTCTGGCAAGGGGGGGAAACGGATTCCCAACTTGCCACCTGTGCACTGTCCTCCTCCCCCTCCTCCTCCTCTTCATCCTCCAGTGACTCTTCCTCCTCGCTCTGTGCAACTCCCCCACTGCAGGTGTCTGCAGACAGTGATGGGGTAGTGGTGGCGTCACCCCCCATAATTGCATGCAGCTCATGGTAGAAGCGGAATCTATGGGGCTGTGATCCAGAGCACCTCCCTGGCTTTTTGGTATGCTTGCCTGAGCTCCTTGATTTTTGTACGACACTGCTCTGTGTCCCTGGAGTAGCCTCTTTCTGTCATGGCCCTGGAGACTTTAGCGTATGTATTTGCGTTTCTTTTTTTGGAATGTAGTTCTGCCATAACAGACTCGTCTTCCCAACATGCAGTGAGATCCAGTACCTCCCGTTCGGACCATGCTGGAGCTCATCTGCGAATCCAGGACTGCATGGTCGCCTGTGATGGTGGACTGTGCTGATGGTCACCTGTGCTGATCGTGACCAAGCAGGAAATGAAATTCAAAAGTTCCTGGGGATTTTCCTGCCCACCTGGCTAGTGCATTGGAGTTGAGAGTGTTATCCAGAGCGGTCACACAGGAGCATTCTAGGATAGCTCCCAGAGGCCAATAATGTCGAATTGCATCCACACAACCTTTAACCCGGGATTGCGATCTTGATTTAAGCGCTACTCCACTTGCTGAGGTGGAGTACAGAAATCAGATTAAAGAGCCCTTTAAATCGAAAAAAATGGTTTGGTCGTGCAGATGGAATCATTTTTTTTTCGAATTAACTTGGTTAATTCCGAAATAACAGACTAGTGTAGACCAGGCCTCAGATTTGGCAAATGTCAAAAGCTGTGGCAAATGTGTGAATTTTCTGTAATATTTTATTACCTATTTTTATGAACAATATGCTCCTCATCTGAACTTTTCATTGTTGTCCATTGGATGCAGAGGGTTTAAATACTTCTGTTGTAACAGAGCAGAAGGCCTGAGGAGTTTGTGTCATGTAGAGTCTGGGGTGGTAGGAATGCACCATCAAGAGCTGGCCAGAATCCACACATGTCAATGGAGGAATCCAGAAAAGACAATGGTATCTCCCGTGGTCAAACATTAACATTTACAACAGGAAGCTTCAGGAGCAGCATGGTAGTGTCTGGAGGACAAAGACAAAAGGAGTCAGGAATTTGCATTAAGAAACAGGCTCACAGATACACAGGGATTTTTCGTGGGACTGGGAGATAAAATGGGTCACAAAGAGGAGCTGGAGCTCAGGGAAGGAGGGCATGGTGAAGCCCTGTCTCCCATCAACATGAACTGAGTTCTAAGCATGTCTCTTTCATGCTAACTCAAAGACATTCAAATACTGTGTTCCAGGTGACTAACAAATTATTACCTTGTTATCAAAAGGCTGCTTGGCATTGCTACAGTTACTCGCTGAAGAGTATTGTGCCCTGAAGACATGAGTCTGGCTCAGCTGGACTTGCTGCCAGGCGCCACAGAGAGAGATGGGGATTGCTGGAGACTGACAGCCCAGTTTCAGAGTCATGAAGGCCACAGGCCTGTCCCTGAAGGTCAGTGTGGATCTTGGGGTCCACCACACTACAGTCACTGTCTACATTCTGAACCTGTTCCCTGAGGGAGGACAGTCTGGGACTTCAAATGACTCCGGCCAAACTTTGTGGAAAGTTTCAATTTAATTGGACATTTCTCTTAGATAAGAGACTTTGTGGGAAGAAGAGCTTATGTGAGTTTAGGAGTATTTTGGGGAGGGGAATAGAGGCAGACCAGCTGGGAATGTGGGAGAAGAGGAAGCTATAGCTTATATTATCAGTCAGAACATAGTTAAATGGGTTCTAGAGGAACTGTGTCAGTGGCATTCCTATGACCATGATGCATGTACAAAATCAACATCATCCTCCATTCAGTTTTTAGACATTTGGGTTAGAACTGCAGAAGATACTGAAAAAAGACCAAATCATGCCATCTTTGATCAGATAATTCTCATTCCTTAGTCAAGCAAACTCTTATTTAAATCACTGAGAGTTTGACTGAATAATGATTAAGTGAGGGTCTATCCTGTGAGATAGTGAGCACTTCCACCAAGGTGTTGAATGACCTTATTTCTCTTTTAAGTCCATGGCAGCTGAGAGTTCTCAACATTTTGCAGGATGAGGCCCTTACTAATGACCTCAGAATCTGACTCAGATTATTTTTGGTTGTGTGTTCTATATAGTACTTTAGTCTGCTGAACTCTGCCCACAAGAATCTCTCATTTCTTGTCAAAGCATTTTAACTAGATACAGCCTACAACAAATTCCATTAGCATTGCATTCCATTAGCATTCCATTGTACTCTGTTAGTGTAAAAGTTCACAAGAATACTGCCATCATCTGAGTTATGGTGCTACTCTATCCAGTGCAGATTCAAGCCACCTGAGATTAGCAAGTACATAAACAATCTTGCTGTTCCTGTAATTTTAGTTCAGTCTAGCTTGGACCATTTTAAATAGTTTATATTTTTATTACATTACAAATGGGGAGAAAAACCCCAAAACACAACAACAACAACAACCCCAATGAGAGCAAATGCAGTGCTGCACTAAAGAAGGAGTCTAGTTAAGGCTGTTTATCATAATAAAATTAGTAATGCCAATATATTATCAGACAAAGTAATGCTAGCAAAATAATATTTGCACTTTAAATGGTCTTCCAGAGGAAGCAACACACAGTGCAGTGCTGATTATGTATTTTGTATTCTGGCTATTATATTTAAATTAGGGCTGTCAAGCGATTACAAAAATTAATCATCATTAATCGTGCGATTAATCACGCTGTTAAACAATAATAGAATACCATTTATTTAAATATTTTGGATGTTTTCTACATTTTCACATACATTGTGACAAAGTTCCTCCTATGCCTTGGTGGGTTCTGTGCTTTTTGGCGGATTTGCTCGCCACAGAGGTTTTCGGCAGTCCTCAGTTTGGCTCCTTTTGTTTGTGGCACAAACCTGCCGTTCACTCGGCTAACCTCATCACTGGCCAGCATGGGGAAAAGGAGAACAATCCTCCACAGTCTCTGCTGGCCCACCTAATGGGTTGGGGGACAGGCCAGAGACCTTACCCTCTGGTGGGACCCAAGGTCCAGATCAACTCCTCTTATATCAAATAGGGAGTTGGGGAAATGGGGGGAACCCGGGACTGCCTCTACTCCAGGTTCCAGCCCAGGGCCCTGTGAATTTGCAGCTGTCTTTAGTGTCTCCTGTAACAGCTGTGTAACAGCTACAACTCCCTGGGCTACTTCCACATGGCCTCCTCCCAACACCTTCTTTGTCCTCACCACCGGACCTTCCTCCTGATATCTGATAATGCTTGTAATTCTCAGTCCTCTAGCATTACGCCTACTCACTCTCAGCTTCTTGCATGCCTCTTGCTCCCAGCTCCTTGCATGCCCCTCACTGACTGCAGTGAGGTCCTTTTTAAACCAGGTGCCCTGATTAGCCTGCCTGTCTTAATTGGTTCCAGCAAGTTCCTGATTGTTCTGGAACTGCCCCTGTTACCTTACCCAGGGAAAAGGGACCTGCTTAATCTGAGGCTAATATATCTGCCTTCTATCACTCTCCTGTAACCTGGATCCCAATAGGATCACTCTCCTGTAGCCATTTGGCATGACCCTGTCACAATATTGATTTCAATTACAATACAGAATACGTATACAGTGCTTACTTTAGATTTATTTTTATTACAAATATTTGCACTGTAAAAAACAAAAGAAATAGTATTTTTCAGTTCACCTAATACAAGTACTGTAGTGCAATCTCTTTGTCATGAAAGTTGAACTTACAAATGTAGAATTATGTACAAAAAATAATTGCATTCAGAAATAAAACAATGTAAAACTTTAGAGCCTACAAGTCCACTCAGTCCTACTTCAGCCAGTTGCTCAGACAAACAAGTTTGGTTGCAATTTGCAGGAGATAATGGTGCCTGCTTCTTGTTTACAATGTCACCTGAGAGTGAGAATAGGCATTCGCATGGCATGGTTGTAGCCAGTGTCAAAAGATATTTACATTTCAGATGCGTTAAAGATTCATATGTCCCTTGACACATCAACCACCCTGATGATGGGTTCTGCTAGATAACAATCCAAAACAGAGCAGACCGACGCATGTTCATTTTCATCATCTGAGTCAGATGCCAACAGCAGGAGGTTGATTTTCTGTTTTGATGGATCGGCTTCTGTAGTTTCTGCATCTGAATGTTGCTCTTTTAAGACTTCTGAACGTATGCTCCACACCTCATTCCGCTCAGATTTTGGAAGGCACTTCAGATTCTTAAACCTTGGGTCAAGTGCTGTATCTATCCTTAGAAATCTCACCTTGGTACCTTCTTTGTGTTTTGTCAAATGTGCTGTGAAAGTGTTCTTAAAATGAACATGTGCTGGGACATCATCCGAGACTGCTGTAGCATGAAATATATGGTAAAATGTGGGTAAAACAGAACAGGAGACATACAATTCTCCCCCAAAGAGTTCAGTAACAAATTTAATTAATACATTATTTTTATAACAAGCATCATCAACATGGAAGCATGTCCTCTGGAATGGTGGCAGAAGCATGAAGTGGCATGCACATGTTTAGCATATCTGGCATGTAAATACCTTGCAATGCCAGCTACAAAAGCGTCATGCAGATGCAGGGCTGGCTCTAGGCACCATCAAACCAAGCACGTGCTTGGGGCGGCACATTTTCAGGGGAGGCATTCCAGCCATCTTTTTTTTTTTTTTTTGCCTAGAGCTGGCCCTGGCAGCAGCAGCGCATTGTGCATAGGGGGAGAGGGCAGGGGCTGAGGCCACTGCGGTTCACACTGCGGGGGAGCAGCGCCCACACCTTGTGGCTGGGCTGGGCAGGTTCTGAGCGGGGGACACTTGTGCTGGGGGCTGCCCTGTGGGGCACACGGAGCCGCTTGCAGGTGCCTCAGGGCGGCCGCCCCCCAGTGCCGCAGCCGGGCTGGGCGAAGTGCCCCGAGATGCCCAGGGACTGTGGCAGGGAGACCAGAAGCAGCAGAAGCAGCGGGGCCATAGAGGGTAGGGCGTTGCCATGCGGGGCCAGCATCCCGCTCTCCAGGCTCCGCTCCCTCTGGAGCTACCCTGCTCCCAGCTTGTCCTGGAGGTGGGAGCCCTGGCTGGAGGGACCCTGGGCTGAGGCAATGCTCGGGAGCCCTGCTGCTCACCCCAAACCTGCCAGCTCCAGACTGGCTGGAGGAGAGGGGGGTAGTGGGTGGAGTCAGCACTGGTGGGGGGGAGCCCAGGGCTGAGGCGGCAGGGGGTGCGGGTGGGGTGAGGGGGCGGAGCCCAGCGCTGGAGTGGCAGGGGTGCGGGTGGGGGAGGGCACTGGTATGGGGGGGTGAGAGGCCAGGGCTGGGGTCAGGGGCAGCCAACATTTTTTTTTGCTTGGGGTGGCAAAAAACCTAGAGTCAGCCCTGTGCAGATACCTGTTCTCACTTTCAGGTGACATTGTAAATAAGAAGCAGGCAACAGTATCTCCTGTAAATGTAAACAATCTTGTTTGGTTTAGGGATTGGCTAAACAAAAAGTAGGACTGAATGGACTTGTAGAATCTAAAGTCTTACATTGTTTTGTTTTTGAGTGCAGTTATGTAACAAAAAATCTACATTTGTAAGTTACACTTTCACGATAAAGAGATTGCACTACAGTACTTGTATGAGGTGAATTGAAAAATACCATTTCTTTTATCATTTTTACAATGCAAATATTTGTAATAAAAATAATTATATAAAGTGAGCACTGTACACTTTATATTCTGTGTTGTAATAGAAATCAATATATTTGAAAATGTAGAAAAACATCCAAAATATGTACCGGTAATACATTTCAATTGGTATTCTATTTTTTAACAGTGCGATTAATCGCGATTAATTTTTTTGAGTTAATTGTGTGAGTTAACTGCAATTAATTGACAACCCTAATTTAAACAGATGAAAACTAATGCCTGGTCTCCTGCCTACTGAAAACCTGGTTGCTATCATCATAATTCTCCAGTTTCGGTGTTTTGCATGATAACTACTTTGGGGGATTCGCTCTCACTTTATTTTTTCAGTGAGTAGAAATGGTGCTTCTGACTACAACCAAAAGATTAGATATGAATATACTGATATCCATTTAATTTTACCAGAAGAAAAAGGAGTACTGCTGGATATAGTACTGTTTCCTAGCCTGTCATCCCTTAGCTGAAGTTAATTATTTCCAGAATTCCTTGAGAGCAAGAACTCCTACCCAATGTGCAGAAAAGAGCACTTCAGGCCCATGCCCTCTCTCCACCTCTAATAGCTACTTTTATGTATAACAGATAAACAACATGATTTAAAAAAATATATAAGTAAGTTATTTTGGTTTTATTATGGTGTGGTTGAAGGGAGGTCCTTTTTGCCAAATCTGTCTCAATCCCTTGCCTGTTCTCTTTTCACTCATGTCTAAAAATGGTCAAAATATAATATCAATTTTGCAAAAAAAAATATTCTAAATGATTTTCCAGTCGGAAAATTCAAAATGGAACAAAAAGTCTAGATTTCATTTTTTTTTGCATCAGTATGAAAGGAAAAATTCCAATGGTTTCAAATAGAAAATTGCTAAAAAAAGGTTGAGATTTTGGCTTTGGTTATTAGAAACCAGCAAATTTTCAAAATTTCAAATTGAGTCCATTTAAAATTTCCACATTTCAATCCAGAAGAAGTTGAAGAGTAACTGAGTTTATTTCTCAGTGCGTCAGCGGGAAGAAGAGAAGAGAGGATAGATTAAACCCCACTAGGCACATTTAGCATGAGAGAACAGAACAAAACCTCAAATCAGACTGAAAACAATAACAAAATACCCTCTCCCCCCAGTCCACAGTGGAAGGTGGAGAAAATAAGAGGATGGTGCGGGGTGGGGGTAAAGAAGAGGATGGAAGTGGAGATGATCTTGTTACATGGCCGTACCACTTCAGCTTGTGCTTCTTCATGGTTGTCAGGAAGTCTTCATACGACCCAGAGCATTGGGTGATGATGTTGCGGACCTCTTCATTTGTGACATGGTCGAAGTAGGAGATGCCCAGGATTTTACAGAAGCATCTCATCTCTACAGATAAAAGTAAGAAGTGCAGAGGTGAAAGTAGGTGCAGAGGTGAAAGTAAGCCAGTACTGTCTGGTACGGCATACCGGCAAGAGCCAGTATGCCATGCTGGACCAGACTGCCTGGTGATTTAAAGGGCCCGGGGCTCCCCGCAGTGGCAGAGCCCCGGGCCCTTTAAAGCACCACTCAAGCCTTGCTGCCAGAGCCCTGGGGTAGTGGCGCCAGAGCTTGGGCAGGGATTTAAAGGGCCAGGGGCTCCAGCCCCTGCAGGGAGCCCCATGCCCTTTAAAGAGCCACCCGAGCCCCACTGCCGGAGCACTGGGGTAGCGGCAGCAGGGCTCCCATGGTGATTTAAAGGGCCCGGAGCTCCACTGTGGTAGCGGCAGGAGCCCCGGGCCCTTTAAATCACCCCGGAGCCCTGGGTCTCCCAGCCGCCTCTGCAGCTGGGAGCTCTGGGGGTGATTTAAAGGCCCTGAGCTCCCAGCCACAGCCCCGGGACCTTTAAATCTTGATTTACAGGGCCTGGGGACCTTAAAGGCCCCGCCTCTTCCAGTTGAGGCCACGCCCTCTGCTCAGGACTCCAGAGTACCGGTAAATCCTTTAAGTTACTTTCACCCCTGACTACCTGTATTTTCTGTTCAAGTTCTGCGGTCTATGTCTCGCACACATACACAAATATGGAGATGACCAATGCATACAGCAGTTTCAGTTTGGATTCCAGAGAAATGTTCTTATTCCTCCAAATTGGCTCTAGCTTTGCCACTGCTGCTGTTGTTTGCGCAGTTCTTGCCGAATTTCTGCCTTGGATCATTCATCAGTGATGATTGCCCCCAAATACTTGAACTGTTTCACTGTCTCCAACTCTTGTCCACTGACAGTGATATGTGAGCTGATCCCATCACGTTTGTTTGTCATCAGCTTGATTTTCTCTGCACTGATTTCCATGCCATATTTTGCAGAGGTTTCATCCAATCGTTTCACAAGTTTGGCACGTTCATATTCGCTGCCTGTCAGACCATCAGTGTCATCAGCGAACCGAAGATTTGAGATTGTTCATCCCTCAATGCTGACTGTGCATATGTGATCTTCTAGGGCATCAGTCATTATGCGCTCCAAGTAGATGTTGAACAGTGTGGGCGAAAGAAGGCAGCCTTGCTGGATTCCAACAGTGGTGCGAAACCACTCTTCTATTGTGCCATTGATGATAACTGCATTGCTGGCCTTGGAATACAATTATTTAATGGTAAGAATAAGCTTACAACCAACATTGTACTTCTTCATAGTTGCCCAGAGAGCTTCATGCCATACTCGGTCAAATGCCTTCTCGTAGTCCACAAAGTCGTGGTAGATGTCCTGCTGGTGTTGTAAGTACTTCTCACATAGAACACAAAGGTTGAAAATCTGTTCTGTAGTACTTCTTCCAGTATGAAAGACAGCCTGTTCTTCAGCGATGATGTTGTCTGCTTGTGGCTTCAATTTGTTCAATATGACTTTCAACATCACTTCACTGGGAGGGCTAATTAAGCTTATGGTCTGGTAATTTTGATACAATTGCAGGTCGCCTTTACTGAATCATTCTCAATGGCTGTTGCCAGCTCCAAGGACAGAACTAAGGTTGCACTGCAGGTGTGGCATGCACCTTAACTTTGTATTTCTGGTTTTCAGACATTCAAGTTTCACATTAATTTAAGTTCCGGTTTTCAGAGCTTTGAGTGTAGCTGAAAGCGATATTATAGAAGGGCATGAGGCACAACAAGGTAACCTTTACTCTGTGTTGTTGAAGCTGCATTGGATTCTGTGTAGGACATTCAATAGCTTCTCCTTTTTAGAAGTTTAACTGGTTTGGTTCAGAGGGTGGAGATGAGAGTTCAGGGAACCACACAGAATAGGTAAGCTTTCATTTCCAGACCACCAGGTCAACACAACTCACTGACTAGAGTTACCAATAATCCTAATAGTTGAATATTTGAAGGAGCCTACATTGAATGAATGAATGAATGAATTTCATTCCAATTCTTAGTTAATAATTACTAGTGTTATTATTATTTAATTGACCACGGCATGTGTGGGCAGTGCTATACAACCATAAGGAAACAAGTGATCTGTGAACCAAGAAACATTGTATATCAGCATGAATATCCATCCTTTCTTTGCCTTTCAAATAAGATATGTATAGAACAACTGCCCATATTACAAAAAATAGTTATCTCAATAGGCAGTCTGAGCAGAGGGGCCAGGACTGACGGTGCATGGGAACTGAAGTACTTTATTTGTCTGTGTGTTCCATTCTATGCATCCGATGAAGTGGGATGTAGCCCACGAAAGCTTATGTTGAAATAAATGTGTTAGTCTCTACGGTGCCACAAGTACTCCTGTTCTTTTTGCGGATACAGACTAACATGGCTGCTACTCTGAAACCTTTATTCGTATTGTTGCAGCACCCCAAATCCCCAACTAGTATAAGGCTCCCCAGTGCTCGCAAATATGAAAGGATGGTCCCTGCCCCTAAAAACTTACAATCTAACCTCTCACCTTTAGAAATGGGACACCTGAATTGGGAATGATGTGAAACAAGGAGGCAGCCAGTAAAAGATTATATTGCCAGTGCTCAAATTGTGCTTGGGCTGTGCCAAACAGAGGACTCAGGCTTCCAACTGTATCTAACATATAGTAGCTGCAGAAAATTCTCTTTTAAAAAGTTTTATTTTTTTTAAAAAGCTTTATCTATTGCAAACTTTTATCTGAAATTTAGCATTTTTATGCCATCATTTAGAAGGTTTATGCCAACTGTGGAAGACAGCAAGAAAATTACCTATATGTAATTTTAAATCTCCACTTGGTTTGACAGCTTCATACTTCAGGAGTCAAAGCATTTTCTGCTACAGATGGCAGATTACTTCCGTAGATTCACTGAGTAGTCCTAGATCTGACAGATTCGTCGTATACCTCTTCTGCAATTATGGGCTCGGCAATTGCTCACACTCAACATTGGAAATGGAAGTATGTGTGTGAGAGAGAGAATAAATGTAGGTCTAGGAAACCAAGGTTATCATTTATGCCTTTAAATATGTGCTATGGAATCTTATCTTTCACCAGGGGAGCTACCAGAGCTTAACATCTCATTCAAAGGATGACACTTGGTTCATACTGTGCTTTCTCCCCTTCCCCCAACATCTGCTCTAATATTTCCTATGTGAAAAATTTCCTTTTAGGAAATTATCCACAACGTATAACAGGACAAAATCAAACAATCATAAATCTGTTTTATACATAAAGTCAGATGGTGAATACTTTACTCACATTGTTGAGCATCAATAACTCAACTAAACTTAGTGGGACTACTCACGGATAGTTGCTCATATATGGGGTAAAGTTCAAAATCTGGTCCGTGATGCAGAATCACAAGCAGACTGTATGTTACATTTAAAACTGCAGCTGCTACAACCAAAAGCAGCATGAAAGCCAAGGTGGGAAACATCAATAGTCCACGTTTCAGTAAGGTTCTAGGACTAGGAAAACCTGGGTCAGCAAGATTGCAAGAAAAACATGAGGTTACCATACTTGCAAATTTCTTCCTTCTCCGTCCCCTTTTTCTCCTTTAAGCAAACACTGACTATGAGATGTCCCTCATAAAAATCCTCCTTTGATCATCAACATGGGCCTGTGATCCTATCCTTCCCCATCTCTTGACTTCTGTGTTCCCCCTATCATCCGCCTACTATTGACAAGCTCTGTCTCTAAGCAGGTTCCTTTCCCTCTGCCTGTTAACATGCTACTACTTCTTGTCCTTAAAAATCTTACTTGATTCCTCTTGCCTATTTCTCTCCCACCCATTTCCAAATAGATTTCTTGAGCAGGCTGCAAATTCTCACTGCATCATCTGTAGCTCCTGGAATCTCTGTAATCTGGTTTCTGGAAACTATACCTCACTGAGACTGATCCCATTAAGGTCATCAGTGGCACACTTCTTAGCCATGTTTGTCCTCCTCGGTTGATTTGCTCCCTTCCCTAATATCACTCCTCTCTCTACCTCTCCATGCTGAACTTTCAGAGTCCTATGAGCTCAGTTGGTTTTCTTCTGACATTTATCATCACATGCCTCATTTGGTGGCATCTCTTCTTACTTTTTGTTCTCCATTGACATTCCTCATTTCTTGTCTTTGGTATCCTTAGATTCTCCCTTTTTACATTCTCCAAAGAAGTCCTTGTTCTCAGTTCTGATTCCTAGTACCACAGTGGCCCACAGCATCTGGAAGCAATTGCAGGGAAAGTCCTGCTCAGTCCCTGCAGCCCTGGGATGGAGTTTGCTCAGTGTGGATGGGACACTTAGAGAATTTAGCTGTCAAATGCTTCTACTGAGCATGCATGAACTTAGATATATTTAAACGGGAAAAATAACATATTTTTCCCCTAAACATACTCTCTGAAGTGACTGAGGGAGACACCCAGCACAGAAAATTTCAGCCCAAATAGTTAAAATATGTCAAAGCCATAAGCAACTGAAAACAGGGTCTTATAAGGGAAACAATGGGCAACCTTAAGTATAGGAGACACTGCCTATAATAATACAGCTCTACCTGCAATAGAAAAATATATTAGAGCATCTCATGATCTTTCAATGCTTTGGGTGGCCCTAAGCCTCTGATTGCCAGAGGCTGGGATAGAACAACAGGGGATGGGTCACTTGATAATTGCCCTGTTCTGTTCATTTCCTTTGGAGCATCTGACATTGGTCACTGTCGGAAGACAGGATACTGGGGTAAATGGATCATTGCTCTGATCCAGTCTGGCAATTCCTATGTTCTCATGTTCATCCTCATATACCCCTTTGTATTACGTCTAAGCAAGATTGTAAGGTTATGCGGGCAGGGGAAAGACATTCACATTTGTCTATAAATTACCATGCACTTATATTGTATCATACAGAAAATAAATGAATTAAAGTAATCTGAATCAATAGACCAACTAGTAAATGTGCTGATGTAGAAAAAAATAATGAATTGGATTAAAAATGAATAAGCTTTGAATTGGCAGAGAAGTCAGAAGGCCTGATATCCTTCATTAATGATGCAATCAAATTGTTGAGGGCAGGAAAAACTATGTTACAACAACAGGAATCAGCATGAAAGGTATAGGGAAAGACCTATATTTTAACATTGCATAGGATACTATCAATAGTAACTCCCGAGTTATGGTTGTACTGAATTTTTCAGTTAAAGCATGGTTAAGATAATAGCTGAGCAAAATTCAGAATTTCTATCCCAAGAGAAATTCCAACATTACTTTTCATCCTGAAATGGGATGAAAAGTTGAAATTTTGGACAGAATTCCCCCCCAAAAAATTGATTAATAAATGTTTGATCAAAACATTTCAACATTTCTGAAATTAAAACCTTTCATTCCATTTTATTGAATTGACCCAAACTGCTTTGTTTTGAGTCAGATCACCATTAAACTTCATTTCTCTTGCCTCACAAGAGATGTGGTTCAGGCCCCAATTGTGTTCATCCCTGGAGGATCACATCTCCAAAATGCAATGTGGACCCAGCTTACTGAGCTGCATGGTGCCTCAGGGGAGTCATACGACTGAGTGCACTGTGGGAGACTTAGTCTGCCAGGGAATCTGGTCCATAGGATACAATGGAGCCCAAATTACAATTGTCATAAGCAATGCACCAGGGAAGTACATTTTAATATTTTTGAATTGATTCAAGTTAAAACATTTGGGGCCATTTCAATAAAACAACATATTCTAATTCAGGTCAAATTAACACAAAATATTTAGTTTCAAGCTTTTCTAGTGGAAAAATCAAATATTTTTAGCAAAAATGAAACTTTCCCATGGAAACGTCATTTTCAGTTGCAAAATAATTCCAAATGAAAAATTCCAACCAGCTCCTGTTTATATCCCTTTATCAGACATGAAGGCAAACTCTTATCCTTTCTGAAATTACATTGTTCAGTTTTAAGGTAATGTACAAAATGTTTGACCAGTCCGCAAATAATAATTCTGCAGTGGCTATATTTTCATGATCTTAGTATGCTGCTCAGTTTTGTCTTCAGCTCCTATCTGTACTTTACCAACTTCTATCCTCTCCTCTTTACTAGGATATAGAGAATCCCTACCCTAAGGGATGTCGCTATCCTAACCACATGCTCCTCCACACCTGTCAGCTTTCCCCCAGATCTTAATTTAAAAACTGCTCTATGATCTTTTTAATTTAATATGCCAGAAATCTGGTTCTGTTTAGATTTAGGTGGAGCTCATCCTTCCTGCATAGGTTCCCCCTTTCCCAGTTCCTAATAAACCTAAATTCCTCCTCCCTACACCACTGTCTCATCCACATAGTGAGACCCTGCAGTTCTGCCTGTCTAACTGGCCCTGCATGTGGAACTGAAACTATTACAGGGCATGCTATTACAGGTTGCACAGACAACCTTTATTTTAGCATTTCCTAATTTTTGAGTGCATAACTTTGCAACCTTAATACTCTTTTAACACAGATGTTTGCATATTATAGTCATGCTATGTAACAATGATGAGTAATGTTCTTCTAACTCTTTAGTAGCTGGGGCTTACTTTAAAAAAAGTTTTGCACTTTTGATTTCTCAGTTTGTTTCTTTTTGGTTTTCAGTATTTTGTCATCAACTCTGGTCATATGGCTTTGTGGTTTACTTTAATAATGGAACAATTTAGTGCAAATCATATTTGTCACACAATAATGAACACATTTACAAACTAACTTTGCAATGCAATATAGTTGAGGTAGTCTGTAGGTAATGCTGAACAAAGTAATATCAGCTGAGGCCCTGATGCTCCAAAGCATCCTCTGACACAAACACTTGGACCTATTCAGAATCCCACTGAAGTGTCTAAAACATCTGAAATATCTAAGCACAAAACGAATAAGGATTTAACAAATATTCTATCATTTAACTACTTGATGAACCTACTTCTTCTGTAGCCTAGATACTATTCTTGACTCAAAGTGCAACCCCCATACTTTCCACTTTCCTATTACCTACCTCCCCATATATATATATAAAAAAAAGATATATGATTCCCCACCTCCATCCACCCCAGGCTGCAGAAGTCTGGCAGCCTTTCTGTTATTTGTGTCAACAGTGACAAAAATGGAATTTTGTTCAGCAATGGCAGTGACTGAAAAGTAATGGAAAGCACATAAAGTTGAAATGTATTTTCCATTTTGGAAGTTTCATTTCATTTTATTTGTTGCCCTTGTGTCTCCACTCATAGAGAAATTTCAGAAGCACCACGTCCTTAAGCTTTTTCATTACCAGTTGGCCTCCTTTAATCTTATATAAAAGTTAATTGGTGAAAAAAAGGATTCAAGATAACCCTTTTAAATATGAAAAATAAGTTTAACACTACTCAATATTCGGTAACATAACAGTCATCCTCCTTTATATTCAATGTGGAACTTCTATACAGTAAGATTGTGACAAAACACAGTCTTGTGGCTTGTCTTTCACAAGTCCCAAATAATACTCAATACACGGCACATTAAATATCACTGGAGTGTGAAGAAATTAAAGCTGAGCCTTGGCATGACTTGTATCTGCGTCATAAGAGCCAATGCCACAGATAATTTCATTAAGAGCTGAGAATAAATTAAGAGAAACGTTCATAAAATGCAAAGAAATTCAGATCAAGCTAAAAATGCCTAATGCTTACTGTAATCCTTAACTAACCCATGCTGCCTGCTGTCATTATTAGAACACAGATAATGAAACCATGCACTCTTCACATTTACTATATCCATCCATAAGCGAGTAAGTGAAGAAAATATTGTTAGTCTGAAGCATATAGCTTTATTTATTTTGTTTTTCACTATATTTTTCTTTAAAAAAAATAAATTAGGTGTTTATTACAGTATCTAATAATGGATGGTACATAATGGGTGCTTAGGCAACATTATGGTCTCTCATGTAGCAAGGTAATTATAAACCTTGCAATGCATGTTATGCGTGGTCTATAATGCCTTGTCAGTTATTAGACTATTATGTAACTATGTTATTATGGAGTTGTTAGATCTTCATTTAAGAATCTGAAAGTACTATTTCTGTCTCACTCAGGTTTACTATGACAAGATTCACAGAGGGAAACTCTTTGAGATGAGTCATTGACTTGATAGATGCTAATTGCGCCAAAAGAGACTTTATGGTCTAATGTGTCAAAAAGAGTGCAGTACCTTCTTATTAATTATCTGGAAAAGAATGCTAAGCAGTGATTAATAACATTTGCAGAAGATATTAAATAGTGAGGTCATGAAAACACCCTCAAGGATGACAGCAATATAGGAAAATGGCAGCTAGAGTGGTGACAAGCTGAGTAGAAAGCAACATAAAATTCCTTTGGGAGTGGAGGGATGCAAGCTAGGAAAATTGACTTAGGAGGAAAAACTAAAAGAACAAAATATACACAACATAACAAAGAATGACTACTGGAAAAATGTGGAGGAGTTCAAGAAAACTACGAGAAAAGGAAATATTGAAAGAGCCACCACCACTTAAATCATTTAATCTAGACTGTGAAAAACAGTCTTGATCAAGATTTTACAGTTGGGCTATTAAATTCATTCTTAGGCAGGCAGTGATCAGCTATTCCAAAGTGCTGAAAATCCAGCCAGGACCAAATAGTACCTAGATGTGGATATGGAAACCTTTTTGAATACATCTTACTGCAAGTCCACATCTTACTGGCTTGTGGGTACTCCCAGCTCATTCAACACTTTGCCTCATTCTCCTCTCACTTCCTTTTTGTATGTGTGTCCTAATCTTTTCTTCAGCTGTTTCTTCTTCTTGCTGTTCCTCAGTTTCATTTCATACAGAATGATAAGCTGTTAACAGAAGGTATTAACCTATACTTCAATACAATGATATTATTTCGATTTTCCCTCTAATTACTGACAAACAATGTAAATCAAGTTAAAACTTTACACGTTTCCTTTTAAACTTTTTCACCTGCTATTTGCATATATGGAGTTTCTTGTTACAGACCTTGTCCAGTCTACTTTTTGTAGTTTTGCACTGTATACTGTCTATATATGTGTAGCCCAAGGTCCAGTGTGCTTCAGCAGCAGCCGCATTGGGAACTACAAGTTGTGGACTACAAACTGTGGCATGTTGAGAGAACTTCCTGGTTCCTGAGGTCAATATTAGCCTGGCCCTGGTTTGGAGTCAGTGATTAGATTAGAAGGATTAGAGAGCCTAAGTGGGTGTTGTAGCCAAGAGACTCCTGCCAATAGGGGAGAAAGTATTGGGGAGGAAATCTTAGGGAGCAGCACAGTAATTCCATATCTCCCTGCACAGCAACAGATCTGTAGGGTTCCTGTGTTCAGTGATGATGCAGATTGCAGGGTGGAGATAGAGGACTGTATAAAAGATATACAGTACCTGCTAGCTGCCACCAGCATTCCTGAGCCTTTGAAATTCCCCGCCCTCGTAAGATACCTGAGTGGAAGGAGAGTAAATTAGTCTTTAACCTGCCACCTCAGGAGCATTTTCCAGCGTGAGCTGTTGAAGAGCTTAGAGCAGAGTATAGGGACTACCACTTATTGCTGGACCACACGACAGACTTTTATGAGAGATGCCAATGCCCTAGAGAGACAGCCTTGTCCTATGCCACCGAGTTAGAGGCCCTACTGTGGGTAGTAGAGGAGAAGCTCCAAGGGGCATCCTATCCCTAATCGGGACTATACATTGACACAGCAATTCATGCAGAACTTCCGGGAGTGAGAGGTGTGGAACAGGTTGCTTCTCTATATAACATTCCAATAGCTGCAAGGAGTACTCTGTCAGCTGGCCCAGGAGAGGAATGTAGAGGGTAGAATGGATGTGCCAGCCCAGAGGATAAAAAGCATGCAACAAGCAGCCCTGTCAGACGGCAGTGTGCAGACTGCTCCTGAAGTGCCTCCACCCAGGAGTACAACAGATCATGTGATTCCAGAGGCAGTGAAGCGCCTAGCTGGGCTAGTCCAAGAACTGACTGTCCACCAGAGACACATTCATGAGAGCATGGGATAACTGGAGGCACAGGTATTGCAACAGGCTGCAGTAGCAAAGATGACACCCCAAAATTCTAGATGGGGAAGTGATCAAGGTACCCCTGATGTTCGTTTCTGGGGTTCCAGAGGCTGTTTCATATTCCACCAGTATGGACAAGAAGGCCACATAGAATGGAGCTGCCATTAACCCCTTCAGTCCCACCCCACGGGGCCAAAGCAAGTCGAGGTGCCCTCTTCTTCAAACTGTGAAAGCCTGACACCCAGGGGCAGGTGATGGGTGTAGAGCTGGTGGGAAGTCCCTGAGGAGCATCAGTGTGCACAACTTTCCAGCATACTCTACCTATTGCAACCTGGCATTCCAGCCTGGTGGTGCCCTTGAATGAGAAAATTGTGGAGATGAATGGTATCCTGTGCCAGACCCTAATTTATTCAAGGTCTCAAGTCACAACCATCATAGAGGATTTCTGGAGAAACCTCCCTACCCTGGGCAGGTTGCACCCCATGCCTGTAGCTATCCTAATACAGGGAGCCAGGGCCTGGGGTCTCCCATCAAGGAGCAATCATATTAGATTTATCTTTTCTTGGAAAAACCTACAAGAGAGTCTCTGTCCTTGTGGTACCTAGGATGAAGTACTGCTAGGGAGTCCCCATGTTGTTAGGGAAAAATGTCATCCATTGCAATTGGAAGGATTTAGCTAACCAATAGGGGAAACAATTCCTGGACTGTCTGAAAGGGATGTCATTAGCCAGGTATGCGGCCTATAAGCAAGTGCTCTCTGGCCAAGAGAGGCCATTCTTAAGATATGCTGGCAAGCAGCCCATCTTGTTAAGAGCTGAGAAGGAAGAAGTGTACTTGTGAAGGCCCCCTAAGATATAGGATGGGAACCAGACACTGTTCTGATAGAACCTGATGCTAAGAGTCACTTGCTAGAAGGTTTGAGGGTGGAGGAAGGCATAATGGATCTTGAATTCAGGAAGGCTGATATTTATCTGCAAAATATAGGACACACAATTGCTGCAATAAAGAGGAATCAGCATCTAGCTACCCCTTCAGTAGTCTACAGCATGACTAATGCGAGCAGAAACTTAAAATATTCTCCAGGACAAGAAATGAGGGAAGTGGCACAGGCCAGAGCTGCTATGACAAAAGTGGACCTGTCAGGCATCTGTGCAGGAACCAGCTTGAGTGAAGATATTGGAAGAATTGCTGGGGCAGAATGCAGAAATATTCTCTCAAAATGACCTTGACTTGGGCTGCACTTCCACAGTCAAGCATGAGATACCCCTGATTGATACTATTCCTGTGAGGCAACCCAATCAGAGAATATCTTTGGCACAATACCAGGAAGTCTGCAAACACTTGCAGGAGATGATGGAGGCATAAGAAATCAGACCAAGTTAAAGCACATATGCTTCACTGATGGTGGTGGCAAGGAAGAAAGATGGTTCTATGCGAGTGCATATTGATTACAGACAGCTGAATGCTAAGACCATGTCAGATACATTTCCTTTGCTCCATATTGAGGAAGTCTTAGATGCCCTAGGAGGAGCCAGATATTACTCCACAGTAGACCTAACCTCAGGGTACTGGCAAATTTTCACTATTACACTGCATAACCTTTCAAATATGTAGGTGAACATTTCTCATGTATAGAACTCCTCAAATCAACCTCTGAAAAAGGTAATTCCACCATCACTGCAACACTTTCAGGAGCACTATCAAACCTGTCATTCTGCAATGTGGAAACTTGAAACTCTGTTCATGAGGTGTTTCCATTGTTGCTGATCTTGTATCAGGCTCCAGACTTCTAGAAACTACCAATGAAGCTAACTGGGCATTCTCCAGTGGCAATTCCATTGTTGCTCTGCTAACATCTCCAGAGTTTACCACAACCTTTTTTTTCATATGACACACATATCAGCACACAACCCTGACATCCCCCGGAATTACTATGTAGGAGACTGGTCCTTTTACATCTTGAATGATATTTGGCATCCATTTGGAACCAGGATGAAAGGTTTTAGTAAAGGCAGCTTCTTCAACAGCAAAACTACATTCTTTAGCGTGTTTATCATGTTACTGCTTTTTTTGCCATTGTTTTTGCTGTATTTTTCCAGTTAAGTATGGATACATAAGGTCTAACTTGATCTTAATTTCTTTCCCATTAACATCTCTTCTGGGGACAGACCTGACAATTAAACAGGTAACGAGACACTTCTATATCTATAGTATCTCCAGGTATTCTTTTGAAAACTTCTTTAAATGAGTGAATTGCCCATTCAGCTAACACATCTGATGGTGGGTGGTAAGGTGCTAATGTAACATGTTAAATGCTGTTTTGCTTCATAAATCTTTGGAATTCCATGCTACTAAAATAATTTCAATTTTCTGATACAAGCATTTCAGGTAAACCATGGACACTAAAACTCGTCTATAGTTTTTCTATGGTGGCTTCGCTAGTGGATGTAGTCATGGGATAGATGTCTCCCGATTTGGAATGTGCATCCCCTAGTAGTAAAAACATTTTTCCCAGAAATGGTCCAGCATAATCAATATGTACTCTCCTCCAAGGCTTATCTAGCTGTTCACAAGGATAGAGTGGAGCCACAGTAGACAAAGAGAACAAGATTGTACCTACCTTACTTTCAATATCAGTATCCAAATTTGGCCACCACATGTAACTCTGGGCTAACATTTGCATTTTAGTAGTACCTGGGTGCATCTGCTGGAGTTCATCTATTACTTCATTACTTGGAATGCTGACCCTTGCTTCCCAAAATACATACCCATCTTGCAAACTAAGTTCACTGCATCACTTATAATAAGGTATGAGCTCCTGATCAGGTTTGGTCTGCGGACATCATCTTTGCACAAATTCTCTAACTTTTGCATATACTAGATCTTTACCGGTCTCTTCATAATTGTCTTTTTCATGTCTCTCAGGTAAAGGCAATGGCTAAAGTATTTGCATTTCATAACTTCTTATCAGCTTTGTGCACAATGGGATATTTATAGGCTCTCTGTCTGGACCTGGGTGATGCCATCTGTGGCTTGGCTTTCATCTAATTAAACAATGAGATCAAGGGTTTGTGATCTGTGCAAATTGTAAATTTACCCCCATAGATATATTTGTGAAACTTCTGCACCCCAAAGATAACAGTTAATACTTCTCATTCTATCTATGAACAATTATGTTCAGCAGAAGATAGAGTCCAGGATACAAATCTAGCTGGTTCCTCTGACCCATCCTCCATCTGGTGACCTAAAGCAGCTCCAATTTCATAAGGAAATGCATCACAAGTCAATATCAGTTCTTTGTCAGCTTGATAAATGACCAGGACTTCTGAAGACTGCGGAAATAGTTTTGAATTCTGAAACACTTACGCCTGAGATGCTATCCAATAATATTTAAACCTATATTTAAGTAGCATCTACAGAGGCATTAGAAGTGTTGAGAAATTTGGCAAAAACATAACATCATAATGCACCAAGTTTAAGTAAGCATTCAATTCTAAAATATTCTTAGGTGCTGGGACATCCCTAGTTGCCTTTACTTTATCTTTCACTGAGTGTAGTCTCTGGGCATCCACTTTATAACCCAGATACATCCTTTTTTAGGTGCAGACATGCTTCCTTAAGCCTCTTTAACACTTCTGCTAAATTTTCTTCTATCTGTGGTACCTGTGATGAGTATATCATCCAGATATACTGCTGCATGCGGAATTCCTTGAAGCAATCCATCCATGGTTCTTTAGTATATAGCAGGGGCTGAGGACACACCAAAAGGTAACCAATTAGATTTAAACAGTCCTTTGTGAGTATTTACAGTGACATATTGCTTGGAATCTTCTTCCAGAATGATCTGTTGGTAGACCTGACTCATGCCAAACTTTGTGAACAACTGCTGTCCCAATAAAACTGCAAAAAAATCCTCAGTGTTTGGAGCTGGGTACTGTTCTAATTGTGAAAGCCTATTTACAATTAACATATAGCCACTTATAACTTATATGTGTATTGAGCCGTCCTACTTCAACACTGGTACTATTAGTGTAGCCCATTCAGAAACTTTTCAGGTTCAATAATACCAGTTGCCTGTAAACTTTTTAACTCAGTTTCAGCTTTTGTTTCATGGCAAAGGGTAGAGATCTGGGTCTGAAATTACGAGGCATGACATTTGGGTTTATGTAGAGTATAGCAGTAGTGTCTCGTAAAGTGTCCAGTTCATCTTTAAATACTTCCTTCTGTGCATGTAAAATAGTTTCCAGCCCTATATCATCTTCTGATTTTAAGTGATGCACTTTTCCTTTCCAGTCCAGTGAAATGTCCAACGACCCTCTATGGAGCAAGTTAGGTGTGGTGCCTATGACAACTGGCAACAGTAGATGTCTGACTTGGCTCTGAAAGCAAACCTTCACATTGGTGAGTTCCTGGTATCTTTACTGCTTCTCCAGTGTATATTTTTAATTTCATTCTACATTTCTGCAATACAAGTGGCTTGCTACTTTTCCACAAGGTTTCATATACTTCTTGGCTCATCATAATTATGCTACATCCTGCGTCAACCTGAAATCATACTTTTTTTTTTCATTTACAGATAGCCCAACATGAATGGGAACTACTTTAGGAATAGTTCTTTCAGTTATACTATACATAGTATAAGCTACTTCCTCATCTTCTTTTTCACTACTGTCCTCTTCAAGTACATGAAAAGTAGCATAGCTATGAGGCTGCTTTCTATTGTAGTTTTGTGTGTCTCTTTTCTTGGTTTTGTTTTGACACACTCTTTGAATGTGCCGTCAACTCACAAATGTGACATCGGGGGAAGGTGGTGCAAGTTAATTGGATCAGCTACTAGCTGATTGGTCGCCTTGAAATTTTGTGCACTGTACCTTGTTTCCCGGGTGCTATTTCCAGCTCCCCAGGCTCATGTGGCTTGCGTTAGTAAATCTTGTATGTTTTTATTTGGCGATTCCATAGTCTGGGCCAATTTCAGAGCTGTTTCAAATGTTAACTGTGGTTCAGATAGTAATCTCCTTTGCATTTTGTCATCATTAATGCCACAAACTAATCTGTCTCTCAGTGTTAGTGTCAAGGTCACACTATAATTACAGTCCTGAAAGAGCTTCCTCAGTTCTGTCACAAATTCCCCTACTGCCTCCCGTGCTTTCCTTGACAGAAAGTTAAACTTAAATCACTCTATTTCACTGGGTGTTGGGTTGAAGTGATTTTTAGACGATTTAATAGCTCATTAAAAGTTTTATCTCCAGGCTTTTCAGGGGTTAACAGGTTTTTCATTAAACTGTAAGTCTTGGCCCGTACACTGCAAAGTATGATAGCATTCTTTTTACCTTCATCTGTAATATCAGTAACAGTTAAAAAATAAAAGATAATATTTCACAGTATTCATCTCAAGTTTGTAGTTGCAGTTTAAATGGTGAAATAGTACCAAAAGGTTGCAGTCATTTCTTTCTCTCTCTTTTTCGTTTGTGTAAGTTCAGCTCCACCTGGTTGCCTTATGTTGTATCATAAACCACACATAAAGCAGCTTCTTTAGGTATAAGAAGGACAAAGTAGGTTGTGCTGATGGGAGAATGGCACTATATGTAAAAGAAAGCATAGAGTCAAATATAGCTATAATAGGCAGAAACTTGGTGGAACAATGATAGTCAATAGGACACGAGAATACCAAAGTATGAAATATATAGGGAGGACAGAGTAGTTTGCATGGTGGGGAAGTGGCCCTATCTATGAAGAAAAGCATAGCGTCAGGTATAATAAAAAAATTAAATGACTCAATCTGTACCATAGAATCTCTACGATAGCAAGTCTACGCTTGAATAATAAGAATATAGCAGTAGGAATATTCTATGGACCACCTGACCAGGATGGTGATGGTGATTGTGAAATGCTCAGGGAGATTAGACAGGCTACAAAAATAAATAACTCAATAATAATGGGGGATTTCAAGTATTTTCCATATTGACCATGTCACCTTAAGATGGGATGCAGATATAAAATTTCTAGACACCATTAACAATGGCTTCTTGGAGCAGCTAGTCCTGAAATCCACAAGGGGAGAGGCAATTCTTGACTTAGTTCTAATCAGAGCACCACTAGTCCAAGAGGTGAATATACCCAAACCCCTTGGTAACAGTGACTATAATGTAATTAAATTTAATATCCTTGAAGAGGGGAAAATACAAAAGAAACACACCACAGTGGTATTTAACTTCAAAAAGGGGAACTACACAAAAATGAGAGAGCTAGTTAATTAGAAATTAAAAGAGTGAAATGCCTGCAAGCTGCATGGAAACTATTTTAAAACACCATAATAGAGGCTCAATCTAAATATATCTCCACTCCCACCTCTTCACCCCCACAAAAAAGCAACAGCAACCAAAAACAGCAATAGGATGAAAAAACCACCATGGCTAAACAACAGAGTAAAATTACATGCAACAAGGCTTCTTTAGAAATTGGAAGCCAGATCCTACAGAGAAAAATAGAAAGGAGCATAAATTAGGGCAAGTGAAATGTAAAAATGTAATTAGGCAGGCCATAAAAGAATTTGAACAGCAACTAGTAAAAGACACACAAACTAATCAACAACAACAAAAATGTGAGTACATCAGAAGCATGAAGCCTGCCAAACAGCCAGTGGGGCCACAGGACAACAGAAGTGCAAAAGGAACATTCATAGAAAACAAGGCTATTGCCAAGAAGCTAAATTAATTCTTTATATCAGTCTTCACTGAAAAGGATGTGAGGGAGATGCCCACACCTGGGCCATTCTTTTTAGGTGACAAATCTGAGTAACTGTCCCAGATTGAGGTGTCAATAGAGAAGATTTTAGAAAAAAATGATAAATTAAACAGTAATAAGTCACCAGGACCATGTGGTATTCACCCAAGAGTTCTGAAGGAGCTTAATACCAGTACCAAGCAAATTGGTTGAAACTATAGTAAAGAATAGAATTATCAGACACATATATTGGGGAAGAGTCAACATGGCTTTTTTAAATGTAAATCATGCCTCAACAATTTATGAGAAATATTTGAGGGAGTCAACAAGTGTACGGACAAGGGTGATCTAGTTGATATAGTGTACTTGGACTTTATGAAAGCCTTTGATATGGTCCCACACCAAAGACTTACACAAAGTAAGCAGTCATGGGATAAGAGGCAAGATGTGCAGTTTTGTGTATCTCATTGTAGTTGCAATGATTTTCTGAAAATTAGGCATTGCAACATCTAAGTTCCTTTGTAGATCTGGGCCATACTCCCTTAGTTCTAAGTTCGACATTGTTTAGGATGGTAAGAACAGTGTGTGCTCATTAAGCCAAATTCAGAGATGCTGTAAATTAATGGAGTTGTACCTGCCTACACCAGGTCTTAATTTAGCCTATTTAGCCTGTACTTAATTTAGCCTGTACTTAAAACCTACATTGTAGCCTAATCCTTAAAAATATTATTTTAGAAGATGACACTTTGAATTACAGGAAAGAAATGGATACCTGAAGTATCTACCATCTACATTTTCCCCATTCTTACCTCAAAAGGCCTATAAGTTTCAGCCAACAATAAGCTTCTAGGACAGAGTTAGAAATGTCTGCAAAGAGGCATTCAGGATGCCAAGCATGTGAGGAGTGCAAACAAGGTTACCTGAGGTAGGACAAATGGATGGGGTAATTAGGCACATGAGCCAGTCTGCGGAAAAGTTAGCAGGCATTCTGGGATCCTCTTTACAATGAAATTCAAGCTTACGTGTGTTCCACAGAAATTCAGGGGTTTGCATATTTATGACAGTAAATTCTGCACAGCAGAAATGCTGAAGCACAAATTGAGTTTACCCTCAGATAACTTTATTTATGCTAATATAACCAAACCCTTACAGCTTCCTGTGTTATAATATATCTTACCCCTCACTTTGAGGGTTGATGGCATGCTACATTTCCCCACTTGGGCCTCACCACATCAAGAAGGAGATCCAGTAGGACCCACTTTGCTACTGACATGAAGCTCTGTCATTTAAATAATCCTGCAGCCTGGTGTTTTTTACAAATAGAAACTTTGTTCTGTTTTGTTTTTGGCTTGTGCCCTTCCTCTTTCAGTCTCATGAGCAGCACTCAAAGAAAAGAGGTTACTGAAGTCTCTTATTTACAACAGCCAGAACTGCAGCACTTTTATATTCCAAAAATAGTGAAGCTTACGTGAAAACATTAGCAGTGTGAAATTACAGAATAGTGGAAACAGCCAGAATGACAAAGATTCAGTCAAGGTAAACAAAAGTGCATTGGACAGCTGTGCACGTACAAAACGTTATGTTAGATTGCAGACAACTCTTGAAATTAATAGCAGAGATAATCCAAAATATTATGGCTGATATTTGGTCTTTTGCTGCCCAAAAGAGTGAAAAACATATGTGACAAAATCATTTTAAAACAAAAACATGGATTATCATTGTTTTATCTTGTCTTTATTGTAATAGAAGTTGTTCCTTGGTGGAACACCCTGTGTGGCACAATTTTCTGCCAACTCCCACCCCAACAACGAAAGGCAAAAAAAAACCAACACAAAAACCAAAACACCTCTCTTGAGGTCTAAATAAACCAGACCCTTCAAAGTTTCAGAAGCAGTCTGCTTCACACTTACCAGTGCCTTTGTATTCTTCTAGTTCTTTAGGCAAATGGGCCACTTCTGTTTCAGAACAGATTAGCTGAACACACCACATCAGCACCTGAAAATGATGTAGCAGCTAGATGGTGATACCATTAAAATAAATGCATGTGTCAGTGTGAGTTTAATAGTGCCTCTGAATCTAAAATGACTGCATTTGAAGAAGAGCTCGGTCTGGCTCAAAAGCGTGTCTCTCTCTCTCACCAACAGAAGTTGGCCCAGTAAAAGAGATTACCTCACCCACCTTGTGCATTCGCTAGACAAATAAATATTGCTCACAAGCTGTGATCACAGAATCCAAGCAGAGTTGGGAAAATGCAGGTGCTGAGGCATGGTCTAGTGGCACACTTCCCCTCTGCTTAACTTTGGAGCTATTGCCCTAGCATAGTGCTAGGAAGCCCGGTGCTAGCATTGTATAAGACAAAGCTGAGCCCATGCACACATGTAGTAATTACAAATCCTATTAAACTTATTTCAAGAATTGCAGCCTTCATATCAGTGTTCTGTCCAAATTCCCATTTAGAGGATTGTATTTTGCTCAACTCAACTTCTTACAGATTCATTTGGGCATGTTATTCTTCACTTTCTGTCCTAGACTAATGCAGCATTGTTATGTTCTAGCTATTTTTCAGTCATGGATCAAGTTTTACTTATTTAAAGCTTGCAAAACCCAGTGGTATCTTTTAAGAGGAAATATATAATTATATTAAAAGTTTAACTTTTCAAAAATTCTGTTTGAAAGCTCATTTGCTTGTTTCACAATGTTGGGAAAATAATCCACCACTGAATTAACCCAGGGAAAGTAGAAAGAAGTAAAAAGGATATCTAAATAAGCTAATCAAACTACTGCTTGGGTTTATGAACCTTGCAAGAGGGTAAATTTCATTAGTGGCCCTGTAGTTTAATGGATCACACCTCCACTTTCTAAAAATGGCATCTTCTTTGAGCTGTACCAGTCTACAAATCAGTAAACTGCATGTGCTGTGTGTGTCCCTGCAGTAGCACTAAATCAAGCCAGCAAGGGGTGTGTTCAACAGTGCTGCAGGCTCCCAGGCTGTGTTGTGTTATGGGACTTTTTGTTGGAATGTGACATGCTCATCTTTTAGCAACTACCAGAACAAAAGAAATACTCCAGAATTAATAATACTACATTTAAAGGGAACAGGTCCTGTCGCAGAGGGTTGAGGAAAGGCTTGCATTTTGAACTTTTTTTCAACAATTGCAACACATTGAACTTGAATGTACCATGTCCCATCTTAACCTTTGATGTGCAAAATGCATTACCACATCTCCAAACAGAAACAGAAACAAAACAAACAACTCTTCCCTTCCCCTCCCCCTTTGCTCTCATTATGCATCAGCTGGACATAGGGTGACAGATGTCCCAATTTTATAGGGACAGTCCCAATATTTGGGGTTTTGTCTTATATAGATGCTTATTATCCCTCACCCCATCCCTATTTTTCACACTAGCTATCTGGTCACCCTAGCTGGACATCTGTCACTGTCACAGTGGAGGATTTAGAATCTGGTCCAGAGAGCTGATTTGAACAAATGCTTTTTTTGATCTTAAAGACAATCAGATCAGTATATATATATATAAAGTTGTATTATTTTGAATACATAAACACACATATATGACTAGGATTCCTGTTTTTAGATGTTGAAAAATCCAGTCACAATTACCAGGAAAACTAAAAGCTAAAAAGGAAGAAAAGAAATTAAAATGTAGTGGATGAGACAAAACAGATAATTCGGCACTGGCCTAGTCACAGAAAGGAATAACTGTTTTAATCAGTTATGAATGGATTTCATACGGCTCAAGAGCAAACTAGAAAGACTTGAAGGCACCCTGCACCATCCAGACAAATCCACTAGTAGGCAGTGCTCATTATCTGTTCCAGTCCCCTTCCTCAGTTATGGAAGTCAAATTATGGGTTCCGTTTGCATAGAGCACTGAAGCGGAGATGGAAGGGGCCATTCCACTGTAGTCATTGTCAGGTCTCAGCCTCTCAGGAATTAGGTACCTAACTTTACACAGTTTGAAAATTCGGGCCAATGACTTGACAAGAGTCAGACAGGGAGTCAAAATCTGAATTGTCATTCACACTAGGGGGCTGCATATCCTTGTGGCCAGAAATCACAGCAACTGGCCAAGCAGATCATTTCTCTTCTCTTTCAGATCCCATACATTCTTTCCAAGAAGCCTTCTTACACTACAACCATCATTCCTTTGCACCTGTATTTGCTTTTGTCTGAGTCAAATTGTAAGTTCTTTGGGGTAAAGGCATCTCTAGCTCTGAATTATGTACAATGAATGTTTATGGTACTCTAACTAAGAATGAAATCAGACTCAGGCCCATATTTCTCAGTGAAAATGCCTACTATGATTCTTGTTATCGGACTACATCCTGGTCACAAGCAAAGCCTCCAATGCTGGAAAGGCATGTTGACTATCTAGATGGACTAAAAACAGCATTGGTTTGATTCACCTCCACTTGGGGTATCTAAGGTCCTTGCTTAAGATGGTGGATTTAAAGACATCATAAGATGGAGAATCAAGACTGGATGACTTTCTACAAGATATGCTGTAGTCAAACAAGTATTTAGGCTTAATACAGAGGTGACAGGGTAAAATTTCATGTCTTACAGTGTACAGGTCAGACAAGATGAGGTCCCTTCTGATCCTAAAATCTTTGAGTATGCTACAGGTCAGCTTCTTCCAACAGGGCCTCTATAACTTTGTTAACCCTTTTCCCCTCTTAGCCAAGGCAGGTTGAACTGTATTAGTGGAACTTTTTTTTTACTTTTCTAACCTCAGGTATGAATCAGAAATCCAAATCTTTAGGGTTTTGCCTCTCCCCCCCGCCACACACACACACATCCACTCCAGCATAGTGGGTGGGTGAGGTTCTGTGGCCTGCAACATGCAGAAGGTCCGACTAGATGGTCACGATGATCCCTTCTGACCTTAAAGTCTGTGAGTCTATGAGATACCATTTCTTAGTTCTTAAAAAATAATTAGGGAATCACCTTAAGAAGTCAGGCCTATGGTATCTTTCATTGCTTAATGATAAAGGACTGACCAATGTTAACTGAACACACCATGTCTTCCCATTGTTCTGTCATACTACAGGTCTCTGAGGGTATGTCTACACTACAAGAGTAGTTCGAATCAACTTAAGTCGAATTTGTAGAATCGACCTAACAAAGTCGAATTTGTGTGTCCACAGTAAGGACACTAATTCGACTTTGTGAGTCCACACTAACGGGGCAAGCGTCGAAATTGGAAGCGGTGCACTGTGGGAAGCTATCCCACAGTTCCCGCACTCCCCGCTGCCCATTGGAATTCTGGGATTTCCCCCCAATGCATGCTGGGGGAAAAACTGTGTCGAGGGTGGTCTTGGGTAACTGTCAGCATTCAACCGTCACTCCCGCCGGGGGGAAATCAGTTCGCGCACTTTTCCTGTTAGTGACAGCGCGGACGCCACAGCACTCCACTGCGATCATGGAGCCCGCTGCGATCATCGCTGCACTTATGGCCGTTGTCAACTCCTCGCACCTTATCGTCCACCTCTTCAACAGTCAGATGCTGAGAAATCGGGCGAGGAGGCTCCGGCAGAGCAGTGAGGACATGAAGTCTCAGAGTGGCACAGACCTCTCAGAAAGCATGGTACGCCGCGCCGTGGAGATCATGGTGGCAATGGGTCATGTTCGTGCTATGGGATGGCGATTCTGGGCCCGGGAAACAAGCACGGACTGGTGGGACCGAATAGTGCTGCAGGTCTGGGATGAATCACAGTGGCTGTGAAACTTCAGAATGCGTAAGGGCACTTTCCTTGAACTCTGTGACTTGCTGTCCCCTGCCCTGAAGCGCAAGGACACCCGGATGCGAGCAGCCCTGACTGTGCAGAAGCGAGTGGCCATAGCCCTCTGGAAACTTTCAACGCAAGACAGCTACCGGTCAGTAGCGAACCACTTTGGCGTGGGCAAATCTACCGTGGGGGTTGCTGTGATGCAAGTAGCCAACGCAATCGTTGAGCTACTGCTCTCACAGGTAGTGACCCTGGGAAACGTCCAGGTCATCATAGATGGCTTCGCCGCGATGGGATTCCCAAACTGCGGTGGGGCTATAGATGGCACTCACATCCCTATCCTGGGACCGGCCCACCAGGCCAGCCAGTATATTAACCGAAAGGGCTACTTTTCAATGGTGCTGCAAGCAGTGGTGGACCATAGGGGACGTTTTACTAACATCAACGTTGGGTGGCCAGGCAAGGTTCATGACGCGCGTGTTTTCAGGAACTCTGGTCTGTTTAGACGCCTGCAGGAAGGTAGTTTCTTCCCGGACCACAAAATAAGTGTTGGGGATGTGGAGATGCCTATAGTGATCCTCGGGGACCCAGCCTACCCGCTAATGCCCTGGCTCATGAAGCCCTATACAGGCGCCTTGGACAGTGACAAGGAGCTCTTCAACTACCGGCTGAGCAAGTGCAGAATGGTGGTGGAGTGTGCTTTCGGACGTCTCAAGGGGAGATGGCGAAGCTTACTGACTCGCTTGGATCTCAGCGAAAGCAATATCCCCATTGTTATTGCTGCTTGCTGTGTGCTCCACAATCTCTGTGAGAGCAAGGGGGAGACCTTTATGGCGGGATGGGAGGTTGAGGCAAATCGCCTGGCTGCTGATTACGCTCAGCCAGACACCTGTGCAATTAGAAGAGCCCAGCAGGAAGCGCTGTGCATCCGGGGGGCTTTGAAAGCTAGGTTCCTCAGCGAGCGGGGTAACCTGTGACTGTTCCGTTTCTTTACAGAGAAGCTGAACCTGCCCCTTCTTCAGTTACTGTTGACTTTCTTCTGCGGTGACATATCCCGTTCACCACGTTTCCCCCCTTCCAACACACGTTTAAAAATAAAGTTAATGGAATATTTTTAATTAGCAACGTTTTCTTTATTAATGAATTCGCGTTAAAGGGTTGAAACAGGGACGCAGACTGTGGTGGGTAGGGTGTGCAGTGATGTACAGACTGCTTCTACACCCTAGGAATGACAGGCTCCTGCCCCTAGAGCGGTCTGCACTGCCGGACTGCTTGTTTCAACGGAGACTGCCATCCCTCCTTTTCGGGACTCTGTGTGTGGGGGCTATGTGGCCTTGTGGCGGGGGAGGACTGTGGGCAGGACGTTTACAGGTGGGTGTGAAGGAAGGGGTGAGGGGTGCAGGCTCTGGACTGGGGGTGGGGGCGTAGGAAGGGGTGAGGGGTGTGTGGGAAGGGGGAGGAGGTGTAGGGGGATGAGGGCTCTGGCTGGGGCTGAGGGTTTGGGGCATTGGAGAGGCTCAGGGCTATGGTGGAAGGGCAGGGTAAGGGCAGCCTGCCTTGCCATTTGTGTATGGCAGGCGCTAGGACACTGGGGCACCAGACAGCATTTCTGCGGGAAGCCACTCTGCTTTCAGGCAGGTACGGAGTGCGGCGGGGCGGGGGGGAGACCCGTGGGGGCCAGGGCCCGATCCAGGCAGGAGCGGGGGAGAGACCCAGCTCCAAATATAGCTGGAGCAGGGCACCTTCTGCCTATGCACAGAACATGAAAAACACCTCCCAGACTGACCAGGGTGCCTAGTGACTGCACTATGTGTGTGTGATCTGCTGTAGATCCTGCCCCCGTGTATGTATCCAGGTAATGGTGACCGTCCTATGCAATTACCAAACCCCTCCCCCCCCTTCACACAAAGTCTTCTGTAAAGAAACATGACAGAAACAGTAATGAACAGCAAACTATTTTTAATAATCAACTACACAGTGAGGGAACGAAACTGGGATTTGGGCTTGGGTGATCCAGGAAGGGAAGGACTTCTCAAAATTTAGTGAATGAGAGCTTTTTGGTACTTGAGCACTCTGCTGGGGTGGAGTGACAGTTTTCATGGCCCCTGGCGCACCTCCTTCTTGTTATTTTGGGTGAGGGGGGTATGGGACTTTGTGGCGGGGGAGGGCGGTTGCAGATACACTGCAGGGGGGCTCTGTCCTCCTGCCTGCGGTCCTGCAGAAGATCCACAAGGCGCCTGAGCGTGTCCGTTTGCTCCCTCATTAGTCCAAGCAGCGTTTGAGTTGCCTGCTGGTCCTCCAGACGCCATCTGTCCTCCTGTTCGCTGTGTGAGCACTGCTGCTGAGAGAGGTTCTCCCTCCACTGGCTCTGCTGGGCCGCCTCGGCTTGGGAGCAGCCCATAAGTTCTGCGAACATCTCGTCCCGTGTCTTTTTCTTGCGCCGCCTAATCTGCACCAGCCTCTCTGAGGGGCATGCTGGAGCAGGTTGGGCTACAGGTGCAGCTGTGTGATGGGAAAAAGGGATTGACTTCCTTATAAAGATACATTTCCGCAAAGAGGAAACATAGTCTACTCAGTCTCTGTGAACAAGACCATGCACAGCACTCACTCAGGGAAAGTTCGAATTTTCGGAATTCGCTTTCATTGCCTGGGGGATTGCACTGCAGACCAGACAAGCGGGGCGGGACAGCAGAATCCGTGGAGCAGCCAGGCATGGTAAGCCAAAAACTTTTGGCTGCTTAAAAGTCAATGTATACCACTGTCCTCTTGCTACAGGCAATCCTGAAAGCATAAACTATGCCCCTGTTGCACCCCCTCGCGTCTGTTCCCTGGGAAAGATCCCTGTATAATGCCACTCTGCAGCCTCCACCACGTGGCTGTAAAGTGACGCTCATTGTTATGCAAAGGAACAGTGAAGCACTCCCAATACTAATAGTACACAAATTACTGTAATTAAATGCAGGAGTCTCCGAGCGAGATCACCCTGAGGAGGGTCACTGAGGCAGATAGAGAGTGCATGCTGCGTGAAAGCCAGCACAAACCAGGGGCCTATGCGGCCATGCTCGTGGAGGCAATGCTCCCGGAGTACCTGATGATAGCCTGGCACGGAAAAGTGTGCTACCACGGAGCACCCAATAAGGCAGCTCTCCCCAGGAACCTCATGCGGAGGCTTTTCGATTACCTGCAGGAGAGCTTCTTGGAAATCTCCCAAGAGGATTTCTGTTCCATCCCCATATATATTGACCTTCTTTTCGCATAGTTAATATTCCTGTTCTGTTAGAAAAAATGTTTGCATGTTTAAAGCACTTACCGACTGATCCTTCCCCTGATTCAGGGTCCGGGGTAATGGCTGGGGAGGGTTGGTAGGGGATCTCAGTTAGGGTGATGAAGAGATCCTGGCTGTCGGGGAAATCAGCGTTGTAAGCGCTGTCGACTGCCTCGTCCTCCTCATCTTCCCCGTCCGCGAACATCTCCAAGGAACAGTCCGTTGACAGTATCCCATCCTCAGAGTCCACGCACACTGGTGGGGCAGTGGTGGCAGACCCACCGAGAATGGCATGCAGTGCCTCGGAGAACCGGCATGTCTGGGGCTGGGCTTCGGAGCGTCCGTTTGCCGCTCTGAGTTTTTGGTAGCCTTGTCTCAGCTCCTTGACTTTCACGCGGCACTGCATTGTATCCCGGCTGTATCCTCTGAGTGCCATGGCTTTGGAGACCTTCTCGTAGGTCTTTGCATTCCGTTTGTTGGAGCGCAGCTCCGAAAGCACAGACTCCTCGCACCACATAGCGATCAGATCCAAGACTTCCTGGTCAGTCCATGCTGGGGCCCTCTTTCTAGTCTGAGATTGCATGGACACCTCTGCTGGAGAGCTCTGCATTGTTGCCAGTGCTGCTGAGCTCGCCACGACGTCCACACAGGAAATGAGATTCAAACTGGCCAGACAGGAAAAGGAATTCAAATTTCCACGGGGCTTTTCCTGTGTTGCTGGTCAGAGCATCCAAGCTCGGACTGCTGTCCAGAGCATCAACAGAGTGGTGCACTGTGGGATAGCTCCCGGAGCTACTAAGGTCGATTTGCATCCACACCTAGCCTAATTTGACATGGCCATGTCGAATTTAGCGCTACTCCCCTCGTCAGGGAGGAGTACAGAATTCGAACTAAAGAGCCCTCTATGTCGAATTAAATGGCTTCCTGGTGTGGATGGGTGCACGGTTAATTCGAATTAACGCTGCTAAATTCGAATTAAAGTCCTAGTGTGGACCAGGCCTGAGATGAGTAATTCCAAAAACTCTTTTGGTCATGTTTTATATTAGAGGTACATTTACACATTTTACACATATATGTAAAATAAATACAGTATGTGTACGTATAACGTATAATTATTGTGCTTTATCTTTATAAAAGGCTAACACATTAATGTTATAAGCATATTATGGACCTTTTACAATGGTTATAAACAGCACTAGAGGGCTTATAGATAGTTATAAGCAATCAACTGTTTATTAAAACATTAATCATTTACTAACTCTTTATAAAACTATTTATAAAATGCACCCTTAATATAAAGTGTGACTCATTTCCCCACTGCTTTTCTCAAGAGATGCTGTAAACTAGACAGATCAGACAGAAAGAATAGCAGGGGCATATGATCTACCTTAAACTGAAAAATTATGTGTGCAGATTATTTTGAAGCAGCAATTTAGCTGCATCTCTTCAAAGACATTCAGATATCTACCAAATCCTGTATTATACTATTTAAACAAAATCACCTGTAGACATACATTAGTGATTTAAAGGTACCTTTATATAGACATAAACATTGATATGACTACAAAAGAGTGCCTCTTTCATTCTCTCTGTATTATAGTTTGCGTTCTTTTTATTGGTAATTAGAAACTTTATGAGCACTCCATTGCAGGATTGTAAAGATGTGTTAAAATCCATTAGCCCAGATTGAATACATGCACAGAGCACGTCTTTGGAATAATATGAAACCCAGTCACTGGTTTTCTTTTTTGTTTTACTCTTATCTAGGGAGAAATCAATCATTCTATTGGAAAGATAACTGTAATTGTGATTAAAATGTTGTATAAATGAAGATTGTTTTGGTTTTAAACCAAAACCATACAAGCTCTTTCTTTGTATAGCCTCTTTCATCTCCTGGGAAGCCCTGGTACTTTCTATATTTAGGAACTAACCCTAGAAAAGAGGGCACAGCCTTAGTAAACCAGATGTAGCTCATAAAAATATGCAAGGAAGTTGTATTCAGTGAGGTGGAATCATCAGCCCCAATATGCATCAACCAGCAGAAGTTGGGGCAGGGCATATGGAGTTACGGTAGTGGTAAGGTTTCTAATCGCACCCAAATGAACACCCTTGCTCCAAGGCCCTACCCCTGCCCCCTCCATTCCCCATCCCTCCATTGCTCACTCTCCCCCACCCTCACTCACTTTTACTGGACTTGGGCAGGGGGGAGGGGTGTAGGACGGGGTGAGGGCTCCAGATGTGGGTGCGGGCTCTGGGCTGAAGCAGAGGTGTTTGGAGTGCAAGAGGGGCTCAGGGCTGGGGGTTGGGGTGTGTGAGGGGCTGCAGGATCCAGGCTCCGGGAGGGAGTTTGGGTGTGGGAAGGGGCTCAGGGATGTGGCAGGGGATTGGGACATGGGAGAGGGTTCAGGCTGAGGGCTCTGGGAGTTAGAGTGCAGGAGGATGCTTTGGGCTAGGACAGGGGTTTGGGGCTCAGGATGGGGTTTGGGGTGTGGGTTCTGGCCAGGTTGCGATTATCTCAGGCAGCTTCCTGGAAACAGCCAGTATGTCCCTGCATCTCCTAGGTGGAGACGCGGCTGGGTGGCTCCGCACACTGCTCTCGCCCACATGCGTTGCCCCTGAAACTCCCATTGGCCATGGTTCCTGGTCAATGGGAGCTGCAGTGCCGACACTCAGGGTGGGGGCAGCACACGGAGACTTCCTGTTCGTCCCTGCGCCGAGTGGCCGCAGGGACACGTTGGCCATTTCTGGGAGCCGCACGGAGCCAGGGCGGGCAGGGAGCCTGATTTAGCTCTGCTGCACCACTGACCAGACTTTTAACGGCTCAGTCAGCGGTGCTGACCAGAGCCTCCAGGGTCCCTTTTTGACCATGCGTTCAGGTCAAAAACCAGACACCTCGCAACCCTATGTAGAGGCTAAGGTACATGACTCCCCTCCATGCAATATTTTGGCCTACTGGTTCCATACTCAGCAAACACCTAGCTATGCTTCACAGCACTATATGACAAGCTTCTGTGGTGATCCCTTGCAGGAGCTCTTTGCTACCCAATCCTCCTCCACAGGGGAATTACAGGGATTTTCACGCTTTGGGACCTCACATTGATGAAAATCCTGTTCAAAGTTTTCCTGTTGTCACTAATTTGTAATCTATTAGGACTTTCTGGTACTGCACGTGTTAAAGCAAATGAACAAAAGAAATGCTGAACCTTAATGTTGAACTTTAAGTGATGTGGAATTAGTTCAGAGTAAAAATCTGATCCAGATATTTTACCTTGATATACAGATATCAGACTTGTTAGCTGACAAATAATAAATGTTACAGTTCTAGTCTCCTAGACTCAGGAAAGATCATTTTTTAATTATTTTAAGCCAAACAACAACATTATCTAGTACACGTTGTTCCAGCTGCTTAAGAAGATCCCTTTACATTTTCAAGTTAGGTCTAGGATCTCAGATTTCCAAATCCTAGATACTTAGTAGTCTCTGAACCTCCATCTGAATACCTTTCCTGAAGAACCTAAAGTTTTCCTTGGAAATATCCTGTTTAATAATGCCCTACTTTCAACCCTGCTTACCTTGTGAGATCTGATGAAGTCACATCCTGAGGTAGCACAAGGTTGAAGTTTGAGAAATGTAATGTCCATTTAATATCATTAATTTCATTGCATTTGAACAGAGTTAAAATTGTCAGGTAAAATAAGGAGAAACACATATTGGCTCAAAGTTTTTGGTGTAGTTGTATATTAGATATTTTTAGATATTTTTGAGTGCTATTATCAGATGAATCTATCTTCAGATAAATATAGATTTGTAGCACTGTATCTGTGTAGACCAACACACACACACAGAATGTATTACTAAGACAGTAATTTTTAATAGTAAAAGACAGTAGCTCCTAATAACAGGAAAATACAGACCCAGAAAAGGTCATCATAATAACGGCACTGTTATATTATACTCTGAGTGGTAGGAAAATTCCCCTACATTTCAACAACAAACTACAGAGATAATTAGAATTTGTATCAGATACTCTGTATATCAGAACTTTAAAGACACATACAATTAAGGAACAAAAGACAATTACAAAATCTTAAATGTCAACTGTTTTGTTTTCCACCGAGCTCAGATAGATAGATAGATAGATAGATAGATAGATAGATAGATAAAACAAAGCTGAAATTTTATTGACCTACTCTTTTGGGAACCTTCTGTAATCCGCAATGACATATTTGCTTTTCATAATATGTTATGTTGACATTAAAATGAAAATTAGCAGCTCAAAGGGCAAACTAATCTATCATGGCAATTTGGTATAAGATATTTGCAGCCAGATGAGAAAGCAGCACAGACCAACAATACTATAAATATGTTATTATTACAGTCAAATATAACTGATGTGAAACCCAGGTAAGTAAAAGAACCATGCCCTTTTTATATACTAAAGATGTTTTCATAAGTAGATGCCCTTTATTTGTGAAGACTCATTAATATGTAGCTTTAGTGTCCACCCCCAACCCAAGGCCTCTGTGTCCCTGAAAGAGCTCTGCGGGCCTCCACACCTTTTCATCCTACATTAATTTGTTGCCTTTCCCCTCTTATGTTCCATGTCATGATCCCCATCCTGCTAGCACAGAAAGAGTGGGCAGTACACCCTTTGAAGACAGGGCTTCCCTTATAGCCGTACCACTACGGCCACCAGCCTTCCCACATTACGTTCTGTCAGACTTGGAAAATGTGTGTGAGATGTGTCACTTACATTCTATTAATCCTGCCATCTTTATCTCAGCAATGCCAAACCTGTAATTTACCATGCAATACCTCACTGGCTTCAAGGTTATTCTAATTTATATATAGATTGTGCCTGGCCCTTGTGCAGGTGAATATGTGCCCGCATGTGAATGAATAAGGAGCTTGCAGCAGAGGGAAAGAATAGTATCATGAGCCTTGTCCTGCTCTTGAACATTTGTACAGGGTCTAGGCACAACTGTAGTCATGAATTCTCTGTGAACATCTGCTGAAGCACAAGCCACCCAGAAAGGAGAAGTTGAGGTCATGGGTTCCATCTCCCTACGCACTAACCAGCTGAGTGCCCCTGCCTGCTAGGAGCAATGCCTCTCAGCGCAATTCTTGAATTGGTGGCTCCACCACTCCCCCAACATAATCATTCACACTCGCTCTTTACTTATAGATTTGGGTAACAAGTGCTTCAGACAATGGAAACAACACAATATCCTGCACTGGGTATTGACCATTTTCTACAGGCTTAACAAATCAAACATCTATTTACCCAATTTACAGGAGCATGAACAACATACTTGATAAAATAGACAAACCAAAATGCATGTACTTAGCAACAAAGAGCTGATCCTATGTGGTAGTAATGCCGAGGTTGGTGGCTGAGCACTTCAGTGCCTGTTGACGTCAGCACCTTACAGGATCGGCCCCAAAATAGTAGGAAGCATAAAGATTCAAGAGACGAATGAAGATTTATAATTCAGAGCTACCATCTGGTCAGAGCTTCTTGCTGGTTAATCAGAATAGGAATTATTAACAAGAAGAAACTCAGTAAGGCTGCCCATCTACATATTTTAGGCTTAAATATGTATAATTAAACTTTCTTGTATAAAAACTTTCTTTTTAGCCTCCAGTCCATGTTTTGTATGTGGGGGCTGCTACTTGTCTGGCTCCTTTTGATAATTCTATAATATGCAGAATTTAGAGTGTTCTTAGGTTCTTGTCACATGGTACAGGCCACCTTTCTTTGTGAGAGCTTTGAAGAAGGAATGTTTGAATTTCCCATGAATGAACTTGCTGGTTATCATTCCAAGCAGAACTTGAACTGAAAGCCTAATTGGGAGGCTCAAAGATGGGCACCATCTAAAATAAAAGAATCAAATTCTGCCCTAGATTCTACCTTCATGCAGCCGTGCTGAAGCCGGTGAATTGCACAAAAGTGCAAGTGAGTGCAGAATGTAGCCTAAAGTGGGATTATGCTTGGGTGTCCATTTGAAAAAGCAAATAAGCTCTGTGACTCATAAAACATTACTTCTTTAAACTGTTGTCCCCAAAGATAAATGTGTAAATCACTTTTCAATTGTGATGAAACTATATTTTGCAACATCCACAAATTAAGGCTCACTTACTTCTCTAGGTCCATTACTTGCTACCATAGTTCTACATACTAATTGTGTTGGGGGGGTATATATTGCTTTAAGAGCTTTGGTGAGTCTTAGTGCTGCCAGGTGTCCATTTTTTTACCGGAATGTCCAGTCGAAAAAGGAACCTGGCAGCATCCGGTCAGCACAGGTGACCTGATACTAAAAGTCAGGTTGGCCACAGTAACCAGCCTCTGCCACTGGGAGATGGGAAGAGCAGTATCTGTGGCTGGAGCCACATGGAGGAGCTGATCTACTCAGCTGCTGACACCTGACACAGAGCAATGGCTGGCTTCCAGACCAGGCTCCAAAAGCTAGGTCCCACCACCAAAGGGGGGGGGAACCCTGTCCGCCCCCCCTTCTGCCCTGCCGTGCCCCAACTGCCTCAGCCCTGGTCCCTCACTACAGAGACCAACCCCACCCTGGCCCCTTGCTCTGGAGACCGACCCCCACCCCACTGTGCCCCAAATGGGCAGGAAGACAGGCTCTGATTTAGCTCCTCCCAGCCTGGCTCTGCAGGCAGCAGGTGAGTCCGAGGGGTGGAACGAGGGTAATGGAGGGAGGGAGAGAGGAGTGAGTAGGGGTGGGGCCTCAGGGGAAGGGGCAGGGCCTTAGGGAAGAGGCAGGGCACAGCGGAGCAAGGGTATTTGGTTTTCAGCAATTAGAAAGTTGACAGTCTGTTTAGGGCCCAGATCCTCAAAGGTATTTAGGCTCCTATCTTCCACTGAAGTTAGGAGCCTAAATACCCTTGAGGATGGGGGCCTAGGTGGTTACTTCAATTTTAAGCTCTGGAACATTCCATGTGGACAGGCAGCAGGTGCTGAGGCAGAGGCTGGAAGTAAAAACCCAGTCATCATGCAGCTAACTCAGTTCATTTTGGTATTACTTTATTTCTCTTGTTATTCTTATCCAGTCAGTCTCTCTGTAATTATTGGCTGATTGGACTGCAGGAGCCATGATAGTGGGAATGTTGAGGGAGCAGAAAAGAGGTACCAAAAATGAATTTGTGCCCTGTAGTTCTTCAACTCAGGAGCCAAAATTATTTATTACTAACAACATACATTATGAAATTCACCTTTTCTTGATTGGCAAATTATCATGGATCATTCTTATTTACTTCCATTACATTTGTTATTCAGGAGTATTTGCTGCATACTTTTGACAACCAATTTTCAGCCATTGAGTAATTCATTAGCTGTTCACTTGCTGTATTTTCCATATGTTATTTGCATTGTTTGGTTGCATAGTTGTGCTGCCTGATAATATTTTTTTGAGTGATTGGGTGACATTTGGTAAATAGATAATCAATGCACTTCTGGTTTGAATTTTCAGTGAATACAGAGATGTATTAAAAATGGGTCATTCATCTGGGGTTCATGGACATTTTCATCAGCAACTGCTGGTTGTCCGAATACTCACAACAAGTAATATGATGCAACAATCCACGGCTAGCTTGGTGATCTTATTCATAGAAATAGTCCTAAATCTGGTTTAGAGCCAGTTCTACTCAGGAGTATGTAAGTCCTGGAATTTAGTTTAACATTTTAAAGAAATTGCTTTCTTTAAAAAAGGCTTTGAGTTCTTAAAAATCAAATTACTATTTGCAGCAGACCCTCCTTCTTTTATTGCATCTGAACCAGACACTGCTATCAGTCTCCTCAATGTAACTCAGTAACTTTTATTTGTTCCTATCAAAACCCAGTCAAGCATATAGATAATGCCTTTTAAAATATCTGACTGACTTAGAGCCAGTAGGGATTCTGCAAAGATTTTATTAACAATATGTTTATTGAATTTTGTGTATAAAAGAAAATAGGTGACAATGAATACTAAAGTACTAAATACTGTAAATGTATCCATAGAGAAATGCTATTACAGGGAAGAGTGATTTTCCATAATGGTTAACGTAACAGTAATACCCAGCACTTTATCCCCAGGCTCCAGCAGTAATAAACTTAATTCAATACATGTAAAGAAAATAACTTTCTTGTGGCAAAATGGACAAAAATTTTATCAGCTGCTACTTGACGAGTTACAACTGTGTGTGCGTTGGGCACAGGGGGAAGAGAAGCTAAATTAGCTTAATCTTGAGTCTGTATGTTTTATACAAAAAATTGTTCTCTTGGAACACAATATGATTCATGTTCAGAAATATAGTACTTGGCTAGCGTAATACAAAGAGGTTGCTCTGCAAGTGTAACGCACTGTTAAGAGTATGTAACATGTCCCTCCTCTGGGTCTGAGCCACTGAGCAGGCAAGGCTGTTACAGCCACAAAACCTGTTTCTCCAACTGAAAGTCTAGAGACTCATGCATGTAGCTGTAGAGAGTTCTGGTTCAGTCCCCAGAGTTGGCCATGATGGTGGCCATCAGACAGGTTCTCATTACCAGAGCTGCTGAAATAAAGCATTTGCCATAAGCCTCAAAGCCTCTTGGGTTAGTAGTTAGAAGCATTTGCAAATCTTACCCCTGCTTATGAAAAAGCAAAGCCATGCTGCAGTCGTTCAAATAACTCAATCTGACAAACCTCTGTCCTACAAGCCAATCGCTTGCTGACTCTAAAGAGCTTTCCCCAAACCTGAAGCAACCTATGGTAAGAAGGAAAGTCCTGGAGCATACTGAGAGGTAGTTAGGGTAGCTGACAGCAGCCTCTGCAGAGGAATCAGTTAGTTATGGAAAGGTTGAATTCTACTTGAAGGGTTGAATTCAGTTAATTAAAACTTCCAAGTTAGCTTCACTTCCAGCCTCTGGAAACTTCTGCATAAACCTCTCACAAAAATGCACTATCACCTAGTTGTAATGTAAGGCAAAACAATCAAATTTCAATTATCTAAAGGCTAGTTAACTGAAACTCTCACCTATCTGAAGTTCTGATATGTCCAGTGAGGTTTGACTGAAACTCCTCTGGTTCTGTGGTGCTTCAGAGCTTTGCAGAGCAAAAGTTTCAGCCCAATGTGATATAAACTGTGTAGGATAAGAGTTCTTATGTAGCTTAGCTCTGCAAAGCTCCTAAACAAGCTTCAGTTTTACAGAACTGCTAAGCTCAACAAAAGTGGCCTAAAGAACAAGCTTGCCTAGCAGGTGCTGGCCAGCTTTATAACCTAAGAAAATTCCCAACCACCTGTACTTTTAAACCCCTTTCTCACCCTGGCTAATCCTATTCTGAAAGTGATGATAAACCATATGAATATCTACAATGAATGACTATCATAACTTACACTCTTACTGCCATTCACAGCAGAGGGATCAAAGACTGAATTCGTGTAAAGATAAAACTATCTTCCGACTCTATATGGGTAGTCCCTCCATGTCAAGGCTAACGCACATTCGTGTGGAAATTTGCACTGCTAGTGCTGACTGTCAGGCAGCTAAAGGACACCTGTCTAACACTTCCCTTGAGGTAGAAGTTTATTTTTGGTGTTGCAGATTTTAAAGTGCAGTCCAATGCTTTATAGTGTGATTATAAATACGATCAGTTGCACTCCATAATCCTGCCACCATGGAAACCACTTCAGAATCTCCTGCCAGCTGCAGAGTCAGAAGGCCGTTTCCTCCTTCAAATGCAGTACAATCTGGCAGGTGATGAAGGCTGATGATAAGCTACTTTCCCCTTTACGGCAGCAGCAGGACCTTCAAAAGGCAGGAGGTGAACAGCAATCTGAATCCCTCTGTGGAGGAACTCCCAAGCTCTGTTGTCCTTTTCACAGTCTTAGGTCATTGGTTGAGCTAGAGTTTGTCATAAAAAGTCTAGACGTACTATGAAGTGCTAAAGGCTTTGGGTACAGTTTACTGCTTTTTTTTTTTGGTTGATTTGATTTTTTTTTTTGGTTAACAGTACTCCAATGCCTACAGAACATCAACAATTAACATTGGCTGATCAAGCCCTGGGGTGTGCCAGATTAAAAAAAGCATCCTCCTAAATTCTGCAGAGATACTTTAGTTCTGTGAGATTTTAGAGGGGCATGGCAAGCATAGGGAAAAGAAGCTGGAGTTGAATATCAGGAAGAGGTAAGAAGTTAGCATCTAAGGGCTGGTCCACACTAAGAAGCGGGGTCGAACTAGGGTACGCAAATTCAGCTACGTGAATAGCGTAGCTGAATTCGAAGTACCCTAGTTCGAACTACTTACCCGTCCAGACGCCGCGGAATCGAAGTCCGCGGCTCCAAGGTCGACTCCGCCACTGCCGTTTGCAGTGGTGGAGTACCGGAGTCGACCGCGGCGCTTCCAGAGTTCGAACTATCGCGTCCAGATTAGACGCGATAGTTCGAACTCCGAGAAGTCGAACTCACCGCGTCGACCCGGCTGGTAAGTGTAGACTAGCCCTAAGTAAAGGATCTGGAAAGGACAAGGAAGGGATGCACAGAGTAGAATGAAGGAAGAGAAGGTAAACCAAAAACAACAAAAAACAAACAAACAAACAAACATTCAGTCTTTTCAAGGCTCATACAAGTCTCCAATTTATAGAGTATTTGTAATAGAGATCAACATTACTTAACGGGCAAAGTTGGATTTTTTTTTTTGCACATTTCATTATGTTTTTTTTTAAATGGGATCCTTTGTAAAAAAAAATTATTAAGGCACACAGGGTAATATAGATAAAAAGGGCCAATCTTCCAGTTAAAATACACCTATTTTTAAAAAAAGTCAATGTCAATCTTTAAAACAAAGATGGCTGTCTAAATGAAAATAATGATTTCATTTAAACAGGGAGTGAAACAGATTTTGGATGTCTATGTGTGAAACTGTATTAAACAGTAAATATTTCTGTATGTAAATTCATGAATGCAGTATGGGTACACAGCTGGTGTGAATCAGCATGGTACTCTTACTTCAGAGGAGCTATACCAATTTACAGCACCTGAAGATCTGGCCTACAAACTTTGCAAAGTTCTGTCACTACTTTTCAGAGGTTAACCCATCACCAAATAAAATATTAGGGAATAAAGGGTGGCCTCATATTATTCTTAGAAAATAGGAATGTTGTTCTTGGAACAACTTTAATATGAATGAGTGTTACATTAACTGCTTTAGTATGACCTTTTTATACCCTACTGTATGACTGGCCATGCAGACAGTCTCTTTTGGGTAAAGAAGATCCAACTCACTGTTGCACATGTATCTCCCTGATATTTCTACAGAATGTGAATGACTTCTGCTAGTTACCATGGGGATGTGATCAAGGACCATGAGATGCATAGCAACAATGTTCCTATTTTCTGCCACTTTTGCTCTCATAACAAGCAAGGAACGACTGTACACAGAGCAGAAATTTCTCCTTCTCTCTTTCTGTCACTTTCCTATTTTTCCCCTCTTCCACCGGTGAACAAATTTATGATACATGCTGGATCTTAAATAGCTAAATCTGAAATCAGATCAATGCCTTCATATCTCTAAAGGAATTACATGATATGCTAGATAATGCTTGCTCTTTTCAAATGCCATTTATTAGAAAATTTTGGGGAAAAGAAAGTCAACCAAATTATCTTAGATTAGATAGATAGATAGATAGATAGATAGATAGATAGATAGATAGATAGATAGATAGATAGATAGATCAAGGAAACATATTAAAAAAGAGCAAGATATGTAATAAGAAATATTTTGCCCTGAATTAAATGGACATGAAAGAACATATCAGAGCATTCTGTTCATATTAATTGGTCCTTTGGTCATAAAAATAAATAGCATTCAGCTAAACATCATATACTATTTATTGAGCTGTGTTCCCTGGGTTCATTTTTTAATGCATATTCATTTTCCTCTCAGATCCTTTGTGTATTCATGATAATTAACATAGGCATTGCTACATCTACAATTTTCCAGGGAGACAAGTCATCAAGTAACAAGACAGAAATCAATGTTGCTTGGTCATATGCTATTTCCTTTTTCTTTTGTATAATTAGTATGCAGGAACCTTGATTTTATTAGTTGATATCATTTTGAGAGGTAGATCTAATTATATTCCAAAAGGGAAAAGATAAAGTTTAAGCCTTCATTGCTACTTACACAACGCAGTGACATAGCTTTCTACTTAGGGCCCCTTACTGTGTGGACCTTTAGAAGAGCAATAATGCCTGTCATTACCATTATCTCTTAGTCACCTCTTTCTCTCTCCATGGGCATCTTCTTTATAAATCAAATTCCCAACAGATTAGACAGCTTTAACTGTGTCTCACATATGAAAGCCATACATATTGAATCAACAGGAATACATGGCTGCTTTCAACTGGCCATACTGCTATGTTAACGTGTAAATTTCTGACCTATACTCACAGTTTCCAGGGTAGTGTGATGGGGTGCCCACACCACACATAATTGAAAGGGGTTAAGATGGCCAGACAGGCCAATTAGTTCCCCAGGCTGCACCTGAAGGAGGAGCTAGGGAGCAGGGGCGGCTCCAGGCCCCAGCACGCCAAGTGCGTGCTTGGGGCGGCATGCCGCGGGGGGCGATCTGCCGGTCGCCGGTAGGGCGGCAGGCGGCTCCGGTGGACCTCCCGCAGGCATGCCTGCGCAGGGTCCACTGGTCCCGTGGCTCCGGTGGACCTCCCGTAGGCGTGCCTGCGGAGGGTCCACCAAAGCCGCGGGACCAGCGGACCATCTGCAAGCACACCTGCGGGAGGTCCACCAGAGCCGCCTGCCGCCCTCCCAGCGACCGGCAGAGTGCCCCCCGCAGCACGCCGCCCTGCTTGGGGCGGCGAAATGTCTAGAGCCACCCCTGCTAGGGAGCAGGATTAAATGAGGCCCAGCTGGGCAGGAACAGGAGGGGCCTATATAAAGTCCAGGATCTGAGAGAAGAAGGAGAAGTGACTACAGACACTCCATGGGAGAAGGAAGGTTAAGGGTAGTCCACAGTAACTCCCTGAGAGGAGGGAATTGGGAGGCTGGTGAACCCAGAGGGAATTGGGGGAGCTAGGAAGGTAGGAAAAGGCTCAGGGGAAAAGCTGCAAGATATGGGATAGCGCAGACCTTGGCTTCTGACCAGATGGCACCTGAGCTGGAACCTGGAGTGAAGCTGGGCCTGGGCTCCCATACCAGCCACTGGGAATGTGGCACAGGTCAGACAGAGGACAGAAGACTGCCTGGGATGGTACGAGGAAACACGTAGTGAGGGGAAACACGTCGTGACCTGGCTAGAGGGCTGAGTCACAAAGAGGATGCTGCAGTTCCTGGAGTGAGAGAAGGGCTGCAGAGGAGAAACTGATGGGGTGTTGAAAGGGGTGTTGGCCTCACCGAGTTAATCCCCAGAACTGCCAGAATGTGGCACCATCCAGCAGTGAGTAGAGCAACCCCATCCCAGGTAGTGTTAATTAGTTGAATAAATGGGCCAAGTTTCTCATTATATTTTGAGAAGTGCAGAGAGGGAAGAATAGACACTTGAGATATGGAACAACAATCAGGTACATATGGAGCAAGTGATATGTTAAAAGACAAGATCCTGGAAACAAGTTTGTCTATGGTCTCCCATCCTCCTGCAAATGCAGAACAGCTAGTAGATTGGTTCCATCAAACAGTTAGCAAGGAGGCACAGAACAGCAAGAACCTGAGGGTATCGTGATGACTCTGTTGAGAACTGAGGTCAGTGCAGACAATGTGATGAATCTGCTAAGGAGGCAGTTGGATATTGCTCTCTCTCCTAACTGGAGTTTGGTTGATAGGTCAAGGAGGAGGACATTGCAGTAGCCATGCTGGCAGAAGCCATTTTCTGAGTGCTTATTCGGACAAATCAGGTGCTAGAACCTAGAGGTCCTAGCAACTAATGTGCTCTTTTAGCTAAAAGAAAACCCATGCCATGAATTAGGGATAAAAGAATACAATTCCCACCTACTCCCTGCTAAAAAAAAGTCTGTCACAAGCAAGTGGCCATCTGAGTATAGTGAAAATCTCAAGCAAAGTGACTAGGCAATTTAGTAGCTACAGAACTCCCATTAATTTTAATGGGTTGTATGGCTACTAAATTCCATTATATAGTTTTGAAAAACCTCAGCCACTAATAAACTTAATTTGCTTGATTTTGATCCCACTTGATAATCACAGGTTCATCAAGCTGACTCATCATTTCCACTTGGGAAAGAGTGTGAGATGAAGGGAAAGAAATTCTAATGGAAAATAAATTAAACAAAAAGAAAAATAATATGGCATTGTTGGGTAACACTGTTTGATTGGGACTTAAATAAACAGCAACAAACTATGCATTTATGACAGTGTTGACTTTAAAACTCTAAAAGAAAAAAATTCAGACATATTTATTTAAACAGATACAGACTCATGATATCCATAGATAACCATAAATACTGAGCAGTCAGCAGACCTAATAGGGAAGAGTAAGACATTCCTGCTCTCCGCTAATATTGGGATCATACCTTGGGTAAATGAGTAAGCCCTAAACCTCCCTGCCAGGGTCACCACAGAGTCTTCATTCGTAGATGATGTGGAAGAACACAATGTCAATGGAGAGGATGGAGATGAAGCATATGCCTTGTGATGGCATATAAGGGCAACGTGCATTATATATGCAGTTATCAGCCAATCACTACACCGATGGCAGATGAAACTGTTTAGCTCAGGTTGGCTGCTCATCTAGGAGAGGGACAACTCCTAATACAAATCCTGCACCCATGTCAGCTGTCATATTTGTGCCATTTATTGCACCAGCATGGCAACAGCTGCTTGGGTGACACAGAGGGAAAGGCTCTGCACAATCCTCTCTCACTTAAATCTGTTCATAGCGCTGGTTGTTCAGCCAACTCATCTGGGAACTCATTACACTGGACAGACCCAGAGGGAGAGGTCTGTGTCAAGAGGCCATGTCTGCCTTTGAGAAGTGGTGTGTGAGTTCTCTACAGGAGAAGAGAGCTGGTTGTAAGGCTAATGCATCAAACCCTCCACCCCACAATGACTACACTTGCAAGACATGCAGCCGATTTTGCAAATCCTGGATCGGACTTACTTCCCACATGAGAAGTCATAAAAACAAATAAACCGAGAACTCAGGCCTACACTAACTGAACGCTCATCTGTTGAAGTGATGGGAGATTTCAGACCATAAATATTCAAGGACTTACATCTTAATTAAAATACTAGGAAATAAATTTTCTAAGTGTGTGCAGGGACTTAGCTGCATGAGTTCCATTAATGTCACTACTTTGAAATTTTACTTCCTATATTCTTCTCAAAGAGGATGAAAAAAATAAGTCTCTAGCATAATTTTAAGAAGATGACAAGGAAAAGCTTGTCACCACATCAGCACTCTGGTACTCTTAATAGTTGAAAAAATAATTTAAATCACTTCTTCAAAAGTAAGCTCCAATTTAGACAGAGCAGCAAATGGGGATGTGCAGTCGAATGGTTTGGCTGCACATTACAAAAGAACGTTCTAACAATGCTTATAAATATTCATATTGAGCCATATCTTGCTGCTCTTTCTGTGAGGACTTCAGTGGGAACTGCTGAAGCTCAACAGTCCTGAAAATCAAGCCCCTGATTTAGAGTCCAGACTTTCAAAATCACTCAGATTATTGGGGAGATTTTCTAGAATTCAACTCTCATTTGGCCATTTGAAAGCCTAAATATTCTTTTCAAAGTCTGGCTCTATTTCCTTACTTTAGCCACCCATTTCTGAAAATCGGGGCTAGTGAGTATTTTTCATATCAATAATAGCAACATTTTGTCATGCCTATTATTGCCAGTGGGCTTTTTCTTCCTTTGAAATATGCAGCTAAAACATAATTCCATTTTAGTGTTTGATTTTTCTATTATTTCACAGTAAAATATAGTGTTGGAGCAATTATGCCTAAATTAAATGCATGTCGTGTGACTTAGTCAATACTCACGGGGGAGTGTGGCAGTTCAGTGAGCATGCATCATTGTTAATTTTATAGATCAGCAGGGAGGAACAAATAAAGCCAAGAGAAAAGCTGAAAACACTTGCGTTTAGATTAATCATTTATGAATTTAAGAGGTGAGTGTACTGATCATTCTATACATTTCATTGGATTTTACTGGGAAGGAACTCAACCCTCCTAATGGACTCTATAGTCCTGATTTCACTATTCAGGTATGCACACATTTGTACGAGTGAAAACTGGACATCCATGAACAAATCCACTGATTGACATGACTCATGGGATTTTCAAGAATACATCTGAGTTTACAAATGCACAATAAGGACACTGGAATAGCAGTGAGGAAGGATCTTGTGGAAAGACAGATCCCTTACACTTATATGAGCAGCTTCTTTGGTGCACTTCCAAGTCACACCTTGAAGAACATCCCCTCCCCTTCAGAAATCCTGTCAGCTGACTCTACATGCAATGGTCCAATCATATTAGTGACTCTTTGCATAGTAGTGTGACTAAAATAGACAGTCGCCTATATTTGATGGGAGGAGGGGAGAATGAAATATTAATTTGAAGGCTTAACTAAAAAAAATGCTAAGGTTTGCTTTGACTGAAGGGGGAAGTAAATACAAAAGTCAGAAGTAGGTGAGTACAGGTCCTTAGAGATTAGGAATTTAAAGGGAGCAATTAAGGAAACTATGGCCATTGCTGAGAAGCTGAAATATTTACCTTACTCAGGTCTGCTCTTTTCTGGTTTAAAAGAAAAGAGGCACTATCAGAGATGAAATGTCACAAGAAGAGGGACTGGAAAAAACTGATAATTTAAAAAGCAGTAAGTCACTAGGCCCATATGAGATATACTCCTTCGGAACTCTTGGGTATAAGAGTATACTCCTTCGGAACTGCTAGGAAAAATATGCAACCTTTAATTCATAACCACTACTATACCAAAGTATTGGAGAGCAGCAAATGTTGTACCTCTATTTAAAAAGGGCTTGATAGGTGGTCCAGGAAATTACAGATCATTAAGCCTTACCTCCATATCTGGTACATTCCTTGAAACATAATAATAATACACCTGAAAAATTGTGATGTGATAGGGTCTAACCAACACAGTTTTCAGCAAAGAAATATTGTCTCACTGATCTCTTAGAATTCATTGAGTGTCAATATAGTTAGTGAATAACAGAGGACCAATTGACAATTTAGACTTTTAAAAGGTCTTTGACAAGATCCTTCACAAGAGGCTACTAAAGAAACTAAGTAGTAATGGGGTGAGAGGCAAAGTATTATCACTGGTCAAAAACTGGCTATGAAACAGATAAGTATGATTAAATGGTCAATTTTCGTGATGGCACGAGGTTAACATCAAGAGGCCTAAAAATTCTGCACTAAGATAAGTGCTGCTTACTATATGAATGATCTGGGAATGGGGGTGAGTAGTGAAGACTCAAAATTTACTGATGACACAAAGTTATTTGGATTCGTCAGGACTGGAGAGGGCTGTGAGGAACTTCAGAGAGGAGACTTCTCAATATGCATTTACAGCCAGAAAAGTAAACAATGGTAAAAAAAAATAAACAAGATGTTAAAATGCATAAGAAATGGGATGGAAAATAATGCAGAAAAACAAGTCCATTATATAAATCAATGATATGGCCTCATCTGGAATACTGTCTGTAGAACTGGTCACTCCATCTCAAAACAGATATTGAAGGGCCTGGTGGCTGATGAGAATGATTAGGGACATGTTAAAACTCTCATATGAAGAGGGATTGAAATTATTGGGATTGTCTACTTAGAAAGAAGATGAAGAAGAGCAAATATATAAAAGTATACAAAATAACAAATGGTCCAGAAAAAGTTGGTCAGCAGCTTCTGTTTTCCCTGTCTCAAAAGGAAAAAGAGACAGCAAAATCAAGTTGAAAGGTATGAAATTCTAAACACATAAAAGGAAACATTTTGTAATACAATTCATAACTAGACAATGGAACTCAGTGCTACCAGATTTTGAGGCCAGGCCAGACACCTGCAGCGGTAAAGAAGCCAGCAAACAGAGGAGTTTGAGTGGGAGTTCGCAAGGGGAGTTTGGGGGGAAGACTAGGAGAACCAGGCAGAGGAACAGATAGGCTAGTGAAGGGAGTGTGTGGTGTTCTGCAAGTGTTGTGGTGCTCCCTGGGGGTTTGTTTTGCTGTGAGTGGTGATGTTTTAGTTTGATTTGTGTTTCCCGGACTAATAGGTGGGAAGGCTGTGACAGATACAGAGGCAGCAGTGGTAGTGACCCAAGCAGTGGAAGACACAATGAAGATGACTGGATGTGGAAGCTGCATTATGTACATGATCCTGAAGGAGTTTTATCAGCATGAAGTGTCGTCTGATAGAGCCGATGGAAGGAAAGATCTGAGGATTGGAGATGCAGGTGGAAACTCTGGTTGAGTTTAGAAGGGGGTTCGAGCAGATGATGGAGCAAAGACATGAGGAGGCTGAAGGGAAAAGCTCAGACTTACAGATAGAAGCAGGACCAAAGAACTCTGAGGGGAGACTGCTGGGTGAGGACAGTGGAAGCATGTGACTAAGAGAACCAGGCAGAGGAAAAGATGGGCTAGTGAAGGACAAATAGAGCTCAGGAGCAGGTTTGCAGAGTTGGAAAATGAAGAAGGGGAACAGCAGGTGGTCACTGAAGGTGGGAGGGAAAGGAAGAAGAGAAGAGCAGCTAGTTCTATAGGAAGAGGGGAAGAGTCAATGGAGATAACAATACCAAATATGAACTCCAGAGGATACAGGATGTGTTGCAGAAGATTGCAAGGGAGAATAGGAATTGAGAAGACTTGCAGCCAGAGGGAACAGAGGAATCGCACCATCACCAGGAAAAGGCAGGTCTATATGATTGGGGACTCCTTACTAAGAAGAATAGACAGGCCTGTAACCAGAGCTGATCCAGAGAACAGAAGGGTGTGCTGTCTGCCGGGTGCTAAGATACGGGATGTGGACCTGAGGCTGAAGAGGATCCTAACAGGAGTGGGAAAGAATCCACTGATTGTCCTTCATGTGGGAACAAATGATAATGGCTAGATTGTCACTGGAACATATCAAGGGAGACTATGCCAGGCTGGGGAAGACGTTCAAGGAAATTGAGGCTCAGGTGATCTTCAGTGGGATTCTGCCTGTTCCTAGAGAAGAGCAACAAAGGTGTGACAAGATTATGATGATCAACAGATGGCTCAGGCAGTGGTGCTATAAGGAGGGCTTTGGGCTGTATAGCCCCTGGGAGGCATTCATGGACAGAGGACTGTTCTCGGGATGGACTTCACCTGAGTAGGGAGGGATATAGACTTCTAGGATGGAGGCTGGCACAACTGATTAAGAGAGCTTTAAACTAGGAATTTGGTGGAGATGGTTGGGAGATGTCCAGGTAATCTCCACGCCAGTTTTTAACATTGAGAGGGAAGAAAACGAAGCAAGAAAGGATGCTGTCATGGGTAGGAGAATGGACATACAGAGGAAGGGTACTGTAGATACAATTCTAATAGGTGATACTGGCAGTAGAATGTCTGGCCCTAATCGGGTAAAGAATGTGAGGGAAGCCAAACAGCAAGAATTAAGATGTTTGTACACCAATGCGAGGAGCCTAGGTAACAAAATGGAGGAACTAGAGCTACTGGTGCAGGAAGTGAAACCAGATATTATAGGGATAACAGAAACATGGTGGAATAGTAGTCATGACTGGAGTAAAGGTATTAAAGAGTATGTGCTGTTTAGGAAAGACAGAAATAAAGGCAAAGGTGGTTGAGTAGCATTGTATATCAATGATGAGGTAGACTATAAAGAAATAAGAAGTGATGAAATGGATAAGACAGAGTCTGTCTGGGCAAAAATCACACTGGGGAAGAAAGCTACTAGAGCCTCCCCTGGGACAGTGCTTGGGGTGTGCTATAGACCACCGGGATCTGATTTGGATATGGAAAGAGAACACTTTAATGTTTTTAATGAAGTAAATACTAATGGGAATTGTGTGATCATGGGAGACTTTCACTTCCCAGATATAGACTGGAGGATAAGTGCTAGTAATAATAACAGGGCTCAGATTTTCCTGGATGTGATAGTTGATGGATTCCTTCACCAAATAGTTGCTGAACCAACAAGAGGGGATGCTATTTTAGATTTGGTTTTGGTGAGTAGTGAAGACCTCATAGAAGAAATAGTTGTAGGGGACAACCTTGGTTCGAGAGATCATGAGCTAATTCAGTTCAAACTAAATGGAATGATCTGTGACTAGGGTTTTTGATTTCAAAAGGGCTAACTTTAAAAAATTAAGAAAATTAGTTGGGAAGTGGATTGGACTGAAGAACTCTAAAGGCGGAGGAAGCTTGGAATTACTTCAAGTCAAAGTTGCAGAAATATCAGAAGCCTGCATCCCAAGAAAGGGGAAAAAATTCATAGGCAGGAGTTGTAGAACAAGCTGGATGAGCAAACATTTCAGAGAGGGGATTAAGAAAAAGCAGAAAGCCCACAAGGAATGGAAGATGGGAGGGATCAGCAAGGAAAGCTACCTTATTGAGGTCAGAACATGTAGAGATAAAGTGAGAAAGGCCAAAAGCCATGTAGAGTTGGACCTTGCAAAGGGAATTAAAACCAATAGTAAAAGGTTCTATAGCCATATAAATAAGAAGAAAACAAACAAACAAACAAAACCAAACAAACAAAAAAAGAAGTGGGACCACTAAACACTGACGATGGAGTAGAGGTTAAGGATAATCTAGGCATGGCCCAATATCTAAACAAATACTTTGCCTCAGTCTTTAATGAGGCTAATGAGGAGCTTAGGGATAATTTAGGATGACAAATGGGATGAGGATATGGAGGTAGATATTACCACATCTGAGGTAGAAGCCAAACTCGAACAATTTATTGGGACTAAATTGGGGGCCCAGACAATCTTCATCCAAGAATATTAAAGGAACTGGCACATGAAATTGCAAGCCCATTAGCAAGATTTTTTAATGAATCAGTAAACTCAGGGGTTGTACCGTATGACTGGAGAATTGCTAACATAGCACCTATTTTTAAGAAAGGGGGAAAAAACGTGATCTGGGTAACTACAGGCCTGTCAGTTTGACATTTGTAGTATGCAAGGTCTTGGAAAAGAAATTGAAGGAGAAAGTAGTTAAGGACATTAAGGCCAATGGTAATTGGGACAAAATATAACATGGATTTACAAAAGGTAGATCATGCCAAACCAACCTGATCTCTTTCTTTGAGAAGATAATAGATTTTTGTAGACAAAGGAAACACAGTGGATCTAATTTACCTTGATTTCAGTAAGGCATTTGATATGGTTCCACGTGGGGAATTATTAGTTAAATTGGAAAAGATGGAGATCAATATGAAAATTGAAAGATGGATAAGGAACTGGTTAAAGGGGAGACTACAACGGGTTATACTGAAAGGTGAACTGTAAGGCTGGAGGGAGGTTACTAGTGGAGTTCCTCAGGGATCGGTTTTGAGACCAATCTTATTTAATCTCTTCACTACTGACCTTGGCACAAAAAGTGGGAGTGTGCTAATAAAGTTTGTAGGTGACACAAAGCTGGGAGGTATTGCAAATACAGAGAAGGACCGGGATATCATACAGGAAGATCTGGATGACCTTGTAAACTGGAGTAATAGTAATAGGATAAAACTTAATAGTGAAAAGTGCAAGGTCATGCATTTAGGGATTAATAACAAGAATTTTTGTTATAAGCTGGGGACTCATCAGTTAGAAGTAACAGAGGAGGAGAAGGACCTCGGAGTATTGGTTGATCACAGGATGACTATGAGCTGCCAATGTGATATGGCCATGAAAAAAAAGCTAATGCGGTCTTGGGATGTATTAGGCGAGATATTTCCAGCAGAGATAAGGAGGTGTTAGTACCATTATACAAGGCACTGGTGAGACCTCATCTGGAATACTGTGCACAGTTCTGGTTGCCCATGTTTAAGAAGGATAAATTCAAACTGTAACAGGTACAGAGAAGGGCTACTAGGATGATCCGAGGAATGGAAAACCTGTCTTATGAAAGGAGACTCAAAGAGCTCGGCTTGTTTAGCCTAACCAAAAGAAGGCTGAGGGGAGATATGATTGCTCTTTTTAAATATATCAGAGGGATAAATACCAAGGAGGGAGAGGAATTATTTAAGCTGAGTAACAATGTAGACACAAGAACAAATGGATATAAACTGGCCATCAGGAAGTTTAGACTTGAAATTAGATGAAGATTTCTAACCATCAGAGGAGTGAAGTTCTGGAACAGCCTTCCAAGGGGAACAGTGGGGGTAAAAGACATATCTGGCTTCAAGACTAAGCTTGATAAGTTTATGGAGGGGATGGTATGATGGATAGCCTAATTTTGGCAATTAATTGATCTTTGACTATTAGCGGTAAATATGCCCAAAGACCTGTGATGGGATGTTAGATGGGGTGGGATCTGAGTTACTACAGAGAATTCTTTCCTGGGTGTTTGGCTGATGAGTCTTGCCCACATGCTCAGGATTTAGCTGATCGCCATATTTGGGGTCAGGAAGGAATTTTCCTCCAGGGCAGATTGGCAGAGGCCCTGGAGGTTTTTCGCCTTCCTCTGCAGTGTGGGGCATGGGCCACTTGCTGGAGGATTCTCTGCACCTTGAAGTCTTTAAACCGTGATTTGAGGACTTCAATGGCTCAGACATAGGTTAGGGGTTTGTTGTGGGAGTGGGTGGGTGAGATTCTCCGGCCTGCGTTTTGCAGGAGGTCAGACTAGACGATCATATTGGGCCCTTCTGACCTTAAAGTCTATGGCTCTAATTATCCAGACTTCTTTTAAAAATCTTGCTTATTTATATGGTTAACATAAGACTGCATATGCTTAATAGTTAACACTAACAAAAATAATATTGGAAGTCAGTGTTTATGTTTCAGGGTTTAAGCCAATCTGTAACTATTAGGGATAGGTTAAAGCCTTCATGACTGGCAGGCAGATGTGAGATAATCTATTCTGGGGTTTTTAGAACCTTCCTCTGAAGCAACTGGAGCTGGCCTCTATTGGAAACAGGAGACTGGACTATATGGACCATAGGTCTGATCAAATGTGGCAATTCTTATTTTCCTGGATATTTGGAAGTGAAGAAGTCACTTTTGAGTTTAATCTTGAAGTGAATGGGGATGTCACCAAAGGTATCTGGGCATAGCGTCATGTGGATGTACTCAGTATGTGTAGGAAGACAGGAAGCAATACTTTGTGAAAGCTAGAATCTAGAGACATGAGATTTGAATAGCAAAAAGGGGGATTTGTGTCAGTCCAAATAAATGATAAGTTACACTGGAGGCAGAATGGAGGCAGGGGCAATAGTGTTGCACAGATGGTGATAGATAAATTTATAGACCTAGGAGATGTGGCAGGAGAAGGTCAGTTCAGAGTCATGGATGGAAATACAACCATCAAAAGAGACTAAGTCTTTTAAATAATAATTTGCCTTCATTTGTATATTGCAAACTGTATTTATTTTATTCTCTCCCCTCCCCTCGTCATTTGTGCCACGAGTCCTCCACCTCCCTGAGCTTTATCTCTGACAATTTTTCCATGATGACAGTAATCATTGATGGTACTTCAGTCTGAGAGCAAATAAGGCACAATATTCTATTTTAACTTTGACCCTGGCCTCCCCCTCCTCCTGTGGCTCTCACATTTCAGTTTTAGGAACCTAGGAAAGATGTTTTAAGCTTATGCAGAAAGTGTCAGAACTGCCCCAGGCAAGCAAGTGAAAATTTCCTACCATTAATCTAAACAGCAAAGGAAATTATTTTTCCAGTTTAATTTTAAGTACAAAATCTTTCATATACCTCCAGAGAGGCTTTCTAATGGCACTACAGTAATATGGAGATGTTAATGTGTCAAATCAAAATGTCAATTCCCTCCTCCTCCCTTTATAAACAGTTTCATTATTCTCCCTCTCTCCAGCTGCCTCCCTCTGCCTTGTCTAACTTTTATCTATAGTTGGACTTCAGATATAATAATTCACAAGCTCTAGGCATGTGCTTAAAGGACTGTGTATAATTGTTATTCTGGAAAGATTAATACCTTACATTGATCTCCTATTTTTCCACTCTAGCTTAGCAGCATGTATTTTTTTTTAAGACAGGGAAAATGATTTGTTTCCTGTGCAGTCTTGATTTACTGTCTATTGGTGCAGCTGTTAAAACTCATGTCTTCCACTACTAACACCATGGTAGTGCATGTAGAGTAAATATATGTATAGATTGATTGGTTAGAGTTGACAGCATATGGAACAGAGTGAGGTTGAGAATGCAAGTCTGCTGCAATGTATATTGGTTTGAAAAGCTAGGTTTTATCTATGAAAAATAACTCTGTGCACACAAAATGTAGGTCCTGGTGCAATAGTTGTAATGATAGGACCACCCATTGTGACACAGAATATATCAGCATTTCCCATTTTTTACAGGATTTATAATTTGTTATAGCAAATTTGGATGAGGCAGACATTTGCTATACAAATCTCATATATGGAACTGATTTATTTGTTGGTTTTCTAGCGATGGTCTTAAAATGCATTGGCTGGAAATGCAAAAATAAAAAGTTTGTAGCTCCTTAAGATTATGCTCCTGTTGCTCAAAAAACAATTTACTTTAAAAAAAGTCAAAATAAAATAGCACCTTTTAATGTTTATTTACTGGTATTTTGTCTAAATCTGACAGGACAATGGAGTTGCACCAGGGCTGAATGTAGCCCAGTGAGTTTATTTTTTAATTATTGTCCCAATTCTGAGAAATTCTCAATTCTTCAGCTTCCATTGATTTAATTGGGAATTGAAGATGCTCAGTTTCCTTGTAGGATTTGACTTTAACCCTAGGAATAACATCAAACCCCGGAATCTGTGCCACTTTAATGTAAGTTTGTGTCTTTAATGGGTTACAGAAGCTCATAATTTATGCTACTGAACATGACTTTATATTTATCCCAAACCCAGTATCTGTGAACAATTGTGCAAGTTTAAGGCCCTGTCTATACTACGAGCTAGGGGTGCGATCCCCTTGCTTGTGTATTTGTGCTAGCTCCCACTGAGCTGCTATTTAGACTCATGGTAGTGTAGCCATGGTAGCAGGGGGAGTGGCTGCTGACCGTCAAATATTTTCTCATGTTAACTGGGAAATTGTACGGCCACAGTAAACTGAATGAAAACAATGGAGATTCTATAACTAAACAAAACCTTTGTGATTTTAACCATCTTTGCATTGCATTTGAGCTTTACAGAAGTGAGACTGGATATATACCGGTAATAGGTATCATATGATTACTGCTATTAACCAGAATTATTCTAAAGTTTAAGGATGATTATACTATATAGGCACTTTGAAAGTTTCCTGCCAATTATCTAGGGTACATGTCAAAGAAATGTACTTTCCATTTATTAACTGATTTACTGTGATGAGAAAACACAGGTCGACCCAAAGGTTCATATTTAATGTACTGTTTTGTTACCAAACACAATGGCTTTGGGAAAGAACTAATACAAGTTTTGCTGTAATCCTAGTACTGCAAACTTAAATGACATAAAAATGGAGAACTTCTGAAGCTTTCCAATGCAAATATGAATCAAGAGTTTTTTTGTATATGACAGGTGCCAATTTCTACTATTAAAGTAAGAGAGAGATGGAGAAGGCTTGAAGCATTAAATTAAGTTTTTTCCAGTATTCCCTTTCTGTACAGAACATTTCCAACATCAGCACATGAAGCATTTAAACATTAAAGCACTGCAACTCGCTTTAACTGATGTTCATACAACATCAGTGTCTATATTTACAAAAGATTAACGCATGAAAGGTCTCGAAAATCTTTTCTCTATTTTTTTCATGTAATCTGTTACAAGGTTATATGATCCAAGAGGCTAAATTTCACAGTTGATATAGCAGTGACCAGCTCAGATGAAAAATCTTTTTTCTTTGTTCACAAACAGTACTGGCATCCAGCATGACACTCTTGGAGATTTGTTCTACTGTGAGATTTGACCAGTTAGTCTATAGATACAAAAGTCATCCATTATTATTTCTTTATTAGGCCTCATAGTCTCTTGTCTCCTTCAGCCCTGTTGATTCCTTTTCCTGATCATGCCATCAATGGTATAATTCTATAAATTCTTGTGTAACTTGAGATTTTGTATTCACACAGATTCTACTGTATGGACCTCTGAACCCAGAAATGTTATCTCATTAGATTCTACAGATTTTCTAGGTATATTGCTAATCTACCTCCATGACTTAATTGCCCTTTTCCCTATTTCCATGACTTAGCCCTGGTCTACACACAGCCCCTGGTTCGAACTAGGGTACACGAATTCAGCTACGTGAATAACGTAGCTGAATTCGAACTACCCTAGTTCGAATGACTTACCGTCCAGACGCCGCGGAAGCGAACTCCGCGGCTCCAAGGTCGACTCCGGCAACTTCTCCTGCCGCGGTGGAGTACCGGAGTCGACCGCGGCGCTTCCGGAGTTCGAACTATCGCGTCTAGATCAGACGCGATAGTTCGAACTCCGAGAAGTCGAACTCGCCGCGTCGACCCGGCGGGTAAGTATAGACGTGGCCTCAAATCAGTCCTTCCTGACAAGTTTCAGAGTAGCAGCCGTGTTAGTCTGTATCCGCAAAAAGAACAGGAGTACTTGTGGCACCTTAGAGACTAACAAATTTATTTCAGCATAAGCTTTCGTGGGCTACAGCTCACTTCTTCGGATGCAGTCCTTCCTGCATGGTTTATAGGCAGATACTATAGCAACAGCTTGTGTTTTGTCATTCCATCATGTTTCTGTAATTGCTGTCATGTCAAGAACCTATTCCATTGCTAGGCATTTTAGTTGTACCTGTTTGTTTATTTTTTTATTTTAAGTTTCTCAGAATGCCACACAAACATCCATAGTATATTTCTGGCCAGGTGCCTCCTTTGTGAGACACTTTATTTAACTCCTTTGTGAGACACTTTCTTACCTTTCCAGAATTTATTCTGAGAACCACATTAGGAAGGAAATTATAGAAACACAAAATAACATTTCACACATTATTCTCCAAACCAGTTTAAGAAACAAATTTCAAAGCCCTGCCTTTATTTTTCAGCTTTTGAGAGCTTTGATTCTTTTCAAGTAATTGGGAGAAATGAAGCAGAAAAAACTCCATAAGCCAGAAGCACCCCATGGCGTGAACATTGACTTTCCTAGAATCCATCAAAATAATTAAAAGAAAGAATCCTAATGTGATGGGGAAGTATCACTGAACTACAGTGCAAGTCTCAGAAAGTGAGATGGCCGTGCAGATTCACTGAAAATAATTAGCAAAACTGAGGTGCATTAGCAGAACCATGTACAGAAGCTGGAACACTAATTGCCTGCATTAGACCTGACTCAAGTCAGATGTTCTTCCATCCACACTTTAAGGACTCAATTCACTTATTATTATTCTTTACAAATTAATTAAAAATGCTAAGAAAGTTGCATTTATAAAAGCAATACAATTTGCACAATGGCAAGTTTACGGGCAATATGGCATCCACAGGCAGTATTGTAAAGATATGTTTGTAACCAGGAGTTGGCAACCTTTGGCCCGTGGCCCACTAGGGGGCTTACCTGGCAAGCCGCATGCCAGGGTAATCCTTTTGTAGACAATTATAATTAGAGACGTTCCCTCATAAGGGACAGTATTATGAACATAGGAATTTGGAGATGTACCCTGGAGGTGGGGGTCGGAGCACCACGTGGCCGTGTGCAGCAATTCACCACAGCAGCTCTCTAGTGTGTTTTCATAAAAAGTTTATTCCTTTCTCATTCATTTGGTTTGCTGTTTAATGATCCTTAAGATCATTACAGTGTGGCCTGCTGGCTAGCGCATGGGCTGGGACTCAGAAGACCTGGGTTCTACTTCCAGTTGTGCTCCTGATCTCCTGAGTGACCTTAGGTACCCCCCTTCTATACCTCAGGTTTCACCTCTCTAAAGTGGAGATAACGATACTGCTTCTTTTGTAAAGCCCTTTGAGAGCTAGCGATGAAAAGCGCTATGTAAGAGCTAGATACTAATGGTTATATTATTAAAATGCCTAAACTGGCTCTTCATGGCCATGGGATAATACAAACACAGTTTCTCTTCACCAAATACAGGGAAAAACACAAGCCAGGTTCAGTTGCAATTAAAAAAACAGGTTTGGTGGAAAAATGCAAGAGTTACTATTATATATACACATAATAAATTGTGCATAAATGTATTGCACATGTTTAAGAAATATTTAACAGTATTGGGAATATATTTAAAACACCGTATAACACATCTGGAGAATTTTCCTAATCTTTAAATGAGTAAGCTTATACCTTATACATTGTGAAATATGCCACAGGTCTCTATGTAGAAACCATCTTTTATTAAGTAATAAGGCCTCTAATTTACTTGTCGTATTTTCACCAGCACATAGAAGTTGCACCTTTATCACATACCTTTTACTAGGCAAGCTGCAGGTGAAAGTAAAACTTAGTATAGACATCACTCTCAGTTCAAACTAGGGTGACCAGATGTCCCGATTTTATAGGGACAAGACTGATTGTTGAGTCTTTTTTTTATATAGGTTCCTATTACCCCCACCCTGTCCTGATTTTTCACAATTCCTGTCTGGTCACCCTAGTTCAAATCATCCATGTTTTAAACGTGTTGGTGGATACATGTAAACTTAATAGAAGCTGCAGTAATAGATATACTAAATTTTGCTCTGAAGACAACCTGCAATCAAATTGACAATCTGATTTCTTAATCAACCTCTTTAACGTATCCTCAAGTTTTCTAGTACACTTTTGTTCAGGACTTTACAGACCAGTTCTACTAAGCAACTGATTTTTGCTGGTGTTTTAAGATATTAACATATTTCTTGCAATATATTTCCACATGCTGTTCTATTCTATGCTTTACAGGTTCTTTTACCTTCATAGTCAGTGTCTGTCACTGAAGTATCACAGTATCTATAAAATATAAGCTAGTTACAAATACCCACATAGTCACTAAGATAAATACAATGAAGAGGTATTATTTTTTGCTGAAGTTATGCAAGGCTCTCGCTATATAGCCACAGTGCTCTATAGACTTTAGCCACTACTTAACTTTAAACACATTCAGAACTAAAGCGGACAGTCAGCATGAAAGTTAGGAGACCTTGAACATCTGATCTACTCAGTCAAACAAAAGAAAAAGTTTGGTCTGTTTGCTGCCTTGCTGAATCTGAAGTTTTACAAGTTCAATAACCACGGGCAAAACAAAAATGTAAAAGCTAGCTGCATCCTTAATATGCTTAGTGAAGCGGAGATACTCTGTTAGTTTTTCACAAAGAGAGGCATTTTGTCTGGATTCATGTACAAGTAGGAGTGTGCATTAGATAGGCTAGACCACATTCTCTCGTCTTTACAACAATTGAAGCTACAAGTCAGTTAAAAGAAACAAAAAATGAAACTCTGACAACTAGGAACATGTTCCTAAAGCACAGGTTCTATGGAATGTGACCTCAGCAGCCAGGAATACTACTCTCAGGGTACGTCCATACTACCCGCCGGATCGGCGGGTAGCAATCGACTTCTCGGAGTTCGATATATCGCGTCTCATCTAGACGCGATATATCGAACTCTGAACGCGCTTCCGTCGACTCCGGAACTCCACCACCGCAAACGGCGGTGGCGGAGTCGACGGGGGAGCTGCGGACTTCGATCCCGCGCTGTGAGGACGGGTAAGTAGTTCGAACTAAGGTAGTTCGACTTCAGCTACGCTATTTGCGTAGCTGAAGTTGCGTACCTTAGTTCGACCCCCCCGCCCCAGTGTAGACCAGGCCTCAGTGGCTGAACACCAAGTGCCATATTAGATGTTAGCTGATGAGCTGTGCCAAGCTGGGGTTCAGTTGTTTGTTTTAGGGAGTGGAGGCTGGCAAACACAGCTGAAAGTAGCACAACTGAAGGAGGATGAAGCAATCAGAACACTTCGTGAATTCAGCTTGTGAGGTTATTTATAGACAGTTACAGGTCGGGACTGTTTGCTTTTCCATTGTCTTAAATCAAACAACATACATTTTTAGCCTCAAGGTAAGAAAAATAAGTCCTTGGCAACTCCCGCTTGTAACAATAGCTTTATCTGAAGAGCTCTGTATTGTTGTTAAAGGTAGGAGGGTTTGGGCTCATTTCTACCTGCCAGTAAAACACAAACCACAAAAAGCAGCTCTCCCTAAGGGAATGTCTTCATTGCACAGTTAACCCAGGCTCTTCGATTTTGGCCAACAGCCTCCCTCCCTCCCACAGACAAACCTTTAACCTAGGTTTGAAGATGCTTTAAGCCCTGGCTAGCTTACCCAGCTGCAGGGTATATGTTAGATCCTGGGTTCTGCTTTCATTTGAGCTGGAACCCACCCACTCATCATACTGAGAGGACACAGGCAGTCATTTGGGTGCTGATAGTCCTCGAATGCCCTTACCAAAATTCCTCCCCTCCCCCAAGGACAGACAAATTATCCTGCAATTGGCACAACTGACTAGTAAAGAATCCTAAGGCATCTCAGCACAGAGTACCGTGGGATATGCCCCCAGACACACACAGGTCAGGTAAGAGAGTGAGGATCCAGTAATGCAGGTAGGGATTTCCTGTGGAGAAGCTCAAAGCCATGTTAAGCTACTCCAGGTGTTGATCACCTGGGTTAACTATGCAGTGAAAACATATACTACAAGAGGACAAAATATAAAGCTGTACAGCTATGTAAGCTAATGAGCACAACATCAACAAAAAATTGCTAAAGCCAAAAAGAGGATCCTGGCTCCATGTCTAGAGCTCCTAGACACTCCAATACCCTATTAATACAATAATAAATAACACACAATCACAAATGGCTCTATTGTAATAATTTCTGTCATTAAATGCAGCCTCACTCTATTCGTTCAAAAGACTAAATAGCCTTATAGTTATGTGCAAGAAATACACCAACAAATTTCCTCAGTCAGTGCGAATGGATCAGGGATATTTGGTCTGTGGCTTTAAAAGCACCCGTAGCGCTTCAGGGTCCTGTATGCAGCTCTCATGGAGTCTGTTGTATGTATGATTCAAGGTTCTCTGACTACATCTGGGACTAAAATAGAGGCCCTAGAGAAGCTAGCATTGAAGAATTCATTGTGCAGGCTGGCATTCTCAGGACTTGTGTGAGGACAGTGATGAGCAATCAAATGAATTGCTGGAATTCCTCCAAACAGAAAGTGGAGGATGGCAAGGGAGAGAGAAGAAAATCTTGATTTCTCCAGCTGCTACAAAGCAAACAAACAAAAAAAAAGGCATGGAAACAGAAGAAAAACCTCCCTCCCTGTTTGTGCATATGAAGAGGATTGATATTGTATTGAATAGTGTCACGGTATGTGACGATCTGACATTATTTCACAATGGTTTTCATTTCACTTTCAGTCAGGCCCTTAGGAGGCTGTGGCCTAGTCTATACTGCACGGTTAAGTCGCCGCAAGGCAGCTTATGTCGACGTGGCTGTTTGTGCATCTGCACTTAAGTTTTACTTTCACTGACGTAACTGCTCCATTATGCCAACATAATAACACCACCTCCCCCCAGCAGCATAGAGTAAAAGTCAATGCAGTTAGGTCAACACAGTGTCAATGTAGACACTGTGTTACTTACATGGACTGTTAGTGGCCTCTAGGAGGTGTCCCACAGTGCCTCATCCTGACTACTCTGATTACCATTGTGAACTCTGCTGCCTAGTGCCACCCACTCCCCTTCCTCTTTAAAGCTCTGTGAAATTTTGAAATTCCTTTTCTTGGTTGCCCAGTGTGGAGAGCTCACCTAGCCACTGCCCATCTGACTATGTTGGTTGCACATGGCAGACGTGCTTATACCTGGAGTAGACAGGAGTGCAGAGGTTCTGGAACAATTTTTATAGTAGGGATGCTAAGAGCCAAACCAAACTGTAAATCCTCTGTATAATGGAAACTACTTCAAGCCAGGGGGTGCTGCAGCACCCCCCACATCCCTAGTTCCAGCACCTATGCAGGACTATGTCTATAGGAGGTGGTGGATATCCTGGGTCTCTGGGGAGAAGAGGCTGTGTGGGCATAACTCTGATCCAGCCATAGCAACATTGACTTGTACGAGTAGATCATGCAGCAGGAGATGCTAGTGCTTCTCAGACAGCAAACAGGCATGCTGCAGACTCTGGTCCATGCCTGAAGCTTTCTCAATAGTCCAGTGTTCTTAAAGGTGTGTGTCACACACCTTCCCTGAGCAGCCCACAATGATGTCAATAAAATGTCCATTGTGATCCACCAGCACTTGCATTACCATAGAAAATTACCCTTTCTGTGGATGGACTCTGTAGCAAGGTGGTCTGGTGCCAAAATGGGGATATTCATGTCATTTATTGCCCCACCACATTGCTGCAGAATTATCCACTATGTCCTGCACATTGCCCAGAGTCACAGTCCTTTGTAGCAGGAGGCAATTAATGCCTTGCACACTTGCATCACATCAGCCATTGTGGTGGATTTCCCAACCCCAAACTGATTCCCGACTGACCGGTAGCAATCTGGCATTGCAAGTTTCCACAGTGCGATCGCCACTCACTTCTCCACTATCAGTGCAGATCTCATTTTGGTGTCCCTGGCTGGGGCGAGCTCTGCACACAGATCCAGGAATGTGGCCTTGTTCATTCAAAAGTTCTGCAGCCACGGCTCGTCATCCCAAACCTGCATGAGAGCGCGATCCCATCAGTTAGTGTTTGTTCTTTGGGCCAAGAATTATAGACTCATAGACTCTAAGGTCAGAAGGGACCATTATGATAATCTAGTCTGACCTCCTGCACAACGCAGGTCAGAGAATCCTACCCATCCACTTCTATAACAAACCCCTAACCTATGTCTGAGTTATTGAAGTCTTCAAATTGTGGTTTGAAGACCTCAAGCTGCAGAGAATCCTCCAGCAAGCGACTCATGCCCCACGCTGCAGAGGAAGGCGAAAAACCTCCAAGGCCTCTGCCAATCTGCCCCAGAGGAAAATTCCTTCCCGACCCAAATATGGCGATCAGTTAAACCCTGAGCATGTGGGCAAGACTCACCCGCCAGCACCCAGGAAAGAATTCTCTGCAGTAACTCAGATCCCATCCCATCTAACATCCCATCACAGACCACTGGGCATACTTACCTGCTGATAATCAAAGATCAATTGCCAAAATTAATTGCCAAAATTAGGCTATTCCATCACACCATCCCCTCCATAAACTTATCAAGCTTAGTCTTAAAGCCAGATATGTCTTTTGCCCCCACTACTCCCCTTGGAAGCCTGTTCCAGAACTTCACTCCTCTAATGGTTAGAAACCTTCGTCTGATTTCAAGTCTAAACTTCCTAGTGTCCAGTTTATACCCATTTCTTCTTGTGTCCACATTGGTACTAAGCTTAAATAATTCCTCTCCCTCCCTGATATTAAACCCTCTGATATATTTATAAAGAGCAATCATATCCCCTCTCAACCTTCTTTTGGTTAGGCTAAACAAGCCAAGCTCTTTGAGTCTCCTTTCATAAGAAAGGTTTTCCAGAATTGGTGCCCCACCCTCTGAAGCTGCTCCGTGAGTGCCACAAACTTGAATTGTTTCTTTCTATGTCCCACAGCAATCTAACCTCCAAGGAATCATCATGTTCCCCAAGCTCCTCTGGTGGCTCTGCAAATACTGCAGGATCAGCTGGCTCATGCTCGCAATGGTCATCACAATAGTGCAGAGCTGTGCATGTTCTATGCTTCTGTCACAGATGACGCATAGTGAGAAGGGACATCTGGGTTTGGATGTGTGATTTTGAAAAGAGGTGCAAAACATTATGGGATGCAGATGAAATTATGGGATGGAGAACACTTCAGTATGGGAAGTTGAGCTCATGCGCCCAGTCACCCCTGCACAACTCATTTCGGCCCCATGAGGCTGCAAACCCTTCTCAAAACACCCTGTGCTAGATGGCGGCAAATTGCACAGTGGGGTAGCTACCCACATTACACTGCTTTCTGCAACTCTTAGAATGTGCACCACCCCTGACACAGGGAGTAATAACTGTGGTTGCTTTATGCGGAGTAACTTAGGATGACATAATTTTGTAGTGTAGATATGGCCCGAGTCATTTTTTAAAATGGGACTTAGGCATTCTTGAAAATTTTACTGCTGGAATGTTGCCTGTCTGTAAAGCACCATGGTGCTGCAGAAATAACAAATAATAATATAATACAACAAAAGGCCTAAAATAATTTTAACAACATCTAAAAATATTTGCTGGTTATTTAATCACTCTGCTTGTACCACTATAGCAATGTGTGTCCTTTCCAGTTAGGTGAATCACTGAAAGTTCAAAATTGGTTTGCACCACAAACAGGTTCCCTGGCCTAGATCATGTCCAAAGCCCGCTTAGAATTCTTGGCACTCTCAAGTGTATGGGAGAAATTCCCACACTCAAGCATCAGCAATCACTTATGCGGGGAGATGGAATTTTATTTTGAATGGAGCCAGCTACACACTCAAGCTGGCAGGAACAGCTGCAGAAGCAGTTTAGACAGTGACCTTCAACACTGATGATAGAACATTCTTTATTCCTGCTACTTGACTGCTTGCTCTAACCTTTCCCTCCATTCCTTCATGTCAGCCACTCCAATTCCCTCCATTCCATCCCTTCATCCCCTTTCCTCCCTTCCTGTATTTTTCCTTTCAGCTAATTATTTTCTGTCTTCTCATCTCTTCTACTCTTGACCAATTATAAAAAAATTAAATACACAAAACCCCACTCAACTAGCATAGCACTTGCACTCCATAACTCTCTTTATGTTATACTCCTTTCCCCCCCATCCTTTGTCTGTCTTATCTAGTTAGAATGTACGCTCTTTTAGGCCAGGACCATCTTGTACTCTCACACAATAAGGCCCTAATCTCAGCTGGAGTCTCTATCTGCTGCTATAATACAAATAAACAATATATCTCAGAACCTTTCCAAAAGTCAAGAAGACAGAACCAGTGAAAATAGTTTTGTTAAAGTAAGTTGAAATTAAAACACAGTAAATTAAGTCATACATTCAGGGCTAGTGAGTGGAGAAAAGAGTCTAATGATGCGCTCTTTTGGCAATGCAGATATTTTCCTTTATTGTATCCCTACTCTATGGAGAAGTGGCATAGGAACTATTTCATCCACCAAATCCTTATATACAAGCCACTGGCCCTAACCCACCCAAAACAGCCTGTGTTGTGGAGTGCATTGCTTTTCTCTGAAACTTTTCTTCTATTCACCTTGATACATTTAGGGAGCTAGCTATCATTTGCTAATTAAGCCATCTCATGGCCAGCCATGGGTTCTAATTGCCTTTTAGCGTCAACATAAGACCCCAAGCCTTTGGCACTCCAAAACAGAAAACTACATAAAACCCAAAACCAATTTATAAGGCTGCTTGGGCCAAAGTCTTGTTCATCTGAAGTCAATAACAAAACTCTGACTTTGATGAGACCAACATTTTGCCTTATGTGCAGTGCAGAAGCTCCAGAAAAACAGACTTCAGGCCAATGGTAATGCCAGCTGTGACAAATGTAGCCATCAAGAGAAAGGAAAATAATTGGGGCAGGAGCATTTTTTTACTGAGGCAGATACATAAGACTCACTCTTCCTTTTGAAATGTTTAAAGAATTTAAGAATGCAGACACTTTAGAATTCACTACTCTTGCCAAAGTACATAAATTGTGTGCATCCCTTGTTGTGGTTTTCCCCTGTTGCAAAAACTGTGGAGTTGTGCTAATTTAGGATATTACAGCAACCAGTAGACCAACTGGTCATGTTTGGCACATAGTAAATAATGTGTAGCAATTATTGCTGGATTAACTTCTTAGCTTTCAGTTTTTCCTAACAGTTTCTGACATGCCTGATCAATCCTTGCGATAGTGTAACCATGAAAACCAAAAAGCCCAGCTTGAGCTGTAAATTAGATATTTAAGACACTTTGGTACTTGGTACAGAACACGAGAATAAATGAGAGCTCGTGAACTGGAAAACAGTTTCACCAGCCCTGGTAAATACCTTGTGTCATTATATATGCTGTTATAGGCCAGCTGCACCTAGATTAGAGGCTCAGCATTGTAGGTATCTTCTTCTAAAAATGTTTGCCAGCTGATCCTTTAGGGTACAGTTCAAAGTACTCCTCAATACTGTCCTCTAGAGTACAGTAAGGAGAATCTGATTTACTGTAATGCTAGGAGATAGCATAATTATTGATCAAACTCCATTTCATATAGAAATGTCTGATACTGACTAGCGGAAAGAGATACAGGGAGATCATGGCCATGCATACATTTTCCAAACAGACTGCAGGCAAAGGTAGGGTGGTCAACTCATCCAGACTTGGAGGGATACATGACACCCACCTACTCACTCTCCTAAGCACACATGTGCATTTGCACAGCGTGCAGTGCTCTCCTTCCCCACCCCCGACCCCCGTCTCAAAGAGGCTGCTAGGAGGAAAGGTCTGAAATGGAAAAAGGACTGAGAGGGTAAGAGAATGCAGTGAGAAAACCAATAGTGGTGGATAGAAACAAACACTGGAATGGAGGAGGGGAAGAAAAAGGAGATAGAGGAGGAAAGTTAAAATAGGTTTGAGGTTACTGTTTACCATTGCTTTGGGTGAGCATGTTGACAGAATTTAGTGCTGTTTATCCACAGTAGCACATGCTTACTGTGAATACCTAGAAATCCAGTATGGTGTCCATATTACCATGTGTAGTTACCATTTTTTCAGTTTATTAGCACGAAAAAACCCAGCATCAGAGGCTTAGGGGTATTTGAGTTGATTACCCATCCACTGATCACAAAAGAGAAATACTTATCTGACCATAGACCAATTACAGGAAAATGCTTGTATCTTTGCTACCGGCCTCCCCAGCCATTACTCCCTAGTAGCAATTTAGAAATTTATTATGTCATTATTATTACAGCAGTTCATTCTGCATACTCCAGTAGCCTACAGCACATTATGGTCTCCATAAATAAACTTCTGCCTCTATGTATGCACAAACATATCCTGCAAATTCCATTACAAATTGCATACAATCAGAGGTGCTTAAACTTCTGTAACACCCATAAGTTTAATAGAACTACAGTATAATTTAAAAAAAAAAGAATGTTAGAAACCAGAAAGTGAAGACAATAAGCATTCTTCTCCTCTTATTTACATATAGCCCTCCATTCAACAACTTTCTTTTTAACCTATTGCCTTCCCTCCCCCCAAATCAGGACATTCTACAGTTGGAAAATATAATATGTATTGTTGAAAACAGAAATTCTGACAACCACAAATTCAGCAGTCAACATAGTATCTTGTAGATATGGAATATTTAATTCCTCTCAGAGAGAAGCATTGAGGTATTGACTGTCCTCATGTGGGTTCTATTCTGCCATTTTTCCTGGTTGTTGTATGCATGAAACCCTTAGCAGCATTATAGTATTTAGACTGGTCTGTAGTGCCAGCAGGAATCTGATGTCACTCAGATCTACGTTAGTGTTGTCAGTCCCATGACATAGTTCTCATGTTCCCACATCTGGTGGAGAGTGGCACTTGTAATCAAATATTCTTAGCCAGACATTAGGAAAAAAAAGAGGAGCTTCCCTGTGAGATGGATGAAACTGGTGTAGTGCTGAGTGACTGCTGATCATACCTAATCCAAATACAAGAGCACTGGCTGGTTGGAAGGAGTGACCAGAACAGATATCTGTCCTTTTCATTCAGGGAATGTGACTCTCACTTGTTACCAGACTATAAAAGCTAGTAATCCTTTTGCACCCTTCCAAGAAGAATATAATTTCTCTGAATAGTTTTGTTCTAACAACAAACACTGGCTTAAAGTGATTAGTTTAATCCAGCAGAGACATATTTATTTTAGACTTCACTGTATTTGAAGATGTACCTAACCAACGCTATCATGTAAAATGAAAATATGCATTTTTATTAAGTTCCTGTAAAATAGGACTAATGAAACCCAAAATATTCCTTATCCCATTCAGTTTAGGACATTTCCATCAATCAAATCAACCTGCACAATCTATTTCCCCTGAAAAAGCCTGTGGTGGGGGGAAAAAAAAGATGATTTGCAGGGTGAACTAAAGGCCAACTCATTTGAGCTCTGGTGGACCAGTGGCAAGAAAGCAAATTTCAGACTATATCACCCTTCCTCCAAAAGAGCTGGACTGGGAAGCTGTTACCCGAGTGCCTCAACTGACTGCGATTGTTATGGTACCACCCCGGGTGAGTGCTGACTTCTTAAGTCTCCAGGATTTTAAACAATTTAGGTTGTTCCAGACCACCACACATCCTAGATACAACCATTGGAGGGGTTGGAGCATCATCAACATTGATTGTTAACTGTTCTGTTGACTAATATCTAGTCGGGGTAAATTTGCTTTACTCCACCACATTCTACTCTATGATTCTATCATACCACAGCACAGAAGTTAGCATCCATAGCCATACTTAAGGCATCATTTGAATTACTAGAAAATGGTGGCCCAACTGCAAGAATGATTTCTCTCAGCAATGACCTCCATCTCTCTGACTCATAAATGGGGCTTAGGGTGACTGCTTCCATGCTTGTCTGAAAGGGGAACTGATTTGCCTGCATACTTTATTCTCCTCAGCAGATATATGTCTGAGACTACTAAATAGGGAAAAAGAAGTTTGTGCTATACAAAAATCAAAACTATATAGATGTAGGGAATCTACCAGATGTGCTATTAGAATGATAACTACAGGACAAACACTGATCTCCCTCCTCTGCCCCTCCCACCAACCCCAGTCACCACAGGCCTAGAGAACCTGCCCCAAAGTTAACAGGTGCTATTTACTCTGTAGGAAATAGGCAGGATTTGAGGACCCCATGCAAAGGGAGCTTATCATGTATACCACAGAGCCCAGTTCTCTGCAAGATTGGCATGCCTCTTTGTGGGGAGGATTCTGCATGCCTCTGCTCTGTGTGTGTGTGGGGGTATACTGCAGAAGATATGGAGTACAGAGACAGATTAACTGGCCATTGCCTCTGTTTAGGGTGTTGGGGAGTGCCAGGGCTGTGGAAGCTATGCAATACAGAGGCTTCAGATTGGAAAGGATTCCTTCCCCCCCCCACCCCGCCAAGGACTCTCCAATTATGTTCTGGGCAAAGATTTGGGCCTATCAACAGCTTGTACGCACAACAATGAGCATCAGGCAGCATGTGTACATGAAGATTCTCAATTATAATTTATTCTCTTATTAAGATCAACACACCAAACATACTTTAATACTAAACAAATACAAATTATTAGAGATATAATAACTCTGCATCCCAAAGTAATTCTAAAATAATCACAGCAAAACATACATAATTAAAAAAAAACATGACACAAGTCAGGACAAAACACTAATAAATAGATAGCTATCACTGATATATGCATTGGTCTATCAAGTTTCAATGACAGAGCTTAAGCTCCTCATTAAACTTTGAGAGGCATCATATATAATTCTGATTCTAAACAATATTAAATCTGTGGGGTAGTTACCTCTGCCCACAAACAGGCACTGACATACTAAAAAAATTCAAACAGCGTATAGTTGCAATTTAATAACTTGTTTTCTTTAAACACCCTGATGTACATCTCTGAATTAATAAAAACATATTAGGTAATCACCACATTTCATGTGGCTCCTTTAGCACACCTATCTATCTTTCCAGGAAGAAACTACAAAATGTTTTTTTTAATTTACTTAGTATGTTGCTGGTTACTGTGACAGACATCCGGAAATAGCTAAATGGAATGATCTGCTGCTAGCCTGACAAACAAGCGTCTTACTGTCAAGTTTTGCTTTCTTTTTATATCTTCCCTTTCAGATGAGATCTGGATTCTATTTATTAAGAACATGGTTTAAGTGAAACCAAAATTACTTGCATCCATTTTCAGTCAAGTAGAAAGTGCTTGGTTTGGAAGTACTATTTGATACATTCCTCAGAAGTTTTTCTTTTCTGCAGGTGTGTACAATTTAGTATAAATTGTAGCTGTTATAAGTTTCATACAGTATTGTTCTGGACGGGTTGGTGAAATATTCTTTTCTTTATAGTAGTAATCCCAAATTTCAAAATACATTCAAAGGGCAAGCTGAGCAGAAAACAGAGGTTCATAAACTGCATTTCTTGCAGTAGCATCTCTATTACTCACCCCTGTTCATATAGAATCTATATTATGCCATGCTCAGCATGATGTCTAGGAGATGGTTGGTTAAATCCAATAACTCAATATACTCCAATCTTGTCAGTCTTCCCAACTCTTCACTTAGAAGAGGGCCACAAGCCTCATCTCTTGCTTAGAAGTCAGTCACTCAACTACTTCCCCAGAAAGCTGTAGGGTGTATTTATAATAGAGTTGCTTCTCACACTGGTACAATCCATGCTAAATCATTTTAAAGTACATTATATGTGGAAGGCCCCATTAAAAGCCCAATACTTGACACTTTGCAGGGATTGTAATACCACAATCTCTTAGTCTAAGTGCAGGAAGCAATCACAGTCACTTAGGTGTTGGGGGTGAATATTGAGTTTGTAATACTGCCAAGTCTATTTACATTTACTGGAGATTCATTACAATATGAAAAAAGGTGATATGCATGTTGGCAAAGTGCTAACTGTAAAGTTATAGTTTGCTTTGTCCACTGCTCATTTCGTAATGTCCACTTCACTGTATGATTAGTAAACAGAATTCAGAATTATTGCTTAAAACAAAAATCAACCCCCACCCAAAAATCAAATCCCACCTGGCTTAGATAAAATGGAAAACTTGGGGTCACCTGGGAGTCCAGCTTACCACCACTCTATTGCCACTAGAGCAAATTTTGAGTGTAGTTTTAGCCTATTTTACCCCTCCTTCCAAAGACTTTTCTGCAGAAGATACAAAACAGGCACTTTCCAGGATGGCATTTTATTTTTATATATGCTCCCAAGAGAAGTGACCTATCAGCTTCCTTGAGATAAATGCTAGATTGACTATTGCATGAGTGTGAAAGAAAGCATAATTTGGCCCTCTGTGTATTGTCATTTTCCACAGCATTTTTCATATCTCCAGTCACCTTTATAACACATTGTTAAGTGCAAAGGTTTTTATTCACCAAATAGTTTTTCTTTTCACTTTAAAACTGGAAATGTTCATTTCAATTGTAACATAATTCTATCATCATTACCTCTGGCTTGCTGACAAAACCCCACTTCTACTAACCCAGAGAGGTTCGAAGTCCTCCTCTCCTATTTTAAATCTGACACAGAAGACAGAGAAACAGTTTGCAGATTATGAAAGTGAGTGTCATACACTTTTCTCCTTCCAATTTATCAGAAAAATATACTAGATGTTATGATTCATATAGTGAAATGCAATTTATATAAGCTCAAATGAAAAAATACAGCAATGCCTAACTTCCAGCAGAGCAGAACTAATATAGAGTTTGCATTTCTTCTTTCTATAGACGTTGCCTTGATCGAGGCTACCCACCCATTTTTCTTGTTCATAAGAGTCTCAAAGATAGATAAATGGTACATAATGGGCTGCTTTGAAATGTGATGTTTAAGCTCTAGAGCAAATGAGGGCCAAAAAGTCCACAAGTACAAAACAATTCAGAGTTGATTTATACTCATTATAAACCCCTTCATAACTCTGAGGACGAAATACAGCTCTTGCATTGTAAAGCATTTAAATTAGGATTAGAGTTATGGTGGATTCTAAACTATGCATGAATGGGTGAAATGAAAGTTTACTTAGACAACCACTATATTATTACCGATTTCTGCATAGTCTCTTTGACAGATCAGAAGAGAAAGCTTTACTGTTTCCAATTCAGGATTATAATTTTTTTACAAATGTTATAGTTTAATATAGATATTAAATACCTAAAGACTGCTTGGCATTTAAAAGAATCATCAATTTCAGTGGTTGCAAAAAATGCTAAATTACTAGCTGGAGGGGCAAGTCCTCTCCAAGTCTTATACAACATGGACATGGACATTTAACACCACAGATGTGCATGGAGCTTTACCAAAGCTATGAAGATGGATTTCTTGCCCTGAAGAGCTTCATTAAAGTTAAACTATTTGTTAAGTTGGTTCCTCCCAGGTATGCTGGAGACAATTCTGGATTAAGAAGATAGTTTATTCTCAATGTCCATTCTGACTTTTGCCATTTTACTGAGATTGCCAACATAATTTTATAAGTGGCAGTGGTTTTCAATTGTGGATCCTGGTCTGTTAGGCAACAGTTTGGGAACAATCATTAAATCTAATATATGCCAAACCCTAAATGGCAACTACTTCGGGCTCCAACTCACTGTCAATTTGGACTGTACTTCAACTGAAAAAAGGCTCCATATCCTGTTACCAATCCCGAGTTAGTCAGCCAGGCTTTCCAGAATTTTAAATTTAGTTGCTTTATCTACATTATACACTTTTGCACTTCCAGTTTATAATGCTTTCCTTTGTTGCCTTATCAGGAGTTGTAGAAGTATAGTTTAGACAGCATATCCTTCACAGGTCGAATAAATATTTATCCAATATTTCATGCAAATTGAAAATGATATGGAAAATAATGTTACTTTGAAACACAGCTGTCAGGGTTCATTTCATGTTAGGACTCTTACCATAGAAGGAATAGCATGGCTGAACACTCTTTAAACACGTAGCTTGGATACAAGTGATAGTGACTTGATCACATTTGTAATGTGCAAACAGAATAAACCAATAATATATAAGCTTGATGCTTTAAAATGACCAATTTCACAAAGCTGAAAACAATTATGAGCCAAATTAGCTTGGATGAAGAATTTAAACAAAAAGAATGTGAAGAATAATAATAGAAATTGTTTAAGAGCACTTTACTCAATGCCCAAAAGCCACAGTCAAGAAAGAAGGTTGTACTGGTTAAAAAGTCAACCTGGCCGAGAGGAAAAACTGTAACAAAACAAATCTCTAACAAATGAAACAAAGTTGATAATAATGAATATAAATCAGAAGCTAGGAATTGTAGAAAATTGATAAGGGAAACAATGGGACACAAGGATAATGTAGTGGCCGGCAGAGCTAAGGATGATGAGAAAGATTTTTTTAAGTTGGGAACAAAAAGAATCTTAACAATAGTACTGGTCCATTACTAGATGGGAATGGTAGAATTATCAATAATGAAAAAAAACAACAACCCTGCCTCAAATAAATCTTTGTATTCTGTATTTGGAATAAAAGGATGGTGTAGTCATACCACATGACGACAACAACTCTTTCCTATCCCTACTAAAGTTAAACATTTTAAAATCAGCAAGTCTGGATAAATTTCTGTTTTAAGAAAGCCATTGGAAAGGTTCACTGGGCTATTAATGTTGATTTTTAGTAGGTCTTGGAACACCGCAGAAATTCTAGAAGGCTAGAAGAAAGCTAATGTTGTGCTGATATTTTTCAAAATGGGTAAATGGGATGACCAAGGTAATTATAGGCCTATTAGTCTGACATAGATCCCAGGCAAGATAATGGAGCAGATGATATGGTGACATGATTAATAAAGAATTAAAGGAGGGTAATATAATTAAGGCAAATCAACATGGGTTTATGGAAAACAGATCCTCTCAAACTAACTTGATATCTTCTTTTGATGAGATTAAAAGTTTAGCTGATAAAGGTAATATTCATGTACTACATTTAGACTTCTATAACGTGTTTGACTTGATACCATTCAACATTTTTATTAAAAAAACTACAATAATACAAAATTATCCTGGCACACATTAAATGGATTAAAACCAAACTAACTGATAAGTCTCAAAATGTCATCGTAAAATGGGGAATCATCATTAAGCAGGTGTGTTTCTAGTGAGATCACACAAGGATCGATTCTTGGCCCTATGCTATTTAACATTTTGATCAATGACCTGGAAAAAAACAAAATCACTGATAAAGTTTGCAGATGACAAATTGGGGGCATGGTAAACAATGACAAGGACAGGTCACTGGATTGCTTCATAAACTGGGGACAAGCCAACAATGTGTGGGTTAATATGGCTAAATGTAAACATCTAAAAACAAAGAACATAGGCCATATTTACAAGATCATGGACTGTATCCTGGGAAACAGTGACTCTAAGAGATTTTGGGGGTTGTGGGAATAATCAGCTGAATACGAGGTCCAAGAGTGATGCTGTGGCCAAGAGTGATAATGCAATCCTTAAATGCATAAATGCCAGAATCTCAAATAGTAGAGAGGTTATTTCATCTCTGTATTTGACATTGGTGCAACCACTGTTGGAATACTCTATCCAGTTCTGGTGTCTACAATTAAAAAAGGACATTAATAAATTGGAGAGTGTTCAGAGAAGAGCCACGAGAATGATTACAAGACATGCCTTAGAGTGATTGAGCTCTTTGGGTCTGCTTATCTTAACAAAGAGAGGGTTAAGGTTGACAGACACAGTCAACCTTGTCTACACTACCGGCTGGATTGGGGAGCAGCGATCAATCCAACGGGGCGTGGGGGGGGAGGAGTGGGTGACGGGGTCAATTTATCGCGTCTAGTATAGATGCAATAAATTGACTGCTGAGTGCTCTCCCATCAACTCCGGTACTCCACCAGAATGAGGAGCACAAGCGGAGTCAATGGGAGAGCGTCAGCTGTCAACTTACCGCAGTGAAGACACTGCGGTAAGTAGATCTAAGTACGTCAACTTCAGCTATGCTATTCATGTAGCTAAAGTTGCTTATCTTAGTTGCCGTAGTATAGACAAGCCCTAAGTATCAATGGGGAAAAAATTATTTGATAATGGGTCCTTCAGTCTAGTAGACAAAGAAATAAGTTCCAATGACCTGGAAGTTGAAGCCAGTCAAATTCTCAAAGGAAACATGACAAATTGTTAACATTGAGGGTAATTAACTATTGGAATCACTTACCCAGGGTAATGGTCGATTCTCCAGCACTAGCTTTTTTAAACAAAGATTGGATTTTTTTTCTAAAATATTGCTGTAATTCAAAAGGAATTATTTTGGCAAAGTTCTATGGTACTGTCAGGATCCTACCAAGGGCAGTCTGGACCCAGGGTTGGGTCAAACCTGAGGCTAGGAGAAGAGTTCATAATCAGGTTCCATGTCAGGGTTGAGTGCAAAGGTCCAAAGTCCGAGTCAGGATCCAGGTCAGAAGGCGAGATCCAAATCAAGCCCAAGTCAAACCCAGGAGTTTAGGAGCAGGAATGGTCATGGCAGCTACTGGAGATCCACACAGTTGCCTGGACACTTCCTAAAATGCCCCTTGGGTTTATGTAGGGTGTGGAGCCAATCAAGAGTCATGAGGCTGCTGTCTGTCAGACCCCGTGAGGTGGGACTTCCCATGGTTTGGGTCCATAGTGGGTGGTGTATAGTGGAATGCCTGCTAGTTACAGCTGCTATTGGTTGGAAGCATAGAAATGACAGCTACTTGGCAGCTCTGCAGGCCTGGGTTCCAAATCCATGGGGTCCTACAAGTATATGTTACATAGGAGGTCAGACTACATGATCATAGGGGTGAATTTTGTTAAAACAATGCTACTAATATTAGTGCAGACCAGAAGACACGAATTTTATTTCACACAAAAATTGAAATTACAGAATCTGTTGTCATTCTGCATTGGAAGAAAAGTCTAAGCTCTTATCTCCACCCCACTCATGAAGAAACAAGAGACACCAACAAATAGCCCAGCAGTCAAGGACTCACCTGGGATGTGGGAAGCCCATGTTTAAGTCTGCCTGATTCAGAGCAGGGACTTGAACCTGGGTCTCCCACAGCCCAAGTGTCCAAACCACTTGATTATTTGCTATTCTGGCTTTGCTCACTCTCTCTTTTCCATCCTTTTAGGCCTGGTCTACACTAGGGTGGGGGGTCGAATTAAGGTATGCGACTTCAGCTACGCGAATAGCGTAGCTGAAGTCGAACTACCTTAGTTCGAACTTCTTACCTGTCCAGACGCCATGGGATCGAAGTCTGCGGCTCCCCTGTTGACTCCGCCACCGCCGTTCACGGTGGTGGAGTTCCGGAGTCGACGGGAGCGCGTTTGGAGTTCGAACTATCGCATCTAGATTAGACGCGATAGTTCGAACTCCGAGAAGTCGAACACTACCTGTCGACCCGGCCGTAAGTATGGACGTACCCTTAGTGGGCAATATTAACACATGCACAGAATAATCACTATTAAGATTATGTTTAATTAATCTGTTACTTGGACCATTAGACATTCTTGAGCCTTGCTGTAGGAGAATGTTAGCACTGAAGTTGCATGTTATTTTTCACTAATCTTTCCAGACTACGTTTTCTTAAAGATGGTTCTGCACTAATTTGAAGCAGGTTAAAGTAGCAAAAATATGGCTAATGGATTTTCCCTATTCAGTAAAACTTGTAGTGACTGACTGTATGTGTGATTACTTTAAAGAGAAACTTTAAACTATAAACTTTGAAAAATGTTTGCTCTGAACTTGTGGACCCAAGCACGAAAATTGCCCATTTAAGAGGCCTATCAAAATTAAAGAGGCCACTAAAGAATATCACAATACAAAGGTGAATGGTCCTATCACACCTTTGAAGTGCTACATGCAACAGAGCTCAGCTCATGGATTCAAAGGCTCAACGTAGAAAGATAAAACAGGGTGACAAGAAATTTTTTCATCTCTTCGCTATTTGAACTCACAGGGCCAGAGATACTACACTAAGTGGATCCACACTGAAAGTCATGTTTAATTGACAGATTACTATGTATTGGTCTGTTTAAGAATCACGGATGGTAATTCATGTGTGTGTGTATATATGGTTGCTTGCTTTAACCTGTAAGTAACTCATTTCTTTTTCCTAGTCAAACCTTTAGTTAATTACAGGATTGGCTACAAGCATTGCCTTTGGTGTGAGATCTAAGATACAAATAGAGCTGGGATAAGTGATTTGTCTCTTGGGACTGGCAACCTGAATATTTTGTGATTTTACGTATAAGTGACCATCACTAAGGCCAGCTTGCCTGGTTGGCGAGATAGTCCCTCTAGGCACTCCAGTCTGTGATACCACAATGAACTCCTGGATCGTTATGTTACTGGCTTGGTGAAATCTAATTATAGAACTCACCACCAGTTTGGGGTGTTGGCCTTGTTTTTGACCATCTGCCCTGAGCTAGGCACTCACCGTCATGAGTCACTGCAGACAGCACAGCACAGGGTATTCAGCATCCCCTGAGAAACCAAAAGTCAACAGGCACCTTAATCATGATGTTGAGTGTTTGAGAATTAATGGTTAACCTATTCATGCCATTTTACAAAGTGTGGTGTGGGAGAGGATGGCACAGCACCCTTACGTCACCTGAAATTCCTGGGCACTGACAGTATAGAAGAAACAGAAGTTAAAACCAGACTATATTTACCTGAAAAAATATTTATTGAAGCGTACTTGAAGCCAGCATTCAAAGGCTAATGCTTTCCTTATTGATTTCCATGCAGGAGGAGTTTATTTGCTGTCTTGATTTCTATTACTTCCCTGTCTTGTAATCAGGAAACAGGGAATCTCCACTGAGAAAGCTGTAAATGCTTTATGTTTCTGTTGTGCACTGAATGCTGGTGAACTTGTGTGGGAGGGGGATACCGAAGAAGAATAGGAAGGCATTATGGAAATATCCTTCTCCCAGGAAGCCCTTAGACAGGGAGAGGTGATGATTACTTATTGAAATGGTATTAGAGGGAAGGGCAGGAGGAGGATTTTGCATTTTCCCCCTCTTGAGGCAGTGAACATTGCCTCAGATATTCAGGTCTACATTAAGGCCTTCTCCAGTAGCATTAACTCAGCCTTCATGTCTCTCAAGGAGATGAGGCAGGATGTTCTATCCTAGCACAAGGTTGCTGCCAAAAAGCAGCATGTCTCCAGTAGGGGTAGGACTGCCAGGAGGGAAATGGCCAAAGGAATAGTCTGGAGAAACTGATCGTCCATCTTGCCATAGATCCTATAGGATTTGCAGCACCCCAACTCGTCCCCAAGCATTTCAAAGCCCCTCCCCCCTCAACAAACTGAGGAGCCAGTTTGAATAAAATTCTACGTGGTTCCACTGGTCCCTCAAGCAGCATCTCTCAGCTATCTGTGCAGGAGGGAATGACTCAGCCTCACATTATGGTCTCCTGCTGTGCTTCATATAAAGTCTACAAGTCTCGCTGGACCGCTGGAGTTTTCTTTTACAGCAGAGTAGCTACAAACAGAGAGATGCTGTGAAACAGAAAAACAAAGAGCATTGTTAAAATATCCACCCATGGGAGAAATTTATGGTAGGAGAGGTTTTTTTCTTAAATTAAACCTATTCTATGTCTAGAGATATTTCCAGACAGTCTTCATCCCCTGGAATCCCTTCATAAGGGTGGGTGTGCAGCAAAAGGCAGAGAGAGAAGAGGCCACATGTATTTCCACCCCCAACCCTGCTGTAGACTATGGAGAGAAGAGCCCCAGGCCCATGGTCATTAGGAGTCTGATGGGAGGGGAGCCCCCCTTGTAAGCAACTCCTAATCTCTGGAGTCCATTTCCTGAGGACCTATAGAAGTGAACAGGAGTGATACTCTCTTTTTGCAGACTTTAGGAGAGCTGCAGTATAAAAGGACAACAGAATCATGGTTGACACTGGTTAGAACAAGAATCTGAGGCCAGGGGAATCAAGGTGGACATCGCAGAGACTACTCAATTACACCATCCTTCTTGTGAGCCTTCCAGGGCTTCCTGAACCAGAGTTCCTCTCCTGTAGAATTTAGTATTATTAACACAAAAAAAGACATTTTCAAACAAAATATGTTAAGATGAGGTTTATGTGCCTGCAGCCTATTACTGCTGGGGTGTACATTGCTTTTCAAGAAGGTTTGAATTAAAAAAACGTCAGATGTTAGAAACCTGAGAAATGCAGATTTAGCTGTCTACTTCTCAAACAAGGTATTGGCTCACATTCAAACTGCCATCACAATCCTAAATCTGCCCTTGTAGAGACAAGATCTCAAATGCTGACTTGATTTCAGCCTCATTCCAATACACTAAATAGTCATCAGCATTTGCTAGCAGAGTGCTTGCAATGAAATAGTAGAAACAGGATAGTGACAACATACTTCACAATGCATTCGATTGCAATTTCACCTTCCTAACTCAAGTCCAAAATACCAAACTTACATTCTGTCATGTGGACACAGTGAAAACTATTTTCAAAGCAGAAATTTTATCTGGCGCTTTTCCCAAGAGATATAAAACTGGAAGGCAGAAGCATTATAGAGCCTTAATTGAGAAAGTCCATTGCCTTAATAACAATCTAAATGGCAGAAAAGCACATTTTTTAAGCACATCTGTTATATTTAAAGCCTTTTGCTATCAAAGTTTTTGTTTATAATGTGTGGCTTAGTTATGCAAATAAACAATGGATTATGGTGACAGTCATTTCAAAATTAAAGATACCCACCTGCAATTACTTTAGGCTTGAAATCACTAAAAACTCATCAAGACTGAATGCTTATAAGGAAGATGTGCACAGTAAATTCAGTCAATGATAGCAGATACCACCTCTCTTTTATTAATGTACTTTGCTCATTTGGATAACTGAAAATGTGAGAATACACTTCCTTAAGATACTCAGTGTACAATATTTTCTGTTGTATTCTGAGAGTATCACATGGTTGCAACTCTGCTTGAGCAGAGTTAAGGCTGTGATTGTTGAGTGCAAGTTAGTGCATTGTTTGAGAAGTTCAGCATTAACACTAAATTTGTCAGATTTTTAACTTTGTTCATTATTTTTTAAAGCTATACTATGCTGGAAAAGTAATATATGCTCAAGCATCTGACATTTCTGCAACCTTATCTTCACAATAACTAAGCTGTTGTTCAGGGGGCTGGAAGAGAAGTGGGCATTTACTAAGTTGTGTGTAATTTCCATGTAAAAAAACCCAAAAGTTCCAAAATATCTAAAAACCTTCTGAATAGTTACAAAGGTTTTGGGAAGAAGGTTGTGATAAATGAAGTTGGGCGGGGGAGAAGCACCTTTTGATGGACACCCAGTCAGTCAGCTCTCTGTAAAATCCCTCTTGGTAGCTGTTCTCTACTTGCTTTACCTGTAAAGGGTTAAAAAGTCCCCCAGGAAAAGGAAAACAAAAAACAAGTGAGAACCTGACCAAAAGCCAAGGGGAAGGCTAGAACTTTTTAAAACTGGGAAAGAAACTTTCCCTTTGTCTGTCATTCTCTCCGGGCTGAGGAGACGGGCAGCAGGAATGCTGTGTAAAGTTTGAACCAGATATGAAAACCATCAGATCATATCTAGAACTACTTTTAACAGCCCAAATATGTAAGTAAATTAGGAATGTTTAGGAAGACACAATTAGCTTTATTTTTTAAGGCTTGTGGACTTCTTTGTGCCAACCCCAGATGCTTTTGTTTGCTTATAACCTTTAAGCTAATGGGTGCTTAATTTTTGGAATTGCTCTTTTAAAAAAATCTAGCAAAAGCCTAAGTTCCAGATCAATTTTCTTCCTTTTAGTTTTTTAATAAAATTTACTTTTATGAACAGGATTGGATTTTTGATGTCCTAAGAGGTTTGTGCTTGTTGTTTGATTAGCTGATAGTAACCATTAATTTCCTTTGTTTTCTTTCTCAGCTCTTCCCCGGGGGTGGGGGGTGAAAGGGCTTGAGGGTACCCCACAGGGAGGAACTCTCAAGTGCTCCTTTCTGGGTCCAAGGGTTTTTTGTTTTTTTTTTCATTTGGGTGGTGGCAGCATTTACCAATCCAAGGTCAGAGAAAATCTGCAACCTTGGGAGTTTAATACAAGCCCCGAGTGGCCAGTATTAATTTTTAAAATCCTTGTGGGCCCCCACCTTCGGTACTCAGTGACAGAGTGGGGATTCAGCCTTGACAAAGGTGAAACCACCCCTCCTCTCCCTTCTTTTCTATTCTGAATGACAGTTCTGAGAGAACTTGCATCTTTGATTCACATGCAGAGTTTACTCCCATTTTGATCAGCAGAAGTGGCTGTGATCCTAACAGCATCCCAAGGCCAGAGGGGAAGGGAGTCCCAATCCAAAGTTTTTGGGAGCACACAAAGATGGGTCATTCAACCAAGAAGGCTGAAGTCTCTGGAAACTGGTTATAAGTGAAATCCTGCTTAGGCAAAGATTGTAATCAAGTTTTTAGTCTTAGAAGTGAATGCCTACCTTTGTTTGTAATCCTTTCTACCTTTTATTCCTTCTTCTTAGTATCCCAACCTATTACTTTTGTTTAATAACCTTGTTTTTTCCATTTACTATAAGCCAGCCCAGTGCTTTGATTAAAATGGAGTGTTTGTTCACTGCAGTAAAGTGGTAAGCTGCGATATACTATTTCTTTAAAGCAGTGGTTCCCAAACTTGTTCTGCTGCTTGTGCACGGAAAGCCCCTGGCGTGCCGGGCCGGTTTGTTTACCTCCCGCGTCCACAGGTTCAGCCGATCGCGGCTCCCAGTGGCCACGGTTCGCTGCTGCAGGCCAATGGGAGCTGCTGGAAGCAGTGGCCAGTATGTCCCTCGGCCCGTGCCGCTTCTAGCAGCTCCCATTGGCCTGCAGCAACGAATTGCATCCCCTGGGAGCCATGATCGGCCGAATCTGTGGACACAGCAGGTAAACAAACTGGCCCGGCCCGCCAGGGGCTTCCTCTGCACAAGCGGCAGAACACGTTTGGGAACCACTGTGTTAAAGGGAACAGCAAACAACTTCTTAAAACATACCAGGAGAGGGCTGGACACTTCAAGGCAGATTGTTTTGGGGAAATTTAGGACTGGGAGTGTGTTTGGTGGTCACCCCTGAATTATGTAATTGGGTGGGAGAGACTAGAGGGGGTTGTCATATTGTAGACAAGCTGCTGAGGTCAGAGTGTTGAACGAGGGTTATACAGCCCACAGACCCTCAGAATACTGCATTCTCGTCTGCTGGAGTCCAGGCTGTGAGCCACAGCAAAAGCACAGCTGACACCCAGGGCTGTACTGACAACCCCTTACAGGTCTGGATTGCATGTCACAGTGGCTCACAGATTAGTGGCAGTAGATGTCCTTATTTAGTTCTTGAAATAATTTAATAACTGGACAATTCTTGACTGCAAGTAGAATGCCACCCTCATCCGTCATCCCCATTTACTAGAACTCTTGGCCTTATTTAATTTTTTCCCTTATGAAAGTGTCAGTGTCACTCTGCACTGCCACATGCAAGGCTATGGGAGACTACTGAACTCCAGGGTTGAGAAATACACATTGCTGCACTGCCTACTTAATTACTACAGTGAGGGATGAAACCTAAAAAACTAATAATGTATGTACACTGGGAAGAGAAACATGTTCCCACTTCTTTGCCATCACATGTACCCTATATCTCTCTACAGACATGCAGGGGAGAATTAATCCCAGATGGATATTTTGGAACCTCAGTCTTTACAATTTAATTTGTAACTAGTGGAAAATTCAAGCTTTCCCTTAATAGCTGCAGAATTGTGTAAATTGAGGGGGTGAGGGGCATGAGGGAAGGAGACTGGCTGAACTGAAACAGAATAAGAATGGTTTCTGTGCTGTTTTCCTCCAAATGGAGCTACTGCCCTTTTCTGAGGTCTTAAGAACAAATCATATCTTTATGAAGGTGGGAAAAACAAAACTGATGGAAGAGCACAACTATTACTCACACACAAAAGTAGATTAAACCAAATTGAAATAATTCAGATGTTTGTATCAGATCTTTGGAGACACTATAGCTTCCAATTTTGAAGTGGATTCCAAGGGAGCTTAATATGATTTTAATATACTAAAGGAAAAGTTGCTTTCAAAATGCACTCAAACTATGGGCTGAGAGTAAGCTATAAACTAGCCACCAGCTTGGTATGGCAAGTGTCATACTTAATTTTAGCATGAGTGTTTTCCTATTATTAACTTTTATTTGCCAACATCCTTATGGATATAACTGTAGGTGCACTGCAAGCTAGTTTTGCACAATTAATCCAAACCAAGTTTTAGATTGCACAGTGGAGCAAAGTAGAATTTGTCCTGTGTTATCAATTTAAAGCAATTCAACTATTCATAAAATGTCAAGATTATTCTTCCCATTATCTTTAAAGAGAATTATCTATCAAGTGTATTTCTAAAGTGCTTGTCATCTTGGTATCTGTGTGTTGAACAAAATGATGCTGTTGAACATTCATGCAGCAATAAAATTAGAATAAATCATTTAAAACCTCTCCTTGTTATTTGCTTTTATACTAAGTAGTCCAGTAGTATTTACTATGCTGCTGCATACATGAGGTTCTAATTGTTAACTCTGAAAAGAAAAAAAATTAGTATGGTTATTTTATTCTATATGAAATGGTGTCTTGCAAATGAGAAAAAGGAATGCCATGAACCGATAGAGGCTTATTTACTAGATGATGGTACAGATTAGATACCTTTTACCAATTACACTATACTTAGGCAAATAGAAAATGCTATTATGTGACTGATTCACTGTTTCCTAAATTACAAATTTTCTGGCAGATAATCAATGATTCCCAATCAAAGTCATCAGTTCACCGCCCAAACCGCAGAATGTGCAGTGATGTGACTATGTGATTCTCTGTCTTACATTTTGGGTAGACTGGATGTTCCCACTTTTACTATTTATCTACTCAAATTTTCCAGAAAAGAAGAAACCCAGTTTATTTCCCCTGATGCACCATGGGCCAGATCCTGAAGTCATTTGACAAAAATTCCTCAGCATCTTCAGGAAGATTTTTGCCTGAGTAAGGACGGCAGAAGCTGGTACAATCTTAATGCATAATTTCAAAAGTAGGGAGGTATACAACACAAATTGATAGGGGATTCTGGTAAGTGCTCCCTTAGTATTCAAGTGTAGTTTGTGTCTCAGGAAAAAAAAATATAAGAAGGTGTTTAAAAAACCCAAAAAGCACCAACACACCACTCTACCGTGTCTTTCTGAAACGAGAGAACCAATGCTCTTGTCCTCACCCAGGGTGAAATCCTTGCCCTAGTACATGTGCATTGCTTTCAATGGGGCCAAGATTCAACCTCTATTCTTTTAAGCAACGTTGTGGTGCCTAGCTTCCAGCAAAGAGGGTGTCTACTTTGGTGGTAGGTTGCAACATCCAAGGTTGCTTCAGAACCAACCTTCTCTGTTGCATCCCTATTTTGGAGCATGGTTGTCGTCCATCAGCCTCAAAGTTGTAAAGATATTCACTTTTAAATTGACAAGTTTATAGTATCTTCTCATTCTTTAGGCAAAAAGTGTCTCTGAACTAAACTAAAAGCATAGACTAAAATGCTACAATACATATTGTATGTAAAACTGCTCAAGTGTCTGTCAGCACTCTAAAATAAAGTTGAATGGGGGGAAGGCAGAGAACAATTAACCAGTCACTAACCCGTATGTAGAAGCAGGAAGAGGATCAGAGGATAATTAATTCCACAAACAAGATACACAAATGGAAAAAAACCAAAACAAAACAGTGCATTGTTGGTCTAATTTAATCAGAGACAAACACCGTTCAAAGGAACTACAAGGGAAGAAGATAGAAACACCATATGCAACGAGAAACAAAATTAAACATATGGAAATAGAGAGCAAGCCTACACTAATTAATAAGCACATATTCTAGAATGTATTTTAAAAATGGAGAGGAGGTCAAAAACAGTACCATGACTACTTCCAATCCATTTAAAATTACTGAGCATGAGGGCTCATGAGATGCAGTTCTTAGACCACAGGCCATCTTTTGAGATTTCTCTTTATCATTCCAGCAATCCAGCTAGCATTGTTGAAGGGTGGTGGGGGGGAGAAGTAATTTAACTAAATGTAGAAAAAACTCTGCTCTGTTTGGCTTTAATGTATAAATGAAGTGCCAGGAATTTGGTATATAGCCTATTATGTGCAGGTGATGCACATTTGAAGCTAGCTAGGAATAGACAATTAGCTGCTATGTGTTAATGAAAACCATTAGTAGCATGAGGATCCTTTTTCAAATCCACTATCATTAATAAAAGTAGCATTTTTGTTACAAAACATACGCTGGCATTTTTACAGCCACATAGGTTCAGTCAACACAACGAGAGTGTGGCCAGATGTTCAGCACCTAGAATTTAGCAAATTAGGAGATAATTAGTACATTAAATGCTTGTGATTAGCACTTTGCAATAATTAAATAATTGTTAATGATATCATAGCCCTGTAATTAACATCAGCAGGTTTATATAATGTTTGCTACTCTTCTTTCAATATTTAATTGAATGCCAAGAAGACATTTTAGACAACTTGCTAATTTCCTAATCAAAACACTGAAAATAGAGTGCTGAATTTTCATTTAAATTCTGGCTGTTTCTTAGTACATTAAACCACAAAGAGTATATTGGTTTTGGCATGAGCTGCTCTGCAGTGCCACATGTGTTGCACATCCCTTGTAGGGGCCCTTTAGCTACTAGTGCATTTTGAAAATATCTGTGTCCCAGTAAATTGGCCTGGGAACTCTTTCCTGTGCACCAGTTTCCAACTAAGGAAGTTAAAAGAGCAACAGTTAGAAAGGCACATTTCTGCTGTAGTTAGTGTCCTTGAAAGACGCTGCTATTGAATCAATTTTTGAGCATTGCATATTATAACTGGAGGACTGTCAGCCAGAAAAGTATAGCTGCCTTTTAGTTGGACTCCAAATTCAAAGGAATAAGTGGGGATTGCTTGTATAGGTTTTGTTTTCATAGTCCCTTGTGTTAGCAAAAATATGGCTAGTGCAATATTGGATTGTTCCCTGCAAAAAGGCTTAGGAAAAATAAACTGTAGGCTCCCTACAGAAAATTTTTCACAATGGGTAGGGGTGATAGTGGGATTTTTCTTTTCTTAAAGACACATTACATTAAACATAGGATTTTTTTGTGGATTCAATCTTTGTTCCCCAACATCTATCTTGCATGCCAGTTGCAAAGGAGTTTGAACAGGAGTGTGCCCGACATTAACTTGTTTTTCTTGGTTAGTGTTCTCTCTTGTTTATATAAAGGAAAAATACTACTGAACCTGTGGAACTGTGTTAATGGGTCATGTGTATTCCAGAAAGCAGCAATATAGGCCTCTCCAGAATGCTCTACTATTGCCTCTGCATCCCAAATTAGGTTGTAATTTTGACTGCATATAGCTTGTTTGTAGCTTTACTGAACAGCAGCCAACTGCTGAACTAAAAATAGATTTAATGACATTGTTTGTAAACTCTAGAATTAAAAATTTGCAGTAAATCACTGGACTCTGGACTGATCTAAGACCACCCAACTTCTCTCTACAAATATTTGATCCACTTATGAAATAGTACACCTCTACCCCGATACAACGCTGTCCTCAGGAGCCAAAAAAATCTTACCGCATTAATGTGGTTTCACTTATATATCGAACTTGCTTTGATCCACCAGAGTGCGCAGCCCCCGTCCCCTCGGAGCACTGCTTTACCGCGTTATATCCGAATTCATGTTATAACATGACCCGATATATCGGGGTAGAGGTGTACATCTTTTCACTCAGGAATAAGCTGTTTCCAACTTCAACAGTGGCCAAGGGCACTTTAATGTATCAGCACATACTGTAAAATGATTCCTACAAATAATTACAATACTAGAACTTAGATCTTAAGAAGTTTTCCAGAAAGATATTCAAATCTTAAACTGAGGAAAATGAATTATGTTGACAAAAAGGTACAAAGGCTGACTGGACATCATCACAAATAAATCAGAGAATCTGGGACTTACATACCAATCAAATCTTGTGTGACTGATACTGGAAAAACAAAATTGAAAATTAAAAAAGCTTGTCTGTTTTCCTCTGGCAAGCTTTTGATTTGAAATTCCACATGTTCAAGCCAAGACCAGAAGTGATTCAAGAAATATGCTTTCCAAATAATGTGAGTCAATCTTTCAAGTCATGCTCTTTTAATGTCTTTAGAAATGGCATCAAATGGATTAATTGTTTTCTTCATATGATTGTCAGCACCCATACAAAGCCTATTCTGAGTTAAGATAACCTTCACCTTAAAACCAGTTAGAAACTTAACTAGTTTTAAGATGGATCTTGATAAATTTATGAATGGGATTATACAGTGGGATTGCTGGTGATAGCAAGAGATCGGACTCAGTGACTTAGGAAGTCCCTTCTAGTCCTATGTGTTTGTTATTATAAAAAGGTAAAGAAAGCATTGTCGAAGAAAACTCAGTTCTCGCTTATGTTTAGGTGCAGCAAAAACAAATACTTTATTATAATACTCTAGTGAACACAAGAGGGAGAGAGTGTCAGGAACTGGGTTGCCCCTTGTCCTGAACAGATCTCTCTCAATTAGTAAAACAATCATAACAATCTTTATACCTTCTTAACAGACAGTGGCTAGCAAACTTGCAGACAGTAAAAGTAAACATTTGCATTTGTTTATACATAAGCCTATTCATTATCTTATTTGTCTGCAATACCAGAACAGAAAACAAGACTGCAATTCACAAGGTCGTAACGACTTTTCACACAATTCACTCTGCACCAGATACAGGGTAACAGCTTAACCTCTGCTAATTAGCTAACATACATTAAGATCCCTTCAAACCTTTATTAATTAATTCTTGGCCTCCACATTCCCCCCTTTTGTACTTCTAGTACAACAAATACCTCAAATCTCAATTTGCATTAAACCATGGATTTCAGAGTCCACAGGAGACATCCCAACCTTAGGGGGTTTTCATGGGATGTAAGGACAATGCATGATTAGCATGAACATGAAAAGTAGTATTACTATCATTACGCCCTTTACAACAACAACAACAATAACATAATCCCACACCAACTAACAACACTACAAACAATAACATCCCCATAGGAATAAAATAATGGGGTTGTCGTACAGTTTTTGGTAACAAAGCACAATACATCAAACTTAGTACATAAAGTAGAAACTCTATAAGCTGTATGAAAGGCATTCTGCTCAGCATGATATATATTCTGAAGCATGTGAATCTGCCCTTGCAACTCAGAGATTCTGCGAACCTCTGGCAACAATTGAAAGCAAATTCTGAAAACGATCAGGTACTATCCTAGTCCAATTAAAATATACCTGAAATCTAAGAGCTAACATGTAACATTCTATCTGCAGGCCAGTAAATAATATGATTGCCTGCAGCAGTGGTAAGATTAATATGTATATCTTGTAACGTGGTTGTATTAACGTACACACAGCTATCATTAGCCTGAAAAAGTGGGTGTCCTGTAAGGGTAGTCCCTTGACCTTTACCCTCCCAGCAAATATTGTCATAAACAGTGACAACTTCCCTGGCTTCAGTTTCCGTATACACTGAAGCTGTGGTGGTTTCTAACGGCCAAAATTGTCCATAAATTCCCTAACCCCATCCAAATATCAGCTGTAATCCCAGGAGCACTAACTAAAAATCGATTAGGAGAATCAGGTGGCCTGACTTCCCAGATATCTCGGTGAATCACCCAATCCCACATGCATCCTCCCCATGGACCCGGCAGGAATTCGGTATGTGGGAGCCCACACCCCCTTAACCGGTCCATATGCTTGGAAGGGAGCACTGTGAACGTCCACATTTCCATCCAGAAAGTCTCCAAGTATGTCTCCATGGCCACAGATCAGATGGTACTCCTGACGTGTCTGTAAGGGCAGTGGGCCAAGCTTGGTGCACTAGATCATTCCGAATGGCCATCAGCTGGTCATTCAGGAAATCCTGAATTTCGAACATGCTAGATCCCACTGCAATGCCTTCCCAGCTTCAGTTATATTCAGTACCATCTCTCTCAATAAATTCTGGGTCAGAGAACTAAGGGCGGAAATGACATGTAACTCACCCACTCCGGTTCGCACTTGTGTCAGCTGTGCCCCAGAAATCAGGCCAGTGGCCTTCTCTAATTGGCCCAATTTCTCATCATGCTCCTGGGGTCTTAAAAATATTCCAAACAGCAGCTGCAGAATTGGCCCCATCCACAAGGATCCGGCTAGATCCCTCTTCTTTTTAGAGGAAATAACCCAGGCCCTCAGTTGTGCTAATCTAATGGCAGCCCCTTGGGAAAACAATTTGGATATGTAGAGGTGATCTGAAAACTAGATAAAGGCAATGTAAACTTCACAGTCCCTAGTGTAGTGTTTAGGTACAGTCCACCGATATTCTGGCACATTTCCCCTCAGCGTTAGGTCTATACCACATCTGTGGTTGTAGACCTGCATATATTTCTGAGAGGCATTAATATCAATAGCATAAGAGGGAGTGTATTGCAATAAAGTACAAGTTCACATTATCAGTCACTGGAATGGTCTCAAGACAGGTAAAATTCCCAGTAGTAGAACAAACTCTTTGGGTAGTCGTTTGATTATTTCACTAATTGGGTAAACCAAATAACAATAAGGGCCTCTTTCAGGTAACATAGCACAAAGTCCAGGAATAAACCATCATATCTACTTCACTATGGAATCCATCAATTTCATATCTAAAGTCTAGGGGCTGATCTGCAGTTAGTAATATCATGGATCTCTATTGCCACTGATCCATTTGTTTTCCACTCAATGGTTCTCTCATATGAAGTCTGTTGAACTTTAAAAAATAGGCTTTCTGAGCAATATCCTAATAAATCACTAAGATGGGAAGGTTGGGCCAACGAATCTCATTAGAATATACAATTTCGTTTACATCTGGATAAATTACAGAAGTGACGGCCAGGGTTGAGGGGCTAGTGGGGGTAACCTTTGTGGTAGCAAGGTGCTTTTGGTAGTCATTATCTGAAAGCCAATTAGGGAGGGCAGTACATCCCCAGGGTACTTGTCCATAAGCACAGAGCCCTGCCCCTGGAAGAAATCCAAGCCACCATTGAACCCCACACGCCCAAGCACGCTCCCCACAGTTCCCTCCTTGCAATAAACGATGCTTCGTTTCTTCCACCAGGGCCAGTTCATAATGTCTCTTTTAGTCAGGAATCCCTGGACTCTGGAGGAGTTTGCAGAACGAATGCATCTTCTCCTCTTCCCCAAAAACAATCGTGCTCTAGCATGATAAAGGGAAGAGGGTTGTAATGTGGGAATACCTTTAGAAAAATCCAAAGGCACAGTAGGTCCGTCAGAGGACAAGGGAGAGGTCACCAGTACGTCACCTTGTCCTCTTCTTCCGCTGTCCAGCAGGAACAGCAGGGCTAGAAGAAGGAGCACGTTGATCATCAGTAGGTGTGGCCTCCCGAGGTGGAGGGGTCTTTTTGCAGTGCGATGCATGGGTCCAGGCAGGTAGTCCTTGACACTTCACAGCAGTGTTGGTAGTCAACAGGACTTGGAAAGGGCCTTTCCAGCGTGGAGCCAGGGCAGTCTTTCGTTGATGGACCTTTATGTAGACCCAGTCTCCCGGTTCCAATGAGTGGCAAGGTTGCACAGGATCCTTCGGTAAGGCTTCCTTCACCTGTGTATAAAAAGACTTAACACATTTCATTAGTGCCTGACAATACTTAAGCATTATATCATCCATCAAATGAATGTCCATCTGAGCTAAGGTCAGTGGGGGTGCAGTTGGTAGTCGCATTGGGCGCCCCGTCAAAATCTCATGAGGGCTGAGTCCAGTCTTTCGATTGGGAATGGCTCTCATACTCATCAGTGCCAATGGAAGGGCATCTGGCCACTTTAAGTTCGTTTCAGCACAAATCTTGGCCAGTTTATTTTTTAAAATCCCGTTCTGGCGTTCCACTGTCCCAGCAGATTGTGGGTGATGAGGGCAGTGAAGGTTGTGTTGGATCTGCAAAGTTGTACATAACTCCTTTACAATCTGTCCAGTAAAGTGAGTTCCACGATCACTGTTGATACTCACAGGAATGCCAAAACGAGGGACAAAATCCTTAAGCAGAAGTTTCACAACAGTCCTGGCATCTGCCTTCCTGCAGGGAAAAGCTTCAACCCAATTGGTAAATACATCAACTAAAACCAATACATATTCATAACCACAACATTTAGACATTTGAATAAAATCAATCTGAATATTTACAAAAGGTCCCAATGGATGAGGGTGGGCTGCTCGCATTGCTTTAACAGCTTTACCAATGTTGTGTTGTTGACAAATCACACAGTGTTGACAGTAGGAATGGGCAACAGAAGGGAAAATGGGTGCAAACCAATCTCGGGCAACTGCAGCAACCATCCCCCCTTTGCTCACGTGTGCCATCCCATGGTATATGCGAGCAAGATAGGGCAATAACATCTTTGGTGCCACCAGGCGACCATCCGGGCACGCCAAAGATTATCAGAATGTAAAATGCAGCCAGCAGCACTCCAAGAGTGCTTCTCAGTTCTTGATGTTGCCTCCTGGATCTTAGCCAGATCGTCAAGGGAGGCCAGTGAAGGCTGCTCTATCAGTACACAGGAATGTACAGCCTGAGGTGCAGAAAGAGCCGCTGTCCTAGCTGCAGAGTCAGCTAGAGCATTCCCACGGGTAACTTCATCATGAGGGGTCTTGTGAGCAGTACATTTAACAACAGCTATAGCTTTAGGCAACAAAAGAGCATCCAAAAGAGCAGAAACATAAAAACCATTCTTAATAGGAGAACCAGTGGATGTAAGGAAGCCTCTATATTTCCAAAGCAATCCAAAATCATGAACCACTCCAAAAGCATAACGAGAATCTGTATAGATAGTGACCGTTTGATCTCTAGCCAGAACACAAGCTCGAGTCAAAGCCACCAGTTCAGCTACTTGCGAGGAAAACACTGAAGAAAGGAAAGCACTTTCAACAACAGCACAGGTAGTGCAGACAGCATAGCACAACTAATGTACCCTTAGAATCTCGCAAGCACGAGCCATCCACAAAATAAAGGAGATCAGGATTCTGCAAAGGCACATCCAGTAAATCATCTCTAGGACGAGTAAGAACAGACGTTACAAACACACAATCATGTGGGGTTCCATCTTCAGGCCCAGGCAACAAAGAGGCTGGATTAAGAACAGGGCAACGAGCCAAAGTAATATGAGAGGAAGAAAGCAAAACCAGTTCATATTTGATAAGACGAGAAGCGGATAAATGCTGCGTCCTAGATTTCAACAAGAGTGCAGCCACAGCATGCGGAACACACACACTCAAAGGAGAACCCAATACAATAGATTCAGATAACTGAACAGAAAGGGCCGTTGCCGCTACAGCCCGTAAACAAGGGGAAAATCCTACCGCCACAGCGTCTAAGGCAGTACTGTAGTAGGCAATTGGACGGTGTTTGTCCCCGTGCTTTTGCGTTAGTACAGCCAAAGCAAACCCATTACGCTCATGACAGAAAAGAGTAAATGGTTTAGTATAATCAGGAAGTCCCAGGGCCGGAGCAGTAGATAGTCTCTGTTTAATAGCAACAAAAGCACTCTCAGCCTCTGGGGGCCAAGGAAGAGGTTCAGGGGTACCAGACTTAGTCAGATCCTGTAAGGGTTTAATCACTGTTGCATAACCTAAAATCCACTGCCTGCAATATCCAGTCATGCCCAGAAAAGTACGCATTTGAGAAACAGTACTAGGCCTAGGCATATTTAAAATAGCTGAAATACGAGAGTCTGATAAATGACGCTTGCCATGAGAAATATCATGACCAAGATAATGAACCTTGGGTTGACACAGTTGGAGTTTTTCTCGGGATGCTTTGTGACCTTTGGCAGCTAAAGCAGTTAAAAGAGTCAGAGTATCAGTTTTAGAAGATTCAAAAGAGAAAGACGCCAGTAAAAGGTCATCCACATATTGTATAAGTACTGATTTTCCAGGGAAAACCACATCATCCAGATCCTTCTTCAGGATCTGAGAAAACAGGGAGGGAGATTCAGTATACCCTTGGGGTAACCTGGTCCAGGTATACTGACATCCTTTATAAGTAAAGGCAAACAAATACTGACTATCTGGGTGAATTGGAATGGAAAAAAAAGCTGAACACAAATCTACAACAGAGAAATAAGTGGCTGACGGTGGAATACAAGAAAGAATTGTAGCTGGATTTGGAACCACTGGAAAAGAAGGCAAAACCACAGCATTAATAGCGCGAAGGTCTTGAACAAACCGATAGGTATTCCTTCCTGGCTTCTTTACAGGAAAGATAGGAGTATTACAAGAACTAATAGTGGGAAAAATAATACCCTGTTGCAATAAAGATTCTATAACCGGAGCTATGCCTGCCACTGCTTCAGGACGCAGTGGGTACTGTGGAATCCTTGGCAAAAGCTTAGCAGGGTCCACAAGAATTTTAACCAGCTCGGCTGTTCTAATCTGTCCCACTTCATTTGCATGACGAGACCAGAGATGGGGGGGCACTTGTGACAACAAATGCACAAGGTCAGGGCTGAGTGGAGACTTCGACGCAGCTGGCTCGGATATATGGAGTGTAGCCAACACCAGGTTAGTATTCTCATCAGGAACCTGTAAGAATACGCCATCTGGTGTACAGTAGATGGTACAACCTAATTTACACAACAGATCTCTTCCCAGCAAATTCACAGGAGAAGTAGAACTGAGTAGAAAGGAATGTTTATCTTCTAGAGGGCCAAGACAAATTTCAAGGGGTACTGAGACAGGATGCGAAACAGGACAGTTTGAAATGCCCACAGCATTAACAGACAAAGCGGACAAAGGAACAGAGGGAAACTCCGAGGATCTCAGAGCAGACCTACTAGCCCCAGTGTCTACAAGACAAGTAACAGATTTACCAGCAATATTACAATCAACAAACGGGCCTTCTTGATTAATAGAAATTAAAGGATTCATGATGCAGTTACGTTCCCTCAGGCTGTCCTAGTAAGGGGTTCCTTGTGGGGAGAATACAGGTGCTTCAGGATTGGGGAACTGAGTAGGATTTTGAGCAAATCGATTTGGACACTCATTTCTCCAGTGTCCCTCCTGACCACACAAGTGGCATGCAGTGCTCCCAGTCGGGGCAGGATTCTGGGCAGGATATGAGGAACCCCGTCCCATACCTCTCCCACGACCTCGTCCCCGTCCTCTTCTCATTCCCCCACGACCCCTGTTCTGATAAGTTTGCAACTGTAAAGCCATAAGTTTTGTTTCACTGGTTTCTTTCTTCTGGTCTATGCAAGCTGTACAATGATTTGCAACTGTCACCAATTCTGAAAGGGGTTTAGTTTGCCAGCCAATACAAATAGTTCTCAATGGTTGCTGAACTTTTGGCAAGAGTCCCTGAACAAAAGCAGCTCCCACCGCTTCCCTGGCATTATCAGCTGGATCAGTAATTCCCGAATGCTGTTCAAAGACCTTAGTCAGTCTATCAAGATAATCAGCAGGTGATTCTCCCTTATTTTGTTTACAATTTGCAATCTTGGTCCAATCTGTTTTCTTAGGACAAACTTCTGAAATAGAGGTCAAGAGACGATTCCTAGCCTCTGTCAAAGCATCCCCAATACCAGGGTCGGCATCAGGCCAAGCTGCCTGTCTGTTAAGGCGTTGCTGTACTTCGGCGGGCAGTACAGCTCGTAAAAGTTGATTAATATCTGCCCAAGATGGATTATAGCACTGAATCACTGTCTGGAGCTCTTCTCTAAACTTTACTGGCTCCTCCCTGATTTTAGGAAATTCTTTCACCAAGTTTCTAAGATCTCCAGGTGTCCACGGGGCATGTACCTTAATTAACCCCCCTATCGCTCCAGCTCCAGGCAAGTCCCTTAAAGGAGCCTGGAGTGCCTGTGTCGTGCTTCTAAGAAAGTAGCCGGCATGGTTATCAGCAGAAGCAGGGTTAACCGGACTACTGGTGTCAGTCAGTAGGGAAGAAGATAATTCTTCCGAAGAAGGAGAATGAACAACTTGTGCAGTTGATAATTGCGGCGACGAAACAATTACTGCCTGCACAGCCCGAGAAGGGGGGGCCGGGGGGGAAGCCTGCTGCGGCTGTGGAATGCTGCTAAAAAAAATCCACTATATCTTCTGTAGTCTCCTCCTCACTCTCAGGTTTAACTAATTGAGGATAAAGAGAAGCAGAGGGCTGCACTGAAGCAGGAAGACATTTGGATGTCTGACATTTAAGTTTTAAATCTTGTACTTCAGTTTTTAATTTCTCCTGGGAGTCCTTCAGACTCCGCACCCGAGACTCATGGAGTCTCTTTGTTGCTTCCTCCCACCAAGACAGAAACTGCTCGCACTGCGCAGCAGAGGTGTGTGATTTAAGGGCTTCACGGAGGCATGTAAGTTTATCTAACTCAAAGGTACCTTCTAATGGGCATTGTTTAAATGAATTTTCACGCGTGTACAGATTCCAATCATTTAAATACCTGCAGGTTTTAGGACCATAATGTACGTACATGTAATATGCTGGGGTACCCTTAGGGGGTAAAGTGGAAAGTTTAGACTGTTCCCCCCCCATGTTCCAGTCACACCAACTGAAGGGGTCCCTGTCCGCGCTAGCGGACCAGAATCTAAGAATCCCTCCCTACAGGGCACTCACGTACAGGAGAGACTCACAAGAAAGACTACGACCCTCGTACATCTCCTTTCAGCAAAGAGCGTCGGCTAAAGACTCCATTTCCGGGAGATAAACCCGCATACTCTAATTGCATCCAGGGAGACGATCAGATTGTCAGTAGCCCACACAGAAGGGAAAGGAGGGAAGATGGGTTCACACACTCCTAGACCCAGGCAGCTTCCTCGCCGGACTATGCCAAGCTGAGTCAGCCCACCGTGGGTCGGATCTCCTAAAGATCCACTAGTTACTGGGCTTGCGTTAGACTACTCCTGATCATTAGCAATCGCTTCACAGGGCAATCTGGGCGTCTTCCAGCAACGAACACTCACACAGGTATACACACACACACACACCAAGGCCTCTTTTCCTCTATTTAACCCTTTTTTAACCTTTTTAAAATTTTTTTTCTTTTTTATTTTCTTTTTTATTTTTTTAACCAAGATGCATCATTACCTGGTCCGGACCAATACCATGAGGCGGTATGACAACCCCTCTTGAGGCGGTAAAAACCCCTCAGCACCGGTGCATTCTAATGCATTACCTTATGCATTACCTGTTGGCCAACTCAGCAGTTCCCAGTACTGCTATAACTAACCTTCTTGGGGCCTCTCCCCAATACCACTCTGCATTTGATCCTGCTGCACAGTCAAAAAGTTCAGATGGCGTGAGCCCAACAGAAACAGACGTCCCCCACAGACAGTCCTCCTCCGATACCCCAATAGAGATTTCAAAAGGTCTCTTACCTCTATTGTGGCGCCATGGGGTTCGAAGGGGAACGATCCGTAGCAGCCGTCTGTGTGTCCGTGGGCGTTGCCATCCCGGACGAGCCCCCAAATTGTCGAAGAAAACTCAGTTCTCGCTTATGTTTAGGTGCAGCAAAAACAAATACTTTATTATAATACTCTAGTGAACACAAGAGGGAGAGAGTGTCAGGAACTGGGTTGCCCCTTGTCCTGAACAGATCTCTCTCAATTAGTAAAACAATCATAACAATCTTTATACCTTCTTAACAGACAGTGGCTAGCAAACTTGCAGACAGTAAAAGTAAACATTTGCATTTGTTTATACATAAGCCTATTCATTATCTTATTTGTCTGCAATACCAGAACAGAAAACAAGACTGCAATTCACAAGGTCGTAACGACTTTTCACACAATTCACTCTGCACCAGATACAGGGTAACAGCTTAACCTCTGCTAATTAGCTAACATACATTAAGATCCCTTCAAACCTTTATTAATTAATTCTTGGCCTCCACAGCATTCCTGATCTGACATTAGAATTAAATCTAAAATTTGTGAAGTAAAAAACATGTTGCTTTCAGTCTTATGAAAATTGATCATCAAAAAAGGTTTTGCCCATCTATAATTTCCTACTACATATTGCTTACATACATTATTGGTAGGAAAATACAAAACAGGTCAATCAGGTTAAGTGTGCAGTTGTCCTTTAGACTTGGTCTGAAATTTTCTTAGGCAAAACCTATTCCATATAGATACTCTTATTAGAAACTAAAAGTGCTGCAAAAGAAATAGTCACCTACTCGGTTCACTTTTTCTCATCTGTGGTATCCAGTGCTGTACATCTAATAAATAATTTTTTAAAGCAAGACGTTGTTAGAACTGGTAAGTTTCAGGCCCTTATGAGGCATATGTATGCATGCCCCTGATTTGTTTAAGGTGTGTTTTGGCAGACTAATGGGAGGAGAGGAAGGGGTAGGGACAAATTTAAAGATTTTTTTAGCAAGAGCAGAAAATTGGTGTGAGGTCCCATGAAAACCATATTTGATTTCAGAGAGTGTAAGTTTGACCAAAGCGTCTCTTTTGGAAGTTTGAGCAAAATCATTTCATCAGTGTTCAAGTCATGATAATTAGGGGGGGTGAGGGGGGAGAAGAACCAGCAGTTCTTCCACTAGGAGGAAAAAAAATCTAGCCTTCCTTTTAAAGACAAGCTAGCTGCAATTTGGAACTTAAAACTGTCTGCACTAAGTCCTTAACATGGAAAGAAAATGGGTTTTTGTAAAAGGTATGGCCATTTGAAAGTTACATATTTAGCGTGTGTGGTAGAAAATGTTCTTAAGTCTGTAGCTATGCATTTAAAAGTAGATGTGTTGCACTTGCATTTGCTGCTAGTTAAATATACAATGGCATGGCAAGTCAGAAAACTCAAAGCTCCTCAGGTCAAGAGCTATTGAAAGAGGTGCTTGCAATCTCTATAAGCCAAACAGCTGTGGAGCAAGGGGCTTAGATGTGCCATTGGCAAGCCAGGGAAGCTTGTTAGATCTGCAAGCCTAACAGTGGGGCTCGCTGGAAGTAATATTTATTTCATTAAATATTTTGAGGTTACAGAATGTTTTCATCCAGTACAGAATGAAGTGTTTCAAAAATTCTCATGAAGACACTCAGCCACTGGATTATTGGCTATTCCACTCTCTAGAACTCTTGTATACCTGAGCGGCCTTCCTGGTTAATATTTTGTCACATAGGATACATTTAGGGAAAAAATTCTGTTTCAGCAAACTGGTATTTTCAGAAAAAAGTTTAATTGGAAAATTCCTGACCAGCTCTACTCAACAGCACTAGGTTTGTTTAGGGTTTAAAAAAAAAAAAGAAAAGAAACCCACAAGACAAAGCAACCCAAACCAAACACACTAAGAAATCCCTAAGCTCCAATCCTTCAGTCAAACCCACACAGAAGAAAGTCTTCCGGATTAAAGACTGCAAAATTAGGCTGACTTTTGCAAGGGGCCTACGGGAGTTAGGCACTAACTCCATTCAAGGTCAATAGGATAACTCCTTCAGATGTCATTGAAAAATCCCAGCATTGAATTTGAAAACTTGAGTTAGGAAAGGACTGGGCGCCCGTTTGCTTCTATATAAATAGTAAGAGTGGTGCTCTTTTTCTAACTGAGTTTGAGTCAATTCATTACCATAAACACTCAACTACTCGGGAATACGATCCACAAGGTGAGGGGAACAAAACACACACAAAACTAGTACCATCACCATTTTTCAAGTCTTTTTTAATATAGTGTACAGATTACTACATGAACTTAAATCCCTGTGTGACAATGCGGTTCTGGCAGGACCCAACTGAGAGTGCCGATTCGGGACAAATCGCTTAAATAGGGCAGTTACAGTCCTAGGCTGGGGTTTTTCCACCTCTAAGGCAAACCATACCAGCCAGACAGGGAGGACCCTGGTCTCACCCCACTGGCTAACCACAAGACACACAAGCAATTTCCTTAGACACTCCAGTCTCCTAGTATCACCACCAGTCCCACTCGTCCTGGGGATGAATGGTTATGAAAACCAACACCCCAATAAAAGAAAATGGTTCCCTCGATCCCAAAGAATCAAGCCCCAGACCCAGGTCAATATACACATCAGATCTTGCCCACAAATCACGCTGTTGGGAATCCTTTAGAATCTAAAAACTAAAGGTTTATTCGTAAAAGGAAAAAGATAGAGATGAGAGCTAGAATTGGCTAAATGGAATCAATCACATACAGTAATTGCAAAGTTCTTAGTCCAGGGGTTTGTAGCAGCGATGGAGTAAACTGCAGGTTCAAATCAAATCTCTGGAGTACATCCACAGCTGTGATGGGTCATCAGTCCTTTGTTCAGAGCTTCAGTTTGTAGCAAAGTCCCTCCAGAGGTAAGAAGCAGGATTGAAGACCAGATGGAGATGAGGCATTAACCTTTTATAGACTTTTCCAGGTGTAACAACCTCTTTGTCCTTACTGTGGAAAGTTACAGCAAAATGGAGTCTGGAGTCACATGGGCAAGTCCCTGCATACTTTGCTGAGTTACAAGGCGTATCTGCCTTCTCTCCATGGGTTAATTGTGTAGCTGATGGTCCTTCAAGCAGGCTAGTCAGAGCTAACACCAACTTGTCTGGAATGTTTCCCAGAAGCGAGTTTAAAATTTAAAATACAAACAGTATAGAGCCATTACTCACAACTTCAATTACAAAGTGATACATACATATAGACACCATGATTTTAACCAGCCACCCATAATCTGGTTTTAGACGCCTTATATGACCCTCTTTGCACAAGATTTGGTGCCAGATTATATCAATAACATCACACCCTGTTTCACAACTGGAATCTTCACTGCCCATAAAATCCCATTTTTCATCAAAAACAACTGTGGACATGGTTTTTAAAGAAGTCAAAGTAAAAAAAAAACACCCTACTGTTTCAGATTACAAAAACATTTAGCAGGGACACTCCAATAACTGAGCATCGAGAGAAGAGCATAATATTGATTATTTTCTCAATATCCTTAAGCAAAAACCAAATGATACCTAATCCAGTAAATGTATACTGAGGTTACAGGATTGGAGCAAGTTTCTTTCTTTCACTGTTTTAAAGTACATTCCCCATCAGGTTTATTTACAGCCTTCTGTCCTCTCAGCCTCTAGCTGTGAAAAGCAGAAGAAAGTGGTTAAAACAAAACAATCCCCCCCCCCAAAAAAACCCAAAACATTCTGGCTAAAACTTATCAGAGATAGGAATTTGGGGGACTTATTTGAAATGTTTTTTTCTTTAAACAAATCAAAAATTCCTTTTTCTTCTATTCTTTCTGCAGTTCCACCTTCTTTAAAGCAGGAACTCCTAAATGTCACCTGATGAAGGCTACATTGGCAACTTGCAGAATCCAGAAGTCGCAAATATGAAAATGACTCTCTGCTCTCCTAAAGCTAGACAGTGATCTTCCTTCTCATGAAAGTGACCAATTGCTTATGGAGAACCTGCTTCTAGAAACCATTTAAGTGTGTACTTCAATTTATCCCTATCCAGAAAAAAAAATAAAGACAAAGATGCTTAATTATCTTTGTCTTTTAGTTGAGCACATGCTTAAGTACTTTCTCGAATTAGGATTGCAATGGGACTTCACTGATACTATTCATGTGGGTAATTGATCCTGATGCAAGTAATGGGTTTATAGTCTGAGTTAGAGTTAACATGGTTTGAGCATTTAATGGTCCATATTGAGCTGGTCACATGCTGGCATTTATATTCTCTGTGATATGTACCACAATACTAAAGATGAACATAATGTGGGACACATAGTATTGCCCAATGGGCTGCATTAGCTTCTTCACTTTTAACATCTCCTACATGAACAGATTTTTCTATTCTTTTGTTTTATTTCTACTTAATTTTCATTCTACTCTGAAATTATTCCAGATTCACTTGGGTTGTAGCACTTTTACACATACATTTAGAAGTCAGCAGGAAATCTCTCTAAAATACTTAGAGCACAAAAACCTCCAACAATATTTTATTGACTTTCTTCAATCATCTAAGGAAAAGAACCTCTCAGTGCTTATTCCAAAGGAGAGGTATTATTGAAGACTAATATGAAACCAACACAAGAATTGTTTGTTTAAAGGTCATTTTCATCTGGTTTTCCCAATGGCTATCAGAAAACAGAGCACTTTACACCCCAAAATAATTACAAAGTGCACTTTAGTTTTGATGCTTTGCATTGCAGGGAACGATGCTATATTTGGAAAGACGCTTTATTATAAAAACTCATAGATCTTCCTAGTCATTTGAACCAAATATAGTAGTTTGCAAAAAAATATGATGATACATTTAACTCTTGAAGACCTAGTTTTGTTGGTTTGAGAACTAATTACACTCTGATTTGGTTGTCCCATTATTTGATTACCAAACTTCAGTGCCCCACAGATGTTCACACATCTACAATATTAGCCGTAAGAGCATGACAAGGTGTTTTAATGTTTTCTTTCCCTCTTCCTCCTTGAATGCTCTAGTATTTATGTGGACAAGGTCCCTCACATGAACATGCATATCAAATAGCAGCATTTTTTCCCTGTTTTATTTATAAGTGCCCAACACTTTGGGTGCTTTCACAATTTTTACAAATTTACAATAAGGAATTAATTCCCAGCTACACTAAAAGACTGCTCAGAGGGGGAGCACAAGAATTGCTAGGCCACAACAGAGCAGTGGTCTAGCTACTCTGGTATCCTTTCTCTAACAGCGAACAGTACTAGATGCATCACAGAAAGGCACAGACAACCCTTCCTCCAAGCACCTAGAGAGACCCAGGAGTTACAGCATTAGTCATGGACTTGTGAGACTTAGGTGTAAGTCTGTAATGTGCCAGACTTCCTGTGTGAACTTGAGTAAGTCACTTACTCTGTGCCTCAGTTTCCCAACTGGATAATGGAACACTTCCCCACCTCACAAGGGTGTTGTGAGGCTAAATGGATGGATGAATACAAATACTTTGGTAATGGGGGCTATATAAGCACCTAAAATACAAGATAGAACCATATGGAGGACCATTACATTCATAGGACAAGTTTATTGCATAACATGTAGCAGACAAAGGCTTGTTTATGCCCTGAAGCACGGTTATTTATAGCCCTTCCAAAAATATAATGTTTTATATCCCAGTGTAACTGTGGATGTTCTCGTTATCTGTGGAAGCATCCAACCCTATTCTGAATCCTGCAAAGCTTTACCCACTCAACAGCATCCATTAAATTAAGAAGAGATAACAATATATCTTCTCTGTAAACGGAGGACTCCCAATCTTTTGGGTCTCCTCTTGTGAAAATCTTTTTTTCAGGCCTTCTATCTTTTTGTTACCCATTACTAAAGCTCCTCTATTTCTGTTGTATCTTTATTGAGCTTGGCTAATCAGAACGGAACACACTATTCCAGCTGAAGACGATTTATATAATGGTTGTATATTATTTTAGCAGTGTTTATTTCTCTATTATTCCTCATGAATCCTAATATTGAGTTTGCTTTTTGATTACCAAAGCACACTGACTAGGAGAAACCCCTCAGTGCTGACTACGACCAGATTTTTAAAGGTTGCTAAAATTACAGCGACACAAGATGCAAAGTCAGGTTATGTTAGCTAGCATGGTTATCCTAGTCTAGGAACTCCTAATTGTTATATACCTTAACCTCTCTTAGGAGCAGGTGGCTTCCACTGAAACCAGGCTGCAACCATTTGGTACAATTTTATCTTCACATGAACAGCCATCTTAAATGTATGAAATTCAGGCCCTATCCATGCCTTTCACAAAAGTCAGTGCTCTGTGAAGTTTTTTCTTACCAAGAATGAGATTGTCATGACTTTTTGTATTAAAAAAAAAACCCATCAAAGTGATGGGGTGTATAACCTACTGCTTGTCTGGTGCCTCCTGCTGGTCACTTAGGGGAATGGTTCTCAAGACCAACACCCCCTTCCTGTGGTGGCACCTCATCATACCATCTCTCTCTCTCATGTCAGTAGCCCCTCTCTTATACCTGGAACCACAGTATCCTCTTTGTTACTCAGCCCTCTGGCTAGGTCATTCAGCATCCCCCCCCCTTCCAGAGTACAGTTCTCCAAATTCTCTGTCACTCCCAAAGCAACCAAGGTAGTTTTCCAATTGACTGCCCCACTGGTGCCACTTCCCCAATGGCAGGTAAGGGAACCTGGACCTGCTTACTATTCCAGGTGCCAGTCTTGAGACCCTCAACTTAGCAGTTCTGGGCTTTTCCCTCTTAGCCTTCACTGCTTCCTACCTAGACTGATTCATACAATTCCTAGTTTCCCTCCTTGTCCTTGATTTACCAGCTCTAAACCCTCCTCCTCTTACTCCTCCCTGGGAATAACTGTTCATCTACAGCAGCAGCCCCTGTCTGTTGTCAGCTTCCTGGCTTTATAGGCCCCATCTGTTCTTGCACAGCTGAATCAGCTTACAATCAATTCCCCAGCTCTTTCTCCAGGTGCAGCCTGTAGAGTTAATAGGCCTACCTGGCCATCTTAATCCTTTTGAATCCTGTGTGGAGTGGACACCCTCTCAGAATCAAACTCAGGGCAAAATTTCACCTCTCTTAGCAATAAACATATTTTTGCTTCATCAATTAGCCATTTTCCACTCTGGGAGAAGGCATAACATTTCCTCAGACAAACATTCACCGTTGTCATTGCAAAGCCAGTTTTTCTCCAGCCAAAAGCCTTCTTTTCATTCTTGTAAGAAACAGTGAAATTCTCCAATATTTATAAAAAAGAAACCCAAATATAAAAGTTATTTGTCTCTAATGATTTATATCTTACATGTTTATGGAACTTTATTGAAGTTGAACAGCTGGTTTCAAGTATCAGAGGGGTAGCCGTGTTAGTCTGGATCTGTAAAAGCAGCAAAGAGTCTTGTGACACCTTATAGACTAACAGAAGTTTTGGAGCATGAGCTTTCGTGGGTGAATACCCACTTCATCGGATGCATGTAGTGGAAATTTCCAGGGGCAGGTATATATAAGCAAGCAAGAAGCAGGCTAGAGATAACGAGGTTAGTTCAATCAGGGAGGATGAGGCCTTCTTCTAGCAGCTGAGGTGTGAAAACCAAGAGAGGAGAAACTGGTTTTGTAGTTGGCTAGCCATTCACAGTCTTTGTTTAATCCTGAGCTGATGGTGTCAAATTTGCAGATGAACTGAAGCTCAACAGCTGGTTTCAGCCACTCAAGAAATAAAACAATCACAGACCTGAATAACTTAGCCTGATTTAAAACCCACTGAAATCAAAAGATAGACTCCCATGTATAATTTATGTGAACATGGTTTGTCTAACAGGCTAAATCCATCTGTGACATGCAGGACTGAATTTAAGTCTTTTCCAGAATCATGTTCAAATCCTGTACTCTTTTCTAAAGTAATAATCCCATATCACTCATTCCTAGAACACATCAGATGACCATGGGAGAGACAAAATGTGAAACACCCTCTTGGTTCATCTTTCCCCTATAATGGGGTGGCCTACCCCTTTAAGGGCTGGAGGCCTGGAGCAGGTAAACCTCAACCAACTAGTCCTACCCACCGGAACCAGGATAGGGCCTGGAGTTTAGCTAGTAGAAGGACCTGCTTCCCCTACAAAGAGCAGCAGCAAGATGCAGAGAAAGACAACTAGCATGAAGCTGGAGTGAGACTTTGGTAGAGGCCTGCCAAGGCCGAGTATGGGTGCTGGGAGAGAGTAGGCTCTAGCAGGGAATCCTAAATATTCAGGGAAAAGGCTCCAGGCAGGGAAGGCTTGGGAGTCCCCCCAGCAGGAAAGACTAGGAGTATGGACTTGAGGAAGTTTTGGGAACTTTACTTTGGGAGTTTGGGGTTTGCAAGCTCAATCCAGCCATAAAGCAGGGATTTGCTGATTCTTGGAAGGGTTTGTATGGAGTTGAGGAATCTGGCAGAGGAGAAATTGAAGCAGACTGTTTGCAGGGCTGCCCTGGAAGAGGCCACACTACCATACCCATAATAACTACACACAAATATTTCTCTGAATCTGAAGGATGAAAAAAAGTAGATTGAAATCCTAGCTATTTCTTTTCACATCTGTGAGTCACTCACATAGAAAAATATGGTAAAAATAAACTTTTCAAGGAAGAAAATTTAATAAGTTTTCAAGAGGGAGCCCTTCTCACCACCCAAAGGTTCCCACTGCTGCCTCTTCATCATCCCCACAGATTTGGTGTTGAATGCTAACATCCCACTCAAAGGAAATATCTCTGATTCTACAAACACTGATATAAAGGTGGATGATAGGGTACACCCTGCAAGTAGAGAGAGAGATTCAAGGTGAAATCCTGACCACATTGAAGTCAACTGGAATTTTGTCATTGACTTCAGTGAGACCAGGATTACAGCCTCAAAATCAACAAAGTGTTAATGCCGGGAAAGACAAATGACCTGCACGAAAAGAATGGGACAAGTATATTTGAAAGGAAATACTAACATGAGAATGGCTTCAGCTAAAGAGTAGTGGGCCACAACTGTCCACATGTACCTTCATAAGAGACAATTATTTCAAACTTTTAGACCAATGGCTTCTTGTTCTACTGAAACAAATAAATAAATAAATCTGCATCATGGGAGATGACTCATACTGGAGAGAATGTGGAGAACAGAGAGCTTTATTCCACATATAGTGAAACCAATAAATTATTCAGGAGTTCTCAGGTGAGATTTGTGAACAAGTGAGGCAGATAATAGAATGTAAGTTAATTAATTTCTTAATTTAATTTACTTTGATTTATACAAACAGCACCTCTCTCTTGAGTCGTAAGTACTGTTACACAAATTTAACAAACAATCACTATAAAATAGTTAAAACTGCAGACTCAATCCATATAAACAAGCATATAATCCCCAACAATATAAACAAGAGAGTCAACAAACAGACAAAACAATATTAAAGAGAAGTATAGTCTGTTCCTAATGACCCTCTAGCTCTGCTTTTGGATTCATTTCTATGGGGGAAAGGTTCATTTAAACTACATAGTGTCTCATCACATCTTCCAGAGGAAGCTAGATGCTTAAGTGCCAATTACTAGAAATAGAAACCTCTTCCAGACTAATGGCATCTTACATTTAAAAAAACAAAAAAAAAACAAAAAAAATGCGCATGAGATGGCAGTGACTGAGTTATTGATAGATCAGTTTAAAACCAGAGAAAGCCAGAAAAAAATGTTTATAAATGTGGCTAGAGTTACTAAATTCTTGGATAAAGAACATTCAACAGTCATAAATAAAAATCTCATGTATTCCTCCTGTTAACATTAACTTTGGTGTGTTTGGGAATGTCACAGGGTTCACCAGAGGGGTGCTCTGGGGATTAGCACCTTCTCAGTCTGATGTCCCCTTGAGTTGCTTGCTCATGCATGCCACAGTCTCACTCTGCAACTCAGGACACTCACTCTCTCTGGCTGGGGCCTTTGGCCAGGTCACTATGTGTTTCCCCACTTATGGAGCATCAAAGTCTCACAGGATGAACCATCACAGTCAATCTTCAAATCTACTGCCCTAACAGTGGCACTTCCCCAGTGGCTGGTAGAGGAACCCAGGCCCCCCACTACTCCAGGATCCAGTCCAAGGACCCTATGTCCAGCAACCATGGTCTGCTTGCCCCTAGATCGCTGTTGCTATTTCCCTGAACTCCTTCCTACTTCTCTGCTCTATCTTCTGGCTCCCCTCTCTGGGGTTTAAAGACCAAATTCCCTCCTCCCAGGGAATAAGACTAACTCTGTAGCTCAAAACACAACTTTTGTCTCATAGGGAGAGACTGACTGCAGACTACTTCCCCTGTCACTCTCTTCTGGGTCTCAGCTTGCTGACTTTATACAAGCTCAACCTTCCCCTGCCCCCACTTCATCCTCAACTAGCCTTTCAAGACTTGGCTCTCCCCCAGATGCAACCTATCAGGTTAATTGACCAAATTTAACCTGCTTTGCTTCTGTGGGATGTATACTCAATCATAGGGTATATAACAAAAGGTAAGAGCACTGCCTTCAGGATCTCCATGAGCATTAGTTCAAATTTTCTGACAGTCCCTCTATAGGAGTGGGTAACAGATAGACTTGTTTATACTAGTACAATGGAGTTCTAGTCCTTCAGTGACACAAATTAATAAATAATTGTGGTAGGACTCAGTGGGGTGGCTTTGTCCTGTTTGTCCTAAATGTCCAGATGTATCTGTGTTTAACCACATTGGCTTTGTATTTTCAGATGCACTTTTATCTAAATAAAACCATATTAAAACAGACCCAACTGAAATTCTCCAGATTCTTGCATGTATTCATGTCCTCATCAGCACTTCCTTTATCATACACAACAGCAGAATAGTAAAATCAACATCCTGTTTTATTGCCATATAGTTATTTATTTACAGTTGAGACCATTTTAAAAGATGGACATTTTTATTCTTTGTAAGCAAATTAAGTTATCAAAATATTGTACAAGTATTACATTTTCCCTTTAAAAAGCGAGAAGGAAAGGGAACATTTCCCCCACAATCCTCTACCTTATTTATTCCCCAGAATCACTGAGCATCCCTTGGTACACATATAAACCCACTGAGGCAGGCAGGCAGCCCATCAAATAACTCTTAATCATGTTGAACAATTTAGGTCACACTATTTCAGCTAGAGTGTTGTCTTCAGGACCCAGCCAACATTGTGAAACTACTATATTTTTGAATTGCTTTCCTCTTTTTTTTCTTTTAATAGACTGCTATTCCTGTGATAACTCCTCAGAGTCTGACAAACTCTTGCCATGGGCTAAAAGGTATGTTGTAAATAAACAGGCATCATCCTTACCACTCTGGCCCAGCTCTAGGTTGTTTTACTTCTTTTATGCACAGAATTTGGGCCAAATGCCGTGAGGTGTTCATCACCTTGCAGAATCAGGTCAAAGGTTTCTAAGAAACTATTTAGGTTTCCAACACCATCGCAGGCTGGAGAGGTGTGGATTTAGGGGTTGTTGGGAACAAGAACATACTCTTTCTTCTAACTCTGCTTGATCCCTGTTAATCTCTTCTTTTTATGGTGCACTCAGTTACCACATTCTGAGAGGGGCAGAGTTTATAAAATCCATGCACAACAGCACAGGCGCTTCCCCAAACTTACCTTTGGGAGACCAAACGGGACAAACTCCTATGACTCCTCCTCTGGGACAGGTTAGAGGTGAAGAAGGCATGTCACCTTATAGTGACCTTTCTGGTCTAGCCTGGCTGGACAGCACAGCTCCAGTTAAACTCAGTGTAGCAGAGCAAGAGTTTTACCATGTGGTCACACATTTTATATCCTGCTTATTATGTGAGGAGAGGCAAAGTATATGTATCTGATAGGTATTTTTTCATCAAATCATTCTTCAAGGTACTTCCCTGACTTTTCATTCCCTAGAGTCCATTCCTGCAGGATTTTCAATGGAAGGGTGTGGAAATTCCACCTGCCCATTAAATATTTGTACTCTTGAGGGAGTGACTGTAGTATCTCCAATGGACTCCAATGGACATTTTTCTAGTTTGACATGTGATTCTTCATTAGCCTAACTGCACTGAAAGATGAATTGAAGTTGTATGAGATCTGGAATAGAACTGTAAGATGTGTCTTGACGTGTTGCAAATTTGCAATCAATGGAGGAGACATTTGCTAAGCATATTGGCTCAGCAAAAGTTTAAGTGAAAATAGATGTCTGCCTTTTTAGCATGCTTCAGTTCCAAAGGGAATAATTGGTTCTGTGAATTAGAAATTAGCTCTTCATTCACAGATCCCAAAATGAAGTTTAGATTAAAAAGTTGTTTAAAATAGATGAATTTGTAGACACTACTTTGCACTATAGAATCATCCCATTTAATTAAAACCTCAGTCATCACTCACTATTTGCTCAGTAACCCTTAGTTCTGATTACAAGGATGAAATGACAGATATCACTGCAACCTTTAATGTCTGACTCAACTAGACTTTTACCAGTGAAGCCCAGATTCTTGGGAAAGAGTGCATAGTCCAGCTCAAAGTCATCACGGTGCAACTCAAAGGTGGCCTCTGTGCTCCACAATCCTGAGCTGGATGTGGGTTGACCTGATCCCCCAGCATAATTTAGAACAGCCCTTACACTGCAAATATGTGAGGCTGACTAGCTGTCTGTGCAAGGACTGTTGGAACCAACCTAACAACCCTTGTAGTTCTTCTTCCCCTACCCTCCGAGAATCTTTGTTAATTATGACATTTTCTCTATAGCTACAGAGACTCAATCTTTCTTTAAATCAGACCCAGAATTCATTGACCATTGGGATCAACAAGGGAACTCAAACTCCATCTACACCTAAGACCACCAATGTTTGGCCTTACTCTGTTGCTTGTGAATTGGCTACATGGATAGACTTCCCTAACACCTTTCCCTCATGCAATGTATCTGTCGAGGACTCTTACTCATGTCCTCTCTCTACCTTCCTGAATTCAGTGTGGACCTTTTCTGGAACAACCAGTGCCCACATTGCAGCAAGAATTAGGTTTCTTTCTAAGGCACAGAACTATCTTCTGCTTTCTGCCATAGGAAACTCCTAAATACTGGTGATTTTCAAAGTAGCCCTCTTGTCCGAACTCTGAAAACTCCACATAATCACAAGCCTCTTACTTTTATCCCTTCCTAAAGTTTTAGTACTCTCTACTAAAAACAAAAGGCTTGATAAATCCTTTACTACTAGCATGCAGGGTTTGCACATTTTCCTTCCACTCATAACTCTCTAGGCTGTTTTTACGTGCTTGCTTCTAAACTCTGGCTTCTCAAATATATTGTTCCTTTATAAAGTTCATCTGGGAAAATCCTCACCTCTCAGGACCCAATCAGTTTTCACATTAATCAAACCAAATGGCAGTAGATTTAATTCATTTCTTAATTATGACTGCTAGCACTTTGTTAGAACAAACTATAACCTTTTTAAAAAACCTTGTGATAATAGCCTTTTTTTAAAAAACAACAACCTTGAAAGGTGAAATTGAAGAGAAGGAAAAGGGAATCCAGCAATGGCAGACCAGTATGCATGAATAAACCTATACTTCTGGTATGTGACATATATACACACTGGCACAAAAACAGGGGAGAGAGAGTCCTTCATCTCATAATCTGTTCCCTCTAATCTAATTCTCTATTTCATGCTCCTTGACTGTATCAAAATACAATCCTTGACCTTTTTCTAAAACTGAACGTCCTTGTTAGCTTTATACATCATGCACATCTGATCTCAGTTATATCATGCCTGAATATTTAAAAAAAGTCCATCCCAGCTAAGGACTGCATCTAAAGATTAATTTGATTTAATATTCATTTTTGCTGGGTTTTACTTGTTAACTGCCTGAGTGCTGCCATCTGTAGCTGGTAAGTCCTCTGAGTAACCAACAATCCTATAACAGTGCCAGCGTTTAAAAGAATGCTGATAGAAATTGTAGCAGTCTTCACAATAAAAATTACACCCACATTTTATAACTGTGCACATGCTCCATATGATTGAACACATATTATATAGGCACTTTTTACTCCTCTGGTGTTTGTGTTTATAGCCATCCCTTCACTAGAATGACTGCTTATGCCTTCTACTCAGTGCTGCCACGACCTACCACACAGTGCTCATCCCTGGGATTCCAGTAATTGTTAGAGTCTCCGTCAGACATTTTACCACTGTGAGACAGCAGCTTTGAGCACAGTACCACATACACGTCTGAATGCCACCTTCCCAGATAGTGCCAGAGGGCATCTGTTCTAAGCCAGTCCTTCCCTCTCCTTATTGGTCAGCCATGCAGCTGGATGACCACACGCATTCCAGAACCTGAAATGCTGCTGGTCTAGGGCTGCTGGTCTCCTCTTATGCCTTCTTACCTCTGAGGAATAGTTCATTAATATTTCCATTAGCTGCAGAAGAAGCCAACAGTGCTTGTTGGTGCATGCTATCATGGAACCATATGAATGTACCTAGGAGTAATGATGATTTATAGGCTCACACAGCACTCCAAGACAGCAGGAATGCAGTATTGCAGCTTACCATGGAAATGAATGGGGATACTGCAAGGTACTAAAGACTGGGAGTGGTTGGGTCATTACAAAACATAAAGATAATGTCCACCAATACTAATTTTCCCCTACTGTTACTCACACCTTCTTGTCAACTGTCTGAAATGGGCCACTCTCATTACCACTTCAAAAGTTATTTTTCCTCCCTTGATATCCTGCTGTTAATTGAATTGTCTCGTTAGACTAGCCTCCCACTTGATAAGGCAACTCCCATCCTTTCATGTATTTATACCTGCTCCTGTATTTTCCACTCCATGCATCTGATGAATTGGGTTCTAGCCCACGAAAGCTTATGCCCAAATAAATCTGTTAGTCTCTAAGGTGCCACAAGGACTACTTGTTGTTTTTGTTGGTAGACTAACACGGCTACTACTCTGAAACCTAACTGAAGTTTGTCTTCTTTCTCTTAGATTTTTCATGGGCAGTTGGTGTTGGTAGCCCATACTTCCTGCCAGAGAAAACAAAGATGATGGATTTGGTTTTAATGGTTAAAACCAGCTGTTAGATGGCTGACTGGCAGAAATGAAAAGGAGGTGAAGCCAATGGCCAATAAAGCTGGTCTTTAGGGGTTATGCAAAGCACTCTTGAGCAAAGCCCTTGTTAGGGCTAGAACTTAATGAAACTGGGCGTTCTTGGTGTAAGAAATGATTATCTGAACTTACATAAAATGTTTCACTCATTTTGTGAGTTTGTAAGTAAAAATATATATTTGACATACAGTGGAATCCTAATGATCTCATTGTTCCATGAGGAGAGAAAGGAAAGAACTACCACCCATGGTTTCTATGCTACAGTCACAGTGTGACCCAATCTTGCCATAATACTATATCTACAATTTATATTTCTATTACAAAAGGGAATGAGAGCAATACAAAAATCCCCACATATTTTTTTTCCCAGAAAGTTTCTTCAAAATATACTTTGGCTATTCTGCAAGGAGAGAAGGGTTCACCTCTCATAAGCATTCATCTTCAGATGTTATAGCTGTCTAGGTTTATATATGGTGCCCACAACCCTGGCATCTGATGTCCCATTGGGGTCTGGACTGAAGTGAAGAGGAGGCATAGCAGACTCTGACTGCCTCATTAATATAGTGTTTTACATCCTCAAAGAAATGAACAAACATTAATAATCAATCTTCACTGCACCACGTAAGATAGGGAAACCAATATTATTGTACAGAGGTGGGGAACTGGAGCACCACATTTAGTAGCAGCTATTCAAATATGGTGCCTCAGTTGAACATGGGGTATTAAGTCTGAAGAGATAGGAAAGTACCATTCTGAAGAGATGGATGTCATCCTCAGGTGCGTGGTAATGATTGAGAAGGAGTTAGTTTCAGAACCCTGAATCTAGAGAGACAGAAAAAGGTGCTATGAAACTTCAGCTGCATACAGAAGCCTACAGGATCTGTAAGAAGAGTGTTTTGTTTTTTTCCTTTCTGAAGGGCAAGGAAACCTATAATGAGTTCATACTCAAGGTCTTGAAAATGTGTCAGTTCTTTCACTGCTCCAGAAGTCATTGAAAACCCTGGCAGGTGACTAGGACACACTTAAAAGAGACACAAGTGAGCAGAAGAACTGGAATTCAGAAGTTCCTAGTTCCTAATCCCATGCTGCTTCTCATGTTTCATGCCTTTTTAATCATTTGTTCCTATTAATGGATTATTTTCACTCTTGCTAGATAAATACAATTAGAACACAGATTTCAGATATAAGATTACTTTGGCATTGCACTTCTTGATAATAATTTATTTCAATTTTAGTGACAAAGAGTCATTTAATTTGCAGTCAGAGAGATCTGGAACTCTTCTCTAATTTGGCCTGCAGCCATGACACCTGGGGTTGTGATCTCAAACTAAGAAGTCACAGGCTGGATTACTATTTGGGAAATTGCATTTTTTGGAAGAGGCATTAATGATATGGAAGTTACACTCTTCCTTACAAGTCACCACTGACCTAATGCCTCAAGAAGGTATAGGGAGCTCTGTGCTATTAGAGGTGTTATGATTCAAATGGACCATTAAGCTGACCATTTGCAGTTGTTAAAGGTCCCTTGACATTTTTCACAATGTTAACTTTAGTGCCTGAGCAAAGGTTCCCATTTTCAAAACTCATTTAGGCCTGATTCTTCACGTTGCTCCATGTGTCCAGGCCTCTGGAATAGTTTGCAGGATCAGGGCCTTTGTTGCACTTGGGAGAGTTCTTCTTCATTTCTCATGCTTAAAACTTTTTTGTGGCATTTCTACTGGTGCAGAATGTCTATCACTCAGAGGTGACTACATTAATTTATTTTTACTTATTTTTTAAATGTCTATGATACATTAAAATGTACATATAAAGATTTCTGGGTATTTCTGATGTACACTACAAACAGTTACTCTGGTACATGCAAAAATAACTTCAGTAGCCTCCTCAACACACTCTCTCTCAATGCACTTTGGGATTTTTTTCAGAATGGGCAACATTATCCAAGCACCTAATTCCTTACTATGTGTATCTGTGGAATCATTTTTTTGACTCTTTCAATCAATAGGGGTGTAGTTTGCAAATAAACAGGATGAGAAAGAAGAGAGGATTGGGAGAGAGGAGGAAGATGACTGACTGACTTCTGATGTCAAATCTCATTGGGTAATGTAGATGTTTAGAAGGGCATTCGTCCACCACTGTAATAAATCTACCTTTCTGAGAGACAGGAACTAGGAATAGAGGAATTCTTCCATCGACCTAGTGCTGTCTACACTGGGGCTTAGGTTGGCTTAACTACAACTCTCACAGATGAGAATTTTTCACAACTCTGAGTGACCTAGTGGGTCAGCCTAACTTTCTAGTGTAGACCAGCCTTACCTACTGAAGTACTTACACAACCTTATCACTGTAGTGCCTGAGGGCCATATTTTCAAAAGGTATTTAGGTGCCTAAAGATACAGATAGACATCTAGTGGGATTTTCAAAAGCATGCACCTAAGCATGTTAGGCACCTACCTTTCTTCATTTCAATGCCATGTGGTTGAATGATTATAAAACCCTGATTAAGGACTGAAGTAGGCAATGTGGTAAAAGTGACCCTGTGCTGCCTACATCAAAAGACAATCATTGCAAAAGCTCCCACATAAAAATGCTTCATGCATTTTCAGTTACATTTTTGTTAGAGAAGTGCATAATAAATTGGTTGTCAAATATATACTAAATAACATTAGACAAATGAATATCATATACTATTTAAGAAAATATAAAGGATTTTTTGATTTTTTGTATGTATTTCTGCTAATCCAGCACTTCAGGTTTTGCTGAGATTGTAAGGCAGAAAACTGGCTTGAGTCTCTTATCTGTAAAATTTTTCGCTTGTGCAGATAACAAGGTAAAGCAGAGAGTCAAGAGGGAGCAGTTCATTTTGCAGTAAATCAGGTATACACACACCCCTCCCAACAAGACAAGCTAACAAGTAAAATCCAAGGCCACAAAAACAGACCAGTAAGACCAACTGCGGTAAGATAAGAGCCAAGTGAATGGAACCAGTGGGAATGAGACCAGAGAATAGATATGTAAGGGACCAGACAAATAAAAGTAAGTATTAATAAGATAAGTAAAAATGTATTAATTTAGGTTAGTTTTTGTGACGCACTCATAAGAATGTTTTAATGAAGGGATTAGAGTTGAATGGACAGAGGAGGAAGATTGATAAACTGAGTCTGTGCAAAGTTATGGAACAGGGGATAAAAGATAAATGATTGATAATAAAAGAGTGGAGAAGATACAGGGGAAGAATAGCTAAGCACAGCAGAGACCAGAGATTTTAAAAGAGTGGCCAGTCCCCACGGAGGGTAATTTGATCATTTACTTTTCTTGCCTTCTCTGTTTTTGCAGATATATGTAATTCACAGGGGATAATAGACTTGTTTTAAAGTGTATACAATAATGGCTAAAAGAAATTGTTTATGCCTAACTTGTTGTGGATGTTTTTTCTCACCCAACATTTTGTTTGTGTGATTGATTGTTTTATTTAATAAACTGATTTTTACTATCAAGACTTGCTTTTATAATGACATTTCAAAAAATATAATTCAATGTAAAGGTTATGGCACAATCTCACTTAGAAATATTTCAGAGTGAGGGCTTGTCTACACCTAGAGTTATTCAGGAAAAGCTATTGAGTTTTAAAACTCACACCCTACCTTAATCCAAGTAAACTTTCCAGTGTAAACCAATTCTGAGAAGGACAAATAAAATGGATGATGGCACAAGGGGGAGAAAGGGAGAGTGACAACTGTCTAATTTATTTCAAAACCCCAGTTGAGCAAACATCACAACACCACCCACCTATTCAAAGGGCAGCAGGAGAGGGAAGGACTCTCTTACTGACTATTTTCATTTGACAATCAGTGGTAGGATGATTTTTTTTCCTTAGCCAAGCCATTTTTCATAGTTTCTAGTACCAGCCAATTTAAATGTTGGGCCAACTCCTCAGCTGATGCACATAAATGTAGCTCCACTGATGTCAGAGCTGATTTACACCAGCTAGCGATCTGGCCCATGACTTTGAACCCAATGGAATTACACCAGAGATGAAGATGGTCCCTTATTTTTTGGCTTTCTATGCAGTTCAGTTGGATGCACCTCTCCATATGCATGTGAGAAACGATGTCCCTACTGACATCCAGATTCTGCTATGCTTACTGACCCCATATAGTACTTGCCACTTATGTCATGGCTAGGCCTACTGAAATCAGTGGACTTTTCATGGAGTCATCTGCTACTGAATTAGAGTAGGGATATCAATATCCAGCCCTTAGTGTTTTGCCTTTTCAGCAGCTAAGATGCACAGCCTCATAAGACCATCTCAGAGAGGGTTTATTAGGGTTACCTCATTTATACAGGCAAAAGAATTCAGTCCCACAGGATGAGTGAGGTTCCTAAACTATAGCTGATTTAACCAGAAGTGCAGTACATATTCCACCGCATAACTTTGTAAAATAGAATTGCCATCTCAGCAGATGTTCCCACGGAAAATATGATTGGCTCCGTTGTGCCATTTCTCAGAGCCCATTATTACAGGCTGTTCTGTACCCTTTTCCTCACTCTGGAAAAAGTCACACTGTTACAGTGAAAAACGCAATGCAAGCAGTAAATTATTTTGTTAAACGGATATTCCATTTTAATGTGTTTTTTTTAAATATTGGAATCACCCTCACTTACTGCAAGATATAACTTCAAAATATACAAAAAAGAGACTGAAGTATATGTGGGCTACTCTATGAATTAAAAAACCTAGGAACACAATCTCCATAAGGAAGAGTTAGAAAATCCATTGCCTTGGGTGTTTAAATTACACTAGTTTAAACCAGACATGCCAAACCCATGGGGAAAAAAATGCAGAAATTGGGCTTGTTTTTGACCTATTTGGCTTGTGAGTTGCTTGTTGGCTAGTTTTTGGCTTGTAGCTTGTTGGGCTTGTAGCTTGTTGCATCTTTTTTTTGATCAGCTCCTGGCAAGGGGGGGCAAACAGGGGCAATGGGGGAGAGAGTCAGAGTTGCACAGCGGGCCCACTACAGTCTGACTGTACGCCGGGGGGACATAGTCACATAGAATGTTGGGGGTTTTAGGGATTGGCTTGTTTTGGCCTTTTTTTTTAAATGGGATTAGCTTGACTTTTGGCTTATTTACTGCCTGAAAGTTGGGAACTGTGGTTTAAACCCTTTCAAATGTTGAATAGACCACAGTCCTGTATTGGCAGAGACAAGAACCAAGTGACTTAAATAGTCTTTTTCTATTAGTAGAGTTTAGCAAAGTAAAACTGGCATATTCCCAAATTGTTTTTTTAAAAGGGCCTGATTTCACATACCTTGCACACCCAAAACTTTCTCAAAGGTGAACAGGAGTTTTTGGTGCCCAAAGCATACAGCGGAAAAAGGTGGGTGAGGTAATATCTTTTATTGGTCCAAGTTCTGTTGGTGAGAGAGACAAGCTTTTGAGCTACACAAAGCTCTTCTTCAGGTGTGGGAAAGGTACTTAGAGTGTCACAGCTAAATACAAGATCCAACAGATAGTTTAGCATAAGTAGTTAGCACACATTACTACTATTACATAACTACTTACCGAATATATTCGTTCATTAGCCCGTTCATTTATAAGCCGACCCCCCAAGATGGTTAGGTAAAAATAGCAAAAACTGTATGTCCCTTTCATAAGCCGACCCTATATTTCAGGGGGTTGCAAACTTTGGCTCCTGGCCCATTAGCGTAAGCCTCTAGCGGGCCTGGATGTTTTGTTTACCTGGGGTGTTCACAGGCACGGAGCCCCTCAGCTCCCAGTGGCCGCGATTTGCTGTTCCCAGCCAATGGGAGCTGCGGGAAGTGGTGGGAGTTTAAAATCATCAAATTTTGGTATAGACCTGTTTATAAGCCGACCCCTGCTCTTTGATGCATCATTTTTTTACCAAAAATATTCGGCTTATGAACGAGTATATGCAGTATGTTAAACTATCTGTTTGATTTTGTATTTAGCTGTGACACGCTTCGAGGTTAAGAGCATAATGTCAAGGGAAATCAAAGCAGCAACTACATCTAATAAAACCTTAATAATGATAGACTTCAGCTAGGCACATGTAGACTGGTCAAAAGTCGCACTTGGACAAAGTTTAGATGACCAAGATGACACTTCAAATGTTTGGGTTTGAAACACCTACGTCACAGGCCCACAAGAAGAGAAGCCATTCTCAATTTAGTCCTAGTACAACACAAGAGTTGATTCAAGAAGTCACTATAATTGAGCCACCAAATCATAGTGATCACAACATAATTAAGATCAACATCTTCTGACAAGTATCTTCTAACCTTAAAAAAGAGGATTTAAAAAAATAAAATGAAGAAAAAAACAGTTACTCACCTTCTCGTAACTGTTGTTCTTCGAGATGTGTTGTTTGTGTCCATTCCAATCAGGTATGTGTGCGCTGCATGAACAGTCATGGGAAAGTTTTCCCTTAGCAGCTCCTGTCAGGTCCGCTGTGGAGCCTCCTGGAGTGGTGCCTTCATGGCGCTCAATATATGACCCTGCTGACCCAGTCCCTCCTCAGTTCCTTCTTGCTGGCTACTCCGACAGAGGGGTATGAGGGTGGATATTGGAATGGACGTGAACAACACATCTTGAAGAACAACTGTTATGAGAAGGTGAGTAACTGTTTTTAATTCTTTGAGTGCTTGTTCATGTGACTCTCAAGCTCCATCCCAGAGGTGGGGTCGGAGTTAAGGAAACACTGATTGGAGCATCGCTCTGTCGAATGCTGAATCATCTCTGGCATGTCGGGTGATGGCATAGTGAGAGATAAATGTATGCACCGAGGACCATGTTGCTGCCCTGCAAATTTCTTGTGCCAGGACTTGTGCAAGGAACGCCGCTGATGAGGCCTATGCCCTCGTGGAATGTACCGTAAGTGCCAGGGCTGAGCCCTTGGCCAGCTCGTAGCACGTGCAGATGCAGGACATGATCCAGGAAGATATTCTTTGAGATGAGACCAGAAGTCCTTTCATCTGGTCTGCCACTGCTATGAACAGCTGGTTCGACTTCCTGAATGGCTTAGTGTGCTTGATGTAGAATGGCAGCGCTCACCGAATGTCCAATCTAAGGGAAGCACTTCCTGAGCAAGCGACCACAGTTCCAATGACTGTCACTAGTGGTAAGAAGGAACTGAAGGAGGGCCTGATCAGCACGGTCATATATTGAGCACCAGGAAGGCGCCACTCCAGGGGGCTCCACAGCCGACCTGATGGGAACTGCTAAGAGAAAATTTTCTGACGACTGCACGCAGCATGCACACACCTAATTGGAATTGACATGAACAAACACTCGAATAAGAACTATCAGCTATCCTTTATTTTCCATTGTATATTTTCAAATATGTACTATATATTCCACAACTGCCAGGGCCATGACATTCTTAGAAGAATGCTTTGGAGTCTGGAATTTACCTCTCTCTGGGTCTGACAAAACATGGCTTTTCATACATGTCAGGGTGGGATTGTAATTAGAGTTTTAGTTTTGGTCAGATGTGAGGGATTAGACACAAGAAGTATTTCAGAGATATTGAGTTTTTCTCTACATCATTTTTTAATTGAGATGGGGACAACCTTTGCTCGCAACAGCTCTCTAACCTTTCCATCACCAGTGCAGGGTTTCTATGCCCCATCACATTTATACATTGGCATATCTGAATAGGAACATTTTCATAAATTAAGATAAAGAAATAAGAAAGACAGATATATGCCAACTGATATAGAATTGTCAGTTATAGATTTTAAAATGTTTACTGGGATAAAAAGGTTAACTAGCTGGAAATTAGTGATTGGCACGCAGTGCATATAAACACTAGCAAAAGTTATAAAAGACGTGTTAATGAGACAAACATCAACAACAAAGTCCTTAAGAGCCCTAAAGATTATTCTCTCTTTGAAGTGTTCAAAAAGATGGTTGTGTGTGTGGTTTCCAGTACAAATGTACTCAGGCAATTATCATGCAGTATGAAACCCAGAGCCTTGACTCAACTGTGTAACAACCACCTTGAGTAACAATTACTCACGTTAGAAGCCCCATTGAAGCCACTGGCTTGAGAACCAGCTATGCAATGTAAATCAAGTCTGCAGAACCAGGCCATATATAGGAACAAAAAACATTAAAAATGCAAAATCATGTGAAATTGACAGTTTGAAGGATTTAAAGGTCACTTTTCTTAAGGGAGACTATTTGGCAAAAATAGATTTTAAAAAATGTTCTTCCAAGTGCCCTAGTGAATCAACCTTACAGAAAATATACAAGGGTTCATTGGGGAAAACTAACTTCACCAATGAAAGGCCATGATTTTTGATCCTTTCATAATTCCAAGGACATTTACAATGTTAGAGAGACCATTAGTGTCTTTACTAAGAAGTTTAGGAGTAAGATTAATATACTTAGACAATATCTTAATAAGTGTGAAGCCACAAGAGAGTCTCTCTATTCATATTCAGTCTGTTCAGCATTTACTCTCTGCCCTCGGGTTTAATGTGAATTTATAAAAGTCACTTCAGCCCCTGGTACAACATTAAGGTTTTAGCTTTTATTGTATATAAATTATATTAAATAAAGTGGAAATGTGTTTCTTAGAAAAGAAACCAATATGGTTAAAATTTGACTTAATTTTGGAACAAAACAAAAGTGTCACAGGTACAATTAGCTTCAGGGGTATCCAAGGATCATTCTGTGATGAAGCATTGTATGTTTTGATGTCACAGTGACCACAAGAATTTCTCATACAGGTTCTGCTATCTACCAAAAAAATCTTAAACAACTTAAGCTGCAGAACCCAAACCATTAAACAAAAATGAATATTTAACTCTATCAAAGCATGTCAGTTATCATCATCACTTATTATTTTATTGTGCCCTAAAGCAGGCTAGACACCTTACAAATAAACCCTTCCCTCAACAGCTTATAGTATAAGATGAACAGTAAAATCAAGGTTTCAAAGATCAGACTGGAGGACAGCATGATTGGGATCATGCAACTCAGCATTATGCACATCCTGAACAAGACACAGTATTTCAACTCAGTGAATTCTGGTGATGGCAAAGGAAGTTTATTGGGCAAAGAAGTTGGGGATTATTTTTGCCTTCTCTATACCATTCATTATTTTATAGACATCTATATATCTTCATAGTTATCTCCTCTCTTGCCATGGCTGAGCTATAGTCATGAGCAAGGAGTAACGAGACAGCTGAGTTGGGATCCTGGAAGGTCAGAAGCAGGCAGTAAACTGGAGATCAAAACCACAAGTCAGGAACCAGTCAGGCCAGGTCCGGATACCAGGAGGGTAGAGGCAAGAAACAAAGTGGATGTCAGGTACCACAAGTCAAATAATAGAATCATAGAATATAAGGGTTGGAAGGGACCTCAGGAGGTCATCTAGTCCAACCCCCTCCTCAAAGCAGGACCAATTCCCAACTAAATCATCCCAGCCAGGGATTTGTCAAGCCTGACCTTAAAAAACTCTAAGGAAGAAGATTCCACCATCTCCCTACGTAACCCATTCCAGTGCTTCACCACCCTCCTAGTGAAAAAGTTTTCCCTAATATCCAACCTAAACCTCCCCCACTGCAACTTGAGACTATTACTCCTTGTTCTGTCATCTGCTACCACTGAGAACAGTCTAGATCCGTCCTCTTTGGAACCCCCATTCAGGTAGTTGAAAGCAGCTATCAAATCCCCCCTCATTCTTCTCTTTTGCAGGCTAAATAATCCCAGTTCCCTCAGCCTCTCCTCATAAATCATGTGCTTCAGCCCCCTAACCATTTTTGTTGCCCTCCGCTGGAATCTTTCCAATTTTTCCACATCCATCTTGTAGTGTGGGGCCCAAAACTGGCCACAGTACTCCAGATGAGGCCTCACCAATGCTGAATAGAGGGGGATGATCACATCTCTCGATCTGCTGGCAACGTTCCTACTTATACAGCCCAATCCTGCCGTTAGCCTTCTTGGCAACAAGGGCACACTGTTGACTCATATCCGGCTTCTTATCCACTGTAACCCCTAGGTCTTTTTCTGCAGAACTGCTGCCTAGCCACTCGGTCCCTAGTCTGTAACAGTGCATGGGATTCTTCTGTCCTAAGTGCAGGACTCTGCACTTGTCCTTGTTGAATCTCATCAGATTTCCTTTGGCCCAATCCTCTAATTTGTCTAGGTCCCTCTGTATCCTATTCCTACCTCCAGTGTATCTATCACTCCTTCCGGTTTAGTGTCATCTGCAAACTTGCTGAGAGTGCAATCCACACCATCCTCCAGATCATTAATGAAGATATTGAACAAAACAGGCCCCAGGACCAACCCTTGGGGCATTCTGCTTGATACCTGCTGCCAACTAGACATGGAGCCATTGATCACTACCTGTTGAGCCCAATGATCTAGCCAGCTTTCTATCCACCTTATAGTCCATTCATCCAGCCCATACTTCTTTAACTCGCTGGCAAGAATACTGTGGGAAACTGTATCAAGAATACTGTGCTAAAGTCAACGAATAACACAACCACTGCTTTCCCCTCATTCACAGAACCAGTTACCTCATCATAGAAGGCAATTAGGTTAGTCAGGCATGACTTGCCCTTGGTGAATCCATGCTGACTGTTCCTGATCACTTTCCTCTCCTCTAAGTGCTTTAAAATTTATTCCTTGAGGACCTACTCCAAGATATTTCCAGGGACTGAGGTGAGGCTGACTGGCCTGTAGTTCCCTGGATCCTCCTTCTTCCCTTTTTTAAAGATACGCACTACATTAGCCTTTTTCCAGTCATCTGGGACCTCCCCTGATCGCTATGAGTTTTCAAAGATAATGGCCAAGGGCACTGCAATCACATCTGCCAACTCCTTTAGCACCCATAGGATGCAATGCATCTGGCTCCAGTGACTTGTGCATGTCCAGCTTTTCTAAATAGTCCTGAACCACTTCTTTCTCCACAGAGGTCTGTTCACCTCCTCCCCACACTAGTGCAGTAGTGTGGGAGCTGACCTGGTTTGTGAAGACAGAGGCAAAAAAAGCACTGAGTACATTAGCTTTTTACACATCCTCAGTCACTAGGTTGCCTCCCCCATTCAGTAAGGGGCTTTCCTTGACCTTCTTCTTCTGGCTAACATACCTGAAGAAACCCTTCTTGTTACTCTTAACATCCCTTGCTAGCTGAAACTCCAAGTGTGATTTGTCCTTCCTGATTTCACTCCTGCATGCCTGAGCAATATTTTTATACTACTCCCTGGTCGTTTGTCCAATCTTTCACTTCTTGTAAGCTTCTTTTTTGTGTTTAAGATCAGCAAGGATTTCACTGTTAAGCCAAGCTGGTCACCTGCCATATTTACTATTCTTTCTACACATCGTGATGGTTTGTTCCTGCAACCTCAATAAGGATCCTTTAAAATACAGCCAGTTCTCCTGGGCTCCTTTACCCCTCATGTTATTCTCCCAGGGGATCCTACCCATCAGTTCCCTGAGGGAGTCAAAGTCTGTTTTTCTCAAATCTAGGGACGGTATTCTGCTGCACTCCTTTCTTCCTTGTGTCAGGATCCTGAACTCGACCATCCCATGGTCACTGCCTCCCAGGTTCCCATCCACTTGTGCTTCCCCTACTAATTCTTCCCTGTTTGTGAGCAGCAGGTCAAGAAGAGCTCTGCCCCTAATTGGTTCCTCCAGCACTTGCACCAGGAAATTGTCCCCTACACTTTTCAAAAACTTCCAGGATTGTCTGTGCACTGCTCTCCCAGCAGATATTGGGGTGATTGAAGTCACCCATGAGAACAAGGGCCTGTGATCTATTAACTTCTGATAGTTGCCTGGAGAAAGCCTCGTCCACCTCATTCCCCTGGTCTGGGTGTCTACAGCAGACTCCCACCATGACATCACCCTTGTTGCTCATACTTCTAAACTTAATCCAGAGACTCTCAGGTTTTTCTTCAGTTTCATACTGGAGCTCTGAGCAGTCATACTGCTCTCTTACATACAATGCAACTCCCCCACCTTTTCTGCCCTGCCTGTCCTTCCTGAACAGTTTAAATCCATCCATGCCAGAATGGCAGAAGTTAAGCAGGGTCAGAATGCCAGAGATTAAGCCAGGGAAGCAGGATCAGGCAGTAGGCATCAGGAGCAGGAAGCACAAGTCACACAGTCCAAAACAGAGTGGACCCTAGTTCAGACAGCTTCCCAGTCCTGCTGCTGTCTTAAGTAGGGCCCATCAGGCCAATCAGCTCCTTTGGGACTTCACCATTAGGAGCTCAGGGGAGAAGCCTCACATTGGGAGTGGGCTTCATGAGTATCAGGGAAGGTATTGCTAGCAGACTGCTAGGTGGAGGGTTGACATGTGACTGCTCCCATGAACCTTGCAGGCCCATTCTCAAGACTCTAAATTATCAAACTTCAACTTTTCCAATCTCTCTTCATATGGAAGTCTCCCCCCCCCCCCCCGACCCCATCCAATCATTTGTTGTCAGTCTCTGCACCTCTTCTATTTTTCTGATAGAGTGACCGGAACTGAACACAGAATACTCACTAGACAAGAAAGCACCAATGATTTATATGAATACATTATAATATGTTCAGTATGATTTTCCATTACATTCTTTATACTACCTAATATTTACCAAATACATACCACACTGAGCTCTCCTATACTACACTGCCCAAAGCTACAATAAAATAATAGTAAGCAGCTCAGCTAAAGAATGATCTAGCTTGAAGACATGAAGGTGAGGTTCAGTTTGCTCTCTGAGGTGGTAACAAAGGAAATGAGGCAGTTGGGTTGAAATCTTTTATATAGACCAGGGATTGGCAACCTTTGGCAAGGTGGTCACCAGGGTAAACACCCTGGCAGGTTGGGCTGGTTTGTTTACCTGCCGCGTCCACAGGTTCGGCCAATCGCGGCTCCCACTGGCCGCGGTTCACTGCTCCAGGCCAATGGGGGCTGCAGGAAGTGGCGCGGGCTGAGGGATGTGCTGGCCACTGCTTTCCACCCCACCCCCCCCATTGGCCTGGAGCAGTGAACGGCGGCCAGTGGGAGCCGCGATTGGCCGAACCTGCGGTCAAGGCAGGTAAACAAACCGGCCCAGCCTGCCAAAGTGCTTACCCTGGTGAGCTGTGTGCCAAGGGTTGCCAATCCCTGATATAACAATGATGGTGATGACATCATCCACACACAAAATCTCCCTACAGTCCCCAGTGGATGTGGCTTCTCAAGGCAGTCCTGCAGCTTGACCCCCAGGGTACCCCATCCCATAAACAGGAATACAAAGAAGCCCTTGAAGAAGAAGAACTAATTTTCTTTAGATTATTATTGCTAAGAATAATAAGTGGTTTGAAAGAAGCTGATTACTGAAAAGGTTTTGGACAAGACAATTGTTGCCATTACAGATAAAGCATGGCTCCTTTCTGTTTGGGTTTTCAAATCCCTTTTGCTGAGCTCCAAAATTATGTGTTTGCTGGATATATATCTACATGTTAATCCTTTATGAGAGGTCTAAAAGGAATTGTTATTTCTAGCTAACATTTTCCAGTGGGTATATTGCTTTCTGATCCTTATAAAGATCATCCTACTAATCCAAAATCACAAGGTCAGACATAATTATGCACTTGAACCTTTGCATCTATCGAAATTTGCCCAGGCACAACAGAATACGTTCATACAATTTTCTATTGAGAATGACAAATTCAGACAGTAACTATACTATACGCCACCCACTCTACATTCATTTTGTACATACTGCAAAGAAGTGGTGATTCTAAATACAGCATTCATGTCTAGTACTGTGTGGGACTAAGTATGCAAATATGCTCTCATTCCCCAGATTTTAGTCATACATATTCGAGGAAAAGTATCCCACACTTTTGATATTAGTTTTATATATCTAAGACTTATTTATGTCAAAAATTAGTTGTTCTCTCCTTTGCCAAGATTGTGCTCAGTGCAGCAGCTGGTGGGGGTGTGGGGTGTCAGGCAGCTGGATACCACTTCTTGATTCTCAGGGTGACTTTGCATTGGTCTGCGCCCTGCTGTAAGTTAGAGCAATGTGGTGGCTGTTCTAGCTTATGCCACCTGGCTGTAGTTCTTAAGGGCCATACTCCCATCTTTCTCATCTTTGACATGCTAATTATGCCAATTCTATGGAAGCTGAGGGCTCCCCGACACTGTGGGAGTTCTCAGTTAGCCGCATTCAGCTTCTTTAGAGCCCCTTTGAGCAAAAGAGTTGCAATGTGACAGAGAATTATATCCAATAAACTTTAATGTTATTCTGCTTTAAGGGCCTAATTGGTAGGTGTGTTGCATTGACTTTAATGGCAGTAGAGGATATTCAAAAGCTTGTGGTAGATAGCAAGCATCATGCAGGATCATGTTCTAAATATGCACACACATGCTAAGTATTATTATCCTGGATTCTACTCCTGGTTCTGCCACTGTGTGACCTTGGGCAAATCAGTTCACTGCTCTGTTGCTTGGTTTCCCCATCTGTCAAAGGGGATAATGATAGTCCCACATGACATTCTGATAAGTAAGCTGGAGAAATACGGGCTTAGTGGAACTACCATTAAGTGGATACATAATTGGTTAAACAACCACAAACTATTAGTGTAGAGGTTCCCAAACTTGGTTCGTGGCTTGTTCAGGGTAAGCCCCGGTGGGCCGCGAGATGCTTTGGTTACCTGAGCATCCACAGTTATGGCCACTTGCAGCTCCCAGTGGCCATGGTTCACCATTCCCAGTCAATGGGTGCTGTGGGAAGGTGCTGGGCCACCGCTTTCCGCAGCTCCCATTGGCCACTGGAAGCTGCAAGCAGCCATACCCTGAACAAGCCACGAACCAAGTTTGGGAACCCCTGTATTAGTGAAATGATGTTGGATTGAAGGGAGGTCTCAAGTGGGGTTCCAGAGTCCATTCTGTTCTGAGTCCGGTGTTGTTTATCATCTTTATTAGTGACCTTGGGTAGGACAGACATATTAGTGTAATTTTAATCTAGCTAGCACCTTAGTACCCCATGCCACAAACACATCTTCACTTGCACTGTAGACATAACTTGAAAGTGTGATGGTAGTGTGTGTGGTAGGCATACCTGTGCCGGCTTTAATCCACCAAAAATGGATATAGACGTGGTGGCATGGGCTTCAGTTCAGGCTAGCAACCAGAGTACATACCCTGGAGGGCCTGAGTTTGGTTTGCTAGCCTGTACTGAAGTCTGTGTCACCACTTTTACACAGCTACCATTACCTGTGCTAGCTAGATTAATGTTAGCACAGGTATACCTATTATGCTACATTCACACCCTCATTTGCAGTATAGATATACCCTATAACTCTACAGAAACTAATGGCATTGTCCCCAATTATATCAAGCAGAATTTGGTCCATAGATCCAATTGTTAACTCAATCTATAAACAGTCTTTCCTCTCAATTTAGAATAAATTTCAGATGTCATTTGTGTTCCCCCGGGAAAAGTGACACAGTCATCTCTGGAGGATTTACTATATAATCATCTGTTTTATGTCAGAAAGTTTCTGCAAAGAGACTTTCTCTCTCTCTTCCTCTCCCTCTGTCTCTCACACATGCAATCCTCTTGAGGTGCTGTCAAATTCTCTCCAAACCTGCAAACAAAAATGATATGAGATAGTTTATTGGGGATTTTTCTCTCAGGCTAGCAGGGAAACTAAAATTTTCCCTGAAGAAGGGAAATGATAATGATGAATGTTCATTAGAAAAATAAAATTGGCCTTTTTTGCATTCTTGATTAACTTTTATGGTTCTGCTCTTTCATCTGTTTTTTTTCTCCTAATGTTAATTTACTAAGATTATAATTAGGCTTTAAAAACAGATTAATAAAAACCAGCATACCCAAAGTATGCTGTAATTTGCAATATTGACATTGTTGTAGATCACTTCATCTCTGTTAATGATGAATGCGTCTTGAGACTATTATCACAAAATATAGCTACTAAGATAGTTCTTAAATGGGTTTCAAGGGCTCCCAAGTTTAGACTCATTCAGATCGATGAACCGTAGAGAAAATAAAACTGCAGAGGATATGAAATCTTGTTATCAGCACAAACAAGACAAATTTCCTGGGAATACCTTTTATATTCTTTCCTTTATGATGCTGCTCAGGGACCTTAGTTTTGGTCTGTTATCTCATGCTTCTAACCCAGGGGTCAGCAACCGTTCAGAAGTGGTGTGCCGAATCTTCATTTATTCACTCTAATTTAAGATTTCGCGTGCCAGTCATACATTTTAACTTTTTTAGAAGGTCTCTTTCCATAAGTCTATAATATATAACTAAACTATTGTTGTATGTAAAGTAAATAAGGCTTTTAAAATGTTTAAGAAGCTTCATTTAAAATTAAATTAAAATGCAGAGCCCCCTCGACTGGTGGCCAGGACCCGGGCAGTGTGAGTGCCACTGAAAATCAGCTCGTGTGCTGCCTTCAGCACCCGTGCCATAGGTTGCCTACCCCTTTTCTAACCATTTATTGCAAGGGCTCATGAATTCATGGATTAATATTCTGAAATATTCCATCCTAGCCATATTAACATCTAAATCACTTTCTTTGATCAGTAATACTATGCTCATGTCCCCATTAAAGGTTTGGATTAAGAAACCATTATCTCTGCTATGAAATAGTTTGGTTCAAGAACTTGTCATCAATGGTATCAGTGCCCGTCTAATGAGACTAGTATTCATTTGGCTTCATGTATATCCAGACATTAAATGGCTTTATCTCCTACAGTGACTGAATAGGCAATGGAGATTGTGTATTCCTGCCAGAGCAGGCCTCTGCTCCCACAAGAGATTAATTGATAGGGGAGGTCACATTAATCTTCTTCCACAGCTAGCAATGCTGAGCAGCAGCTCCACTCTCTCACAGAATGGCCATGGTCGTCCCTTTCTCTTCCAGAGAGGGAAGCAAACAGTGGCAGCAAGCTGTAGCCAGAGCAACATGGACCATGACTTTTAGAACCATGTAATGCTGCTGCTAACGAGTATGGTTTTATTTAAAGAGAATTGACTGGCTATTAGGGCAAAGACAATGCTTAGACATGGAAGAAGGTAGGAGAATAAAGGAAACTGTTTGTAAGTTGTGTGTTTGGGATATATGTGCACACACACTCTGTGATGTTTGCCCTAGCACCACAATAGTTAAGGTTGTGCCAGAATTTTTCTTTGAATGTGTAGCCTTAGATCAGTTTACAGCGTAAATTACAGCAGTCACTAATAAGAGGTTTTTATTGAGTTTGAGATTGGAGGCACACAAATAAAAGCATTAAGACTTTACTTAAAATCCAATAAACCCAAGTATAAGCATAATTATACAAAAACAACAGATACATATAACAAGACACTGGATTGTGCATACTTACAGCGTTATGGAAACTGGTAATAGCAAAGACAGAAGAAATGATAAGTTGAAATCACCTCAAGATGGCTTGTTCATATTCAGACTTCCACCATTTGGTCATCGCTGGTGACACAACTAGGGGTTAGTCTGTGCATATTTTTATATGTTTTTTCCTTATATACCTCACATCTCCAGGACCATATTTGATTTAGGTATCAGTCCCCTGCCCATGTTTGTTATTCCAGGGGACTATAAGTTAGGTTCTGCTTGCTAGCAAAAGCTATTTGTGTCATAGATTTCCTATGTGGTTTCTCCATGGTTACCTATATCCAAAAATCCCCTAGAAATCTATTATTTTAAGCTGTAGTGTACTTGTTTATCACAAGCTATATATTGCAAAATCTTATTGTGACACCCTGGCACCCCAATATCCACCACTGTCATGTAATTAGGATATGTTTTGCACAAAGTATGCCTTGTGAGGTATCATTCTAAAAGTCTTGATCTGCTAGACAAATGTTTCCCAAACTTGGGACGCCGCTTGTTTAGGGAAAGCCCCTGGCAGGCTGAGCTGGTTTGTTTATCTGCTGCGTCCACAGATTTGGCCGATCACGGCTCCCACTGGCCGCGGTTTGCTGCTCCAGGCCAATGGGAGCTGCTGGAAGCAGTGGCCAGCACATCCCTTGGCATTTCTCACTGAGGTAAATTGGGTAATATTATGGGACAAAAAAAAACCCCCAACAACCTTATTTGGAACAAAGACTCCTCTATATCTTTTTTTTGGTGTCTATTAAAAATCACCACATAAAACACTTTATGAAAACTGGTAAAGTCTACTAATAAAAAATAATGCCAAACATAGATCATGCCCCCTGCTCAAGAGTATCTACCTACATATATCACCTTCACACATGGACATACTCTCAGATACTCATAAATGCACACAATCCATTCGTACAGCAAACCAATCCTAATTAATCACAATGAGAGATAACTAGTGGCAGAGAGCAGAATATGGACAATTGTATGAATTTCTGTATGTAGTTTACATAGTGTTTATAATTAGTAAAATCTATATTGAATAGGCTGTGGGATTTTTAAATGTCTAACTGTAATTTGATGTTAAAATAAAATGTTAATAGAGAATATTGTAGTCATGTATTTTAATCAACATTTAAGAATTCTCATTAATTATGAATTGAGTGGATTTAGGTACTCTTCAAATTAAATCTGATTCAGGTACTTGCTCCATTACTAAAATATTTGGATTTTTACTAAAACTTGGCTATTTTACCGAAGGGCCGCAGCTATTCCACCCACTCACCCTTCTTCCACCCACCTTCTCCACCTGAGACTATAAAGCAGTAGCGTGATAGTGGCATTTAGACCTAATTCATTGATCTATGCCTGCTACTGATTGGGAAACAGGTGCTCCAGTCCTTCTGGAAAGCACTGTTGCAAATTCTCACAATTTTTGCAGTACTTCTTGTTTCAAAAGCCCCCGCAGCAGAGGGAGTCAAGTTAATAGGTGAAAGCAGAGATTCTCATTTTTAACTGAGTTTCTAGCCCTCATGATACCAGTGAAAACCTGAATACAGGAACTGAGTGCATCCTAATGGCTCAGAAACCAGATAAAAATCCTCCAAAATTTGCTTTTTAAAATTTCATAATTTCTAAATCAATCTCATAATGTTTTGGTGTTTGAAGTTGGCAGTACTGCTATTGAGTGTTTATGAGTAGGAAGTCAGGACTCCTGGGCTATATTGCAATTTGATACTACCTCAGTGAATGACCTTGGAAGAATCACATAGCTTCTTTGTGTTTCAATTCATCCATGTGTACAAGCGTACAATACTTACCTACCTCCTTCGGATGTTGGGAGACTAATTTAAGTGTTTGTAAAACATTTAGCCATCTAAGAATAAAGGTTCTACAGAAGTGAAAAGTATTGATAAATCAGTAACTATGGAAGACAGATTAGCTTCTCAATGAGTGAAGAGTAGCAGGCTGTTTTGTGAATGTAGAGATTACAAAACCCAGCAGACCAAGGTTGAGTTGAATACAAGTCTGACTTTAGTTCCTGTTTACATAGACACTTGCCTCCTTACCTTATGCCTCCAGTGGACACTCTAAATATTCCATCTAACACCACATCCCCCTTTCTGAAAAAGGAATGGTGATAAAATCTTTATCCAAACTTTAGATTAAACAACATATAACAGGAATAAAATATCACCACAAAACAAGAATAAACACCCCATATGACAGACAGAGTAGACTGACTTCACCTTCAGCTTTGTGCCAGGGATTTATCCTGCCTTTTTAAGACGTTCACCTGCAGTCCTTAAATTCTCAAGATTGTATATCATCCTCCAGGAATGCAGGAGGCCATATTTCTCTTATCGGATATCTCTTTGTAGGGAGGGGATCTGGAGAACATGCTGGTTGTTCTGAGTGGATGGATAGATTGCTGTTCACAGGTTCAGTCTCAGGGTAGCAATCAGGTGTATTGGAAGCAACATGACACCACCAATTCTGACGGATGATTCCTGCTGACACCCTACCAGAATAGGATTGAGGTTGCCAAGCTGTTTGGAGTGGCTCACAGCCATGAATGCCAAACTCAGCGCAGACTGCCAAGAAGCAGGGCACAAACCCCAAATTGGTTGTGTGTTCTATACTTAGATTTCAGGGATCAAGTGAATTCCTCAAGCACTATAACAGCCTTAACAGGGAGTCATTTGGGCACTCTGGTCTATCTTGCCACTCAGGGAAGCCGGCCTTTTTGACAATGGACCCTTACACCAAAAAAATCTCAATAATATTCAGGTTACTCCCAGTCCCAAAGGACCAGTCACTTACCCCAGGTCAACTGCCCCCAGATCTCTCACCAAAGATAATGCTTGTACCCAAACCTGTAATAAACTAACTAAAGATTGATTAACTAAGGGTATGTCTTCACTACCCGCTGGATCGGCGGGTAGCAATCGATTTCTCAGAGTTCGATATATCGCGTCTCATCTAGACACGATATATCGAACCCCGAATGCGCTCCCGTCGACTCCGGAACTCCACCGGAGCGAGTGGCGGTAGCGGAGTCGACGGGGGAGCCGCGGACGTCGATCCCGCGCCATGAGGACAGGTAAGTAATTCGAGCTAAGGTACTTGGACTTCAGCTACGCTATTCACGTAGCTGAAGTTGCGTACCTTAGATCGACCCCCCCCCCCCCAGTGTAGACCAGGCCTAAGAGAAAGAAACAAGAGAGTTATTGACAAGCTTAAAGTAGATAAACATACACACCCAAATGAGTTACAGTCTTAGCTTTCAAAAGATAATAGAAACTTCTTTAATAAGAAAACTCTGTATGTCCTTTAGGGCTAACCCAAGTTAAACAGCTGGAAACTCCTTGCTTACACTTAGAAATCATCACCTCAGAGTTCAAGCAGCATAGGGATGAAGCGCCTTCTGGTCAGGAATTTTTAGTCCCTACTCCCAAAGTTCAAACAGATTGGAGAAATGTGTCACCTGTTCTTCAAAGATGTGCATGTGTGGAGAGGGGGACAAGAACAAAGTCTTTGTCATTTGATGCTTCACAATGGCTCATTTGGTTTCATTAGGTGTTCTTGTGTGTGAATTAATGCTTCTTTTCTTTTTCATGAGTTACAATTACAGAGGTTTATAATGCAAGCACTCAATTTTACTTTATACCAGGGGCTACAGAGTTTATAGGTGAGATCAATACATGCAGCATCCTACAAGTATTTCATTAAATCTAAACACTAAACACATTCTCATCAACTTAACCTCTATTTTAACAATTCTAATACCAGACTGGTTTCCTGCTATGCATTTGTCAGTGTTCAGTGAGGCCTGGGGCCTTGGCATGAGCTGGTGTCTGGCCTGCCTGTGTCACAGAGGTATCCTGGCATATCACAGCACTGTCCCTTTTTTATGAGACTTTTTCACCCACATGATCTCCTGGATTCAATACTCCCAAGGATTTAGCTTTATCACACTTGTCAAAGTCCCTCTTCTGATAGATTATATATTGATCTTCCTTCTTCTGCAACCTCAGGAAGTCAAACCAACAAGGGTCTATTTGTCATGGGATGGTTGTGATAAGTGGACCTCAACATCCTTCCCAGCAACAGCTCCACAGGGCTGAATCCATTTGCTAGAGGTGTTGACCAGCATACCACCAAGGCAAAATGAGGATCTGAGGATTTAGAAAGAAGTTGTTTTATCATCTTTACTCCATGTTCTGCTTCACCATTCCTCTGAGGGCACTATGGGCTGGGTATGAGATGAGTGAAACTAAGTATCTGCAAATCTCAAGATTCTCAGAGGAATGCTGAGGACTGTTGTCAGAGATATCTTGCTCTGGAATCCCAAAAACGACAAACATGGGTTTTATCTTCTCTGCAACTGTACTTGATGTGGTTTTGAGCAATCTGGCAACTTCAATGAATCTTGAAAATCAAGCAAGCTAGGTTATATTATTCAGACACACATGATCAATCCTGATTTTCTGTAACAGCCTGTCTGGTTGAGCAGATGGTAATAACAGTTCCAGTGGGTTGGTTCTCATGTGAGCCCAGATATCATATTTGTCAACTCTCTGTTGTGGTTTCTTGCTAAGCCCAGGCCACCAAACAGACTATTTAGTTCTGTCCTCACATTTTGTAATGCCTTGATGTTCCTTGTGTAGTCTGTCAAGGATTCCATGTTGCACAAATGTAGGGATAACTAGTGTGGAGCCCTTCAGCACCAGACCTTAGTTTACAGGTCTGATCCCTGGAAACCACTCAATACGGTTTCATAGAGGTTTCTGACTTTGTCTGTTGTGACCACAGTTCTTTGCAGCTAGTCATGGCTTGAGTCACAAATTCATCTGCCTTTTGCTTCTTTTTAACTTCTTACAAGCATTTTTTTTGTGATTAATAAAATGGTACATATGGCATCTACCAAACCTTCTATAGGCAGCTCGTCCTGTTTACGCACTTACAATGGAGTATCTGGGAATGGGATCCTGGAGAGTCTATCAGCTGTGGCAAGAGTCTTCCCAAGTACATGAGCAATTGAGAATTGAAACCTCATTTGGCAAGTGTTATATCCTAGATGATAACTCATCTAGTTGTTTGTTTGTTCTTAACCTAGAAGAGTGACTAGTGATTTGTGGTCAGTTGCCACATGACATTTTATATGACCTAGAAAGTTGTTGAAATGTTCACAAGCCCCTGTAGCGGCTAGGGCTTCTTTTTTTATTTGTGCATAGTGCTTGTGAGGCATACACTATTAGGCACCACAGTGAAGGTGATTGTTCCTGAAGGAAGATTGTTTCTATTCAATAGGATCAGGCATCAGCTGACACTGTGGTGGTTTTATTTCACTAATACAGGGCCAAAACTGGTGAAGTGCTCTGATGTTGCTATTTTTCTTAATGCCTAACTGTTTAGTTCCCCAATACCAGGAATTTTGTGGACTCAGTATATCTCATAATGGCTTTGACTTCCCCACCAGGTGAGGTAGCAAAGTTCCCAGATCTGTCACCATGCCCACAAATTGATGTCCTTCACTGACACTGAGGTGTTTTTCATCTGGATAATTGCTTGCACCTCCTCTGGATATGATCTGACCCTTAGCCCATCAATGTTCTGGCCTAGAAGATTTATTTTGTCTTTTTGAGAATTCACACTTGTCGTTAAGTGTTAGGCCTGTTTTTTTTAAGTCTTTCCAGAATTACAAAGAAACTTGGTCATGTTGTGTTTGAGTTGATCCATAGATAAGAATATTATCAATTGGGCAGAGAACACCTTCCAGGAGTTGTCATATGTTCCTCTGGAAGTGCTCAGGAGTAGATAATATGCCAAATGATAGCCTATGGAAACAAGACCTTCACCACACCTTTTGAAAGGTTATATCTATCATAGAACTGTAAGGGACCCTGAAAGGTCATCAAGTCCAGCCCCCTGCCTTCACTAGAAGGAACAAGTACTGATTTTTGCCCCAGATCCCTAAGTGGCCCCCTCAAGGATTAAACTTACAACCCTGGGTTTAACAAGCCAATGCTCAAACCACTGAGCTATCTATTATAAGTAGCGCATGTTCCTGTGCAAGTGATAGCTGCCAAAACCCAGACTGGGCATCCAATTTTGAGAAGACTTTTTCCTTTTCTAAGCTATCCAAGGGTGTGTTCAACACATGAGAGAACATATCAATCTCTACAGCCGTTCTCATTGAACTTGGTAAAGTCTACACAGATCTGAACCTTGTAATTAGTATCACCAGCTCACCTGAGCCAGTGGGTGTCTTGCAAAGTGAGTTTGCTTATTTTCAGTAGTCCAACTAATGTCTAACTCAAGATGGTCTGCCTGGGCTTTATACTTCACAAAATAAATCAAAACTCTGTCACTGGCCTAAACAAAGAGTGCATTTTGAATTAGGCTATGTTCAGGCCTGGCTTCTTGAGATAAGACAATGGGAGGATCATTCCACTCTTCTGCAGGCTTCATCCAAAACTGCCATTTGATAGAGCAGCGAACCTTTTTATTTGACTTGCTGGGCCCTGATTAGCCTCTGCCTGCTCCCAGCCCTTCTAGCTGCAGGAGAACTAGTCTCACTATTTCCACAAGCAGCTGAGACTGGGAGGCCTTTCTAGGCAATCCCCGGAGCTCCTAACTCACTGGCCTTCTCTTCTTAAAGGATCGCTTCCTAGGTTGAGGTGCATGAAAACAGCAGGCTCTCCAGCGGGCAAATGGCTGGTATTTCTCATCACAATCTGGTTTTGGGACCACTGTCACACACCATTCATCTGGAGTATCTATTCTGGAAATGACACCCATCTGCTCCATTCATCTTAGCTCTGGTTTTACCCTGGGAAGAAAAGGGAAGGATACTCTTCTGGATGTGACAAAGCAAACGGCTTTGCAGTTGGTAGAAATTTAATGTGATATTCTCCCACTAATTTCCTCAATCCTGGGAATAATTCTGGGCATTTCTTTATGATCTCAGGTGGTAGGTCCATGGTTTTATCCTTATGTTGCCCTGGATTTGAGGGGTGTGTATACCCCCAAATGTAATCAAGCTAATTGCAACTATATTATGTGCATTCAGCGACCCTACAGTAATAAAATAAAACACCACATAGTTAAGGGTTAATTTAAAGAGAGGCTTTCAGAAGCAAGGTCAAAACTAGCTACAGTTTCTGCTAATCAGAATAGAAGGAGAGGACTGACAAGTAAACAACTGAAACTGAAAACCTTGGTGGTTAAAAAAACCTTATGTCTAGATGCCTCTAAAATTAAAAAATTATTAACAAAAAAATAATAATACAATAAAATCATTATAACCTATATATTTTTAAAAGTTAGTTATAAAAAATTAGCTAATATAGTGTACTTTAAGGCAGTCTCCTAAAGCCATCTTAAAAGATGTTTTTTCTGACACCCTTCTCCCTGATGGGTGAGCAACTGGCCACTGTAAACCTGCTGTTAATTATTCAATGCCATTCCAGATGTTAGGTAAATATCTGGGATGTTCTAAACCCATTGCTTATGTTTGTGGGTGCTTAAATTTAATAAACTGCAGTTTTAAATAGAGCCCACTTACTTGCATGGATCTTATCAGATGGAAGTGCTGTGTTCCTATTAATTTATTCCTGACACCTCCTAAAGTAAAATAGTTAAGTTGCTCCTGTTGGGAGTTCTGAAAACCCTAGGTAACACTTATACCAGGCCTGGGTCTGTGATTGCCAGGGAGTCAAGCAGACAAGCACTTAGCCCATCTACAATGTAGATCTCTTTGGATGTTGTCTTCTCCCTGAGTTTTAGAAGAACCAAACATTTTCCTTTCACATTTTATGGGGACTGTCCTGCCCCCTGCTTTTATTTTAGATGGTGAATTCTTGGTTTATTGGTGCTTTCATCCTGCTACAAATGATTGTGCAATCACTTATGTCAGCACCTGTGTCTATTTTATACTTTCCCAAGATGATCATGGTGATCCATGATGGTTCTTTATGGTCATTCCTATGGCTCCACGGTGTGCAATATTAGTCTCTTGTGTTGTCTTCTTGACAGACAGCTGCCGGCATACATTGAGACTGGCACAAAGCTACATAATGTGCCCCACCCTTTTAAAGTATTTTTTGCATATAGTGTTTCTTACTGGACAAAGCTGTTTGTTATCAGGTGGTTTGCCCCCTCATGGATAGTCTTACTGCTCTTGTTCTATTGTTTTTCTTTCCTCCATGTTAGCATAGCCCTTTCTGGATCCCTTTATGCTTGTACTAGTCTGGTTAGATACTGTTTCTGGGCATCCTGAGGTATTTTCATTCCCAAGTTTATGGCTTCTACAGTTTGTTCCTCAACAAAGTTTTCCTGAGACGAGTCTGTTGCTTTTTGTGTGTGCTGATTTTGGAGGCCTATGTGCTTGGCTGTCTCCAATGTAAAGTTAGGATCACTTTGGAATCTTGTCCCTCAACCCTACAACAAGCCTGTTTCTGGTGAGTTCTTTACTCACTTCCCCACAGGCAACATATGGGATTAGGTTGTACAGGGCTGTTATAAGATCATTCAGTGATTTGTTCTTCTCTTGTTTCCATGAGTGAAATAAAGCCTGCTCAAAAAGCCACATTCCAGTTTAGCAGGAATTGCTTATCCATTTCTTCTTTACCTGTACTGAACTACTTCATCTGAGTAGCTGTGAGGCTTCGGGAAGAGATAACGTCCTGTACCGCAGGTCCCATTGTATAGAGCAGGGGTTAATTTGTTTTTCCTCAAACTGTTGATCTGAACTAGATGCCTGACAGAACCGCTGAACTGGCTTACCTATAGCAGCCATTCCACAGGGTACTGAAAATCGAATTCTGCTGCAGGTGGTATTAAAAAGGCTGGGTTAGATGTAGCCGTCTCTGTTGTTTTAAGACCATAGATTCCCCCTATCCCCATTTTACTTTGTCGCCTCTGGGTGGAGTAAAGTGGTTTGGCCCTTTAAAGAAGCAAACTGGTGTTGTTCTGTTTCAGTCTTCCTTACTTTCCTAGTCTTACTACATGTTGCAGACTGGACTCATCATAGAAGTTCTCTCTGCACTTTGTATTTTCAGACAGGCACCTTCTCTGCCTATTTTGCTGCTAACTTTGTGCAGCTTTTTGACTGTTCTGGAAGGCTTGTATGTCCATTCTCCTTTCCCCCCTTTTCCATTTTGCAGGGGTGTTCTGTGGTCTCTTAGATCTTTATTCCCTCCCACTCTGACCCCATGTAGAGATTACAGAGACCCAGCACAGCATGGTTGAGGTGAATGCAAGACCGCCTTTATCTTCTTTACGTCTTTGCTCTATGCCCTCTAGAGATCACTCTAACGGTTCACAACTGACACCACAGTGAGTATGCCACATGTTCACCTGAGAAAACCAGAAGCCCAAACAACCTCTATCAAGGGTTAGATGACTCACGCATATTACTGCTCAGTAATATGGAACCCAACATGCACCATCAGTAGTGCATTTTCATGAGCTACAATTTCTAACTGAGCTGAGGAAAGTATTATGTTTCTAAGGAAAACTGTCACAACCTTAACTATGGAGTTACCATCCTGGCTCCATAATTATTTTCTCATTTATTATTACTATTGTTCTGAATACCCAGCATGTACTTTAATGACCACAGCAGAAAGCAAAATTAATTTTTGAGATGTGCATCCTCTTTTACAATTCACTCCATTTCATCTCTAAGTGGCTATTGATGCTGTGAAGTAAACTGCTCTCTCTGAGTTGAATATCTAAACAGCAACAAGCATCATTCTATTCAGATGGTGAGCTGAATTTGGAGGTTGCTGAGTTTGGGGTTTTGTTTCTTTAATACATCATTTCAGTCTCCTGCAGAAAACCTAGAATTCCACAGGGAAATGAGACTATGCTGTTTTATCCTTTCTGATTTAAAATATATATGAAAGTTTATTAGGGATGAAAAGACCTTATAATGTCTGTTTGGTTTCAAGATGCAATAGAAAATCTAGCTTGTGACTCAGACTAAATGTCCATGCAAGGAAGTAAAGAGGAGTGATAAGTGAACTTCACTTAGAGTGCTACCCACTCTTAAATTCAGGTAACTAGGCACAACTGAGGCCAACTTATTCCCTCCCAGGAGCAAATGGGGAGAACCATGTTTCCATCTCCCTTTACTTGCTGGCAGGAATAATTGACCCAGTGCAGAGGATCAGTGGTAGCTTATTGCTGGCACAGGACAGCAGCAAATCACGACCCCCAGGACAACAGAGGAAGCAGGGAAGAAACTGTGGTCCAGAAGAGTATCTGAGTCGTGATGCTTCCAAGGGCTAGTCCTGTGGTGGAGCAGTTTACACACGACCCCTTATTCAGAGCTGTAACTAAAGTGACAAGCTAGCTCTAAATAATAAAGTATTATTTCAACATTGTCTGATAATTTCCTCACTTTAGTTAAGGGCTCTTAAAAGAAAAAGAAAAAGAAACGGGGCCTGTTCCTGCTGCCATGGAACTTACTGGCAAGACTTTCTTTAATGGGAAGGAGAGCTGGATCAGATTGATAGAAAGGTCAAGAGAGGGTGGGATAATAATATAGAGGGGAAGGACAAGTAGAAATATGAAGCCAGTCCTAGATGCAAACTTGCTTCCTTATCCCAAGTTATAAGCAGTTCATTTGAAGGAACTGGGGATGACACATACTGTGGATATACCATTGTTCTAATCCTAGATATTAGTTCAGGGCCATCTGGATTTCTGACCTCAATCAGGCTGAGTTAATGCTGTGAAATAGTAAGTGATATTTTAATATTCACTCATATCTTATTAAATGTTACGTGATCCTTTTATTTTAAGAGACAAAGCTAACAGAGGGGGCAAGGGAACAGGATTATATGCTTCCCAAAGACCAACGAAAAGAAGCAAAGAAAATGGAAATTAGGGGATGAGAGAAAAAGTGATCCCAGAAGGAGAATGAACTATATAGATTTTTATGAAAGTTCCTCTCTAATTAGCTAATTAATTTTTAACATGTTTAAGGAGGCAATATTTACAACTGTAATAACTGCTACACATTATAATGATACGAATTTAAAAATATTGTGCAATACTTATATCCTCCTTCCCCTTACAGTGAAATATAGCTGTTAACTCAGGAATTTCACCTCTTAAAATGCTGCTATCTTGGCCTCCAGTTTGGATACAGATGTTGAATACTCTAGATCTTGGGTGGGGGCGGGGTACAAAGGAGTGTTCATAGGCAATTTCTTAATCCATCTCATAACAGAAATAAGGAACAAATGAGAAATCTTCCGGGGCTGTGAAATAAACTTATCCCTCATGGAGATACTCAGTCTCCAGCCCGGTCTGGGCATGGAAAATAAAATATTAGGCAAATATACACAAAGTGAAACAAACAAGGGAGGGATGGAGATAAAGGGAAATAGGTGGGGGTTAAAAAAACCTCAACAAAGAGGGAAACTAGGAATTGATTTTTAAAAGTTTTATGTTGCATTTCCCCCACGTCTCCCCCCCCCTCCTTTTTAATTGTTTGTTCTAAACTCATAAGGGTAAACGCCTGTCTTTGTACATATCTGTAAAAGAGTCATTCACATCCATGGTGTTACCCAAACAGCAGCAATACTGAGCATGGCCACCTGGAAAGGAAACATAGTCAAGGCTAAAGGCCTTGCACCATATGGTCCCTGCTAGGAGCCGTATTTTAAAGAAGTAAATTAAGAGCAAGCAACCTAAAGCTGCCCAAGGCAATAAAAAATGTTCTTCTTTTCCTCTCCACACATGAGAGCACAGCCATTAGTGCTGATACTGTGGATTCAGCTCCTGAGGGGATATTGCACTTGCAGAACGGACTGGTTTCCTATTGACATATGAAATCTACTTGAGCTCATTTTTATTTGAGTTAGTGTAGGTCCCATGTCCAGGGTTGAGTCTTATTGTAATAGATAATGTCCTTTCTGAATAGGATTTCTGTTCTTTTGGGGTTTTTTGAGATTTCTATTGAGAATAAATACAACTCTTTGATCACGTCTGACTCACCTCTGCTCATGCAGATTATTCACCCTAATGAGACACAATGCTGCTGTCCCAGTACCATTACATACTCATGCAGTCTATATGCATGTCTGAGCCAATATTATCAGCTGCTTTACACCATCTCTTTGATTAGCACTACAGGAATCTTTCAGCACAGAAATGGTTGCTGTGATTAAATCTGTCTGCTGTAGATGGAGCGTCCACGAGCAAGAAATGTAGATGCTTTTACTGCATTTTAGGAAACATGACTTTTTTTTTAAAAATGTCCCCCTTCCCCACTCACTAACAGTGAGATCCAAATACCATTTGAGGTCAGTGGAAAGATGCCCATTGAGTTCAATGTGCTTTGGATCAGTCCCTAAGTGTATTTAGACTTAATGGGTTGCTAATGGGAAATTTAATGCTGCTATGTGTACGAATAATTTTTTTCTCAACTTCTTTTCCTCTATGCTCTTTTAATGCAAAGACGATTGTATGGTCTATTGAGGGTGGTGGGGAGATCTGTGTGTTTGTGTTTGATTTTTGTTGAGTTTGTATGTGTGTGTGCAAAGAGAGGATTTGTGTAGCTCACTTATTTTCCACTAGCTTCTCCCTCCTTACACCCCCTGATAACGGAGAATCTTTCCAAGGTGGATCCCAAATTGTAGGGAATGTTATCCACCTGCAGTAATCTAAATAAGATGGGATCATCGTGCTACTGATTTGTCTCATTATTGTGTTAAAATGTAGCTAAAAGGAAGGGCAAAAATAAGCCCTTAGGATACACAAAACAAGTGAAATATTTTTAGTAGTAATATACTTTGTTTATTGCTCCATCTGGTGGTGAATATTTGAATAACAAAGCAGCTTGCATTGTGAAGGATGAATTACATATCCCTATACTGTAGATGATAAAAGGCAATGGAGAATGAATCCAGCCAGTATTTCCAATTTCAGCTGGGCCAAAATTGTGCTCTAGTAGGGTAATGCAGTTGTGACATCACTGATTTGGGCACCAATAAACTTGACATTCTAGACAGAGTGATGAGCGGATGTGTGTACTGTCTTTAAATCTGTAGTGGGAAATCAGACAGGATGGAGTAGGAAAGTTTCTAGCCAGAAACTCTACAATGAAGTGGAGAAGGACAGGGTAGCTTCAGGGATAATACTGTTTTCCTCATTCTAATAAAGTTTCTTGATCAGTATTAAAAGAAAGTGACACTTTCTGCAACTCTCTACCATTTCCACAGAACAGGCGAGAAGAAGTTTAACATCCTCACCAGAGGTGGAGTGAATCCAGGGGAGGCAACATTTTGAGTCTTGGCCCACAACAACAGAAAGGTTAATCCTTTCCTTCTTGTGGCTAAGTTACAACCTCATAGAAATGTATGCAGAAATAGATGGCTAGAGTATTTGCATTTCACCTCTGAAGATCTGGGTTTAAATCACAAATCAAAAATAAGTTTAGTAGTAAAGTCCCAGACACTTATGGCTATTTTCATGTGTAGCAAAACTTTCTGATTGGCATTTTCTTCTCAGAGGTTCCATAGTAGATGTGTTGCAGGTCATAACTGAATTGTGCAAGGAAACATATGCAGATTTGCCCATACTATGTCTGGTTCAAATCAGTTATTTTAAATCTTCCACAATCAAGAGCACTACGTTTACTCATTGATGAAAGGAACCATCCAGCACAATGAGGAAGACCGGACATTTTGGCCAAAGCAATTAGTTCTAAATCCTACCTAAAAAGACTTTCAGCAGATTTTCAGACCTATTATTTTACAAAAGTCATTAGGGCCAAATTCGTGCTTGCCCAGAGATCAATGACAAGATTCCAACTGACTTCAGTGGGCCAGGATTTGGCCCTTAATATACAGCCAAGAGAGCCACATTTTCTGAAATCTCATACACCCTACCCCATCGACCCCATACACACACACACACACACACACACACACACACACACACAGAGTGAATTTCAATAAACACAAATTGTCTGCCTTGAGAAGGCAAAAAGTTGACTCTCTGGGGATTGGAACCTGTGGAGCAAGACAGTCTAAACACTCCACACCTCAGAGGTGGCAATATCTGCAACTTTCATAGGCAACTCCTGAGTAGCCCCTTGGAAGAGCTCCACTATTGACACATATTGTAACTGTAAGAGTTCACATTTGATTTTTTTCCCACCTGCTCCTCTGGTAGGGAGTGGTTGTTAGATGGCAGTTAGCTTGGTTGCAGTCTGGGCGATTCCCATGTTAAATATTTTTCACCTCTTTTTTCCCTCACAGGAGGCAACTGTTGAGTTTCTGATAGTCTTTACTTTCTTTTGATTGGGTAATTTATAAATGCACCCAATTACTAAAGTGTAAGATGTGTTAAAAGAAAAAAAAGAAAAAAAACCAGTTTGACATGACAAATAACTTTTAAAAACAAAAAACACCCTCAAACTAAGATTCTGCAGCTGCAGCCAATACCTTCTAGCCCAAAAAGTCTGGGAAAAGGGATAGGCCTTGTTCTGTTCCTTTATATAACAAACCAAGTGCAGCAGGGAAGTAAATTCCAGAGTTAACTTGAATGCCTCATTTCATCTCAGCTTTGGTGGCAAATGCTAGGGGAAAGGCAAATTTCTCCAATAGCTAGGGGTCAAGTCAAATACATTCTTTACAAAACACGTACACTTGAACTGAAACTGGGGAAGCAAACAGCAACCAATACATTTGTCACATGCCCTCTGCAGCCAGCATCACCAAGTAGTTCTACCTCGAGGTTACAAAGACCTGGGTAACCATGGCAAGCTCCAGATCTGGAAGGAGTGATCCCAACCATCTTGTCTGTCAGATAAAAGGCACTCATGGCCACAAACATTACCTATATTAACCAGAGCATTAATATATCTCCTGCGGTCTCAACATGTCTGACACTGGTTTCAACCATCATGTAGCACTTTTAATCAGAAATGCAAGGAAAAAAGTACACCAGACAGAAATAAAGCAGTACACAGTTAGCTAACCTCACAAGCTGGCTGCGCATGCTGCTGTGTATAGTTTATTTATTCAGTTAATTCTAATTTGTGTTTTACGCTTTTGCCATCTATGTTGTGAAAGCAAAAAAGGTGGGGGGAAACAGGAAAAAAAATGAACTCAGGCTGACAGGCCAGAAGTTTGTTGTAAAGACAAGATCAGGTCTTAGACTTGTAGAACAAGAAAATATTACAAGTTTTGTTGTAGCTGAGCTCAGTGAGCAGAGAATACTTACAAGGTGCAGGGTTTAAGTATGGCAGATGGACACAAACTAGCAGTCACCAAGAATGAAGAGGCTATTTAGAAGTAAAGGTGTGTACAGCTTCTGGAAAGGAAATTTTCCCCTGAGCAGGGTTTGGAAACTCTAATCCTATTTACATTTCTCATAGAAGCAACACACGTCTCTCACACTCTCAGCCCGAACTCTCCAGCTAGTCTCACTCTCACAGAAGTCGGAAGCTGTGCTACACAGATAAATATTATAGGATTCTATGGATTTTAACTAGGTCATTGCCCACACAGGCGATTTCCACCCACTCTACATTAGGAACTCTTTGTAGATGCAGCTGTCAGAGTAGTAAACTCCAAATCCAATGTCTGGTATATTCTGATTGTTACAACTCTCAGGCTCTTTCTAGGAAAGAGTGCTGTTCATTTGCCTGCTTGGTCAGTGGTGACCTCTCTTTTCTATAAAATAACACAAATAAAGGCAAGATAATGAGCACAGGGAAAGCAGAATCAGGTGAAACTTGGTGCACTGTCTAGGATGTTAGGAAGTCACTGATGCTGAAAGATATAACTTGGTTAATTACAGGCTATAATTTAAGACCTCTTGCGTAGAGCTGCTTAGGAATTTCAATAGAACATGCTGTTTTTTCACAATCAAAACTTTTCACAGACACATACCAGGTTAGATTAATAGGTTTCTTAGGTCCAGGATGGAATTTCTGTTCAAAACCAGAGAAAGCACAGGCCCAGGATTGCCAATAGCCTGGTGGTTAGGACATTTGGGAGAAACACATTTAGGTCATTGGTCTGACCTGGGGAGAATAAGGACTTGAACCCGGTAAATTCCACCAAGCTATTGACTAAACTGTGATCTACTCCTCTAATTTTCTGTGCCAAAAGGTCTTGGTTTTGTCCTGATGCAGAACAGGAAAAAGTTGAAATGGTGAAAATTTTCATGGGACAGCTCTACTGATGTCACAAACAAAAAAACCCACCAGGTCAAAATACACATGAGAAAGGTGTTAGAAAAGCATATTTTATTTTCGTTTCTCATCAAGGTTTCTATATAGAAGTATGCATTAATGCTGACATTAAAATTCTGCCATTAGAAGTAATATGGTTTCTTCAAAAATTATATTAGCATTTAAATATTCTATGTCAGAGTTAAGAATATGCTTCAACTGATGTTATTTTATATACACAACATTTCCAGGCACTCATACTAATGCTTGTTGCAATAAAAATGAACCGTGTGCTGCTTTAAATTCTCTCTAAGGCACTGTTACTTGGAGTGCTAGAAGACAGTGGCTTTGAATCACGTTCATTTTAACATCAGTACTATTCTGCATTCCTCTCTTTTAGAAGAGGAATACTTTTTAAAAGAAATATTTTCAACTGCTAGTTAGAGATGAGCAAATGGTCCAGATTAAAATCCAGTCAGTTTGGTGATCACACCTTTAACAGAAAGCTTAGTTTGCTCAGATAGCTTTGTTCAAGAGATTTCAGTTCAATTCTTGGGGACACTAATAAGGTCAGGAACCTCAAGCATAGTAACAAGAAACAGAGTATTTGGATTAGGATGAGCCTTTACCATGGTGTTATTTCTCTTGGCAGCTGTTCCAGAGAGAAGAAATTAAAGAAGTTCTGTGCAGTGGAGGTGGTTAACCCTATTCAATAGGTTTCAGAGTAGCAGCCGTGTTAGTCTGTATCCGCAAAAAGAACAGGAGTACTTGTGGTATCTTAGAGACTAAGAAATTTATTTGAGCATAAGCTTTCGTGGGCTACAGCCCACTTCATCGGATGCATGTAGTGGGAAATACAGCAGGAAGATATACAGTGAGCTATTACCAGCAGGAGAGAAAAAAAACTTTGTGTAGTGGTAATGAAAATGGTCCATTTGTTTATTTCCCCCCTAGTGTTCCTCACACCTTTTTGTCAACTGCTGCAAATGGACCATTTTGATTACCACTACAAAAAGTTTTTTTCTCTCCTGCTGGTAATAGCTCACCTTAACTGATCACTCTTGTTAGAGCGTGTATGGTAACACCCATTGTTTCATGTTCTGTGTGTGTGTGTGTGTGTGTGTATATATCTTCCTACTGTATTTCCACTGCAAGCATCGATGAAATGGGCTGTAGCCCACAAAAGCTTATGCTCAAATAAATTTATTAGTCTCTAAGGTGCCACAAGTACTCCTGTCCTATTCAACAGATCACAGATTGGAAGTGGCGGGGCTCACTGAGACAAGAAGTCACAGGGCAACACTGTCATCTCCATCAACACTATCACCTGGTGTCACTGGCATCGCAATTGCAATATAGCCCGATGCAGGAGGGCAAATAAGGAAATGGAAAAGAAAAAAAGGGCAGACATATAGGATGGAAAAAACCCTCAAAATGAAATGCAGATGAGAATTCCTGATTGCAGCTTTTCCCCACATCATAATGTAATCAGATTTATTTTGTCTCATTCCAGATTTTCTATGTTAGGGAATAACATAATATGACATTTACAGAGAGAAACAACAGGGCAAAAACATCATGTCATCTTCACACAAAAGAAGCCATTTTACATTATTTCTTCCCAGTTAGGAAGTATGTATTTTGCTTGTATTTAGTACTACCATTAAATGGGTCTCCTAGTTCAGGATTAACTACTATGGTTAACTACTATGCATAACATAGATTAGCTCTTAGAGCAGGCTCACAAACCCTGTGGGTTTAGGAAGCACAACTTTAGATACTACTGCATTTTGTTGCAAAATGTTTCCATCCAAATCCTTGAAGAAAATGCTAGCTTAGAGGATACATCTTCTGACAATTAATAAGCATCTGAATGGTTACCACATAGAGCATATGAATTACAAGTGAAAACAGGAGTAGCATTAGGCTTAAGGACAAAACAAAATTCTATGTTCATTTTAATATCTGAAGTTAGAATATTTTAAGGCACAGAGGCAGGGTGCAATTCTTGTAAATAAAAGCACCATTACCACCAGCAATCATATTCCCTCTTGGTGATCTGTTGCTCCGTGTTTGATCATTCTCTCTCTCGCTCACACACACACACACACACACACTTTCACAAAGCACTACATCTCACTATAGTGGAGTCCCTTAATTGAAGTCTGCTGTATTTCTTTTTCTTTTAATAAAAGAAATAAAAACCAAAACTCTCTCTCTGCCTCTGCAAATACTGAACCAAATCCTTACTCAGTTTTTTCCTCTGGCAAACTTCCACTTAGTAAATACATCAGAATTTTGCCTACAGCATAGTCCCCCAAGTATACCTCAGCCACTCATTCATGCTCCCACCCACACCAACCAGCCAAGAATTAAAAAAGTGAGTGCCTATTAACGGTTTAGTTTTGCAATACACAGGAGGCTTTAGAACTGCAGGTGTTGCTCCAGTTGCTACAATAAACATTTAGACATGTTTAAGTGGCTCCCCGTCAGAATTTTACCTCTACGGATTGCAACTTTCTCCTACAGGAGAAATACATAATAGTCAGTACGATGTGTAGTTCTGGTCCCTGGTTCTTTTCATGCTCTTATCAAAGAGTCTCTTTTTCATATTATGAGCCTATTTTAAACTACCGGTAATGCAAAGATTACAGAAGATGTCCAGGCATAAAGGACATTTCATCAATGTCTAGAAGACGTTACCAAGAGAATTAGTGAAGGACTGTGGAGAGTCTCTGAGCAGAGAAGCTCGCTGTCTATAGAACTGACTGCTTGTGTGAGAGAATCCAAATAGCATAAATATGATCCTACATGGCCTCTGATATTCAGATTACAAATTATTTGGGACTGCTCACTGCCTTGGTCCTCTCCACAGCCTTTTATTATCTGGCTCTCATTGCCTCTTTTCCACTTGCCAGTACGGTCTGTTCCAGCTCCATACCTTCTCTCCTATCTTTCAATACTATTCTGGTTCCCAGTTCACCCAGTCCTGATCCTCCAACATCGCCGCCATCCCACACCTCTTCTCATTGCCTCTTGGTGTTTTTGTTGTGGTTGGTTGGCTAGTTTTAGTTTTTCCCCCCTCTCGCAAACATACTATGCCAGAGCATGTTACATTTTGAAAAGAAATATCCCACGACCTGTGGGTCATGTGATACGAAGCTGAAAAGTGTGCAAGAAACTGAGAGTAGTAGTGGCGAACGAAAAGGGGGTAAGGATGAATGGCAAGCCAGTGCTGGGTTTATGAGGGATAGGAAGGGAGCTGTTGGGCAGACTCCCAACAGGAGACTGGGACAGGACCCTCAATGTCAGGCTCAATGCATGTGCTTCAGGTTGACATGGAGAGTGAACAAGAGTGGAACATGTGTTCTTTTTTATTGTGCTTAAGTAATTTTCTATAATACAAAGCAGAAGCAGAAGATGTAAGACACTTTCTTTATGCAAAGGCAGAAAAGTAAATTAGGAAAATGTTATGGGAACAACATAGAATGCAGGACTGTTACATCTGATGGTTAAAAAAACAAACCAAGCCTAAAAACCATTCCTCTTTTAGGTGAGCAAACAGAATAAAGAAAACCTAGCTAACTTAATTCAGGTGCATTTCCATAGCATATTGCTGGCTCAAACAGAGAACTTTGTATAAACTAGAAATGCAGCACGCTTGATCTCTGGATTATTAACTGAATTGTTGAATTCACTAGTATTGCAAGAATTGATATGTTTGTAGTAATACTATGCCTTGCATGGTGTCAAGTATCAGGGGGTAGCCGTGTTAGTCTGTATCCACAAAAACAACATGGTCTAATTGTATTGGCCCTGTCAACACTGGTTCTCCACTTGTGAGGTAACTCCCTTCTCTTCATGTGTCAGCATAACAATGCCTGCATCTGTAATTTTCACTCCATGCATCTGAAGAAGTGGGTTTTTTATCCATGAGGAGTTATGCCCAAATAAATCTGTTAGTCTTTAAGGTGCCACCAGACTCCTTGTTGTTTTTGTAGTAATACTGATGCTGTCCGGGCTCCCTCTGGTGGCAAATTTTATTTATGAAGGTTCTGTGGGTTCTTTTCATTTTTCTTCCTCTCCAGTCCCTTTATGGTCTTGTAAATACAGGTTGTTGCTTTTCTTCTAGGTTTCCTACAGTTTGAGTGTTCAAAATCTGTGGACTTTTGTTTTCAATAAACTTTAACTTTGGAGGTGGGGCTGACAGCAGTGTTAAAGTAACCAGTGCTGCAGTTCTAATAGGCTAATAAATGTCTACATTTCAGCTTGGGAGTGACTGTCCACCATTCAGGAAGCAGGCGATACGCAATTACTGTCAGTTTGCTGGCTCTCTGAATGGCAGACAATCATTACCAAGCTGAAATGTAAGCATCTATTAGCATATTAGAACTGCAGCACTGGTTACTGTAGGACTGTCACTTTCCTTTCATAAAATATTAATTAAAAATATGCCTTCTATTTACAAAGCATTTTTTTCATCTTGGTTTGGAGATTAAAACCAAGGCAAAGCAATTTTCTGGGGAAAAACATTTACATTTTTGTATCTTTGAAGTAAATCAGTATTTTCTTTTTCATTTTAAATATGCAGTTATTCTCCATATATTAAACATTTAAGAGTTTATATCTTTAATCATTTATCATCCACTGTTCTCCCATTTCTGACATGACTAAGTGCATTCTTATGATTCAATGGGATTTTGGGTTTGCTGCTTTTGCTTTAAAAAATAAAGCAAAAAACACATTTTCATTCTCATGCTTACCACTTGCAAGCCTTCCTTTCCTTCTTTTCTGTCCAAATTCAAAGTCTCTGAAAAAATGTAGTGCCCAGGAAAATGAGAGCCTATCCCATACCAGGCAAAGTTTTTCTCTCAGCTCTTCCAAGACACTTCATTCCCAATGACTCTGCCAGATGAGATGCACTGCTGCCATCCTGACCGTCTCCAATGGATTGACCTCATAATAAATTCTGCAGGGTTTTTTGGTGCTGTAGACTGTCGGAGATGAGCAGGAGATCACCACTAACCTTCCTAATCCAGCCTTCCTGAGCTGCCTCTATTTTTTCCAAGGAAGTGACTAGAAACAATTTGTAACAAAATACAAAATAATGATTTCATTAGTTTTGTCAAAAGTCAGATAATTTAAGGTTGAACTAAAAAGGCAGTTTTCAGCATAAAAAGCTGTTTTTCCTGGTAAAAATATCTGAATTACGTCCTTCACCAGAATTTGCTTGTGTCGGGGATCATAGGCCTCAAACTCACAGGTCTGTGGGTCCCTCAGCAATACTCAGATTGTGCCCACCGCAGCTCACCTGAACCTGTAAAGCTCTAGCTTGCTAAGGGCCCCACCCATGAAGCTCCTGATTGGGGAGATGCCCAGCCCCACTGATTACCTGGGATGCACTACTTAAACCAGAAAGAGAGACAAGAAGTTGTCTAAGCAACTAGGTGAATCCTTGGCTGGCTGCTACTATGGACCCTGCTTACTTGCCTGACTCCTGAATCCTGCCTTCCCACCTGTTCCTGTTCTCCTTATTCAAGACCCCTCTCTGTTCCCAGTCTCTGCTTTTCTGCCTCACTCCAACTCCCTGGGCCATGCCCTACTCCTCCCCCTGACACTGACCCTGGCTCTGGCCTTTGGCTTAACACCTCACTCTGGCTCCGGTTCGAGGTTCCTGACTCTAACCTTTAGGCATGATTGCCCACATGCCAGTCCCTGCAGCTAGTTTTGTCAAAAATATCTGGATTAGTGTATGAACATTTCATATGATAAGTGACATGGTGTGCTTTGAGACCTTTGTTTGGAAAGGCACTTAAGCACATTTGAGTTTAAAATCTGTTCCTGAGTCTGAATGACTCCAATGGGATTTAAGCATACGCTTAAGCATTTCCCTGAATAGGGGTGGTTTCCTGACTAAGGGTATGGCTACACTGGTGATTTGCAGCGCTGGAAAGCCTCCACCAGCACTGCAATTAGTAAGTGGCCACACCTGCAAGGCACTTCCAGCGCTGCAACTCCCTGGCTGCAGCGCTGGCCGTACACCTCACTCGGCATGGGGAATAAGGATTCCAGCGCTGGTTCTGCAGCGCTGGTCATCAAGTGTGGCCACACACCAGCGCTGTGATTGGCCTCCAGGGTGTAAGGATGTATCCCATAATGCCTGTTCAGCCACTCTGCTCATCAGGTCAGACTCTACTTCCCTGGCCTCAGGTGACCCTCCCTTTAAATGCCCCGGGAATTTTAAAAATCCCCTTCCTGTTTGCTCAGCCAGGTATGGAATGCAATCAGTGAATCTTTACAGGTGACCATGCCTCCACGTGGCAAACGAACCCCAGCATGGAGCAATGGCGAGCTGATGGACCTCATCAGTGTTTGGGGGGAGGAATCTGTGCAGGCACAGCTGCGCTCTAGCCGTAAGAATTATGATACCTTTGCCCAGGTATCGAGAGCCATGCTGGAAAGGGGCCATGAGCGTGATGCGCTGCAGTGCAGGGTAAAAGTAAAGGAGCTCCGAAGTGCCTATTGCAAAGCACGTGAGGGGAACCGCAGATCCGGCAGTGCCCCCACAACCTGCCGGTTTTACAAGGAGCTGGATGCGATTTATGGGGGTGACCCCTCTGTAAATCCAAGGACCACGATGGACAGTTCAGAGCCGGTAGAGGAGGGGGAGGGGGAGGCAGACAGTGAGGCTACTGTGGTGGGGGAAGACACCCCGGAGGAGGCATGCAGTCAGGAGCTCTTCTCAAGCCAGGAGGAAGCTAGCCAGTCGCAGCCCCTGGAACTTGGTGAAGAAGAATCACAGGAGCAGGTCCCAGGTAAGCAGCTTTTATTGCAATGCAAAGGTTTTGGGAGAGGAGGGGGGATGGTATGGCTGCAAGCCTGCATGCCTAGACATGGAATATCCCATTGATGTGGTCTATCACGTCGCAGTAATCTGCCTCTGTAATCTCTTCAAAAGTTTCTGCAAGAGCATAGGCAATTCGCGTGACCAAGTTTAAAGGGAGAGCCATTGTGGTCCCTGTCCCATTCAGGCTAACGCGTCCGCGCCACTGTTCCAGGAGGGGTGGGGGAACCATGCTTGCACAGAGGCAAGCTGCATAAGGGCCAGGGCGGAATCTGCATTGTTGTAGGAGACCCTCCCTTGCTTCTTTGGTAACCCGCAGAAGGGAGATATCTTCAAGTATTAACTCCTGTGGGAAATGGAGGGAGTGTTTCAGTGCTGGTTTCCCCAACTGCATACCGCGGCAGGCAGGAACCCCAGGGTTAATTCCTGAGGGACATGGCAGTGCTGCGTTTAACAAAGCCCAAAAACAGGCAGTCTAGCCATGAAGCAAGAAGCACCCTGCTCGAGCAGACCGCGGCAGGCAGGAACCCCAGGGTTAATTCCTGAGGGACATGGCAGTGCTGCCTTTAACAAAGCCCAAAAACAGGCAGTCTAGCCATGAAGCAAGAAGCACCCTGCCCGAGCAGACCGCGGCAGGCAGGAACCCCAGGGTTAATTCCTGAGGGACATGGCAGTGCTGCGTTTAACAAAGCCCAAAAACAGGCAGTCTAGCCATGAAGCAAGAAGCACCCTGCTCGAGCAGACCGCGGCAGGCAGGAACCCCAGGGTTAATTCCTGAGGGACATGGCAGTGCTGCCTTTAACAAAGCCCAAAAACAGGCAGTCTAGCCATGAAGCAAGAAGCACCCTGCCCGAGCAGACCGCGGCAGGCAGGAACCCCAGGGTTAATTCCTGAGGGACATGGCAGTGCTGCGTTTAACAAAGCCCAAAAACAGGCAGTCTAGCCATGAAGCAAGAAGCCCCCTGCCCAAGCATACCGCGGCAGGAACCCCAGGGTTAATTCCTGAGGGACATGGCAGTGCTGCCTTTAACAAAGCCCAAAAACAGGCAGTCTAGCCATGAAGCAAGAAGCACCCTGCTCGAACAGACCGCGGCAGGCATTACCATTACCGGTTAATTACCATTACCATTTCTGGGAGGCTGTGAATTCTCTAGCAGTTGCTGAAATGTCTGAGGAATGCTTGTGTGAGACTTTTACTTCAGATTATACACAATGCAAGCTCTCTTAAAATGTATCATTTGCTGTATTTTTATAGTGACCTTGAGTAGTCCTGGGCCGGTCTTATCAGTGACTGAAAGAAAGCTTCAGAAACTGAGAAGGAAACCTAACAGAAGCAAAGAAGATTTGGTCAAGGCAGTTATGAACCAGTGTGCAGCAGAGAATAAAAATGCGCAGAAATGGAGAGAAAAGATGCAGCACTGGAGGGAAACAGAAAGCAGGAGAAAGGCGTTGACGCAGAAGAAAACCACGAGGCAGCTTATAAACCTCATTGCGCGCCAAACAGACTGTATGCAGTCACTGGTAGCAATGCAGGCAGAGCACTACCGTGCAAAACCCCCACCCTCCCAAACCTCTTTCCCCTATGCACCAATGTCAGCTCCAAGTCCCGTTCCCCAGCATCCAGGTTCTTACCTACACCATCACCAGCTGCCCCCGACACCTGTACGGTCACCTATGAGCCCAAAGAACTACGACCCTTACCCTCTGCACTCAACCCCCATCACCATGCAACAGTACAATCCTGAGGTGCACAGCACTCCTGGCAGTACATATGCAAAACTATGAATGTACAGTTCTACAACCAACCCCCCTGCCCGTGTACTTCCTTTTTTTTAAATAAATGATTTCTTTGATTATGAAACAGTTTTTATTACTGCATAAAGTGAAAGAAAACAAACCCCAATGAAAACACAGGTAACAAACATCAAGGAAAACACAGGCACTTAAAAGCACTGTAACCAGTGCACGTCACTCCTGGTCAAGGCAAAAAAACATTACTGTTGGCTTTCTGCCTCAAATTCCTCCCTCAAGGCATCCCTAATCCTTGTTGCCCTGTGGTGGGTGTCTCTAGTAGCCCTGCTGTCTGGCTGTGCAAATTCAGCCTCCAGGACTTGCACCTCGTTGTTCCATGCCTGGCTGAATGTTTCACCCTTCCCTTCACAAATATTATGGAGGGTACAGCACGCGGATACAACCGCAGGGATGCTGCTTTCCCCCAAGTCTAGCTTCCCATAAAGCGCCCGCCAGCGCCCCTTTAAACGGCCAAAAGCACACTCCACAGTCATTCGGCATCGGCTCAGCCTGTAGTTGAAACGGTCCTGGCTCCTGTCCAGCTTCCCTGTATAGGGTTTCATGAGCCAAGGCATTAATGGGTAAGCGGGGTCCCCAAGGATCACAATGGGCATTTCAACGTCCCCTACTGTGATCTTTCGGTCTGGGAAAAATGTACCTTCCTGCATCTTCCTGAACAGGCCACTGTTCCGAAAGATGCGTGCATCATGCACTTTTCCAGGCCAGCCTGTGTAAATATCAGTGAAATGCCCACGGTGATCCACAAGCGCCTGGAGAACCATAGAGAAATACCCCTTGCGATTAATGTACTCGTAGGCTAGGTGGGGTGGTGCCAGAATAGGAATATGCGTCCCATCTATTGCCCCTCCACAGTTAGGGAAACCCATTTCTGCAAAGCCATCCACAATGTCCTGCACGTTCCCCACAGTCACGGTTCTCCTTAGCAGGATGCGATTAATGGCCCTGAAAACTTGCATCAACACGTTTCCAACGGTCGACTTTCCCACTCCAAACTGGTTCCCGACCGACCGGTAGCTGTCTGGAGTTGCCAGCTTCCAGATTGCAATAGCCACCCGCTTTTCCACCGTCAGGGCAGCTCTCAATCTTGTGTCCTTGCGCCGCAGGGTGGGGGCGAGCTCAGCACACAGTCCCATGAAAGTGGCTTTTCTCATACGCAAGTTCTGCAGCCACTGCTTGTCATCCCAGACTTCCATGACAATGTGATCCCACCACTCACTGCTTGTCTCACGAGCCCAAAAGCGGCGTTCCACGGTGCTGAGCATTTCCGTTACCGCCACAAGCAATTTCATGTCACCCGCTTTAGGCAAATCCACATCATCATCGGAATCCTCACTGTCACTTTGAAGCTGAAGGAATAGCTCAACTGCCAAACGTGATGTGCTGGCGACAGTCAGCAGCAAATTCCTCAGCAGCTCAGGCTCCATTTCACAGCGTGCTGCACTCACAATGGCAAGAAACGTGGACGGCGAAAGTGTGACTGCTGGGAAGTGAAGCGATGCACCACGGGGCGTTGGAACAGGAAGCGGAATGACCCACACACTTCCTTCCCCTTCCCACAATACTCAGCGCCAAAACGGCGCCAAAATGGGATGAGGTGCTCTGTGGGATAGCTGCCCACAATGCACCTCTCAGTACAGCGCTGGAAATGCTGCCAATGTGGCCATACTGCAGCGCTGGTAGCTGTCAGTGTGGCCACACTGCAGCGCTGGCCCTGCACAGCTGGACGACCAGCGCTGCAAACTACCAGTGCTGCAACTCGCCAGTGTAGCCATACCCTAAGAGTCTGAGTTACTTCCATCTGGGTCTGCAGTGGATCCAGGTCACCTATACCTAAGTCATTGGTTTTCATGAAATTTCAAAAAATATTTTCCGTTAAGGACTATATACCACTGGTGGATGTGATGTGTTTTTAAAGTTGCAGTGAAATGAATATTGATGTACTGAATGCTAAACATTTTTAATTAAAAATGTAGTAACATTACTGAGTAATAGAATGTGACAAAGAATTTGAATCATTGGGCTCTCATTGTTTTAATAAATTTTGAACCCCAAAAAGGAACTGCAGAGAGAGACTAAAATGCAGATTAAAAAGTGTTACAAAATGTTCACTTGCAAAGCACAAAAGAATATCTTTTCAGACCAATGCCTCCAGCCTTTTATGGGTCAGGTTAAGTCCCATAAGGCCTAGACCTGAAACCTTTGTTCCTACAAGTAACAGTACTGAAGTCAGTCAAACCTATCTGCATGAATAAAGATGTGCCAAATTGACCCCCTAGCCTGTTCCCTTGCTTCTTTTTTTGGTAGAATTGGAATCCAGATATGTAAGTCAAAGAGGATTACTACATCTGCTGATTTGCATGCCAGAGCTGGGGACAGGCAGTGACTCAGTACAGATAAAAATAAAAGTATTGAACAAAACTGGAACCTAACAAAGCTTTTTAGATTTGAAAAGGTTTAGTTAACTTTGAAAATGCAAAATACTTCTCTTTGCTTTTCCTGGTTTTCACTGGGACTAAAAATTAAAGTGCCAAAATATACAAGCCTATCCCTATGAGATTTCTAGCCAAGATTTTTGCAGAATCTTGGATGATGTTCAGATAAGCATCCATATATTTGACTGAACATCTGAATATTTGAGGGTCTCCTCTAGTCAAATCAGAGAAAGTTCTTTCTACTCTCAGCTTTCAGCTTTGAGCTATAACAGTGTGAGGGAACAAACTGATAGCTAGTTATTCTTATGCATGCACCAAAACATATTTTAATAGGCTTTTAAATATCTAATTATATTTGCAGATGATCACCTTCCCAGGTGAACTACTGAGAAAACATACTCTGTCATTTTGTCGGAAGATATTAGCCTTGTATTTTTTTCAGCAACAGTCATAGACTGATTGATTTGTAATATTGATAGTCATAGAGAAAGAAAATGAGGTGGCTGAAGTTGGGAAGGAGGAAAGAGTTGCAGAGACCAATTTGCAGCAGTAGCTACACTAGCATTACATAGCATGAGGAAAGGGTTTCTCAAATTGCATTATGATCTGGACCATTTTAAAATAATCTTATCTTCTTTTTAAGCACCTCTACTCCCAGACATGGATCCATTCACAAACCCACGCCCTTCTTGAAGCAAGTGTAGTACTTGTTTATATACAGTTAATGTCACTGTGATGAATGTGGTAATATTTTTTTATTCCAATACACATCACATTTTCCTCTGTGTATGGCATTGCTATGCACTGATTGTAAAGAACAGAAGAAATAAGGTGTTTGTCATGTAATAGCCTGGGGTAACATGTATGGGTCACTAAGAACTGGCTGGGACTCTACTGAGACAATGGAACACCAATGACTGAACAATTAATACCTATCAATGATGGGGCCCCAGCAGGGCTAAGTGGAGCATACATGAATTCTGGAGGAAAACAATGGAGGGAGGTGACAGGAGGCAATAAGAACTGAGGTCAGAGACACATGGGGGATCTTCTGGAATGAATTTTAAAAAGGGGGAGGGGGGCACCAAAGTGGTTTCTACAGCAGCATGGCTCAAAGACATCTGATGTTGGCCAATATGGATTACGTCTTAACCTTTGCTTCTCTAAGGACTTCCTGTCAGGGCCGGCTCCAGACCCCAGCGCGCCAAGCGCACGCTTGGGGCGGCATTTTGCCGGAAGGGCGGCAGGTGGCTCCGGTGGACCTTCCACAGTCATGCCAATGGATACTCCACCGGAGCCGCGGGACCAGCGGAACCTCTGCAGGCACGTCTGCAAGAAGTCCCCCGGAGCCGCGGGACCGGCGACCGCCAGAGCGCGCCCCGCGGTGCGCCGCCCTGCTTGGGGTGGCAGGATTCCTAGAGCCACCCCTGCTTCCTGTTGCCATGTTCCAGTTGACTAATAAACCTTACTCTGTTTTGAAAGGCTGCCTAGGGTTACTGCAAATAGTTGCTGAGGTGCTTTGATCCCTGCAATGGGGAAAAGCCTCCACACAGAGGTCTAGTTCAGTTGGACTTTCTGGGCAGAGCTCACCTGTTGAAAGAGGAGTGTTGGAGCTGGAGGCTGAGTCTCAGAGGCCTACCCTTGTGGAAGAGTGGGACCCCTTGTGGGTCTGCTGTTTAAAAGCTGGGACATAACACAAGTCCTGTAGACCTGTCACAACCATTACAATCAAATGTTTTTCCCCAAAAGGGAACCCCACTATCTTTTTCCTTTACACTCCGTAGCCCATCAGTTCATTCCAATCTCCTCCAAGCTTCAGCACCTCTTCTCTGTCAGATTTCTTTCTTCTCTTCCCCACTCTCACTGCATGCTCTCTGCCCAGTCTCCAGCTGTTTTTCCCTGCTTAACTCCCCAGTGCCTCCTCTAAAAATCCCTCACTGAAGCAGCCCTCAGTTTTGAACCTGTTGGAGGGTTTACTGTTGCAATGCTTTTGCCATTGTACTATTCATTTTTGCCATTGAACTCCCCATCCTCTTCTTGGTTGTAATGGCCTGAGAGTAGACTGCTAGTCTTACTTCTCCTTCTATATCTGCTGTTACTGGTATCCATTTTCTTCACTGTCACTGCACACCTGTAGAAGCAGCTGCAAAGGAAAAGAAGGAAGAGCAACCAATATCACTGGGTTCCAATTTCGAGTGCCTCAGCTTTTTGAAAGCCAGCTTGAGAATCATTGGTTTGATTAATAGGAATGCTGAGCACCCACAATGCCAACTGAGGTGAACAAGAGCTGTGGTGCTCAACACTCCTGAAAACCATCAGGCCTGATAGGTCTCTACTTGATCGTTAAAACACCTAAAATTAGAGGCTATTTTTAGACCATAATGGCCAGGAAGAGCTCTGTCACCACCACTGGGTACTTTGCGAAGCACTGTGTAAAAATCACTGCATTGATATTGCATGTGTAACTGGTGTGAGACCCATTAACATCTGGGATTCAAACCATGAGAGAACACTATCCTACCATACTTAAAAATCACTGAAGAAAGCAATTTCAGCCCTGGGCTTCTAGCTACCAATTTTAGTGTTACATGGTCTGAATGCTACAGAGATGGCAAAGACATTGTGAGCCTAAACGTGTGTAATTCAGAACTATCACTTAACCTTATCTGCACTTTTACTATTTTACTTATTTTTCATTTGTTGTAAATTTGCCATCTGAGAAATTAAATGCATCAAACAGTTGGGCTTTTCATATTGAATGCCCTGGGAGCAAGAACGCATGTCCATCATAACACTCCTTCCTCAGAACTATTTGTACAAGCTAGACACAAATTTAGACAGGCTTTTCATTTCACTACACCACAGGTTTCCAACCAAGCATTTCCATTCATCATGCATTTTCCTTTGTGTCCTATTAATGTCTAACGTTTTCATCTTGTCTAGTCAACTGCCACAGGCTTCAATATAGATGAAGCTCAGGCTCAAATACAAACATGATATAACAAGAAACTTAATGTGACAGAAAAGTAACTGTCACATTTTCTGCTGTCTTCACATCGAGGTTTCTGCAACATCCAGCAAATTGCACTGGACAAACATCCTCTCACTGCTGCCCCATGTTGCCCTCTTTAAGTGGATCGAACTCCCATTGAACCGGAATGGAACCAAAGGTTAACTCAATGGGTATTGCTTCCATGTAAGGGAAGGTAACATGCTTTGTCTAATATCAGTGGAACTGTCCAATCACAAAACAACATGGATGGGTGGCTGATGCAGTTATAGTGAATCAAAACAAAGGGTTTGCTGCTCTTGACTGTATAAATCAGGGGTGGGCAAACTTGTTGGGCCGAGGGCCACATCTGGGTGGGGAAATTGTATGCAGGGCCGGGGCAGGGGTTGGGGTGCAAGAGGGAGTATGGGATGTGGGAGGGGGTGTGGTGTGCTGGAAGGGGCTCAGGGCAAGGGATTGGGGCAGAGGAGGGGTGCAGGGCATATGAGGGAGCTCGGAAGGGGGTTGGCGTGCAGGAGGGGTGCCGAGTGCGAGAGGGGGCTCAGGGCAGGGGGTTGGGGTGCAGGAGGGGTGGGAGGTGCAGGCAGAGGGCTTAGGCCAGGGAGTTGGGGGGCGGGGTGCAGGAGGGGTTCGGGCTCCGGCCCGTGCCACTTACCTAAAGCGGCTGTGGGGTGGCAGCGGTGCGAACCGGGGCCAGGGTAGGCTCCCTGCACGCCTGCCCTGGCCCCACGCTGCGCCGTTCCGGAAAGCGCTGTGGCCCCTGGGGGAAGGGGGGTGGAGGGCTCCGCATGCGCTGCCCTTGCCGCGCCTCCAGGTACCTCCCCCAAAGCTCCCATTGGCCATGGTTCCCCGTTCCCAACCAATGGGAGCTGCGGGAGGCAGCGCCTGGCGGCAAGAGCAACACATGGAGCCCTCTGCCCCCCCCCCGCCCCTGGGGGGCTGCAGAGAAGTGGTGCCGGCCCCTTCTGAGACCGGTGTGGGGCCTGCAGCACCACGGGGGACAATCCCACGGGCCGGATCCAAAGCCCTGAGGGGCCGGATCCGGCCCGTGGGCCATGGTTTGCCCACCCCTGGTATAAATAATGATGTATTATATAGAAAAAGGATTTTTATGTGACAGATAGGAGCCAAATGACCAATAAGAGATGGAGAATCATGCCCTTCATGCAGTGACAACCAGAAAGGGGGCTATGAGCTTGTGCATGCTCAAGAATGACAACTTTGGAGTGGGGTAGTGCCTCCCCTCAAAAGCTACAAGTGACTGGGGGTCACTGCCCTCCAAATTTCCTGCTTCATATGCATTAGCAACTTAACTCAAAGAAAGAGAAAAATGAAACCTGCACACAGCGAAAAGCAGTGGGTGTTATCCACTGGACTTTGTTACTAAATGTTTGAATTACTTTTACAGCACCAGAAATTTGTAAATAAGTATCAGGCAGGCATATGATAGGCAAAGCAGATGTTGTGCTGACCTCTGCTCATAAAATCTGTTTGACAGTTTGGTTACACTTTTCCACTCATCTTTAAACTAAAGAAACTCAGTTACCCATCCATCTCTCTGAAAGAGCTCCAAACCCAGTCTGAGAGAGAGCACTAGTATTATTAGCTCAGAATGGGTCTCAAACTTATATAAAATGTGAAGCAAAACAAATGCTTGAGAGAGAAATGGGATTATAAAACATTGTTTGTTTCCAAAATATTAAGACTTTTCTTTCTGCACAAACACTGATAATTAGAAACAGGATTTTAGAAGAGCATAGTAGGAATCATGCCATTATCAGTTTTCCCCTTCTCAGACTTAAATTAAAAAATTTTAAAAAAGAAAACCCCATTAGCATTGGCCAGAACCAATCTGGTGTGTGTGTGGATTTGTTTTGTGTGTTTGCTACAAACATCTGAAACAATACTTAAACAACAAAGTGTTTTCAGATAATTAAACTAAGTAATTGAGCTTATTACTGATAATAGGATAAGAGCCACAGAAGAACAGAAAGCACTGGAGAAGCACTAAAGTGTTCCAAGGAAATAATCAGGAGATAGAAAGAGGGTAGCAAAGAGCATTAGAAGGATCATTGAAGGGCAGGGGCAGAAGAACAGAAGATCAGATGGGCCTTTTGGGTTTGACTGACCTATGGTTGAATGAGTGGAGAGGGTTATTTGCAGTGGAATAAGCAGCAATTTTAGGTGCCTCTAGGCTTTGTATGGTTTGCCACAAGAATATAATGTGAACCTCAAAAATAATTCAGAGAGAAAAATCTCACTAGATGCCAGTTAACTTTTCACACTTGAGTAGGCAACAGACAACTGGCTACCAGCTTTCTATTCCCAGTGGAGAAGGGAACATTTCTTGCTGTGATGTCTTCTCAGTTTCATTTGCCCCAGGTATAAGGAATGGCCTTTTCACATTTTTTTTAAATCTAAAGTGCTGTCACAGTCAATATGTATAATCAAAATACACTGAGTTTCTGCTTGTCTGAAAATAATCTTTTTGTAGAGGAAAGAGAGCATCCAAAGAAGGCAAGTACAGCCGCACCCACTGACTTAAAATATTAAAACTTTTGCTGTAACTTTTGACTTTTCTATGTTACTGAGGTAAGGTGCTAGAAAAACAACAACAACAAATTTCTGACAAGAGGGGGGTGGGGGATGGGAGTGGGGATTCTTCTGTGGTGAGTGTCCTGCACAAAGAAACCAGTAATAACCATGCTCCGTTGCGGCTCAGAACTTTGGGTGTCTCAAGTGCCAGCTAAAAGGTTTGGAAACATCAGAACTCAGTGCGGTGCTGTAGTCTGCAGTTTGAAGACAGCTACCCAGTAATCACAGCAAGGAGTCTGCTCTCAGGGAAGTGGCAAGCAAAAGACTTCCTAAGAGAAGAGGACTTTGCCCCAGATACCTTTCATTTTATTTTCCTAATCAGTTTTTGCTACCTTCTCTCCAGATTGCATTTGATTCTCAGAGAAAAAGGCATGAGAACAAGGGAATTGAAGGTAAAAGTGTGCCACATATCACTAGTGTTTTGAGAGGATTACATTTTCAGAAAGGCCATTTTCCTTCCATGTGAGATATATTAGATAATCCACACTCTGCCACTCGACTTTGAGAGATTGATTCCATTGAGGTTTTAAGTGTCATTAAACAGTACATTTATTTACGCAACTTCCTTCTTTATGGAGTTAATTTTGATAAATGGCCCCAGCGTTTTTTGGCCCATTTTCAAAAGTTCATGCAATATATCTGGAGTGGGTTTGCAGAGGTATAAAATGAGATCAGAATTGAGACCTGGGAGTGCAATTTCATTTCTGAAACCTCACCTCACTACACCCCAGCAATAGCACTCCCACTTTTATTTGCAGCCTGAAAATTAAATGAAAAATTGTGCTCCAGCCTGCAATTCTTTGGAGCTGTTAAATAAATAAAAATACACTGACTTCCAGATGACACTTGGTCTTTCTGTGGGTCATGAACCATAAAATGGTAAGAGAACAATAGAGATAAGCTATGCAAAGTATAGAAGTAATGTGAAGTTTTATTTCTTTTTAGAAAAGAAGAAAACTGAGTGCTCCTATCAGAACGGTGTGTGCCAGCATTGTACTGGCATGCCAGGAGTACATGCTGAAGTTTGCTGATAATGGATGTTTTATTATATTACTACTTCATGCATGGTACAATGGAAATTCATTATGCATTAGTTTGGTGAAATTCTATTGGATTATATTTTTGTTTCTCTACTAGAGAAGTAACATAGGCACAGTCCATCTAAATCCCTGATAGCAGCGACATACTGAACATGACAAGCCAATTTGTAAATAGGAAAGGCCTAACAGCTGGTAGTCAGAAGGCCAGCTTAGAGATCATCTACATGTGAACACTAAGGTGTTTGCTGAAGGTAAGATTTTTAGTCAAGAGCATCCAAATAATAGCTGTCAGTCTTGAGTTTATGCATCACTTCTCCATCTGATTACTGAACTAGCATGGAAGAGTGACCAAAAATGCTTCTACAGCCACAGATATTTTGAACATAGCATATTGTCTAGTGGGGAAACAAAAGTAATTCTAATACTCACTGATCAGTCCCCTATGTTTCTTTTCTAAGAAAGGCACAACTTTGCTGAGTGGAAATATGAAATATAAAGACATTTTGTTATTTTAAGCAGAATATATGGGCTCAAAGAGTTAAGGTGTTACCCAATCACTGTGCAACATTAAACAGTTTTGTACAAAGTTTGCGATACAGAGACTTCAGCCTTAGTACCATGGCTAATATACCATTAAATGTTTTTTAACCTTTTATTAAAGATACTTAAAAGAAGTTAAAACAGTCAAAGCATTTGAAATGTAAAGTATTAAGTAAGGGTTTTAACAATATCCTTTGTTCCCTTTAGCGGTGAAGAGGCTTTAGAACGAAAAAAAACCACCCTTATTTAGCAGTCTCTTAACTGGTACTAAAGATGGAATTACTGTTCTTTTGGGGAAAAAGAGAGGATGTTAGCAACAATAGTTGCAGCCCCTTTCAACTAATGTACGATCCTATTTCTTGGAAGACAAAACAAGATATGCGCACAAGAGGGACGAGAAAAGAATAGCAAAGATAGGAAATGCAGCTTTGGTCTCTAGTGTTGACCTCACCTGCAACATTATTGATAAGGAACAAAAAAAAAAACAGGCTCAGCACACATTCCCACTAGCCACTCTGAGACCTAACAAACTTGCACCACCATTGAGTTGTCCAAAACATTGTACTTAGCTGCCTCTTTCTGTTCACAGGCCTACAGCAGTGCCACAAAATAATACAGTCCTAGCCAGCTGAGCCAAACTCTCAGTAGACAAAGGAAAAAGGAGAGGGATGTGAAAGAAAAAAGAATATGGGGAAGGAAAAGGACATATGCCGGAAGGGTCGGGGGAGCGTGAACATGGAGTCCCACATCCCAGGTAGTGTTTGGGATTTAGCCACTGCCAGTAAAAGGGGGTGGTATCATCTGGGTCCCTCTCTCTGGCCCAGTATGGTCAGGACATGTTTTAGGACTAGGATGAAGACAGACCAGGATCCCAGAAGATGATGGGGATGGCAAGCCATGATGAAGCACTCTCCCTCCCACTCAGTCAGCCAGCATCGCTAGCTAGCTTTTCCTCCCAAAGGCTTTTTTGTAAGGACTGCAAAAGGCATTGATGGAGGGAATAGCTCATACCCTCATTATTTTGTTCACCAATTAGGCCTAACTTCCAACACACCAATTTTGTTTAATTGATTTCTGGTTTTATATTATTCTTGTTTACCAGGCATGATCTTAGCACAGTCCTTGAATTATATCAGTAGGCCATTTTGTTTTAACTCATGTAGTCCTTCTGTCTCATTTTTGCACCCTTCCCCCATCAATATCTGTGGTTAGAAGTTATGATGATACTTTAGGAACTTTCATATACTTTTTACTGATAAGTTTACAGTTAGGGTAAATTTGTAGGCCCAATTATCACAATAGACATAATGTGTAACAGTGTTAGGAGAAAAAACTGGATTTGTTTGTTTTTGTTGGAGCCCACAAAAGTTTGATTTCAGTTAAACTTGCCCTGCCTTCATTGCACAACAGGTATAGGAGAGGCAAGGAAGCCATGGACCTGAAAAAATGAGCACATGCCCACACACTGTTTATGGGACCTCTTGAGCCATCTGCAGTCTGTCCTGGAGAATTTCTTGCAGGCTATTTGGTTGCCTGTCCTCTTGCCTTGATTATATTAAATTTGACTGTGAACTCACTATACTTTTTGTTTATAGGAGTCCCTGTGACTGCTCAAGCATTTTTTTTTAATTTTTTTTTTTACATAAACTGAAAAAAACTTCAATGTGAAGCCTAAAAACAGATCTCAGCTCAGGTCCCTAACAGCAAACTTTAGATTCAAAGCTATTCAACTGTTTTTCCATCTTAACAGCTGGGTTGGAAGAATGAATTTTTTTTTTACTTTTTAAAATCCTTCTTTTAGTGTCCTCGTCCCTCAGAAACATGTCCCTGTCCTCCTTCCCCAATCTATCCCTTTCATTGGACCCCTTCCCTGAAGGAATCAGTGGTTTCCTTCCTCAAGGCCTTCAGTTTGGCTCCTTTCCAATCAGCCCCTAGGACCTCTCTCCTGCCTCACTCCTCCTCCGGAACACCTCTTAACCCACCACATCTTTCCCCTTTATGTTCATCAAGAATACTCTAAACGCTCTCTCCTTTGTGCCACAGCTCCTTCACCAGCTGCTGTGCTCCTTGGTGTTCCTTCTCCCCACCAGTCTAAGACTCCATGGCTCCAGCCCCATTTTTCTCATCACCTCCTCTGTTCTTCTTAAAAGAGCAGCAACTGAGAGGTTCCTTTGCTCTTCACTCCCATTTAGGATTGCGAATTTTGGTTGGATGTATTCCTGGAGGTTTCATCACATGACATAATCTTTAATTAAAGATTAATCTTTTAATTCCTGGAGACTCCAAAAAAATCCTTCAGGCTTGGCAACTCTACTCCCCCCTCTCCTAAAGAAAGCTACTGGGGAACACCTTTTGTTTCATAATCAAACACAAATGTTCATAATACAATCCTCAAAGGCAAAAGCTAAGGAGCCCTGAGAGCCAAAAGTATCCCCAGGTCACATGTTGGACAGCTCAGTTGCACATTCATCCTTAATTTTGGCATTTCCTAACTTTTGTCTTCACTTTGCATTGACACAGTTGTTAGCTGGAGCTAGGAGCACCAAGTTTTCACTCACAAAAAAAATTCTATAACCATTTCAATATTTTTTTCAACAACTCAATGCAAGAGGGAAACAAATTCAAAATGTAATATTTTGAAAAGGTTTCTGTTCATTTTTCAGCCAGCTCTATTGTTAATATTTAAAGTATATTATAAACTGACTTATTCAGGTAGAAGTTACCACTTTTCAAAAAAGAATGGGAAGAATAACTAGCCAAAGACTCAAAAAGTAACCAGCAAACTTTTTTTTTAAATACATCAGAAGCAGGAAGCCTACTAAACAACCAGTTGGGCCACTGATGATTGAATTGCTAGAAGAGCACTCAGGGGGATAAGGCCTTTGTGGAGAATTATTTGCATCAGTCTTCATGGCTGAGGATGTGAGGAAGATTCTCAAGCCTGAGCCATTCTTCTTAGGTGACAAATCTGAGGAACCGTCCCAGATTGAGATGTCATCAGAGGAGATTTTGGAACAAATTGATAAATTGAACAGCAATAAGTCACCAGGACCAAAGGGTATTCACCCAAGAGTTCTGAAGGAACTCAAACGTGAAATTGCAGAACTACTAACTGTGGCATGTAACCTAACATTTAAATCAGCTTCTGTACCAGATAACTGGAGGATAGCTAATGAAACATCAATTTAAAAAAACAAAGGTTCCAGAGGTGAGGGGGTCAACAACCTTGTGGACAAGGGGGATCCAGTGGATATAGTGTACTTAGATTTTCAGAAAGCTTTTGACAAGGTCCCTCACCAAGGGCTCTTAAGCAAAGTAGGCTGTCATGGGATAAGAGGGAAGGTCCTTTCATGGATCAGTAATTGGTTAAAAGTTAGGAAACAAAGAGTAGGAATAAATGGTCAGTTTTTAGAATGGAGGAAGGTAAATATTGGTGTCGACCCGGGCTCTGTACTGGGAGCAGTGCTATTCAACATATTTATAAATGATCTGAAAAAAGGTTAAACAATGAGGTGGCAAAATTTGCAGATGATACAAAACTACTCAAGATAGTTAAGTCCAAAGCAGACTGCAAAGAGTTACAAAGGGATCTCACAAAACAGGGTGACTGGGCAACAAAATGGCAGACAGAGGATGAAAGTAAGTCGCTATGGTTTGGTACAGCATACCACAAGAGCCGGTACACAAGCGCCAGCCCCTTTAGATCGCCACCAGAGCCCCGGGGATCCCAGCCGCCGCTGCTACTCCAGGGCTCTGACAGCGGGGCTCTGGTGGTGATTTAAAGGGCCCAGGGCTCCCAGCCGCTGCTATCACAGCCAGAACCCCAGGCCCCACCTCTTCTGGTTGAGGCTCCAACCACTGCTGAGGATTCCGGCCCTGTGTACTGGTAAGTCCTTCAAGTTACTTTCACCCCTGATGGCAGATGAAATTCAATGTTGATAAATGCAAAGTAATGCACATTGGAAAACATAATCCCAACTATAGATATAAAATGATGGGGTCTAAACTGGCTGTTACATTCAAGATAGAGGTCTTGGAGTCATTGTGGATAGTTCTCTGAAAACATCCACTCAATGTGCAGCAGCACTCAAAAAAACGAACAGAACATTGGGAATCATTAAGAAAGGGATAGATAATAAGACAGACAATTTCATATTGCCTCTATATAAATCCATGGTACGCCCACATCTTGAATACTGTGTGCAGAGCTGGTCACCCCATCTCAAAAAAGATATACTGGAAATGGAAAAGATTCAGAAAAGAACATCAAAAATGATTAGGGGTATGGAAAGGCTTCCATATGAGGAGATGTGATAAATGAAGTGGGGGTGAGGGGTAGCTCCCTTTTATTGACACCCAGCCAGCCAGTTAGCTATAAAGTCCCTCTTGGTGATTGCTTGCTTTAGCTGTAACGAGTTAAAAAGTCCCAAGATAAAGAAAAGGGAGTGGGCACCAGACCAAAAGAGTCAATGGGAAAAAAGCTTTCCCTTTGTGTTCTGTGGTTGTTCTCTGAAGAGAGGGGAACAGAGCAAGTCAGGACTATGACTATACTGTAAAAAGCTTTTTGCCAGGTAGGGAAATCATCAGATTATACCCAAATATGTAAATAGATTAGGAATGTCTAGAAAGACGCAATTAGGTTTATTTCTTTTATTTTCTGTAAGGCTTGTGGACTCCTCTGTGCTAACCCCAGATGCTTTTCTTTGCTTGTAACCTTTAAACTGAACCCCCAAGAAAACTATTTTGGGTTCTTAATTTTTGGAATTGCTCTTTTAAAATCTAGCAAAAGTCTAAATTCCAGATGTCTTTTCTTTCTTTTGTTTTTAATTAAATTTACCGTTTTTAAAGAACAGGATTGGATTTTTGGTGTCCTAAGAGGTTTGTGCATGTTGTTTAATTAGCTGGTGGCAACAGCTAATTTCCTTTGTTTTCTTTCTCAGCTCTGCCTCAGAGGGGTGTGAAAGGACTTGAGGATACCCCAAAGAAAGAAATTCCCAAGTGCTCCTTCCTGGGATCCGAAAAAGGGGTTTGCACTTGGGTGGTGGCAGTGTTTACCAAGCCAAGGTCAGAGAGACGCTGTAACCTTGGGAGTTTAATACAAGCCTGGAGTGGCCAGTATTAATTTTTAGAATCCTTGCAGGCCCCACCTTCTGCACTCAAAATGACAGAGTGGGGAATCAGCCTTGACAGGAGAGATTAATAAAACTGGGACTGTTCAGCTTGGCTGGCTAAGTGAGGATATGATAGAGGTCTATAAAATCACAACTGGTGTGGAGAAAGTGAATAAGGAAGTGTTATTTACGCATCATGACACAAGAACCAGGGGTCACCAAATGAAATGAATAGGCAGAAGGTTTAAAACAAACAAAAGGAAGTATTTTTTCACATAACACACAGTCAACCTGTGGAACTCTTTGCCAGAGGATGTTGTGTAGGCCAAGACTATCAGGGTTAAAAAAAAACTAGATAAATTCATGGAGGATAGGTCCATCAATGGCTATTAGCCAGGATGGGCAGGGATGGTGTCCCTAGCCTCTGTTTGCAAGAAGCTGGGAATGGCGACAAGAGATGGATCACGTGGTGATCACCTGTTTTTTTCATTCCTTCTGAAGCATCTGGCGTTGGCCACTGTCAGAAGACAGGATACTGGGCTAGATGGACCTTTGGTCTGACCCAGTCTGGCCATTTTTATGTTCCAGATTAAGTCTCCAGATGATTGTTTCAAGCTCGTCCAAACTATTTGCACTCCTTGGAGGCTGCCTTGCCATTCCTTTCCACCAGGCTCTTCTAACCCAGCCTCTTCTTGACTCCGCAATAGTCACTTCCAACTGCTTTTCCTCCTCAACTTTCCAGTACCAAGTACAAAGCATTATTAGTGTGTTAGACTGCATATGAGATAAGGAGAAAGGAATGACTGAGGCTACGTCTACACTACCCGCCGTATCGGCGGGTAGCGATCGATTTTTCAGGGATCGATATATCGCGTCTCATCTAGACGCGATATATCGATCCCCGAATGCGCTTATATCGATTCCGGAACTCCACCACCGCGAACGGCGGTGGCGGCGTCGATATGGAGAGCCCCGGAGATCGATCCCGCGCCGTGAGGACGGGTAAGTTATCGATATAAGATACTTCGACTTCAGCTACGTTATTCACGTAGCTGAAGTTGCGTATCTTATATCGATTTTTCCCCTTAGTGTAGACCAGCCCTGAGATGAGAATCTCCTCTTCCTCCTTCCCTCCAACGACTTGTATGCAACCACACATGTCAATGGCAATTTCATGAAAACCTACCAGAAGAGCAAAGACGAATAACCTGACATCTTTTGTAGAAGAAGCTTTATTCAGAAGTAACTAATTAGAAGCCCACATGATTCATTCTTATAGTACACTGAGGCATTACATGGAATAAGATGCTTTACTCTAGTTCTTTCCAGTGTGACTTTCCAGACTGAAGTTCTTACAAACTGCTAAGATGACATCATGTGGAAACCTGTGCTGCCACTTCACTAGTTTCATTGCTGATGCTACTGTAGCCCCACATCACTCTGAGCAAGGGGCCTGTGTCCTAAGTGAGACCTGCACTATTGACTTCCCCCAGGCAGCTGAAGGGAGGAGGGAAATGTAACCACCCCAGTTACCCAGGCAACCTTACTTCCTCAAACAATGGAGAATTGGAAAGCAGAAGACAGACAGGCAGCACTGCAAGCAGTCCAGAGCCCTGACTGCCTGGGAAAGCAGCGGGAGACTGTGAACAGTCTAACTTTTCCTGCAGGCAGCAGAGACCAGATGGGGAGTGGAGGGCAGGAAGGTCTCCCTATTACCTGCCTATCCAGCATATTTAGACCCTAAACTTTGCCTGACCACAGTACTTCCAGGCCTAGCCACTGTCCTGTCTTTCCCCCTCAGCCTGCCAAAATCCCCCAGGAGGGAACAATCCACTCCTTCTGCCACCTGCCCACCAGCGACAAAAGGAGACATCCTGTCTCTCCTGCACCACCTGCAGCCTGCTTGCCTTGCAGCCAGCCCACGCTGGCTTCCAGACTTTGGATCCAGAGATCCAACCCATTGGCATCTGAACCTGCTGGTTCCAATCTCTAAAATTGCCAGCACCATTCAGAAGAGAGTGGATGATGGCTAGTTCCTCTCCAGTGATCCCCAGGGAGGACTTGCTTGCTTGGACCAGTTTCCTGACTGCTCAGCCAGAAGAGGAACCCGAGTGAGCACCCTGTATTATAGTTAGAGTTAATCTAGGATCATTAAAGCACACTGCATCTGTGAAAGGACTTTCATCTACCTGGATCATCAAGACCTGCATTACCTGTTCCCAGAAACAAACTATTATACTAACAGCATCTCCTTATAGGCCTGCAACATGTTTCCATGTGCACCTCTTGGGGACCTGAGATGGATCTGAATGGGGAGATGCTTTTGGTTCAGAATTTTGAAGAATGTGCAGTTGAGTGACCTAATGTGCTTGCCAGTAGAGCCTTTAGTAATTAAAAAGTATTATTCATATCTCTAAACACTGTGATCATTTAATATTCTTATTGACTGTATCTTTCTCTTTAATCAAATATTGTTATACATTTTACAGTTATTGTTTTTAACTTGTTTGCCTGAGAAAGTTTGAATTATTTGTGAGTTCCAATGTGGTAGCCACCGCCTAAGCGTTTGTCTCACTGGAGACTATTTATTCTGCCAAGCAGCTTATTCTGCCATGTAGCTTTATTCTTTAGCAAACCAGGAGGAGGAGTCTGGCACCTACCAGCAATACTGCAAAATGAGCCCAGGTGACAGAAACTTTGTAGCCATTCAGAGACTGTGAGGTACCTCTCTCCTGTTCGCACATAATTCAGATACCAATCCAGCTCCAAAAGGAGGTTACACTACATTACATCGTCTAGTCTCTGCAAGTTTGTGAAACTCTTTTTTAATCATACATTTATCTATACAATTTAATATACTGTTATGACAGGGGTCACCAAAAAGTACTGTTACACATTGTTTTACAAGTTCCTTTTTCTTAGTACATGAGCAAGTTTTTAGTCTTGAAGAAATTCTGATCCAGTTTTCTTTTATGGGAAGCTCTGACAAGCAGCAAGACGGTTTGCTCTCTGCCTTATTCTAGAGTCAATCCTTGAGCCAGAGTTGCCCTTTGGGAACTGGGTATTGGTGGTGGGCTGCGGACTGTTTGTGGCTGGACTGATCAAGGTGCGTATGCTATAAACAAACAAAGTTATTCTAAGAAGATACGCTGTGTCTGTCTGCATCATTGATTTTTCTCCCTGTAGTAGGAGGCAGAGTTTCAAGCCCCTCACCCAGTCAAAAGATAAGTGATTGCAAGCTATTATGGGTGATTAGGTATAAATACCAAACAATAACCAACTGTCATGGGGTATTCTCCTAGATGGCCTGGCTGGCTGGGGTTAAAAAACCCCAAACCAACAGTCTAAGGTAGAAGGAAGGCTTCACATCTGAGTCCTGTAACAAAAACCATTGAGTAACATGGCGATTGAGCCCAGACCCACACAGGGAGGGTGGGGGCTTTCAGAAAACCAAGCTTGTTTGGGAATGGAACTGAACAGACCAGGAAAGAGAGTCGCTAAGAGTATGTCCTCACTGCAGTTCGTCCAAGGGATTGGTATCTGGCACTGAGCACTCTGGTTAGTCTAGCCCAGGTGTGAGACTCCCCCACAGCAGATACTACCCACGCTATTTTAATACTTCTGCACTTGCCAGTGTGCGTCTGGGCACTTTGCATTGAGATACTCTAGGACTCTTTTCCAGTCAATTGCAGGAGCACTCATCTGTCCTTCAGGGGGAATTGTAGGAAGACACTGGAGGACTATCAGTACTCGTGTGGTTTAGCAAAGTGAGTGGGTTCCAGCCTGAGCCCTTATCTATAGACCCCAGACAGGTGAGCTAGCCACAAGTTAAAGCACCTCAAAACCTAGGTCAGGCTCGGCATGGATGGTACGGGGGTGGGGAGGAGGAACTGAGCTAAAGCCTGGGTAACAACCCAGGGTAACAGTGAAGACATATCCTAAGAGACAAACTGAAATCAGACTGAGTCCCAGGAGCTCTGTTCTACTCTTAAGTGAAAGAGTATCTAATTTTGTTTGTAGTCATGTGTAGGATTAGATGAGACTAAAAGCGTGTAGGCCATTTTGGAGTAATTTCCTCCTATATTTTTTTTGCTACTGCTAAATAAAATACTTAATTTTAAGAAGCCTGTTTGTCATTCTCACTGGTTGCAGGTGCCTGAAGCCACAATCAAGAAGGTGTTTAAGCCCCAATTTGGCCTGCATGGTAATGAAAGGTTGTCATAAATAGGGTGTCGTACCCAGACCCCAATCTAAGAATGGAAAAACTGCAAGGCTACTCCTCAAAAGCCCAATACCCAGGGGGGTGCACTCCGATAGACTAGAAAGGGAACAGAGGTGTAGCTAGCCCTGTATCCATTACAGATATGCATAACTTTTCATTAAAAATTGAGAGCACTAACCTGTTTCACATAAGCCACTAAATAATAACAGTAGTATGGCTTTATACCAGTGGTGAAAGGTGAAAGGCTGTCTGTTCCATTGCAAATATCCTAACCATCCAGTCCCTTTCATTGCAGTGATCTGGATTGTAACATCAACCCTTGTCTCACAAATTCTTCAAATAAATGCAATCATCTTTTACATTTAAGCTAACCACAGCCATATACATTTCTCAAAAGCAAGTGAATCATGGATTTCTTTTCTGACTGACATCTTAAGTACCCACAATTCTGAATCTAGTTTGGTTCTCTAGATGCTTGATACCTCAGTACATCATTAGATTAGACTTCGCTAGTGTTTAAGCCTGAGGAGAGCTCTCCAATGAATTTTCTTTTACCTCATTAATATTTTCCCCAAACTCCGTTCATTGTCTATCACCCGTTTATCCACTGTGCTCAGTTTAGCTGCCACTACTTCTCTTGGGAGGTTGTGGAGCTCTGTAGCTTGTCATTCCTTGACATTAATTCTTCAATTGTCTGTTTAACTGAGGGGGGTGGGGTTCCCTTCCACAAGGATTCAGCATGCCTGGAAGTACTGGGCTGGTGTTGGCAATGTATTGGCTGCTGACAATGCAAGGATTTTGAGGGAATTCATGCCTTCAACTTTCTTTTTTCCCCTCCTCTCAGCATTTAGCTTCATATTTGTTCAAATGTGACTAGTTTATTTTTGAATAGTAGCACTCTCAAAAGCAAAGTTCTTTCTGGCAATGTGTGCCTATTTCTGTGGTGGACAAGGAGGTGAGATAAAATATAACAGCTACAGCCACTGTATTGGCAGATGCTGGAAGCTGAGCAAGGGACTGTTAAGATCATGAGCCTCTGCTTGAGCTGAAGAGCCAAGCTGCACAGGTGGAGGCTGTCACTGACTTACATCCTCCATGGACTGGGCACAAGGGAAACTCATAAACATACACCGCATTACACAACCACTCTGCTAGCTGGCATGCTAGCAGAGGTTCCCTATGTTTTTTTGTCACTTGATGAGGATGTGCCATATATTAGAATGCAGCCAATTAATCATGTGTCCATTGTTCTGCATGTGCCAGATACTGAGAGACCCCAAACACCTGTAGCTCCCATTGGGACAGCAATTTCTCAGCAGTAAAGCTGTCCAGAAAACAAATTGCATTTAATGGAAAATGTCAAGGTTTCAGAATTTGTTTTCATTTCCCAACAGAACAAAACAGAGACCTTTCATGATTTTTCTCCTCCATGAAGACACAGAAAACAGGCCCACCCACCCCAGAATAGTCAATTGCCCAGTGGTTAGGGTACTCTCCTACATCTCAGGTTTAATTCTCGGGTCTGCATCAGGGATATCATGGACATGAACCTGACCTCCCTCATCCTAGCTGAACACCCTAACCACAAGACTATTGGCTATTCTGTGGTCTCTCTGGACCCAAGACAGTTCTGTTGAAAATTAAGCATCCAGAAAAAGTTGAATCAGCATTTTCTGACCAAAAAGCAAAACACATTTCATTGAAAAATTCCTAAAGAGAACCTCTCAGAATTGGAGCCATATTAATTCTGCCAGATTGTTACAGTTTTTACATGATCCTGCTTAAAACTTTCAGTTAAAGCAATAGACTCATAATTTAAGTAGATGTTATTAAAATTAACTTTTTTTTCCTAATCAGTTCAATACACTCATGCAGTACATCTGCACACTCCTACATGTCCCATATATTGATAACGAAATATACACTACTTAACACCAATATACACTACTTAACACCAAGGCCTTGTTGTGAAGTGCCAATAGATTAGCATCAAATCAATACATTTTAGTAACAGAAGACTGCATACCAGAAAAAAAAACAGCACATTTTTCCATTGATTTTTGCAGGTTTATTGAAGCTAAAAAATGTACTGATATGTGTATATTAAACCCATGGATTATTTTAAAGAATATTGTTCATAAACCCAGCACGGTGTTTCACTGCCCCATTTGCATTTAAACTGCCTCATTTCTGTGGGATAATAAAAGCTACTGTGTCAACTCTGAACGCCAAGGATTCCTAACTCAGGAGACAGAGATTTCACAAACTTGGCCAACATAGTCTGGTGTACAGCAGAAAGAGCAAAATAAAGAGGAAAAAAACAAATCATATGACCTGCAATGTTAATAGGTTACACATACTAAATATATGCATATGCTACACGGAAAATACCATACACACATCATATAGTCTATTTTGTATTTTGCTGTGCCACTGTTATATATTTATATAATTACTCCTATACCACTACACCTTGTATGATTATTGTACTTTTAAAATAAAAATAAATAAGGGAAAACTCCAATCTGATACCATCCTAAATACAACAGTGAGACAAATTAAAAAAAAAGAAAAAGAAAAAACCTGAGGGCTAGATTCGCTAAGAAACAGGATATGCTCAGCAGCACCACACCTAACTTTTAGGTGCCTAGAAAATCATGGGGATTCACAAAGCCTGAGGATGTTACCTAGGTTCCCTATATAATGAATGGGGAAAGATAATCAGCTCAGAATGTGATTGGAAAGCCTGCACAATAGGCACCGCCTCCATTAAGCTAGCCAATGAGAGAGGCCAAACTGAGGGGTGTGTGCTAAGCCGTGGCCCCTTCCTCAGATAGTCAACTAAGTCTGGGTGGCAGGGAGGCACCACCCTCCGCGCAAGATCCTCAACTGTAAACCCTCCCTTGCAGTAAGGTGTGTATGCCTTTTTAGCAAGGGGGAGGAGAACAACCCTCATAATATTTAGCCTAAAGGTGAGAGTACTCACCTGGAATGTGGGGACACCTGCTTCAAGTGCCCTGTCTGCTTAAGGAAAGAAAGGATTTGAACTGGGACCTGCCTTCTCTAATCTGAATGCCCTAAATATGGGGCTACAGAATATTCTGATGGGGCGGGACAATGGTGGTGGGACCTCCTTCAGTCTCTCCTGTTGAGCTGTTCCACCATGGATAAATAATTACAGTCAGAGCGGGGCGGGGGGATTCTAGGTCTCCCCCTTTCCAGCTCTAACCCTCAGGCTCCGGAGTCACTCATGCTTGTGTGCTCTCTCTCAATGATTCTTTCATTATTTATCCACAGTGGAAGAGCTTTGAGAGGAGAGACTGAGGGAGCCCCTCAGGCCACACCCCATCCATCAGATCATCCCATAGCTCAGTAGTTCCGACACTAACCTGAGAGGTGGCAGATCCCAGTTCAAATCCAAAGTCCTCTTGTTGAGTGCTCTAACCACTGAGCTTATGAGGGAGGCCCCAACACATTGATAACCTTCTCTATAGGGGGCTAATCTGGCAGGCAAGCTCTGAGCATGCTTCCCTGATTGGGCCCTGCAGACAAATCAGGCAGAGGAACACTTAGCTTCCCCCTGTTCACAAATCACTCTGCGGCTTAGACAGCTGGGATTGCAGTGTGTATGCTCAGAGGCAGAGACATAGGCACCTAGAGAATTCAGACTGCAAAGATGAAGATACTGAGCAAGTTTAGGTATCTGCAGCAGCTGAGTGGGGCCTTTGAATCCCAGTGTGACCTGAACCTAGGATTCAGCCACAGAAAGTGGTAGTTAGGCACATAGATCCTTTTGTGAATCGAGCCCAGGGATCGGCAACCTTTGGCATGTGGCCCGTCCGGGTAAGCCTCCTGGTGGGCCGGGCTGGTTTGTTTACCTGCCGTGTTCGCAGGTTTGGCCGATCGCGGCTCCCACTGGCCACAGTTTACTGCTCCAGGCCAATGGGGGCTGTGGGAAGCGGCGGCCAGCACATCCCTCGGCCTGGGGCGGCCAAAGGTTGTCGATCCCTGATCTAGCCCAATGAGTACAAAGCCTGGTGAGTGTAGATGTTTGGAGGGTCCTACTCTGCCAACATCCCTGTATGAGAGACAGGGTGATGGCACATCCAGTAGAGGCAGCAGCCTCTTTTGCCAATCCTTTTCAGAAGATCCCCAGAGAAAGAACTGTGTGTTTGTGTAAAGGGGTCACTTGCTGGTACACCCCCTCCTGTCCAAACATGGCATAGCAGCCTCTTTAGCTCTGGTACCCCCTGCCAATGGTCATGCCAAGCTTGGGATGACTTGCCACTTTTCATGACACAGCCCTCTGGCAAGGTTGCTTACAGTCCCCACCCCTTCCGGAATAATAAAGAGTCCAATAAAACAGAAGTCCAAATACTCTGTCCTAAGCCTTTCGACCCCATCTTGGGTTTGATAGTCCTTGCTCCCTTTGTGACAGATTTCTTTTTATAAACCTCTTCGAGAGCCAGGGCCCTCCCTTTACTCTGAGTTCCAATGCAGTAGAGCTAGCGTCTGCTTCAGTAGACTTGTTGGTGTTTCCCTGGGCCACTTCCTACTTTCAGGATGATGCCGAGTCCTCCAAGCTCCATACCAGCATGCAGCACCTCGCAGGCTAGACAACCATCCAGCTACGTGATAGCTCTTCCCCTAAATTCCTTTTTCCCGGAGAGCTCCTCCCTTCTGGAGACTCCTCTCTCTAGGGAACTTCTTTTTCTAGAAGCAGCCTTTTATCTTAGCTGCTGCTGGTCAACCACTTTGTCACGGGTAGGGAAGTAATTGTTCTGCCCTTTAATCCCTGTGTGGCTGCTACAGGATGGAGTTTATACACCCCATCATAGTTTGGCATTATAAAAAGAACATTTGTACCATTTTATGTTTAGACCTACTCTTGCTCACCCAGCTTATTATGTACTTGAACTCTGCCTGCACAGTTTAGAATGTGCACTTCTTGGAGCACAACTAATGTTTTTTTCCAGCACTAAGTAAACCGGATGGAGATTGGCAAATGAAAAATAAAAGGACACAGATGCAGATACTTGAGGGTCATTGTTTATGCTGTGGCATTTTACAGAGGAGCCAGTGAGTGTCTACTGTAGGATCTGCTAAATAAGGTAAAGATACTATTTAAGTACACAAAGAGATAGGGAGAGCACAGTATGCCTTTTCCTCTTTCATAGGAGCTACTGAAATTCCCATTCCATGCACTCCAAAGGTATGTCTATATTACAATTAATGTCTCCACTGCACTCTCTTTCTTTGGGCCTGGGCCTTAGAGACAAAAATCTAGCCCTTAATAAATAACTCTACAGCTGCTGGATTTTTCAAAATAATTGCAAATCACCGCACATTTCTCTTGGTATAGTCAGGATATTGAGACCAATGGCCTCAATCTTATTTTGGTGGTTACTACCTGTAAATTACATCTGTAAATTGACTGATATCTTGAAACAAGTGCTCCTTCTAACAGTCCAAAACAAATTTGACCATTTACTTCTGGTCAAATTTGTTTTCCATCAAAACATTTGACAAAGTGACTTTTTGACCAAAATTTGCATTTTTGCAAAAATGTACATTTTGGGTGAAATTATCAGGAGGACGACTGATGAACAACTGGAAAATCAACCTCTTAAATATTGTTATTATTATTATTATTATTATTTTCACCTAAACCTTTGGTTTGAAAAAAATTCAAATTGTGGTTTTTTTGAGAGTCAGGTTATTTAAACAGAAAAAAACAAAAAACAAACAAAAACATTTACCCAAAAATTGTTTCCCAAAAAACCCTCTTTTAAAAAAAAATCATTTCTTTTTTTGTTAAATAAAAGAATGTTCAGGGGAAATTTAGAAAAAGAAACACACTTCAAAGTTTCCAGTGAAAAATAATTGGCATTTTTTTCAACCAGTAGTTGACCTAAGTCCCCTTTGCGCTTTTGTAAATCATCTCCATGGAGATAAAATTATCAGCCATAACTAAATAAATACAATTTAATGGACAAAGTGTGTGGTAGATTAGAGCTGGGATATTTCAGGCTTTCAAAATAATTGCTGTACACTTGAGCTTTCTGCAGAAATCTTATCCATTTGGACAGGATCGTGTAATGCATGTGTGCATGCATGTACAAATACACACATACCCGCATACATTATCTGCCTGTACATCCCCTTTGTAACTTTGAAAATCATTCCCTGAATTCCAATATAATGGTTATTGCACATTTCTGATTTTACAGAAAACTACTGCACATTACCTCATAAAACACACCTTTTAAAATTTAATTTGGGTTTGGTTCAGATTGGTTCAAATCCATTTGGATTCAGCTGTTCAGGTTATTTCTGGCCAATTTTGCTCAGTTTAATGTTAATACATAGCCAGGACGTAATCAGTTTAGGAGGGCAATTAGTGACTACCTACCAAAAGAATCCAAACAAGTGTGTCCAAACCAGTAGAAATGGAAGCCAGTGCATGCTGGGCAGTGTCTATGGAACATTCAGGATGCGTAATGTCATACAAGATTAGACTTTCACATCAGCTCCACCACATTATTCTTCTATGCCCCTATCTCCTTGGGCATACAGACCCTTTCATACTGAAGCTAAAGCCAGTTAGGGAGACCAGAACCATCAATTTCTACCCCTCAATAAAAGAGTCTCTTTCCCCTCAGAGGGAAAGGATCTTTGTTTAGCAATATGCTGCATGCTTTTGGAGAAGGCATTTGTCAAGCTCCCATTAGATTGGCGTGCAGATTTTTCCTTTAGTGGCTAAAATGACACAGTCAGTTTTAATGAGTCAATTAGAATGTCTATGTGGAGAATGTGATTCTGAGGCTGTGGGATTTGGCTACCGTCTTGTTACAATTTGGATGGGATCAGCCGCTGATGTAATTAATTTTCAGTTTGGTGTTGCTACAGTACACGGCAGAGCCTTTTTCTATTTGTTCTTGTAATCAGATTCCTGAAATAGCTTGATTTAGAGGGACAACTTGAATTAGATAGAGATCTGAGCAATTGTGTAAGGTAATAATTTCTGCAGACAAATTGCATCTTGTGTTTGAAGTTCCTCATGAATCTCAGATAAAGGAAGGGTGAACATAGATGCGGCAGGACATTCATTTGTCATGCAGATGGATGGGATATCACAGTGCATAAAACTGGTTGAGGCAATCAGGTGCCAGTTGATACCAGAATGCTGAGTGTGATATTAGTTGTTGCCCACTGCTAGCATAGTGAGTATCCTATTTGCTCCTGTTCCTGCTTTGCCTTTGTTCATCTACAGCATTAAAGGCACAAGTATTGAAGATTTAGGATTTAAAGAAAGGTGTGTTAGGAGGGTGTAGAAGGGCTCAGCCGAGGCTCGTCCCTCAGCGGGGCTGTGGGGTATCCCACCGCCTCGTGCTAGTTTGCTCTGGGCCCAACCCCTGAGTTCGTGCCCTTAGGCAGGGGCTGAGCCAATAGTTCAATGTGAGCCCTGGCCCTAGGTCAGGGTGGGGCAGCAAACACAGTCAGGAGCTCAGGCTTCTGAGAGTCTGCTGCAAGGGGGAGACTGCAACCCGTGAGTAGGGTGGCAGGGGGGACGTAGGCCCACCCGCTCCACTGCGTCCCAGCCCGGGGCCCTAGCAGCGGCAGAAGGCTCGCGGCTGCATCAGTGGGGATCCTGACCGCAACACACTGACATTGGTTCTGGCCCTGCTGCAGCCAGGCCAGGGTCAGCTGCCCCCGGGCTACTTCTGGACTCTCCCTCGTAAGGTACCTGGGTTTGGCTGGCATCCTCGGCGATTTCCAGCACCATCGGTTCCTCCGGGTAACTAGAGAAGGGTAGGCTCAGCTATTCCTTAGGGTAGCTGGCGAGGGGTAGGCTCGGCTGGCCTGGCCAGTCCTCGGGTCGGCCGTGGCCCGCCGGCGTTCCCCAACCCGAAGCTAGACCACAGGCATCTGGCCTCTCCAGCGGCTGGCTTTCAACTGAGCTTTACAGCAGGGCTTTTCTACTTCCTGTCCTGTGCCGTGGCCTCTGGGAGGCGGGCGCAGGACCCACTGGCTCCGCCCATGTTGGGGCTAGGGGAGGCTCATCCCTCAGAGGGGCTGTGGGGTATCCCACCACCTCCCTACAGAGGGGGAGAGTAGAGACATGTTCAATAGACACACAAAATATGAAGAGCAGTAAATAGATGGTTGTCTATCAAGCATTCTTTAATGGTAAAGGATTATTCCTCCTTCACTCTGTGGAAGCATAAATAGAAAGTAATTTACAACCTGCACATAGTGAAGAAGCCTCTATAAATTTAGAAGAGTTCATTTAATGGCACCTTGAATCATGATGTATGTAAAAGTTCTGCCTCAGACTAATCTTGACATTTGCCAGGCCCCAGAGGTGTGGAGAAAGCAGAGGTGTGTCACCACCTGCATTTTGTAAAAAGAGAACAGACTGTTATGCAGATTTCCATGTGGGAATTTTATAAATATAACAGCAGGTTATTAAAAGTTTCCACATCTTGCCAGACAACTTGGGAAGGTGGAAAACATCATCCTCATCTATCCCAGTCAGGCATACTTGCCACATCAAAGACAGATATTATAGACAGAGTAAGAGTACCATCTTGGGCAATGACTTCCTAGTGCTTTCCTTCTATACAGTTGTGGAGAACAGGGCATGCAGTTAGAAGACATTTGTTTTTCAGTGCTATATATCAAATGCTGATGTGGCAGGTTATACAGACAATTGAGCTCATTAAAAAGGAGTCCTTCAAGCCTTTGCACTGAGGCTAATTCTCACATGGCTTTAGCTAACTGAATTAGTCACCACTCCTCCCTCCCTCCCCCCCGCCCACTCCCTTCCACTTCCTCTGAAACATTAGATATTGGTCACTGCTGGAAGGGAGGATCCTGGACTTGTTAGACTAATGGACTGACTAGCAGAACATAAGTAGGATGAATTCAGTGTGCTTATGGATAGCAGAGGACAGAGCACTGCAAGCATGTGGGATTACCAACCAAAGAATGAGTCATTTTCACTGAAGTCCTTCTCCTCTAAGGTCGATTGCATCAGCTGCCACTTCTTCCGGAGACCCTAGTTGTTGGCTTGGAGAAATCACTGGACTGAATCTAAATCATTTTACAGAAAATTAGAGGCAATTCCTCTGGGTTTATATTGTTTTGGGGACACCCATGCACCTTAAGAAAGTATCAATAGTATCAATGTCTATAGCAATAGATATCAAACTGAAAAGGTCTTACATTTAATGCAGGAAAAAAACAAGTCATTTAAAGATAAAGTCTGTTGAAGACTATTGAATGAGAAAAGAAACTTCTATAACATCTTGAAATAAAGTTTAGCAGAGTGTTATATAAAAAACAAGTTGTAGAATGTTGGAATAGTAGTTGGCCGGACAGCATAATGGTTATACTTCACATTCTAGGGAAGGGCTTAAAATAATTGTGACAGAGTACAATGGCCTGGACAGACGTTAATTAATTAAGTTAAATTAAGTAAGTTCATTGTATTAAAAATGTGGGAGGGATAGCTCAGTGGTTTGAGCATTAGCCTGCTAAACCCAGGGTTGTGAGCCCAATCCTTAAGGGGGCCACTTAGGGATCTGGGGCAAAAATCAGTACTTGGTCCTGCTAGTGAAGGCAGGGGGCTGGACTCGATGACCTTTCAAGGTCCCTTGCAGCTTTATGAGATAGGTATATCTCAATTATATTTTTTTAAAAATTGATTATGTGTTATTGTGAGATTGTATGTAATGTAATTTCTCCACTTAGCAGCCCTTTCAGCCACCCCGGAAGAGGTTCATATATAGTAGTCAAACTGGATTCTCTAGGTACCAGCAGACAAAGAAAGGATTTTTGGATAAATGGCCTGGTTTTAAACAGGCTCAGGGCTTTTCTCGTGATCTAGCAAATAGTTCGGACTTCTGGTCCATGGAGGACCCCTATCCTTAGAGAAGGGTTGGAAGGATTTGACCTACTGAAGCCCCAGAAGACTACATGCTAAGTTGAGCTGAGGCTGCTATGAACTTGTGACCATAGAAGTCTCTGTGGGGTTTGAAGGACTAATCACCTGCCAGATCCCATGTCAGAGCTGGGTTGCTCTGGGGTAAGCTTATTAGCATGTGTGTAGGTTCTTTTATTGTTTGTATTATGTTTTCTCTGTAATGTTTTTACTCTAAGAATAAATAAGCTTGCATAGAAAGAGTTGTGCAGTAAATTATAACTGCCGCAACTGCACTATTAACAGTCTCTGAAGAGAAAGGCCAAGCAGGTCTTCTTAGGCAGTCTGACTTTCCTGGTGAATTCACAATATAATCAGGCAGCGGATCAACTTGGAAATAGTCCAGTCAGAAAGGCGCATGTCTTCGCCCAAGCGAGGTGATGGCCAGGAAAGCCAGACATCTGAGAGAAGAAGCCATTGCTGGACTATAGAGCAGGAACACAGGTTTAGTTACTCTGAATGGTGAACCCCTCATTTTGTTGTGTGTGTTTGTAGAGAGATTGTAATCACTGTATAACTGAACTCATATACACTATTTACTACTATAGTTGATATTTTACTTCACTCTTCGTTCATATTTAAGCTTTACCTTGTTTGTTAGCTGAATGTATAAGGAGAAGTAATCTGACAATGAGTTTGCAAAAGTCGAATACCACCATTTAAAAAAAGCTATATATCTATGAGTCTCTGCCCTATTCTTACTAATTTGGATGAGGCAAGATTCACCTGACTTTTCACAGCCTCTATTTCGAGGGTTTAAGTGGATGGTCCTTGTTCTGGCCTTCCGTGTAAGGGCAAATTTCACCCAGGCTTCCTATTGAGCATGTGGCTGTCCAGACTCTACACACCATACACCAGTAACTTCTGCTATCAAAAATGGTGAGGTCCATATTTTCAGGGGAATAATATTAAGTTAGGCATTAGGTAAAAATGGTCCTACCCCTCTTTCAACAATGTCCTGTTTTGGTTAAGTCACTGGCTGCATGGAAATGAAGTTCTGTAGATTGTGACATGGTAGAAGATAGTACATCTGCTGTTTGACAGAGACTAATGAAAGGTTGATAATCACCTGGAGATCTGAATAAAATCTCTGGGTAAGATTTCATAGCTGATTTTGAAAGCAAGGTTGCTGAGTTTACATAAAACAAATGTACCAGAGTGTGTTACTGCTGGACTGCAACCACTATGCAAGGCTGCCAAGAGTGCACATTAGCTTTTGGCAACACACCTACTCACATACTTCAAACATGTAACAGCTCTCCAGATAATGTGATTTTTAATACAAGATGAATGAGTATTGATTCCCTGGCTGAATTTCAAATTTGGGCAAGTAAATAGGACATCTGAATACTGGAATGTGGAGTTTACATGACTTCTGTAAATCCTCATTTAAACTCTTAAGTGTGCAATTTGGGCCATCTAATTAGTTGTCAGCATTTGAAAATATGGTTTTGGTGTAGCTATATAGAAAATCGCAGCCACACTTTTTCCCTTTTCATTTGCTTGTTCTCTCTCTCTCTCACACACACACACACACACACACACACACACACACACACACACACACACACACACACACCTCTCTCTCTTCTCCTGTCAAGATCCATTTCTTTTGGTCAAATTTATTTAAAAAAAAAGAAAGAAATGAGTGAGTGGTCATTGGGTATAGATGTACCTTTATGATTTTAAAAGGTATATATAATGATGCACAAATATTGCACCTGCTTGAACTGTATTCCTCTTCCATACCCTTCTTATACTGCTTATCTTATTAGAACATAAATTCTTCTTCAAGGCAGGAACTGTTTCTACCTATGTTGGTGAAGTGCCCAACAAAGGGGAATCCTGATCCTGGTTGAGGCCTCTGGTTACTACCACAATAAATAATATTTTTCCATTAGCCCGCAATGCTTATGAGAATAATCTGCTTTTTCCCTGTAAAGTCATTAAAATGATAAATGTTGTATTTGTTGTATCTGCTGGGAGGAATGGACTTACCTGCAAATATAGTTTAACAGTGTTTTCGCCTAGGTGCAAAGATATCTAATCTAGTTTCCTTGCCCTAAGGGTAGGCAAAAACTCCAACAGCAACAAGCCACATGTGACCAAGATTTGGAATCTTGCTACATTGATAGTGTCTTTTAAGTCAACCAATATGGATTCAAGCTGGTAGCACAGAGCAAAAGTCCTTCTTGTTTTCCACAAGACAAAGTAGCCAAAGGGAAGAATGGATATTTCCTTACTAGAGAAATAATGAATGGAGTCTTAACTCTAGAGATGTGCAAAGTAGGTCTTCTCATTTATCAAGTAAATTGATGCATTAAAAATGTTTAAAAAAAACACAAACACACAAGAGCTTTGTTTCTTCATTTGATTGTGTTAGAAGAACAAGTTTGTTTTATCTGTAGGCTGAGTTTACAGCCACACTATCCTGTTGAGAGAAGATTTTTCAAATTCTAATATTTTTCAAACATGATTCCAAACTTCTAGAACTAATACTACTGTGTAAAAGTCATTTGCTACCTTTTTATGGTACACATTTGCAATGGTCAGTTTAAAAACTAAGAGTACTCCATCTGCACAGTACTTACTTTGCATATATGTACTATGATGGCAGAGATTTAGAAGGACATGATTTTTTATGACAATGGTACAAGTTTTATTGAGTAAGATTGTCAACATGGGAATGTACCTCTTTTAGGGTGAGGGGCATAGGGGTTCCACAGAATTCTGGAAAAAATATTACATCAATTGAGTGTGCCCATGTGAGTATGCAGCATCTGCAAGAAACTCTGAAAGGAAGTAGAGATGTTGGTGTTAGGTTGGAAGCACATAAAGGGACAAGATATGCTGACAAATGAATGTGTAGTTCCCAGTAAAGTCACTGGAAGCCATATGTGCACCGGAGAATTTGTCCCTAAAATTAGAGAAGAGGTTTTCAAAGGGATGAAAATTTAAATGGAAAGCACAACTTCATAAAGATGTTTAGGTCCTATTCTCCTGTACAGAATAGGTAAAAGTCACCCATGTGGGAAGAACCTGCAGAAGGTCTAGGTAGCCCTGAAGCTTCACTTAAGTCTGCCAAAAAAGCTTAAGAGATGCTGGGTCTTCTACACAGGGATGAATTTCACCCAAGATGAATAACAGATAGGGTGAGCGACTGTGCCAAGGCTGTGCAGTCTATACAGAAGAGCTGGGAATGCAACTCCTGTATCCTGACTTGCAGTCATGTAATGTATCTACTAGACCACAGGTAGAGCCAGCTCCCGGCTCCAGCACAGCAAGCAGGTGCTTGGGGCCGCCAATGGAAAGGGGCGGCACATCCAGCTCTTCAGCAGCAATTCGGTGGTGGGAAGGACCTGCCACCGAATTGCAGCTGAAGAATGAAGCAGCGGCGGTAGAACTGCTACTGAAGTGCCGCCGATCATGGCTTTCTTTTTTTTTCCACCGCTTGGGGTGGCAAAAACGCTGGAGCCAGCCCTGACCACAGGGGTCCTTTTTCTTTGATTAATACTGTAGTTAGGATGAGGAAGTCAGCATGCATGCCGGTGTTCCCTAGACAAAGTACATTCCTACAACTTTGTGCCCTGCCCTTTAGAGGGTCTCATGCTTTACGAAGAGGCCTTGCAATGTTAGGATGCCACAACATGACAGCATTATGTCACTTGTGAAGGCATGAATTCGTCTCACCATGATGCAATGTCACAATGTAAGGACACAGAGCATGGTGCAATTGTTTGTCTCATATGATAAGGTGAGATACCTAGATGCTGGGGGGGCTTTTAGGAAAATTGGCCCTTTGTGAACAATTCAAATAGCAGCAAACAGCTCTGTGACCCAATTCCCTCTGTAATCTTAGACAAGGTAATTTATTTTACTACCTCATTTCTCTCCCCAACCCTGCCAATCTATAAAAGGGGATAACACTTAGCTCTGTACAGTAGTTCACTGAGTGTTAGGCCACTTTCATTAATGATTATAAAGATTTAGGCTGTGAGCTGCATAGGGGACTTTAAAGCCCACATCCTGTGCAGATTGTGAAAGCTAGACTAAAGTCAGATGAAAGTTGATTTACTACCTTATACTGAATGCCACTATTGCCAGTGTAACAAGTGCCTTTCTTTAGCAAAATGGCCTATCGGGCTTAGCAGTTTGAAACAATTTAATACACATGTTGAAATTTATGCATGGTAAAATGTGTATGTTACAACATGAACATTCACACTTATACAGGCTAAGGTTGGTTGCAGTTTTCTTCTAACATAGCAGTGCAGGTCTATTTTTGCTTTTTGTTGGGTTTAAAATCAGAATCTAAATGTTAAAGAGACTTCTGTCTGTTGTGACAACTGATAGGTTTATATGGCAATTTTCTCTCCTGAAATTTTCTCAATTAAAATGGTCTGAAACCTTCTGCATTAATACACAGTCTTGCTTTTAAAGTGCTGCTTTACCACTGGATGGTGCTCTCAACACACAGTAGATGTGTGAATGTGTGAATCACACATTGCCTGAGGAGCCAAAACACAAAAAACATTTCCAAGTGCTGTTCATTTGAAATGATTTAAAAGAGGGAAAAGATGGAAGCCAAATGCCCTGCCCTGTCTTGAGGAGAGTGGGGAAAAAGTTTGGTCAGACTAGCAGCGGGGTGGCCAACGCTTGGGAGTGAGAGCTCACACTCATGTGTTGGAGCTGAGTCCCTCCTTGTGCCTCACAGCATACGCGGGAACATGTGTGGAGAAGAGGCTTCTGTCTCCTATTAACCTGCCGGGGGGCCTACATCACAAGGGGAATGATTGATTGGCTCTCTCCCCGCTCTCTATTTAAAGCCTCCCCAGGCAGCTGGGGGCCATCTTGCCGCTATTACTGCCCTGCCTCCCTGTTGCTGAGGTATATTGAGCCGCATTTCCAGAATGCTGTGGGTATGACAAATCACCTATTGCAGATCAGGAGGGAATTTTTTTTTCCAGCTAGGGCAACTGGACAAGGATCTGGACAAGGATCTGGAGGATCTGAAATTCTGAAACATTTTGACATTGTCAGAAAAATCTCTTCCTCTCCCCTCCCTGCCCCACTTTTTCACCAACATGATTTTGGTAAAATCAACATATTTCCCGAAGCATTTCTATTTTGATGGACCTACATTTGCCATCAGAAAACTGTTTCAGCTGAAATTTTCAGACCACCTGTAGTTAAAAGGAATAAGAATAAGTATTTTGCTGTTACGAAGCAGTATAGGAAGGTTTAATTCATTGCAATTTGCAGACAGTGTCGCTGAAGGGCAGATCTGAGAGGTCCATGAGACCTGGGACCTGTCTGTGGATCTCATCTGTAAGGAGAAGGGGAGACCTGAAATCTTCACAGGCTGAGGTCTCCCTTGATACCATCCAGCCCACAGGCCCATTTAAATCCATGCCATGTTAAAGGGAAGGGGAAGATAGCATGGGGAGGGACACTAAATTAAAGTTGGGGCCTGCTGCTTAACTCCATCCCTGGGTCTGTCTTTCATTCATCTGCATGTCATGATCTGTATGTGATCATGCAAAAGTAGTGGACAAAAATAATCATGCACCTTATTTAATGCTTTAAAATAGAACGTTCATTGATCTTTGCAGGATGGGTGTGGGATGGCAGCATGTACAGAATTTCTTGTACAGCCCAAGGTGCCCCTTTTGTAAATCAGAAAGTTTATGGTTGCACATAAAGGAGTTAAATCAGAAATCTTTGAAGGCAGGAGAGGAAAAGTCAGGGATAATGGTATTTGTGTGCTATAATAGAAGGAACTTTTCAATTTTCCCTCTGTCAGACCTCTTTTTATCATAGTTTCCAGCAGTAATGTGTGGCTTACTCCAAGGTTTATTTTTAAAAGTCACCATTTAATTTTGGCTTGACAACCTAAAGGTATACACTACGTATCTCTCAAGGCTGCTGAATCTGCACAGGTGACACTTGATGGGATGTGTGGATTGAGCTTTAAGGTTCTGAAATGAACACATGAGGGAGCTGTGTAGCTTGAGAAGACAGCTTTAAAAATAATCTTGGAGAGTTGCCTGCTTTAAGCCATGAGGACACATTTTCAGCCTCATAACTATATACATGAAATTACAATTTATAACATTACAATAACAACAATGCTCAGTGTATCACGAACCTTCCAAAGACACCTGACATGACAATCTTTGCACTGGATGCCACAAAATCATATTAAGGATGAACATGGGGGTGCAGAGTGTTCCCCTGAGGTACAGAACATCACAAAAAATATTGCAGAGAACGTAATCCTTAACATCAAAGTAACAGGCATATTCTTTGGATGTTACCCCATGTGATTCCCCTGGAATTATAGCTCTGTATAAATTACATTTGCTTGCGGATTATAAGGGGAGAGGAGAGACAGAAATAAGAAGCAAATTGCATTGTCGCTCATCTCCTTTCTCACTCCCTACCCAATGCTCTATCAACAGACCTCTGCCTTCCTGATGTGTCCTTCTATGACCGAATGCACCCTACAAACTATTGTAATAATCATCGTACAAAATATGCTTTGTGAGGTATCATTTCAAAACTAATAACTTGCTGTTCAATAATATTGTGGTGTGTGTAAAGTTATTAAATCCCCCTTGTATGATGTTAAAGACACAAGTTCAAACTCAAATAGCCCCAATTAGTTAGAACCAGTCAAGCAAGCCGGTCTTAAACAAAGGGACGTGTTTCCCTCGATTTGCATATAAGCTATAAACAGTCCTCAGACAGCAAGAGGGGGAAGAAAGATGACAAAGAAAATCTGCATCTCAGCAAACAGAGGGGAGAGAAGGAACATCTTAATACATCTTCCCCTACCAGACTCCATGTCTCCTTGCGCTCAGCTGGAAAGAACTTTATCAGGGAGGGGGGTCACTCACAGGAAATTGTGTTTCAAAGGGTAACAACTATGAAAGTGAGGGGCAAAGACAGCCCAAGTTCTTGCTCCCTGTTATGTCTCTCTTCACTTAAGAGGACAAAAGAAATGCCACTGGACTTTGGAAGCAGACCCTGGCCTGAGTGTTTTGTCAGCAAGGTACTAAAAATATAGGTAAGGGACTTCTCTGTGAACCAAATCTAGTTCTAGATTGATAAGTTTAGAAAGTGATCCTTATTTCTCTTGTAATCTTTAATGCCTTGTGCTTGTACTCACTTAAAACATCTCTTTTTAGTTAAACTTGTTTTATTCTTGAATCAAAACTAATCCGGTGTTGTGGGTAAACTGGGCTGTGTGGCAGCTCCATTTAAAAAGGAGCAAGTTGTTGTATATTGTTCCCTTACAGGAACAATGCAGCTGTGTTATCTGAACTATCCAGGAGAGGGCTGGACAGTGAAGTACAGAACTCACATTTTTGAGGAAGGGCTGAGATTGGGAATGTGTTGGAGCCTCCAGGTAAGTGGTACCTAAGGCTGGTGAGAGCCAGAGCATGACTGAAGAGTGGCTGGCAGGCTGCAGCTACACACCAACACTAAGAGTGTGACTTGAATGTAGGAAGGCAGTTTGTGGGCACTACAGGAACAATGCACTATGAGGCACACCACAGTTGCAGGGCAGAGGTCACAATACCTCACTGGTCTGGACTCACCCTGGAATGTCATGCCTTCCAATAAGTATTATTCAGTGCTCGCCTTTCCTTTGCAGTGCACAGGAGCCTGAGGTAATCAAATAAATATTTGATGTACATCCAGGCTTGCAGAATAAAAATAATAATGTACATATTGCATAGCCATTGGGACTCTGAGGATAAGTTGTCAGAGTTCTTGTGCCCCACAATGAGAACTTCAAATGCAGGGTAACTCTTAGGTAGATATTATAGGGTCACAAGCAGGGAGAGGAGCTACAGACCGTTTAAATAGGCTTCTTTGGGAGTTCACTGAAGCCTTTCAATTATTGTGGTTTCACAGTTTCCAACTTATTTACACTAGTAAACTCCATTTCTATTAAAGTCAACAGCAATGCAGACCACTTGAGAACTCCAGGATAGTCTCTGCATGTGTAATCTACAGCAGATGTACTCCTGGCCCGTTGTGTTGTTTAGACACTATGGGGCTATAGATGGGTCACTCACCCGCTGGTGCCTACCTCAACTGGAGAATTGGTCTGAAATCAACAAGATGAAATTCAGCAAGTACTGTACCTAGGAAGGAAAAAATATCCAAGGCACAAATACAAAACAGGGGTGCCTTTCTAGGTGGTAGTACTGCTGAAAACGAGCTGGGGGATACAGTGGATCACAAGTTGAATACAGGTCAACAACGTGATGTAGCTGTGGAAACGGCTAATATTCCAAGAGTATTAACAGAAATGTCATATATAAGACAGGAGACAATTCTCCTGCTGTGCTCAGCACTGGTAAGGCCTCAGCCAGAGCATTATGTCCAGTTCTAGGCACCACATTTTAGAAAATGTGGACAAATTGGAGACAGTCCAGAGCAGAGGAGCAACAACAACAAAAGATAAAAGGTTTAGAAACAAAACAAAACAAAAAACCCACCACTGAGGCGGGACCTGATAAGTCTTCTAATGCATTAAGGGTTGTTAAAGAAGACTGTGATCAGTTGTTCTACATGTTCACTGAAGGTAGTAATGGGCTTAATCTACACAAAGGGAGATTAAGATTTTCCCCTAATATCTAATCTTTTCAACTATGAAGGTCAGATATGCATTGAACTAGGCTTCCAATGGGGTTGTGGAATCCCCATCATTGCCTACCTGTTTGTAAGAACTGCCAAACAGCTGTCAGGGATGGTCTAGTTATACTTGGTCCAGCCTCAGCATGTGGGAATGGATTAGATCTGTATCCCTTCCAGCCTTCTATTTCTATGATTCTCTTTAAAGAAGCCCAGCCTGGGCATCCTGGGCCCTGACTCCCCTTAAAGAGGACAGATATTATGTGACAGTGGCAGGTGAGATTTTTTTCATTTTAGAGAAGTATTAATACTAAATTTGTTTCACAGACATTAATAAGGGCAGTGGTGTAGGTTCAAACTAACATATCTACCCATCTTTAAAATGAAACAGTGGATTGTAACTTGTATAACTCAGGGATCGGCAACCTTTGGCACACGGCCGCCATGGTAAGCACCGTGGCTGGCCGGGCCGGTTTGTTTACCTGCCGCATCCACAGGTTTGGCCGATCACAGCTCCCACTGTCTGTGGTTCATTGCTCTAGGCCACTGAGGGCTGCAGGAAGTGGCAGCCAGCACATCCCTCTGCCCATGCCTCTTCTTACAGCCCCCATTGGCCTGGAGCGGCGAACCACGGCCAGTGGGAGCCGCGATCAGCTGAACCTGTGGACACGGCAGGTAAACAAACTGGCCCGGCCCACCAGGGTGCTTACCCTGGGGGGCCGTGTGCCAAAGGTTGCCAATCCCTGGTATAACTGTACACACAAGTGTCTCCTGCTAATGTACTAACTCCTTCCATGCCTTTGTTGCTTACACCCTATCATTCATTCCACATGCACTGTCAATCCACCCCCATACTCCCAGTACACACACTCACCAGACAACTCACTCCACATCTACACATTCATTTTGCACCCATTCAACTCTATACACCCTCATTTCATATTTGCATAGATCACAAGCAAACAACCAGAATCAACTGGGTGTGTTCCCCTCTAAAAGCTGGTATTTGAAAACTATTGCCAGCTTGGTTTTGGTGGTAGATGTTTTCAACATTAGTTATGAGGTCTCAAAGATCTTTTTTTTTTTTAAAAGATGGTTGTGTGAGGAAGATTTATATTCTCAACTCACTCTGATCACCTCAAAAGACAACCCAGGCCATCTGATTTATCTAGCTGGTTTAGCCAAAGACAATGAACAGCTGGGGTTTACCATTCTCATTCACAGATAAAGTACAATGGCGGTCCTATTTAGTTACTAGGACACTGACTGAAGAGGTAAACTTCCCCTCATACCAGTTAACACTGAGTAGCACATGTGGGAAGCAATAGATGCCTGCTGCTGGTAAAAGCGTATAAACAATGTTACAATAGCTGCCAAAAACATCAAAAGGAATGAAAAACATGTGCGAACATGGGCCTCAAACAGAGAAGATAGTGTCTTTTTGCTATGACTGCTTCACTTTTTACCACAGTCAGCATTTATTAATTAAGGGCTAAAAGACTGAATCTTTAAGATGGGCTGTGATTCAGTAAGGACATACCCATGATAAAGCCAGACTGTCCTAATCGGTACATACAGACTGAAATTAGGGAAACATACCTTCCCTATATTGTATGATCTTACCACTGCCACTGTACATTAGTGAAAGTGAAGCTGGAAAAGCAGTATTGCCACAGCCTGAAATGTGTTAAATCTTGCCTGATTAAACACCTCCTGTGAGCTAAAGATAAACAGCAGAATTGCAGCTGAGACTGTATTCACCTTTAAGACAGCTACACTCTCGCAAAAGACCATCCTGAATGGTCAACCAGCCACTTATTCTAGGTTTATTTTCTCCAGAGATTATCATCGTTCGGTGGTATAGAACGTGGCTGGGCCAGTTGAACAAATAGACTAACATGCTAGCAAAAAAGGAGGAAAGTCTTAGAGCCAGGCACATACCATTCAATAAGCATTAAGAATATATTTTTTTCTTTTTTGCGCTTCTGCGGCACTCCGGCCGCTTTTTTTTTTTTGCTTGGGGCGGCCGGAGCCAGCTTATCCGAATTCGTATTATTGCGGGGTGCATTATAGCGAGGTTTCCCTGTACTGAATGTTAACTCTCATTTAATTTGCATGCAGTATTGTGAAGGAATGAAGAGAGACTGATGAAATGAACCACAGCCATGATTCAGCTCTTTTGAGTTCACTTTCAGTTCAGCTGTTCAGACTGACTGAGTCAGGAGCCCCCCCGCATCTATGCCCTAGAGATATTTAAATGAATTCTGAACCTACAGACCCTTCAGCAATAGAAAAGGGCAATCTCCAGTGAGACGAAAGATGAAGAAGACAACACTGACACCTGGGCCAATAATAGCTCAGAAATATTTAGTGCAAGAGAGGTATTTAAGAAAAAACACAACTCCCAGAGATGTCTGGTTCAAGGAAAAGCAACAACCAATACATATTTAAATTAAGCCCCAAAAGACACTGCTCTTTCTAACCACCTGTTATCTCCAGCTGAGACTCTAGCCTGGGAACCCCTGCCAGCCCCAACCCCATCCCTAGCCTGAAGCTCATGCCATCACAACTCTAACACACCCCCAGTGGTACTTTTTGGTCCCAAACTTAATCTTAGTCCTGGGCCCCCAACCTGACTCTAGCCCAGGACTATTTGCCCATCCCAATCCTAACCCTAGCCAGTGGGCCTCTGCTTAAACAAAACCTAACCCTAGCTCTGGGGTCCCTGCCCACTCCATATTCACCTTAGCCCAGACACTCCTGCTCACCCCGACCCTAACCCTACCCTGGGGCCTCCTCAGGCCCCAGTCTTAACCATACTCTGGGACCTCCCTGCTGACCTCAACCCAAACCCTAGCCCAGAGATCTCTGCCTGCCCCAATCATATCCTAGCCTGGGCTCCTGCCAACATCAATCCTAACCCTAGCTGAGGACCATCTGCCTTCCCCACCCCTAATTCTAGTCTGAGCCACCCCACCCCCCCGTTAGCCCCAACCCCAAACCTACGGTTCAGGCCAGCAGAGGGGTCATGGTTAGGTTTAGATTTGGAATTAGGAAAGCACTGTGTTGAAGTCACGTGTCCCCTTCCCATTAGTTTCTGCATCTGCAGCTCTGTTTCCTAATTTTTAAAACTATAAGACCCTTTTTTTAAATTTTCTTTCTAAAAGAAGTTGTGAGCAAACTAGGTCTTGGAGACTGAGGAGGAGACTTTGGTACAGGAAATGAGTAATTCAGAAGGAAACATGCAGATGCAGCCACTAATATAGTGGGATTCATTGATAACTCAAAATAAATGGCCTGCTCATGTAACCCACATACTTTATACCACAGCATTTGACTTGGGCCCAAAGAAAGAGAGAGAAACAGTTGGGAGAGGATATGGATGTTACTTAGGGTACTCTGTCACTGCAGACTTCCAGAAGCACACCATGGCAACTCAGCTAAGGGGCCCAGAAACATCCAGAAGTATGGTGCGACAGTTAAAGCTTTATTGGAAGTGTTCATTGCGCAATCCACCTTGCACTTCACACCCAGTCTCACTCCAAGAGCTGATCCAGTCAGAGCACCAGGGCTTAAGGTATAAATATAGAATTTAAAGCAGCCTTGTGGCTGATGCAGACCAAGAGATATGTCTGCTGTGAGGCTGGGTCCAAATACCTGCACCACTTTGATTTCTGTTTCGTCAGCAACTGAGGACAAGTCAACTCTTAACCCAAGGGCTGGAATGCTGTTAGTCTGGATATGCCTATACTGCTTGTTTCCTGATGAGGTTCTGAAGAGTTTGAAGGGCCTGACAAGTTACCATTCTTCTCAAGCTCTGAGGAGTTCAGGTGACACACACTGCATGGCCGCACTATAGAGACTGAGAGATCATCTCAGAGATGATCAATGGGGAACATGTTTGTATGCATGCACTAAAGTATAGAAGCATAAATGTGATGCTGTAACCCGATATTTGAATATATAACAGCAACAATGTGAGGAAGTCTGTATAAGGAACATCTGCGGATTTACAGTAACAGCTTTTTTATTTAAAAGTTACTCATAGTATTCCAAATATGATTTACAATGGTTAGACTATTTATAATTTTTGTATGAACTAAATATTTGTACTAATAAACTGTATAGTACTCTCTCTTTTTGAAGCTAAGTTGGAACTATTAACACCTATAAGGGTTTAACATACAGTAGCCCTGAAGTTCACCTCTGTGTAATGCTTTTTGAAAAGTATTTCAAAGAGAACTCTGGCCTGTGCTTTTGTGAAGAGTTAAGCTGAGGTGCAGGAAGAAAGGGAGTGTAATAGAGTTAAACATAATATTGTCTCAGCAGGGTCCCCTACCCTGTTACACTTGCATACGTTTGACCAAGGTATGTGAGATCAAACAGACCACTTTTATATTGTAAGAAACATGCAAGACAGTCAGACTGCCTCTCTGGCCACAGTAGCAGAGGCAGTTATCCTGATGACCATCCTGTACCCAATAGGGGCTGCAGGAAGTGGCGCGGGCCGAGGGATGTGCTAGCCGCCGCTTCCCGCAGCCCCCATTGGCCTGGAGCAGCGAACTGTGGCCAGTGGGACCCGCAATCGGCTGAACCTGCAGACGCGGCAGGTAAACAAACTGGCCCAGCCCACCAAGGTGCTTACCCTGGCAAGCCGCATGACAAAGGTTGCCAATCCCTGCTGTATGCTGACTCCCATATATTCCAATTCTGACCCATTTAAGTCCCGTCCCCCACCACATCCTGTCCCTCCATTCCCCAACCACAGCACTGCAGCTCATATGGAACCAATGAGACAGTCTGGCAACTAATTCAGCTATTTTTCTTGATAATGAATAACCAAGAACTTCTTCCCTAACTGAGCCCCCAGCGGTCCCAGCACATGAAAGGCAGCATCAGAAGACAGAGATTCAGTGAAAGCACATCTCCCTCTGGTGGAATAGAACCATGCGAGCATGCCAGGGACATGCTACAACAGCCACTGCAAGGCTCAGCCCTTCCGCTTAAAAAGTGGTTTCTTTCTCCTATGAGCACGTCCTAGTCATTGATTTGAAGGCCTCCACCCTTTTTTCCCCCTCTGTGCCTTTAACACACTACATAAAGAGCACAAATTCCTCTAATCATGGGTCCTTGTTATGTTTAGGCCTGGAAAATTTAGATTTGTATTGGTAAATGTTGGTAAATATCAATTTCACTGCACACACAGAGACCAACAAAAATATTTGCATTTATGATCATCAAAATTTATAGATAGGCAAAGTAAGAGAGAAGCTCCTTGGGAATTCATTGGAGTTTGGCCTAAGGAAACATCTCTACCCTGATATAATGTGACCCTATATAACACAAATTCGGATATAACGCGGTAAAGCAGCGGGGGGGCGGGGCTGCGCACTCTGGTGGATCAACGCAAGTTCGATATAATGTGGTTTCACCTATAACGCAGTAAGATTTTTTGGCTCCCGAGGACAGCGTTATATTGAGGTATAGGTGTATTTACTTTGTATTTTGACATGTGTTGTTGACAATTTGTGTTTTAACAGTTATAAAGCTTTAACATTTTGAATCTCAACCTCTACTATCATTAAATAATTGTGGTCCAGCCTCCTAAATTCCCACAACTGTGAAAATTAAAATCCATAAAAATAAATGCTTTAAACCCATAATTTGGTGCAATTATGAAAATTTAAATTGATAAAAATAGAAAAAAGTTTAAAAATAAACCTTGGTATCTGTTGAAATTATAAAAAAATAAAAATGGAATTCTGTCAAGCCTAGTTATGTTAATTTAACTCATTTCTTCTGTTGGCTGGATGTTTAACTGCTTCTTCCCACAGCCTGTTTCATGCAATATATATCCTGGTGCTCCTGCAAGGAGGAAGTGGTTTTCTGGGGCTACCTCCTACTGGCAAATGCAGGAATTGGGTTTGGGGTCATCACAGTCCTCCACCACTGTCTCCTCTAGGTCTTGTCCATCAGGGTGAGGTATTCCACATTGTATGGATATGTTACAAAATATACAACATGCCAAAATTATCCTATTAACCTTTCTAGGGCTATAGTGTCAGAGGTGCTGCAACTAGGGTGATTCTGTACCCATTGGCTTGAAGTGGATTCCATTATATACAGGGTTTACAGTTTGGTTCAATGGCTCTCAGCACCCTCACTGTAAAAATTGTTCCAGTGCACCACCAGGTGGATAAAGACACCTCCTGTGCATCTTTAGGAGGCCAAGGCTTTCAGTGGCTGTTCTGGCTGGTTTTGTAAACACAGTTATGTCATCTTCTGGAGGAAATGCAAGGGTGCACAATGGGGGTCATGAACCAGAGTCAGGATGGTACCTGTCTATTTCATGCAAGGGTGAAATGTTAATACAAACATAAGCCTTTACCATAGGCATTATGAAAAAGGGGAGAAGGAATGGAAGGAGCTTTTAGAGGAATGGGAGGCCAGAACTAATGTTGGCTAGGGTTCAGGGGCATATTTTACCTAGCCGCCACCCTCCACGGACTCATCATTGATGAAATGCCTACACAGACCAAATAAGGACCAGATGTAGGAGTAGAGCCACTTCTAGAATGTTTGAAATGTCCATAAATAATTTGAAAAAGGCAATTTTTTGATACAGTCTCCCACAGTATTCTTGCCAGCAAGTTAAAGTAGTATGGGCTGGATGAATGGACGGTAAGCTGGATAGAAAACTGGCTAGATGGTTGGGCTCAACGGGTAGTGATCAATGGTTCCATGTCTAGTTGGCAGCCGGTATCAAGTGGGGTGCCCCAAGGGTCGGTGCTGGGGCCGGTTTTATTCAATATCTTCATTAACCATCTGGAGGATGGTGTGGACTGCACCCTTAGCAAGTTTGCAGATGACACTAAACTGGGAGGAGTGGTTGATACGCAGGAGGGTAGGGATAGGATACAGAGGGACCTAGACAAATTAGAGGATTGGGCCAAAAGAAATATGATGAGGTTCAACAAGGACAAGTGCAGAGTCCTGCACTTAGGACGGAAGAATCCCATGCACTGCTACAGACTAGGGACCGAATGCCTGGGCAGCAGTTCTGCAGAAAAGGACCTAGGGGTTACGGTGGACGAAAAGCTGAATATGAGTCAACAGTGTGCCCTTGTTGCCAAGAAGGCTAATGGCATTTTGGGTTGTATAAGTAGGGGCATTTCCAGCAAATCGAGGGATGTGATCATTCCCCTCTATTCAGCGCTGGTGAGGCCTCATCTGGAGTACTGTGTCCAGTTTTGGGCCCCACACTATAAGAAGGATGTGGATAAATTGGAGAGAGTCCAGCGGAGGGCAACAAAAATGATTAGGGGGCTGGAACACATGACTTATGAGGAGAGGCTGAGGGAACTGGGATTGTTTAGCCTGCAGAAGAGAAGAATGAGGGGAGATTTGATAGCTGCTTTCAACTACCTGAAAGGGGGTTCCAAAGAGAATGGATCTAGACTGTTCTCAGTGGTAGAAGATGACAGAACAAGGAGTAATGGTCTCAAGTTGCAGAGGGGGAGGTTTAGGTTGGATATTAGGAAAAACTTTTTCACTAGTAGGGTGGTGAAGAACTGGAATGGGTTACCTAGGGAGGTGGTGGAATCTTCTTCCTTAGAGGTTTTTAAGGTCAGGCTTGACAAAGCCCTGGCTGGGATGATTTAGTTGGGTTTAGTCCTGCTTTGAGCAGGGGGTTGGACTAGATGACCTCCTGAGGTCCCTTCCAACCCTGAGATTCTATGATTCTATGATTAGGTATAGAATTGCTAAAATCATAGCACTAGGGCCAAAACGTGGCTGGAACACAGCCACAGCCTTTTGATCAGTAATGACTGCAATGCCCCAAGGTGCAGAGCTCAAGGCCTACAGACTGAGCAATGTGCTGAGAGATGGGAGCTGTGCTTAAGGTATTTATAAAATGCTCATAGGTGCCCAAAGAATAAAACCTGGCAATGGAAGAAAAATGTGTGCCTAACCTTGGCCTATTTCCACTTAGGAAAATAATTAATATTCCTAAATTGTCTGATGAGGTGCATTATTAGATGCCTGTAGAAGGGCTCGGCCGAGGCTCGTCCCTCTGTGGGGCTGTGGGATATCCCACCATCCTGCAATAGTTCGCTATGGGCCCAGGCCCTTGGTCAGGGCAGGGCAGCAAACAAACAGTCTGGAGCTCAGGCTTCTGAGTGTCTGGTGCAAGGGGGGAGACTGCCACTCGTGAGTGGGGTGGCAGAGGGGACGCAGGCCCACCCACTCCACTGCGTCCCAGCCCAGGGCCCTAGCAGCGGCAGGAGACTCGCTGCTGTCAGTGGGGATCCTGGCTGCAACACACTAACATGGGTTCTGGCAGAGATGCGACCAGACCAGGGTCGACTGCCCCCGGGCTACTTCCGGACTCCCCCTCGTAGGGTACCTGGGTTAGGGTAGTGTCCTTGGAGGTTTCCAGCACCATCAGTTCCTCTGGGTAACTGGTGAGGGGTAGGCTCAGCTGCTCCTCAAGTTAGCTGGCAAGGGATAGGCTTGGCTGGCCTGGCCAGTCCTCGTGTCAGGCGCAGCCTGCCGATGTGTCCCAATCCAGTGCTAGGCCACAGGTATCTGGCCTCTCAAGTGAGCTCTGCAGTTGGGCTTTTCTACTTCTTGTCCTGTGCCCTGCCCTCTGGGGGCCGGGCACAGGATCCACTGGCTCCGCCCACGTTGGTGCTAGGGGAGGCTTGTCCCTCCGCGGGGCTGTGGGATATCCCACCACCTTGCTACAGTGCCTAAACAGTAGAATTGGTCAAAACTCAGGTTTTCTGGTGTGCAGAAAAATTCCATCATTTTGAAGTTTCCTTTAGCCATGAATTGGAAGGAAAGGTCAACTTTTCTGACATTCCCTGCCAAACAAAGCTTCATGTCAGAAATATCAAATCACTTTGTTTCACCAAGGTCTAAGTACTTAATTTCAACTTTTATTTTTATAATATATTAAATTTGAAACAAAGGACTTTGAGCTAATCAAAATGAAGTGCTTTAGTAATTTTGTGTAAAGTATCACTGAAATTAGTACATTTCCATGAAACATTCCAATGTTATAGAAGCAGCATTTTCTGATGGAAAACTGTTGGGTTGGAAAAATTTTGACCAGTCCTTCTCAGTGGGTTTGACTAAGGTGGCAGAGCTGGCATATGAAGTCCTATTGTCAGTCGCCCAATCCCACAATGCAACTTCTAAACTATGTGGTGTTGTTTTTCTTACATTAATATTTAATTTATGCAAGTGAACTCACTAGGAAGTCAGTAGATTTGCCAGCATCCTACTAGCCAGATACATGGACCACTCCGTTTTTACAGTTTTGTTCCATGTCTTCAAAGAGTCACACATTTTATAAGAAGGCCTCAGCGCATTTAGACGTCACATTGTGATGATATAGTGTCACTGTGTGAAGATTTGAATATATTTCATCATGATGCAATGTCATAATATGAGGACGCAGAGAACATGGTGCTTGAGTGCCATTACTGAGATGTCAGGTCTGCCTTTAGAAAATCTGGCCTCGTGATTCTCAGTCTCTATGTAATGGGGTTCATGCTGCGCCCCTGGGTATTCGGCTCCTGGCCTCACTCTTCAATGAGTCATGGACACTTCAGTCTGGTGCAACACCAGTGCTCTTTATTCTCAAAAGGTTTCCCCACCATCAGTTCCCAACTAGATACAGGCTTCACAGCTACTTTGCATACAGCAGGCCTGGCCAGCAACAGACTAGGAGGCTCACACTTCCTTCTGTACCTGACCTTTCTCTTTCCCTTGTTCTCTGGCTTTCTCCTAGCCTTTATAGCTCTGGGCTAATAAGACTGGCAGGTGTGGCCAGTTACCAGGTAGGCACCAGGCTATTCACCCAGCCCCACTCCATTCTCCTTGATTGGGGCTGGAGTGGCAGGAGCTGATTAAGGGCTTCTCCACTAGCACCCTGCCACGCTGTACAAAATTCCTTTTGAGAACAATTCCAAAAGTGGCAAATAACAGCTCTGTGACCTGGCTCCCTCTGTGGCTTTAGACAAGTCATTTAATATACTGCCCTATTTCCCCCCACCTCTGTAGAATGCTGCTCACTGAGTGCCATGCCATTAATTAGTTAGTAATTATTAAGCTTTAGGCTGAGATTTTCAAAGCCATCTGGATGTTCAATTCTCATTGCATCTGAAGATTAAAAATACTACCACTTTCAATTCCCATTACAGCACAAGTACTTTAGCTAGCCATCCGTCAGCAGAATTAATCACTGACACTAGTTGGCTCAAAGAATAGTGCTACAATTCAATATCTTGCTGTAAGGTGACATTTTAATTCAGTGGTATAGAAAGGATTCCTATGTCAGAGATTGCACATCAATTTCTATTTCCATTCAATACTGATTTATTTTTAAAAGAATTTGCTCTATAAATATGGAGGGTTGCATTTTCAGTCATCCACCTCTCAGATTATTGTGTTTAAATATTTAAAAATTAAAGCGCTTCCAATGGATAAACCTGAATTAAAGTTATATGAAAATTGATTTAGTACCTTTACACTGAGCTATACTCTGCTAGAGTAACAAATGGCACTTTTCAGCAAAATGACTACTGCCAGCACTGGGCTTAGCAACAAGAAATATATACCTTTTGCAATTTATATATTGTGAAGAGCGTATGTTATTACATGAACATTCACATTGTTGTTCAGGCCAAGTTTGGGTGCACTTTTCTTCTAACAGAAATGTGCAGGTCTAATTCTGGATTTTTTTATCTTTATTTTTGCTTTTCGTGGGTTTAAAATCAAAATCCGAATGTTAGAGACACCTTTGTCTGTTGTGACAACTGGTAGGTTTGTGTAGCTATTTTCTTGGTTAAAATGGTCTGAAGCCTTTTGCATGAATACATGTCCTTGCTGTTAAAATGCTGCTTTATCACTGGATGGCGCTCTCAACACACAATAGACATTCAGTCCCAGAAACACACCACTCTCAGTTCCTGATTTACCCATAACAAAAAACAAAACCAAGTTCTATAGAGTTGAAATTTTCACAAGCCATCAACTATCATTGCAAGTATTCAGGAGGCTAATATGAAATCTCAGTAGACAGATGAAAAATCAGGAATAATGGATGTTATAACTTTGTGTTATGTTCTTTCTATCTTAGGTCCTTATATAGCCCCTGTTACTGTAGTATCTGAGCGCTTCATAGTCTTTAATGTATTTATTCTCAACACCCCTGTGAAGGAGGGAAGTCCTGTTATCTCCATGGTTCAGCTAGAGAATAGAGACACAGACTATGTTCCTTGCCAAAGGTCACACAAGACGCTCATGGCAGAGCAGTAAATTGAACTAGGTCTCCTGAACCCCAGGCTAGCACCCTAACCACTGAAACATCCTTCCTCTCATAATGATCTCTGTGCACTCCAATAGAAGGAACTTTTCAACTTTCCCTTTCTCGGACCTCTTTGTCACAGCTCCCTGCAGCATCATATGGCTCACTTTAAGGCTTATTTTTAAAAATCACCATTTAATTTCAGTTTGACAACTTAATGGTGTGCGCAGAATAGCTCAAGGATGCTGAAGCTGCAGAGGTGACACTTGATATAATGTACAGATTGAAGCTTAAGGTTCTGTAATGAACACATGAGGGAGCTGCATGGCTTGAGATAACTTAGATCTTTAAAAATGAACAGGTAGGAGGAAACTATAATAAATGCAAGATGTATGGCACATTTTGCTTGTGGCATTACCTTTTTCCAGTTCTGTTATAAAATAACATGGGACAGCTCATTGTAGCTATGTTTTGGTTGAAGCTTAGGGTTTTCTTTTATCAATTTTTTTTTTGTACTTTAGTTCTCCAGCCTCAACCTCAGCTCATTTTTTCCTCTGTGATCCTGCACTTGTTTCGAGATGACAGGCTTAATACCATTTGATAGAATGAGAGAAGATCATTCTCCTGTGCCATTCTACAAGTGCATTCTTATTTCTGATGACATTTTTGCATTTCTTTTTCCCTTGTAGTGCAGGTATTTCAGAGGGGGAATGAAAGCAAGAGCATTCACAATTCACAGAGAGTGACATTCACTTCGGTACACTTGGCCAACTCAAGCCACCAAAATAAGTAGCACATAATGGTACATAGGCCTTGTGCCGGCCCTCTGCATGGAGCGAATTTCACCCACAGTCACGCTGCAGAGAACCATGGGACGTCTAGGCAGACTTCTACCTTCCTACTCAGGGGTGGCTCTAGGAATTTGGCCGCCCCAAGCAGTCATGCCTGCGGGAGGTGCACCGGAGCCGCGGGACCAGCGGACCTCCCGCAGGCATGACTGCGGAGGGTTCGCTGTCCCGCGGCTCCGGTGGAGCATCCGCAGTCATGCCTGTGGGAGGTCCACCCGAGCCGCGGGACCAGCGAACCCTCCACAGTCATGCCTGCGGGAGGTCGACTGGACCCGTGGCTCCGGTGGACCTCCTGCAGTCATGACTGCGGAAGGTCCACCGGACCCGCCTGCCGCCCTGCCGGCAAAATGCCACCCCAAGCACGCTTGGCGCACTGGGGTCTGGAGCCGGCCCTGTTCCTACTTTGTGCCCTGCCAATAAGCATCTGTTCCCCATCAATAAGTGTTATTCAGTTGTCTCCGTCCCTCTGATCCTCCCTACCTTTGAAGAGCTTATTACAGGACTCAGATTAAACAGTTATTTTATGTAATCTGAAGCCTGCAGAGCAAAAATAATAATTTACATGTTTCATAGCAATAGGATAATTTGCCAGAGCTGTTGGGCCCCACAGTAAGAACTTCAAAAGTAAGGTATTGGGAGTGGGGCAAAAAGAGAGAGATGCGGTGGTCAAGGGTCTATTACAGAGTCATGAGACCCATTGGTGAAGGAGACAGTCAACTATGATAGGGTTGCAAGCTGGGAGAAAGGAGCCATAAAGAGTTTAAATACTCTGCTGTACCTTTCAAAGTTTGCTGAAACCTTTCAGTATCTTTGTTCAACAATCACTCACTCTAACTCAATCACATTGGGAAACTATTGACGTTAAAGTCAATGGGACCATAGACTGCAGGAGGACTCTAGGCTAAGTCTCTAGGATACTCTGCATGTGTAATCCTACAACAGGTGCACTACTGGTACATTAAATATTGTTTGGATGCTATTGGACAGATAAAAAAATTGTTTTTAGTGAGCAGAACTGTTTGTTGAACTGAAGCTAACAAGGGTACTAACACAAACTATGTCATTTAACAGGGTGTCTACTCCAAAAACTAACAATGGACAAGAGCAGTAATGCGTTTCCCCTGACTGCAGCTCATTGTTCTTTTATGGTAGTAGAAAAAGACACATTTCTTGCAAAAGTTCTGATGTTTGGAGTTACTGAAAGGTATTGGTGGGCTGGATTGGTTTAAAAACAAAAACAACTCACTTCACAGGCACTGTTTGTGCCTGGTGGTTTATAGCACTGGATCCAAACTCTTCTGTATCTTATTGTCTGTCAGTGGAGTTGTGTATGATGCAAGGCAGTGCAGAAATCTGGCACCTGGAGGATGTATGTTTGTGATAGAGTGATTGTTTGGGATAGTTCAGTTATAAATATTAGTGTCTAAGGATGCAGCTTTCCAGTGTAAATATTTCATCTATTTCCATATGGGGATTATGTGGTGAATCCATACTGAGTGTTTGATTACCGGTACTTTTACCACGTGCAGGTGTTTCGATAGCCTTTTCTCATTCATTAAGACCATCAAGCTTCCCTTATCTACTGGTTTATTAGCTTTTTGATATCTTCTCAGAAGTGTAATAAAGGTCTTTCTAATCTATTGATATTACTAAGGTGCCCATCCCCCAGCTCCAAGGCCTACATCTCGAACAATTTAACCACCCCAAAATAATTCAATGGCAGGAATATTTGTGCAATTCTATAGGGCTTTTCCAAAAAGATGACTTCGGAATTTTGGGAGATATTAGTATTTGTTTAAAAAAACATTTCTATTCACTTTTAAGTGAAGACAGACCTTTTCTCAATACTGAGGGATAAACTGTCCTCTGTTACCCTAGTGCAGCTCCATTGAAGACAGTGAGGTTGTAACCTGAAACTGAGAATTAGCTGCCCCCCCAACTCTAATTTAGATGTATTTAAGACTTGCATGAGAGGTTAACTACTATTTGATCACAATGGTCCCTCTGGCTTTAAAACCTTTGAATATGTGAATGTCTTTTCATTCTGACTGTTTCTCTTCATCAGAGAACTTCCATTTGCTTTAAATGTAAAGACCAAAGTACAGATGAGAGTACGTCTGACTGGCTGAGATGTCAGGAGACCTGAAGTTTCAGTGATCAGTAACAATGTGATTTCTGATGTCTCTATAATGGTAGCAAAGGCTTTAAAAAGCTTAGCAGTCAGCATCAGGTATGCTTTTTAAAAAAAAATAAATGCAAGCTGCAGTTGTTTCACAGCATTTGGTGACTGGCATGTATGGAAACCCAAATAATTAGATCATGCATTCTAGCCTACTAACATTCGTTTCCACTGATGCAAATAGTTAAAGCCTAATTTGATTGATTGTATCAGCAAAATAACCTGTTATTTCCTTATAATGGGAGGAACTCTCAGTAGCAACCATGTGAAGTCAGTCTGAATTAAACAGGCTACACACTGCTCTAAACAAATCTATCGATCAACACTTTGCAGATGTTATTTTAGGTGCAAAGAAACAATTTTTACTTCAGCACAATCCAGACATAAGAAGCTAAATGGACTTTTATAGCACAGCTGATGAGCTTCAGCACAACACACCCACCAGTGACACCATAACCATCTTCTCTCGTGCTTCATCTGTTATGAGTCATTCATAAAACCATGGTGATTTGTAATGGTGAACCTGTGGCAAAGAACCTAACAGACTCTGTAGTTGGTAAAAACGAGTCATTGTAAAATGCTAACCAACCTGTAAAGGTGAAGAGTTGGCAATACACTCTGCTCCCTCAGAGTCCTCTAGAGACCCTCTGGTTCCATTATCCTCCCAGGGCAGATCAGAAACATGTCTCTTAGCCCCAACGTGTACTCTTAGAGGTTATAAAGACTGCGATGGGATATTTGAGCAATAGAAAAGACTGTATGGAATATGGACTCTGAGTAGCAGATTATGTGCTTCTCAGTTTGATTTGCTTTGACTTAAAATATAGAGCAGTATGACAAATATTCTGTAAGACGTTTCACTCTGTGATGCTTGGGGACTAGTTCAGCTCTTTGCGAGTTCACATTGAGCTTGTGATATATAATTTCCCCAATGAAAGACTCTACTATTTCCAGTTTTATTTCCTACCTCTGAGTAGCAATTCTGTTAGAACTATTGAGATCTTTCTAAAGAGTACATGTTTTTAAACAGTGCCAGTGTATAAACATCCCAATTTTGTGCTGAGATTTCATTGGGCAGGTTGAGGGACAAAGACATATTAAGACCTTATATACATGATTGACCTAGCTATGTTGCTCAGAGCTGTAAAAAATGTCAGGCTTTGAACATTGTAGCTAGACTGACCTAATAACTGATGTAAGTGCAGCTAGGTTGAAAAAAGAATTCTTCCATTAAACAAGTCACCACCTCTTGGAGAGATGGATTAACTGCATCGATTAAAAAATTTTTCATCAATGTAGGATGCATCTACACTTTGGCACTACAGCAGCACAGTTGCAGTCCCATATCTGTGCTGCGTTAGCAGTTGAAGTGTAGACATATCCTTTAGACTCTGCAAAAATTTCAGAAAGAAGCCTTTTATCTTAAAAAGTACTTAATTGAATGTAAAATTCAGAAAATATTCTACTCAATTAAACCAGCCCATCAAATTTTCTTCATTTTGTTTGGGCGGTGACATAAAGGGGGTAAAAATCTGCTTTATAATGGGATTGTGAGTAGTATAAGGGGCATACCATCAATCAAACATAGGCCCCGCCCCTGACTTCTCAGATGCCACCCACCTATCACCATAAAACCTGCCCTTTGGGGTATTACTTCTGGGGTTAAGACAGACACATGACTAGAAGCAAAGGGTGTCATGTGAGCTCTTTAAGAATGCTTACCACAGCCCTCTACCAATCAGGATGGGTTTAGCCCCAATAGGACCACCCAGAGAGAAGATTTGACCAATCAAGGGATGTTCTGGGATGGGGTAACCAGGCTGGAAGAGGGTCGTGTGACACCTCTACAAATTCCTCCCATGGCCCTCTACTAATCAGGATGGGTTTCAGCTGCAGAGGACCTTCCTGAGAGCAGATTTGACCAATCAGGGGGAGTTCTGGGGCACGGTGACCTGCCCAGAAGAGGGTCATGTGACCCCTCTAAGTATTCCCCCTACCACCCTCTACCAATCAGAGCACACTACCATTGGTCTTTATGTGTTCCTAGAGACTAACTCTGAAGGAAGTAGCAGAGGTGACTTTCACTCTGTTAAGCTTGAAACTGTAGCTGCCAGAGCCAAACCCACAGTGGCGAAATACCACATTACAAAATTCAGTTTGAATCAAATAAAAGGCTATGGTAGGGTTCTAGAATCTGACACCATGTTACATACCCACACAAATAAACAGAATCTCTACACATACTGTATTGAAGCCTTAAAATGTATATTAATTTAAAAAAGAGTCCAAGGTGTTATCCATGAAAATGGTATTTAAAGTATTTTCACAGACTGTGGAAAATTTGGTGTTGCAGTTGGGAAATGTGCTAAAAAAGTAACATTTGAAGCTGGCGTGTAATGGGATGCATGGTCGAGAAAACCAGCTGCGGGAGCCATTGGGAAGTTTAGGTATTTACAGCTGTTAAGTAATTATTAGGTCCCAAAAGTCTTTTCAGATTTTCTTAATATGGCTAGTTAACCCTGGATGGGTTATTTTCTTCCAGACAACACAATACAATGTACACTGTGAAACATTCATGCGTACAAAGGGTATTGAGAAAGCATCAGAGTGTGATGAGTGCTTTCACCATATAGCAAGAAACCCATCTCATATTATAATTAAACCATGCTTGATGAGTTATATAGATTGCGAGGGCATGTGGCTGACAGTACAGACATTACTATTTCTGGTTGAAACAGAACTGTTTTAACACAAACTGGTCACCTTTTTGAGTGTGCCAGCAGGGTCTCTATGGGGCAGTTAGAGGACAGCACTTTGCAAAACACACTAGAGAGGTATAAGCCAACCCTCAGAAAGACAAACAATACTGACCTGCATTTTACATATTTATAAATAAACACACAGTGTATGAAAATTATACTTCTGTTCTGATTACGGAACAGATCTCTGCAACAGTAGTGGGCAAAAGGAATGCTGAATGGCTGAGAGCAGCACCTGGGCAGCTAGTAGTAATCCACCCTCCCTCAGAGTCCTGCTTCGAGGCTTTTGGGTTGAATACCCACCACAAAAGTTGGCACCATCAGTTTAAACAACCGTGAAAACTTGAATAAATCTAATTGGACTATTTGTGTGCTTAAAGTTAAGCACATGCTTAAGAGCTTTTTTTGATCAGCAACAGTGCCTGGCTCATTGAAAGATTGAGTTCACCAGAGGTCTTGAGCCAAAGCACTTTGCTCTTCAGCCTCTGCCCTTCAAATAACCTCTGAGCGAATGAGGTAGTCTGCAATAGAGCTGATCAGAGACATTTAGACTGAATCATATTCCTATAGGAATATATGGTTCCATAGAAATCAAGATGCTTTGTGAAATCAGGTTGATTTCATCAGCAATTTGTTTTGGAAGACAACCAGAAAAAAATAATTCTGACAATGTCAAGTTGTCCATTTTGACAGTCGCAGTATGAAACATTTTGATATTTCATTTTGAAATGGTTCATTATAATATAATGCAACATTTTTAAAAGGTGAACAAGTTGAACTGAAATGTTTTGATCAACCCAAAACAAAATTTGGGGAGGAATTTTCCTGTAGAGAATTTTGAAGTTTTCAGTTTTTATTCCAATTCAAAATGAAGCCAAATTTCAAAATCTTTAAATCCTGCACCAAATAGAACATCTATCCTCTTCACAGGTCTATACAGCAACACAGCTTCCCACTAGTCAACATTGCTGATAAACTGATGCTATTAACAGAGTCCTAAAGATAAAACTCAGCAGAACATACAAGTAAAATTCAAGCAGCTCCCTTTGTATGTTGCATGTTTTCTTCAGATAGGACATAGTGTGAATTTAGGACCTCTGTGTTGGTGCCTGCCATGTCCACACTGGGGAGTTACAGTGCAGCACATTGGCATGGATTGCATTTCACATCCTTGCAGTCTGAACTGTGGGGCAGTGTAGACGTGCCCTAAGGCCCAGAAGATCCAAATGCTTGCAACACTTTTTATGCCCATCCTCCAGCTAATAAACAACAATCTCCATTCTGCTTCAAATATCTAACAATTTTGTTTTTAATAATTATTAAACCTATTTCCTTAATGGAATTCATATAAAAAAATCAGGATAAGCGTTAAAGAGAGGGTGCACATAGACCAATTTTTCCAGTATTATTATTCAACATTCATAGGATGATTGTGCTGAGACCAGTTCCATGGTGCTAGGTGCTGTAAAAATAGAGGGAAAGACACCCTCTTCCCCAAAGAGTTTATAAAATTTCTCCCTTACACATATCACATAGTATATAAGAAGGAAAAAAGAGACAGAGATAAAAAAAATCACTTAATGTTTCCCTCTATTGACTGATCTCTCTGGAGGATGCTTTTGCTTTAAAAAGACTTTCATAGAAGGTGAGTTTTCCAGTTCTCCTAATCCTGACATAAACCTCTGACAATATTTTCTGACTGAAGCCACACTTTAGAGATAACAAGAAAAAAAATCCTTTGAAGAGTGTCCCACTTTGGTTACTACAAAAGTAACTCAAGTCAAAGAACACAAGACAAGCTGCACATAGAGTTTGCAGAAGGTGTTCCTAATAACCTATTAACCGGTGCACTGAAAAAGAAAATAGATCCTAATTCATTTAATGGTCAGTATGCCAGTAAGTACTTCACATTGGCCGGCTGTGGGTTATCTGTTTTCAATTCTGAAATGCATCTTGTAAAAATCTTTACATGACTACAAGTGTTTCTGACACCTTCCCACTCCCCACCAACCACCACTTTGTTTCATACCTTCACCTTAAGATATGCAGTGCAAACCAGTGCTTATTAGCACAGCTTTTTCCTTGGAAACCTAACATGAGGCTTCTGGAAATGATGGATTCAACATACATATTGCACATTTATTTCCTGGCTTATGGGAAGAGAAAATACTATTTTTCTTTCACTAAATGAGCTCATTGAAGGCACAACAATTAAAATCACTACTGAACTAACACCCTAATTGAGTTTGCTGTGCTGAGCTGACCATCCAAAAGTTTCCATTTACCAACTAATAAGTGAGTGTAATATGGCTCATAAGCTGTATGTCACTGCAATAATAGGAAAGGCTAAAAAAACACTTTTCTAATTACATCTATATTCTCTAATTAGAAAGTTGTTAATAATTTAACATCCCAGTAAATATTCATGGTGGGAAACTGACCTGCCCAGTGGTAAGTTTTAATTGTGGAGCTATAATTCATTACGGCAGATAAAACCGTATATTCTAAATCACTCTAAAGAGCAATATTTATCTAGTATCTGTAGGGTAAGAATTTAAGATTAATTTGCTGTGTGTAATAGATTTAATTTATGCATTTAGAAACTCAAGTAACAAGAAATTATTCCCTATGCTTTATTCCATATTCAAAATATTATACTATTGCATGCACAGTAGGAGGGGATTTCTGTGCCTCAGGAAACATGCAAACAGTCCAAAGGTTATGTCTTTCAACTACATATTTAAAGTTCAAAATTCATGTATAAAATCTTGAACTGGTTTATTCAACTCAGACTTGTAATATATACCATTTTTCATGCTCATTAAATGTTCTATGTAGCCTTGCTATTTTGACAATATTTTTCTTCCTAAGTTGGGAAGTAAAGCCATGTTTCTGGATGAAAATAAAAATGTTACAATACATTGTTTAGATGTTTAAACAACAATGGGCCAGTTCACACCTCTCAGAGATAAATGAGATAAGAGTTAGTGTGACATCAAGATATGCTAGATCCATACCAAATAATAAACATAGTGTAAAGGAAGTACCCAGACACTGAGGCCCAGTCTAGATCTAAAACTATGTCAGCCTACCTATGTCATTCAGGGGTATGAAAAATCAACACCCCTGAGGGTCCTAGTGAAACCAACCTAAGCCCTGGTATAGACCCTACTAAGTCAACAGAAGAATTCTTTTGTCAACCTAGCTACTGCCTCTCGAGGAGGTGGATTTACTACAGTGTCACAAACATCTCTTTAAGCACTGCTGCTGTGCCCCTGTAGCACATGTAGTGTAGACATAGCCTGAATGATGTATACATATCTTTGATAAAGCTGGATTAAGGCAGAGGGACTATAGGGCCCCAGCTCCTGGAGTCACATCATGAGAGCAGAATCGAAATTGTCATTTACAAAAAAGAATAAAAGTTACCATGATTCAGTGGTTTACAAAAGAGGCTTAAAAACATGACCCAACGATAACTGATGCCTTCCTGAGTCTGCAGACAGCATAAAGCAATAACTCAGAGATGCGAACTGAGGCATTCATCTAAGTTCTAAAATCTGCTGCTAACACAAGAAGTGGGGCCATGGAAAGGGAGTGTATCTAGGGCTCCAGATTGCCTTAATTTGTCCCTGATTCTTAGAGCTTGTCTACATGGGATGTTACTGTGCATTGGATTGTAGTGCACAGGCTGGTTCATGGTAGATAACTCACAGTAATAGTGTCCACATGGACAGCTATTTTCTGTTTCAATCCATATCATTGTGCACACAACAGGTTTTTTTTTTGGTGTAAGTGCATGGCATTCTGAACAGATATCCCATGGTCCTTTGCCTCACTGCTGGGCTCTGTTCATTTTGGGTCTTTTTTCGGGTGCATTGTGGGATACATACATACATCCAAATGAAAGCCAGCAGAATTCTGGGACTTGAAGTCAAACTCAAAAACTCCCATGATGCATCTCTTTCTGGGTGGGTTTGTGACATTTTGAGAGAAAACACCATTTTCAAACTGCTGTCAGCCAGCTTGGAGAGAATAATGCGCTGCACTGTGATGCCAACAACTGCAAATACACTGAGCGGGGCAAGTTGAGATAGTGACTCTGGGTGGCTTTGGATTTCAGCTGCTGTGCTACTGAGTAGTCTCTGCAGATGCTTGCAGCTGTGCCAGCAGCAGCAGCTGGAGGAAGAGGAGGATATAGAGCAACAGCTACTGTATGAATTTTGCAGCACACTGGGCTTGGGAAGCCACCAGTGAATGGTAGGAAAGGCTCATTCTGCAGATCCAGATGAATAGCAATGGTGCCAGAATTTTAGGTCAGACCAAAGGTCCATCTAGCCCAGTATCCTGTCTTCCGACAGTGGCCAATGCCAAATACTCCAGAGGGAACGAACAGGTAATCATCAAGTGATCCATCCCCTGTTGCTCATTCCCAGCTTCTGGCAAACAGAGGCTAGGGACACCATTCCTGCCCATCCTGGCTAATAGCCATTGATGGACCTATCCTCTATAAATTTATCTAGTTCTTTGTTGAACCCTGTTATGGTCTTGGCCTTCACCACATCCTCTGGAAAGGAGCTCCACAGGTTGACTGTGCGTTGTGTGAAGAAATACTTCCTTTTGTTTTAAACATGCTGCCTATTAATTTCATTTGGTTTTCCCTAGTTCTTATATTATGAGAAGTAGAAACAATACTTCCTTATCTACTTTCTCTACACCAGTCATGATTTTATAGACCTCAATCATATCTCCCCTTAGCTATCTCTTTTCAAAGGCAACTTTCCTAGGGATTTGCACTGAGCTTGACACAGGGCTGTAGTAGCAGCATACCAACATGTGAGCCCCCCCTCAATGTTCAGACACTTCACCATTGCCATCTGGAAGCTGGCCACTCCAGCTGCCACCAGTTAGTAGCTAACCAGTTTGGCCTGGATAAATCCACCGTTGAGGTGATTGCGATGCTGGTGTGTGGTTATATGCAGAAGGTACTGATGCACTAGGTCATAAAGCTTGGTAATGTTCAGGAGGTTATTGGTGGCTTTGCATGCATGGGGTTCCTGAACTGTACTGGGGCAATTGATGATACTCATTTGCCTATCCATTACCCCCTGCTCCAGGCCTCATAAATAGAAAGTGTTATTTCTCTCTGAATACATCAAGGCCTGGTTGTTTACCATGGTGGATTCATCAGCCTTAATGTGGGATGCTCTGGAAAGGTCCATGCTGCCAGGATCTTTCAGAACTCACCTGTTTGCCTTAATTAATAATGGAGGATTTGTCCTCAGGATCACTATGGACATCAGTGATTTTGAGATCCCTCCTTTTAGTCTGGGAGACCCAGCTATGCTCTGCTTCCTTGGCTAAAGCAGCCATTTACAGGTCACTTGACTAGCAGGAAGGAACTATTTATCTACTGCCTGAGTAGCTGCAGGATGAAAATGAAGTGTGACTGTGGCAGGTTTAAGGGTAGGTGGCATTGCCTGACCTACTGATTGTGTATTGATTACTTAAGAACTCCTAGTTAGCTTTCTGAGATTTGGTAGGTTCTTGTCCCAAGATCAGCTCCAGTATGATTAAAATTACTGTACACTTGGGAACCCTGATGTGCATGGCTGCAACACACTTAGGAAAACCTTCTCTATTTGTAATAGTTTTATTAACACAGTTAGCAACATTACAAATACTACAATCCAGCAAGGTAGATAGAGATAATATAAACTGTGCAGCTGAGCAGCCATATACTCACACCATCCCTTGCAAAAGAACCCAAAACATTAGTCATCCTCCTCATCAGTTGTCATCCTGGCATCTCCCAAGGCACCCAGGCCAGGATTCAACTTTTATGTTACGCTGATGCCATTATGCCTAATGCATATTCAGTAGGAGCTTCAGCCCCTTTTCCTTATTTGTAGTTCCTCACCCTGCTAATGTTGAGATGCCCTTCTGCCACAGATTACAGTCTGTTTACCTCAAGCTTATTAGCATTCCTGTCAATATTTTTTCCACATTACTCTTGTGGTCAGACATCTGTTGATGTTCCTAACTTAAAATATCCCAAGATGGTATAAACTAGCATCTTGTGGCTACCTGTCAGCAGTTTAGTTGTTACAGCATTCTTGCGATAGCTCATGATTAGGGCCCTACCAGATTCCCGGTCTGTCGCTACCGTGTCCATGGTCAGGTCAATGCTCTCCCGGGTCAACTCGATGCTCTCCCAGACCAGGTCCCTAGTGTGTCTAAAGAGCTGCTTATCTGTCTCCTTCTAAGCCAGCAAAACACCCTTCCACTCTTCAGTGGTTTTGCAACTTTTCTGGGAGGCTGCCAGGAGATCACCAACAATTTCTTCTTACATTCTCCATCTCTTCTTCCTCATATTTGCCAGATACTCAGCTGTTGAAAAGGGCCCTGTCTTTGGGAGTCTTGCCATTTCAGCGACAGTTACTGGGGAAGCACATAAAACAACCAAAGTAGTTATTGTTCCTATTAGTGCTGTTTCCATGGACGCAATGATACTTTCCTCCCCCTTTATTTTTGAACTATATCTCCTGAGTTTCATCTCAGTCTTGGGAGACCTCAGAGATGGTAAGTCCTGTTCAGCCTTATTCCCCTTATGCCTATGTGTCCCGGTGAAAAAGCCACAGTTTTAATCCTGGGATGTTTGGTGATGTGGGGGAGGGGTGCAGTTTGAGGTTTGCAGCGTGCTGTTGTTTGGCACAGCACTGCAGCTATGATTTGGGTGGGAGTGATAAACTGGGGATCGGTGAGCAGAGTGCAGTGGTAGGACGAGGGGCTGGAGTTTGTGGAGGGGGCAGAATAGCAATTGCCTCTTTAGAGAATTATTATTCTTGATGATGGCACACTGATGTGGGTGACTAGGGGCATTTCTACGCTGCACCACAGTTCTACACTAGCCCACAGGGCAGGTGATGGACACTGCTGGAGGTCTGAGTTTTGTTCCTTGTTTTCTCATAAAGGCATCTGAGTTCTTTGCTCTTGATGTGACAATGTATAGCATCTCAGCTGTGACCGCTCTCAGCCACCTGTTTTAGCAATAGAATCATGAACATCCTCATTGCAGTGGTTCCTGGTAAGGGCTGCCTGCATCTTCACTTCTCCCCAGATCACTGACCTCTCCGCAGCTCCAGGCTGATATAGGAGGCATAGTGCAATGCTGCTGTAATGATACTGCTGTAATGCTGGGGTATTGGTAAATGGCCCCATCCTGCTGTCATTTAAATAGGAAGATGGCATCCAGTCAATGTGACCATGGAGCCATGGAGGGTGCATAGGTAAACAGACAAGTTGTTCCTGTGACATGCACAGCAGCATAGGATAGCAGTTGGACTGCCAAAATAGTGGAAATAAGCAGGATGTATGTGACCACTGGTTTGCACTAAGAAAATATGCAGTAAGCTTACTATGTTTCATACCATAGTAAAGACTATGCTTTTAACTGCAGAGCTACTATGCTTTAAGGGCTTGCTTGTGTCATGTATATGCAGTTCATTTTAAAGTGCACAACCACCAGTTAGTGCATAGTAAACCTGCCGCCCCATGCACACACACACACACCATTTAGACAAGCCCTTAGACTCTAAATCTAGATCTCTTTATGCCTGAGTTTTGTCTACTTGTGATGGACCCTATACTAGACAGAATGTTAAATTCTGAGCAGATGCCTAGATTATCTCCTTTACTGATACTGATCTCAGTGGGACTATATAAAAGTAAAGTTATTCCACCACTGCTTGCATGAAGTAGTATCTGGCCTATAGTCAACATTCTGATCTTTTGGCGGAAGAGCAGATAAAGCTGCTTATTTATATATAGTTAATTTAGTATTTTAGAAGTTTAATTAATATAGACTTGTTTCTTTAAGAAAAGTTATTTCAATTCACATTTAAGCCCTACACAGACAAATCCCCTTCTGGTTTATTCAAGTGTAAACCTGAGTCTTTGTTTTGGAGAGGGTGGTGAGATTATTGCTTTTGAAATGTGAACGATTTAGGAGGACTAATGCGGGGAAAAGAAAGAACCTGTTAACTTTTCAAATAAGCTGCAGAAAGGTGAAGACTTTATCATGCTGGAGTTTGCACTGGCCTTGATGTCAATTGGCCATTCTATGTCTTAATGAGAGGAGTGGGTAATTTTACCCAAGCTGCCACAATCAGTTTTGATTCCATTCAAAGGAGCGAGGCAATGCTTGCATGAATATTTTATTGTATTTTACCTCTTGATGTACTTTTCTGTAAAAAAGCCTATTCCAGCTATAAAAAATGAATAGGGGATGGTGTTTGAGGTGGGATCTTGACTTAAAGAAAAGGATAAGTGAGAGAGACATGCTCCTTGAGATTAGTTTTAAGAAGAACACCTATGGCATTTTTAGGCAGTTGGTATATATACTTGTGCAGTGCAAGTACATAGGAAACGCTCAGTCAATATCTGTATTTGATGAGATTGAGGGCAAGGGAAGTGTTCTGGTTTTAATTGATCTTGATTCTGTTATTTAGACTGTAGAAGTATACAACCTACTTCCTGTCATTTTGTGTAGGGCACTTTACAAGGCTAAGTTTGTTGTTCTGGTGTAGCACACTAAATGCCTTCCAGCCTTATAGGCTACATACAGATGTTTTATGGATGTTCTTGTTTTGAAGTTTATAAATAACACCCAATTACATGTCACAGGGTACATGTACAATACAAACAATACATAGGACATGTTGTGCAAGGAGAGAGAGGGCACAAGTAACCCCCACTTCCCCTGTCAATGTCTCTGTGCAGGGGTCAGCTACAATGTGTTGGGGAGAGAAATTACTGTGCTAACCTCCTGAAAGGGGAGGGGCGAAGCTCAGACCACAGTCTCACCCCACTTTGCAGCAACCAGTAGAACAGGCTGGGGGCAGGGGCATGCCTATTCCCATTCCTCCTTGAAACATGAGGATCTTTTGTTACAGCATGTCCAGCAGTGCCCCGAGAAGCATTCTGGATATGGCAAGGGTCCTCCACTGGAACCCTCCTGCTACCAGACATTTACATTTCAGGAACTGTGACCTAGAAAGGCTTGTCCACCTTAAGGGCAAGTCATTTTAGTGCGAGCCCTACTTTACAGCAGTGCAGTGCATCTACCCGGGAGGTTTGCACAAGTATATCTAGAGGGCTGTAGTGATATGTGAAATAACCAACCAGTTGTGGTCTGGATTAAACTGATTTTTAAATCATCTGATTCTTCTTCCTCCCACCCACATAGTGGTACTACAGGGCAGAGTTAAAGTTGTTTTGATGCTGCTGTAACTGGAGATTTAAGCAGTTTGGATTTCTTTTAAGTGTAACCTTAATTCTGAATTTCCTGGGTTTATAATGCTTGGTTTGGGGATAATTACCACATCTCTAATAGTGTAACCCTTACAATTACTGATACATATTCACAGGCTCAGCTCTATCTTAATGTAATTTGTCTGATAAATTATTTCAGTTTTACAAAGCTTCATACATGAACACTAAACAAGAACCCCAGAGAACGCTATCATGCAATTTTCTAATTGTGAGAAGCTATATAGTGTCAGCTTTAAATATTTAATTTGTTTAAATTTAAAGGGCAAGTAACCAGTATGCTAAAACATAGCAAATAGCCTGAGTGTACCAGCCAGTTAAACTGGGCTTGCAGCTTATTTGCATTGAAAATTCAGCTGTTTTGTGCTGATGTGCCTAGTGAATCTGGCCTTTAATTTGCAATTGCATTGTTGCTTTAGAGGGTTGTGTTAGTGGGATTTGCACTATGTGAAATGGGAGGGGGCAGAGACCCAAATTCCTGAGCCCCAATGCTTTTATACTTCAAGGGTTTCCTCACCCATTAACTCTAATAAAATATTAAGGGATTTCAATTATCCCCATATTGACTGGGTACATGTCACCTCCGGATAGGATGCAGAGATAAAGTTTCTTCACACCTTAAATTACTGCTTCTTGGAGCAGCTGGTCCTGGAACCAGGAGAGGTAATTCTTGATTTACTCCTAAATGGACCGACATTAGAGCCAGCCAATCAGGGCTAGGCTAGGCCCTATATAAAGGCTGCCTAGGAGAGGAGCAGGCAGTCTCTCCCAGGCCTTCAAAGTGTGAAGGTCTGCCTCCTGGATGAGGAGACTAGCACTTGGAACAGCGCAGCGCAGGGCAGGCTCAGGGAGCCAAAAGGAACTCCAGCCCCCTACCTGCCAGGATGCAGGCCCTGAGGGAAGGGCCTAGCCAGTGCAAAGGGGCTGAAGGGGAAGTGGGCCAGGGCAATTCACAAGGGGAGAGAAGGAGGGTAGGAAGGCTGCTGCCAAAGGGTCCCTGAGTCAGGACCCAGTGTAGAGGGTGGGCCTGGGTCCCTCCTCTTCCCCCTTGCACAAACACCCAGCCAGTGGATGTGGTGATAGTGGACTGCACCACATGGGGGTTGGGCAGCTGCCCCACCACAGGGCTCCAGAAGTGATCCCAGCAATTACAGGTCTGTAAGCCTGACTTCAGTACAGGGCAAACTGGTTGAAACTATAATAAAGAACAATATTGTCAGATATATAGATGAACATAATTTGTTGAGGAAGAGTCATTATGGTTTTAGTAAGGGGAAATCATGACTCACCAATCTACTAGAATTCTTTGAAGGGGGTCAACAAGCATGTGGACCAAGGGGATCCAGTGGATATAGTGTACTTAGATTTTCAGAAAGCCTTTGACACAGTCCCTCACCAAAGGCTCTTATGCAAAATAAGCTACTATGGGATAAGAGGGAAGGTGCTCTCATGGATTGGTAACTGGTTAAAAGATAGAAAACAAAGCGTAGGTATAAATGGTCATTTTTCAGAATGGAGAGAGGTAAATATTGGTGGTCCCCCAAAGGGTCTGTTCTGGGACCAGTCCTATTCAACATTCATAAATGATCTGGAAAAAGGGGTAAACAGTGAGGTGGCAAGATTTGCAGGTGATACAAAATTACTAAAGATAGTTAAGACCCAGGCAGACTGCAAAGAGCTACAAAAGGATCTCAAAACTGGGTGACTGTGCAACAAAATGGCAGATGAAATTTAATGTTGATAAACACAAAGTAATGCACATTGGAAAGCATAATCCCAACTATACATATAAAATGACGGGGTCTAAATTATCTTGGAGTAACAGCTCTTTCTTGAGTGGTCATTGTGGATAGTTCTCTGAAAACATCCACTCATTGTGCAACGGCAATCAAAAAAGTGAACAGAATGATGGGAATAATTAAGAAGGGGATAGAAAATGGGACAGAAAATATGTCGCCTCTATATAAATCCATGGTATGCCCACATCTTGAATACTGTGTGCAGATGGTCACCCCCCATCTCAAAAGAGATACACTGGAACTGGAAAAAGTTCAGAAAAGGTCAACAAAAATGATTAGGGGTATGGAATGGCTTCCATATGAGGAGAGATGAATAAGGCTGGTACTTTTCAGCCTGGAAAAGAGACAGCTAAGGGGAGATATGGTTGAGATCTATAAAATCATGACTGGTGTAGAGAAAGTAGATAAAGAAGTGTTGTTTACTACTTCTCATAGCACAAGAACTAGGGGTCAAATGAAATTAATAGGCAGCAGTTTTAAAACAAATAAAAGGAAGTATTTCTTTACACAATGCACATTCAACCTGTGGAGCTCCTTTCCAGAGGATGTTGCGAAGGCCAAGACCATATAACTGGGTTCAAAAAAGAACTAGATAAACTCATGGAGGATAGGTCCATCAATGGCTATTTGCCAGGATGGGCAGGAATGGTATCCCTCTAGCCTGTTTGCCAGAAGCTGGGAATGAGTGTCTCTAGGTTTTTTGCCACCCCACACAAAAAATTTTTTGGCTGTCCCTCACCCCAGCCCTCGGCTCTCCCCCTCCCCACCAGTGCCCTCCCTCACCCGCACCCCCTGCCACCCCAGCCCTGGGTTCTCCTCTCCCACCCCCCTAGTGCTGACTCCACCTGCTCCCCCCTCACCTCCAGCCGGTCTGATGCTGGCAGGGTTGGGGCAAGCAGCAGGGCTCCTGGGCTGAGCCTCAGCCCAGGGTCCCTCCAGCCAGGGCTTCTGCCTCCAGGACTGGCTGGGAGCAGGGTAGCCCCAGAGAGGGCAGACCCCCGGAGAGCGGGATGCTGGCCTCACACAGCAGTGCCCTGCCGTTCATGGCTCTGCTGCTTCTGGCCTCCCTGCCACAGTCCCTGGGCAGCTCAGGCTGCTTTGCCCAGCCCTGGATGTGGCATGGGGGGTGGCAGCCCTGTGGCACCTGCAGGCAGCTCCATGTGCCCCGCAGGGTGGCCCCCAGCCCAAGTGCCCCCAGTGAAGCCTAAATAGCAGTGCCATGAGGAGCCTTTCAAATGATGATGCCCAAAGTTAAATGCAGCCATGGACCCTTTAAACAGCTGTGAGAGTTAGGCCAAGTAATCTGCCAATGAGAAGCCTTGACATAAAAGTCTAGTTACTTTCATACCACTGAGGGCTTGTCTTCACTACTGATGCAGCTGCACCAATGTGGTGTGTCTGGTGAAGATGTTCTATGTTGATGGGAGAGTGCTCTCCTGTCAACGTAATTACTCCACCTCAATAAGAGGTGGAAGCTATGTTGGATGGAGAGTATCTCCTGATGACATAGCATGGTGTAGACAGCTCTTTAAGTCAATGTAACTTATGTCATTCAGGGTGGCTTTTTCACACAAGTTTCATCAACTTAAGTGGTAGTGTAGACAAGCCCCGAGTCATTTCAACCATAGAACTGTTAGATGTAGAAGAGGGGTAGTGGTAGGTTGAATTCTCTGATATCACAATTACCCTGCTTAATATTTACCAAACTGTTAACCTCTGTTTACTTATAGCCTACATAGCAAGTTAGGCACCCAAGTTTAAAAAGTCCATCCCTACTGTATATTTGATAATATGGCTCTGCACATCTTTTTATGTTAGGACGACCTTTGAAATAAAATTGACTCCCAACACCATTAAACATTCACCAGAAAATGTGTTTCTATTACATGTAAAACATTTGGTTTCTCAAAACAGCTTATGGAAAAGGAACACGTATTTGAATTCTGTACCTCAAGTTTTGCACGCAGCTTGGTGCATGCACAAAGACATCAGCAGGAAGAGGCAGGTATACCACACACAAGACACCCTGTCTAGATCACACAATCAGATTCTGAGCCAAGATGACTCTGTTGCTCCTGATGCCTAGTCGCATACGCAAACCACTAAACCACTGCTCTTTCTGACTGAGAACACAGATTAAAAATGCTCCAGTTTTCTCTCTTTTTCCTTTCCCCCCCCTGCCCCCCCATTTTTTGTATATATGCAGCACTGAAAAATAAGGGTATGGTAGAATGAACTATATGTGCATCCTGATTAGCTGACTGCCATTGCTAATGTGATGGGCTCACACCTATGTAGAGGTCAGTAAGTGAATGCTAATTTGGATTTATATGCTTGTCTGAACCTGACAGAGCATATTCTTATAGCGTGTTATTATTCCTCTCCATGCAGTATGGAGTTACTCACTAACACAGTGAGTAATAAGCCAAAAATCAAGCTAATCCCATTTCAAAACAAGGCTAAAACAAGCTAATCTCTAGGAACCCCAACGCTCTATGTGACTAGATCCCCCCGGTGTTCAGTCTGGGACTGTGGTGGGCCCGCTGTGCACTCCTGACTCTCCCCCTTTGCCCCTGATTGCTCCCCCTCACCCCGGCTTGCTGGGAGATGATCAAAAAAATGAACAAGCAACAAGCCACAAGCCAAAAACTAGCCAACAAGCAACTCACAAGCCAATTAAGACAAAAACAAGCCCAATTTCTGCATTTTTTTCCACGGGTTTGGCATGTCTGCTCACCTGTGCTCTTTTGTTATATAGGTTTCTTAACCCTTGTTTCTGGTTTGAAATATACTGAGCATGTCTCTATTCCTGCCTTCCTTTTGTGGTGTTCTTGGAGTCAGGGAAACATTCCTCAGGGGCACCACAGATTTTACAAGCAGGTGGTTTCTCCTATTCTCTTTACAATCTTCTTTTCATGACAGACAGTACATTTCCTTTGTTTTATTCCTGGCTGAACAGAAACATCACTTATACCATTTTATAAGCATAATCTGGAGTTGTTTAGAAAAGATCTGGGCTCCAAAACTACATGTATGCACCTGGATTATACTTGCTCTTACTCTGCAATGCTGTTTATGTCTAGGGTTACAACTGCTTTAGTCTAGTTATTCAGACAGCAAGATGGGTGAGGGGTGACTACTAGTGATAAGGTAATATAAAACCAGCAGTAATAGGTTCTCTCAATAAATATGAAAAGCCATCAGTCTTCACTAATGAAGAAGTTTGTTATGTAAAGCTCAAGACAAAAAAGCCTTCATCTCCCACAAGGAGAGCATCTCTAAAGCCCCATTGCTTGACTCCTTAAGTTATTATTCTGATTCTATCCCTTGTGTGCTTTATCTTGCAATTTAATTAGGTGCTTGTTTTAAAGAATTATTTAGTAGCCCCTTAATCTGCAGTCCTCTCTGATATGACTGTGTAGCTGCAAGATGAGTTCCTAATTACACCTTATCAACTGTTCAGTATCCAAAGGAGGAAAGAAGTTTGAATATTATCCTCCATTCTACTTCAGTTCCTTCTCTAAGCTCCCCAGAAAAGAAATGCTAATAATGCAGTTCAGCCTAGCAGGTCAGTAGATTTGAGTACATCACTTTCCCATTTCAAATTTGCAGTTCTTTTATATCCACCTACAATGACACCAAATCAACATTTGACACTGGTTCTTGTTATTTGGCTCAAATCATCAGGAAGCCATGCACCTCTGCTGAGCAAAAAGTATTAATAAGTGTCCGTAACATTTTTATTGCCAGGTGCTGGGAGAATGGCAGCAGCAATTGGAGTGGGTGAGTGACAGGAAAAGATAGACATTTTGTGGAATAAGGAAACAGACAAACTATAAACTGACAGTTTTTGTGAGGGCCAAGGGAAACGGTCTGATTATTTATCCCTTTCTCTATAAAGCTAACAGTAGTATTTCAGAAGTCTTTCCAGAAATGAACCATAGTATCAGTAATGTGAATATGCATACTATAATTTAACTGGCCTTTCACACTAAAGATTTAGTGTGTTAAATTTTCCTTGTTAATGATTAGCATAAAAATGGCTCTTAATGTAATTAAGAGACCTGAGTTCATAGTGTGTAGACAGTCGGCATGATGAAACTAAACTTTTCATTTCATCCACTAATTTTTGTAGTGAAGAGTATCTTATTTTTTGTATTAGAGAAGCACACAGTGAGTCATACACGCCAACACAATGCAACAAATGTTTTTACAAGCTATGTGATGTACTTGTGAGGAATTGCAGGAGCCAATAGCCATGACACTCAAACATGCAGGTAGCTCTGGTTGAGAACAGAAATGTTTTCAGGCATTTTGATTAATCTCATGTTAGTAATTTTAAAGGCTGAATTGAAACTGGCCCTCCAAAAGTGATATGGTGAGATGGGGCTGAGATGCTGGCAGACCAGGTGCCAGCTCATGCCATGGCCTCTAGGCCTCACTGAACACTGGAAAATGCATAGCTGGAAACCAGTCTAATTCACCGGTGTGTTAGTATTGTTAAAATGGATATTAGATTTATAAAAATGGGTTTAGTTTTTGGACTTTATGAAATGCTTGTGAGTTGCTGCATACATTAATCTCACTTATAATATCTGTATCCCAAGTTATCAGTAACATTTAAGTGTTTGCTTGGAAACTGTTAACTCCCCCATCCACCAGTCTTGACAGAAGCATTACCAAGTATGAAATACTGGTTTTCCAAAAGAGGTGTCATCCCGTGCCCAACAAAAGAAGGTCCATAGACAGACAAGCCACTGTGGAACATCAGAGTAAAAAAATACTTTGTTGATTGTCTCCTCTTCCTAGGTGTAGGGGGAAACAGAGGTGGACTCATCCCATCAGGTTTAACTCTGGAGGAAAGGAATAAAAATCCCTGACAAGAAGGAACTGTCTCTTGTACTCTGAGGGGCAAAGATCTGTAAGTATATGCAAGGGAGCCCTAGCTGCTTAGCTTGGGTTAGCTCTAAAGTACACATAGATCTTGCATATCACAGCAGCGTCTATCACCTTTTGAAATCTAAGACTAACTCATTTGTATGTATGTTTATCTGCTTCAACCTTGTAAATAACTCTTTTCTTAGTTAATGACTCTAATTTATTATAGGATTTGCTACAAGCAGTGTCTTGAATATAGGATCTAAGGTGCATTTGACTGGTCCTTTGGGACTGGGAGTAACTTGAATATTGTTGTGATTTTTGGTGTAAGGGACCATCTGTCACAAAGAAAAGCTTCCCTGGGTGGCAAGATAAATTGGAGTCTTCAATGGGACTGCCTGAGACTCCATGTTGAGGCTGTTACAGTGCTTGAGGAGTTTCACACTTGATACTTGGGTGGTGAATTCTAAGTATAGAACTCACAACCAGTTTGTGCTTCTTCACATTCTGCCTTGAGGTTGGTACTCATGCTTGTGAGCTACTCCAGGCCAGCTTGACAGGGACCTTTTCAAGAGATGGCAAAGCTCCAACTGCATGTGTTCTCCAAAGCTACAAAAAGGATTCTGGCCAACTGAGCAGAAGTATTCCATAGATTCCTGCTATAATGAACCCTCCTCTGTCTCATTGTAGTCCAGGCCTACTCTGTAAAAATCACAATCTAACCCTCAAATATTTCTTCCATCCTTCAGCATGCTAGCAAACATTCATTAGTTCCAGTTCCTCTATTTAAACTAAACTGTAACACCTTTAGATACCAACTCTAGTATATTTAATTAAGGGATCTACTGAGACAAAAGGTGAATTTCAACTTTCTTTTGTCTGAGCAACTCTTCCACTATCCAACTGCTCCAGGGTGCTTTAAGAGGCAACTTATTCCTTACTACTCCCTTAATGCAATTACAACCCCTTTCTGTTTAGGGAAGAGAAAGAAGTTAGGGCTTTTAATTTTTTATATAAATAAAAGAATGTTCACTACCTAACTTCTTTCTCAGGAATGCATAGAGAAAGCATGTGCGTGCACATGCAGATGCAGGTGGGCCACATGCATATGCTCCAAGAAACAGAAATTCATGCTATCATTAAAGAAGATTCTTCAACTAAAGCCAACATTAAGTAGAGGCTCATTTTCCTTAAATGAAAAAAAACATGTGTTTATGTTTTAGGTACTGTAACTAGCCTTTACAAGCTCCTAGTTGTAACAGCAGACACATAGCTCTTATTTAAGAAATAACTGTGGCTAAGAGACAATTGACTCATTTGTCTCTTCTCCTGCTCTCAGTAAATTCAGCTTTACCCCACACAGCCAAAAAGATTGCTCATTCACAGTTCCCACTGAAGCCCAGCATTGGTTGTATTAATTAGTGCTTTGGTTTGTCATTATCATGGTGAGGTCTGCCATTTCACAAGGCACCTATGAGAGGTAATATTCAGTTACACTTTTTTTCTTGAGCCCAGCAAGTCTTGTTTTGAGTTCAGTGGGAGTTACATGCAAAATAATTCTGCATGATTAGCCTCCCTATTTGACTTCTTGCTTTCCCTTAGTCCCCAGATGCTATACAGTATGAGTTACTGACAGCAAGTGCATACAAGTGCTTTTTTCTACAATTCATCTAATCTAAATAGTCTTAACTGTATGTGCTACTGACAGAAGTTTCTTATTAGTGCTGCATCCTGAACAGTGCTATATGAAATCTGTATAATATGCAGCTGTATTGCTTCTGGAGGATGATCTATCCAGGGCCAGTTCCAGACCCCAGCACGCCAAGCACGCGCTTGGGGCGGCATTTTGCCGGGAGGGCGGCAGGCGGCTCCGGTGGACCTCCCGCAGGCATGACTGCGAAGGGTCCGCTGGTCCCACGGCTCTGGTGGACCTCCCGCAGGCATGACTGCGGATGCTCCACCGGCGCCGCGGGACCAGCGGACCATCCGCAGGCACATCTGCAAGAGGTCCCCCGGAGCCGCAGGACCGGCGACCGCCAGCACGCCCCCTGCAGCGTGCCGCCCTGCTTGGGGCAGCGGAATTCCTAGAGCCGCCCCATGATCTATCAATATTCAATTCAAAATAAAGAGAAAAGTGGAGTGGTTCTCTCCAAGGCCAGAACATGATTAAGGCACTCTTTAATTGTATTGTAAGTACCTCCAAAAACTAGGATGAGGAAATCCACTGCAAAGCAATTCTCAGTTAGGAAAACAATTTCTCCACACCATTAATCAAGTGGTGTAAGAAAAAATTTGTCATTCACACTCAAGGTCATCCAAAGTGCTTTACCAAGAAACTGATTAGACATGGGTACTAGAGTGTCTGAGAAGGGTGAAGTGGCCATTGTGCAATCAGCATTAAAATGACAATGTATTTTATAGAGGCATGCAATGATAGTAGGCAGAAGTTTATCAAGAAAGACATAGTTCACCGCCTGCCACCAGCCCTCCCGCAGCACACCCATACACTTTCTATGTCAAACTGTATTCAGTTACACTGTAGTAAATTCCAATTAAGTATTAACAATTAAAGAGCAAAATCATGCCTAGCTCCTTGAAAATGGAAGAAACTCCAATGAGCCTGACTGTTTCAGCTTTTGAGAACTATAGAACGTGGAATATTCAGTCACTCCCTTTTGCTGTATCTCCTTTATTGTTTGTATCCATATATGCTAACTTGTTGACGAAATATTGGCAAAAACCCAAAGGTTCTTGATATAACAGGGACAGTCATTATGGTTTATCAGAAAGAAATTTGGGAGATTCTCACAATGTTCCCTTATGGTGATTTTTGTCTTGGAGACATTTGTCTTTTATGGCTGGAAGGAATGAACCCTAGCCATACGAGGCTTTTTGCTGCTTATCTTACACTTGTGGGACACACCTAGATGGTAACCTGGGAATTTAAATATGAGTCATGAGAGTTTGCTCAGAAACACAAGTCATGAAAGCTCTGGATTAAGAGCACTAACACAGAACTCCAACAGGGAAAATTCTGTATGGATAAGGAAGAATGCTATTCGGGAAGATCAAGTAGCCAGATAGCTCTGTCCATGTAGAGCCTATCAGCGTTCTCTCTCTAGGCAGAAGTTTCCCTTTAATAGCTTCTTAAACCAAGGCTTCTCTGAAAGTTCTTAACAGTATTATCAAGACTTAGTGAGATTGTATGAGTGTGTATATACACACACACACACTAAGGACTTATCTACTTATAGCTCTTCCCACGCAGGGCCGGATCCAGACCCCAGCGCGCCAAGCGCGCTCTTGGGATGGCGTGCCGGTGGCAGGCGGCTCCGGTGGACCTCCTGCAGACGTGCCTGCGGAGGGGCCTCTGGTCCCGCAGCTTCGGTGGAGCATCCGCAGGTGTGCCTGCGGGAGGTCCACCGGAGCTGCGGGACCAGCGGCCCCTCCGCAGGCACGTCTGCAGGAGGTCCACCGGAGCCGCGGGCCCGGTGATTGCCAGAGCACCCCCTGCGGCGTGCCGCCCTGCTTGGGGCGGCGCAAATCCTAGAGCCGCCCCTGTTCCCATGGAGTCCTATTTATATTCTTTTTAAGCCTCTTTAAGGGCATGGATCATGATTTTGTAAGATCTGCTTTTTCCATGTTTGGGATATTAAGGTTCTATTTGTGTTTTGAGGTATGCTGGGCAGGAGCTATTAGAGGACTGCCTGGACTGAGAAGTTGCAGAAACCCTCGCACTGATCATACTTCAAAAGGTGATCAAATGAAAGGAGTCTTGTGTTGCCAATGGTTCCGTATTGTCACAGAGGAGGAACTTTTGACAAAGTTTGCTTGCATTGCCATACAGACTGTCTAAATTTATGTTCCCAAATGCATACCCTAGTGGTAAGGCATCATTTTTGTGAGCGAACTGTGTCATCCAAATGACCATAACATAAGTAGACAGGTGACCAGCAAAGAGTGGTGTTGATGACACAAAAATCTGGTTGGAAGAAATGGATAGTCATGCCATACTGAATGTGTGCATCCAGAGTAAACAGAATGTGTCATTTCTAATCTACTTCTAAACATAATTAACTTCTGAAATTAAGTAACTTTGGTTTTGCAAAGGTGCATCCAGCAGGTTTTGCATGAAACCTGTTTCAGAGAGAGACTAGATCATCTGGTGGTTAGGCTGTTTGCCTAGCATTGGCTATTACTAGGTTCAATTCTCAGTTCTGCTGTAACCTTGTGCAAGTCATCTAGTCTCCGTTTCCCAGGTGTAAAATGGGGACAAGAGAACTTCCCTACCTCACAGGGGTGTTTTGCTGCTAAATACATCATTAAAGATTGTGAAGCACTCAGACTAGAAACAGGGTCAAAAGTATTGTTAATAGATGGAGACACAGAAGGTAGAGATGGTTAAATGCCAAAGATTTAGTGGTTCAGATAAGTTTGAATTCTTATCTGAAGCTTTTAGGTCCCTACATCAGATCCAACTAGCCTTTCTCCACAGTAACTACAAAATACCCATTGTCCAACAGGCTATGCAACTCTTCCTCCACACGAAATTGCTGCTTATCTACCCCACTTACTGCTAGCTGTTGCATTTGTCTTCTTGGGGGACTGAGAGGGAGGCCTAGCAGCCTGCTACCCTCCTCTGATAAATATATTTTTCTGAGTATCAGAGGGGTAGCTGTGTTAGTCTGGATCTGTAAAAGCAGCAAAGAGTCCTGTGGCACCTTATAGACTAACAGACGTTTTGGAGCATGTTTTTCTGAGAAGAGACCAACTCGTTCACTCTCTCCTACAGCACCGGATTATCTGCAGAAACCGTTTGGTCAGCTCACTCCCCAGCTTGGCCATTATTTCAGTCAAGTGTTGGCCTGGTAGATCGTTGTTCACTAAGGTCACATTATCTGGGAGTGGCTGAGCAACCATTGTCCATTTCCTTGAGCTGTTTCTATGTAACTCAGTCGCTCTCCTTGGTCCTGTTTTCTTACTACTTCACATTTCGCAGGCACCATTGAGTAGATCTGGGCAAAATGTTTCAGTCAAAACTTTTCTTCATTGGCACATGCAGATTTAGGTTGACCAAAATAGTTTTCTGTAAATTCATGTCAATCTTGACAAATTGCTTTGGTTAAAAAAAAGCCCAGCATTTTATCTGATGATCTGTCACTAATTTTTTCCTCAATGTTTCAATTGGCCAAAAAGTCTGAAAAAAATTGGTTTTGGGTTGACCCAGAACTTTTTTGTTACTGCTAGAGAACAGAAAAATCAATTACTCACCCAGCAGTATCCTGGAGTTTATCCAGTACTTATTGAAACTTCAGTGTGTGCAGTTTCCTGCCATCCAGGGAACAGAACAAATAGTGTCCTATAAATCCAGAAAATATTCTTGTGCAAAATATATCCCTTTGTATGTTAAGAGCACTGAGTGACTGATGTTCCCTAAAACTGTTTTTAGTACCCTTTCTAAAACATGTTTTCTTAATTAAATTCTTAGGCTTATTTTACTTCACAAGCTATACATATATACCTGCCACCTACTACTGGAGATTCATAAAATGTAATCTATTAAAACAGAATTCATTTATAATAAATCCCATAGTTCCATAAAGAATGCTTTGGCACTGTGCTGTATATAAAATGACATGAGATGACTAAAACCTAGTATCAGTCAAAAGCAAACCATTTAGTTTATGATACATTAAAAATATTCCAAAAACCATGTGTACTGACTCAGTTGTAGTATTCCTGAGGTACAACCAGGTTTAAGTCCTTGCTCTGTGTGATTCACAGCAGGGACTTTTGTACCTTACTATCCGTCATCCCAAGTTAGCGTCCTAACCACTGTGCTATTGGGTGTGCTGTGATCTTTCTTCTCTCCCACCTCTAGAAATTCTAACTTGGACCTGAGAAACCTTCCAGACAAAATGTTCATTGAAACAGATATTTCCACAGAACATTTTGGTTTCAACAAAATGGCATTTTTCTGTGGAAAGTGTGTTGAAAATTTTCCAAAATTCTCTATCTGTAGCGCAGACTTTTGAACATTTCACATGAACTGCATATTCCGACCACTGGTTTTTACTTTCTTCTAGATATAATTTTTAGAAGCCTGTATTAAAAATGCTGCTGATAGTTTAGCAAAAGCTGCTGATTATACTAAAATTAAGTAGGAAAGCAGAATGTAAAGTAACAAATGGGGAATCAAGTCATGTAGCCTCAAGCATTAGACATGTTATTAATGAGTCTTTGCTAGTGATTCATTTTTCATGAAAGAAGTCATAATTTAGCAACAGCATCACTGCATAGGCAAAACTGAAACTGTTAATAATCTTCCTACCTAAAGAATACACACTACACCCCATTAATTCACACTAAGCTAAGGAGAGTAAAAAATTGCTTGGCAGAAAGCCCTTAAATAACTCATAAGTCTGTCACCTTGCTGCACCAGACACTGAGGTGGTCTTCTGAAGCCTAAAAAGCACTATAACAAGACTGGTAAAATATTTTCACATTTTTAGATCCTGCATATTAATGAAGCCACTTTTAAAAAAAAAGCAGAATCAAAATAATAAGACAGGTTTTTATTTGGTTTAGACAGGGGAAGTAGAATGCCTGAGACAGAAAATAATTAATGTAAATAATTCATGTGAAGCTTTTACACTGATGCTTTCAATTGAAAAAATGTAATTAGCATTTCAGTTCAAAACTGGCAGTTTTAGGTCATTGGCCTGTTCTAGCATGAATAAAATCAGCCAGTGAAAGAGGCCAATCATGAAGCAAAAATTAAAGAAAGCAGATTTGGAAACAGAACTTGTGCTACTTGGAGTAAAGAATTTTACATTTAATACCTCATTTAGTGCCACCATTAATCTGTCATTGCACTGAGTCAATATGTGAAGAGTCAAATGTGGACTAAGAAGAAACTAAGGGTAATGGGGCTTGTGGGCATTTGTCCCTTGGCTTGATTTGAAAGTTGATGTAGTAAAGATGAACCAGACCAAAAAAAAAAATCACTGCTACCTGGCTGTCATAAGGTTTGCTAACCACCTCCTTGTGGCTCATCTGGGGATTACTCCTCAATCTGTCTGACCCCCGCTCCTTCAGTTGCTCACACAAGGTTCTCTCTCTGGATTCAACTGACCTTTCCTCTTGACTCAGGGTGTTCTCTCTTCATGGACTAGCCCTCCAAGCAGGTCACTATATAGTTTTCCCCTTCCAGGATACCAGCATCCCACTGGACAAACTGTCTTCCAGCTGGGCTTCATCAACCATTAGGCCTTATCAGCTCTGACTCTTCTCCAGGTACAGCCTGTCATGAAGTTAATTGGCCCTTTTTTACCTTGTCAGGCCTTGTGTGGACCCCTCTGCTGCCCTTGAGCCCCAGAGTTCTCCCTAAATACCTGCATAATTAAAAGTTATGGCATTAGTCTCAGAAATACAACCCTTGGAAATGGTATTTCTATCTCTGTGTAACATTAGCCAATTGGTTTCAGCTTCTTAGCAAAGCTGAGACATAGCAGCTTGATTCTGTAGCTGCTTCCCAGATGTAACATTTCAGCCCTGTCAATGGTATGAAATTGCATTTTAAAAACAATGGAGATAAAAAACCCTCAGTGGAATTACTCCAGATTTCCATGGGTGTAACTGGGAGCAGAGTTTGGTTTTTTTAATATATATAAATAATAAGTAACTACAGCCTGATTCAGCCAAGCACATGCTTAATTTCAAGCACATTTTTACATCAGTGTGATTTAAACATTCTTTGCTTTGTTGAATTGGGTCCTAGGTTATGTATTAATTCTGGCAAATGGAAATACTCTGGATATTTGCTGTTGTTACACTGTATTATTTGGCCTCTGTTTCATAAAAATGGAATAAACTCTGGGCCCAGTTCTCCACTGCCTTGCACGCCATGTAGTCATTTACACCTGCACCAAGGGGGTGCAAAACACTCATTTTGATCTGGTACTTTGACCTCTACTTTGCAGCACCCCAATACATAGGTGTAAATGACTACACATGGTGTAAGACACAGGAGATTCAGGCCCTATATGCCCTGCTAGCTGACTGTGGAAGTAATTAGTATGCACCTGTATCCCTAACCATACATACAGGAAAGATAAGATTTTGTAGGTCATTGCAAGCGATTAGGAGGTAATTGTGGGGAAGTAATGGCAGTGAGTAGTTTGTGAAAGTGAAACACAAACTCTCAGTAATTTAAGGTCTTATCCTTTGGGATGCTGAGTACTTGCTATTCCTGTTAACATGAACGTACAGTTTGTGGCTGCTAAGCATCTCAGAGGAAGTTTTCAGCACCTGGCAGAATCAGGCCCTAACATTCAATTAAAACATGAATTACTATTTTTAACTGGGGGAAAAAGTACCATATTCTTAACAAAAAGAGAAAATAGGCTTAACAGGACATTCCATTAAACATCAAAGGGCCTGATTCTGTTCTACATTAAGGCCCCTTTATACCACTCTGGCAGTGTAAATGGGCATTAGTGTAAATGAAAATCAGGCCTAAACTCTACAGCTAAAAACTCAGTATAATCAGGGCTTTTTAAAAACTGAAGAAATGCAACTGTCAAATAGTGCTATGGAAATGACCTCCAAATAGCATAGGAATCCAAAGGCTATTCTTTAGGCTCCAGTCCTGCAAAAACTGATTTCAGTTCAACTATTCTCCTGCATAAAATAAAGCATGTATGTTTGCCAGAGTAGGGCCCTAGTCAGATCTATTTTAGTACCACATGTAGGTGTTCTAAGAAATGATGAAGAAGCAGGTCCCTTAGTTGGGGCCTGATGATGCCACCTTCATTTACGCCACAACTATCAAAGATTGCTGGAGAAACTGCAAACAAGAGGGCAGTTTAGAACATTTTGTTTTGGTTTTGTCCCAAAACAATCTTCTGGAGAAGAAAAACCAAGACAATAGGGAACATTATTGGCCAACTGGAGAAAAAAATCCACCTGAGCGAGCTAATATATGAAGTAGACAGTGCCTATGTACAAGTTGAGGAAAAAATACATGAGTGATAATGCCATTTCTGACTGGGAGATGTGCAGTAATAAGAGCATAGAAATAACTTGTGGCTCCTTTTCATGGTCTGGTTGTAATTTGATGGGAGCACAGTAGAAATGGAGATATTTACTAAATAAGAACATCAAAGATGTATTATGGGCCTGTTTCTGCCATCCTTACTCTACTTGATTAGTGAGTTAGTGGGTTGCCGGTCACCTACAGTACACCAGCCTTGCATGTCTCAGGAACTCCTCCTACACTGGAAATATTCCTTGAGGGGCCCCATAGCATATTTATGGTTTTTGACACCAGCAGAGATAGCATAAAGGAGCTCTGGGGCTCCCACCATTTGGGACCTGGCTCTTGTAGATCTGATGACATCCTTGTGGCTTAAATATTAAAAATAAATGCTTCATGCAAGGCCTCCATTTCCAGAGGCTTATAACTTTCCAAAACTTTCAACTAGCAGGCTGAAAATGTCAAGGCCTGTTCCCTGCCTTAAGTGGGAGGAGTGGTTGGTTGGTTGTTTTTAATTGGGAAAATGTTTCAGCTGTTTGAGTAGGAGGAGAAGGGAAAAATATTTCCTTTATTATTAATTTATTATTGAATAGCTACCTATTTTGAGCAGCCCTAGTGTTCAAACAGCAAAGGATTGAAAGTACAAATATAGGGTCAAACTATGGCTTAGCTAGCAGGGCAACACAAGGGGCACAAAGAAGCACAAGCCACCCCGTTGTACCCTGCACTGGCTATTTGCAGCACGGAAAAACAGTGCAAGGCAGGAAGGAGGCTCCACAAACTGCTACATATCCCCCTACTGCAGGTGGGAAGAAGGGGCAGAATGTTGCAGGGACTCAATGATGTCTTGGCTCTGTCCCCTCAAGTGCTAACCAGCAAATGGCATTGGTACACTGGGGATTATAGGATTTGAAGGACAGAGCTAGCACACTTTACACCCACCCTGGAGCAATTGGAGAACATCCCAGGCTGCTCCTGGAGCACCTCTGGGCTCATAGCAATGGCATGATTGAACCCTTAGCAAGGAATTTGAATGTTGTAAATAGTGCCAATTTAAGAGGAAATTACTTTCTTTGATTTTGCCAATTTGTTGGCCTTTAGGGGAAAATACCCCACACACTTTGCACAGGGGCAGTAAATACTTCAGTGATTCCAGTATATTTTTACAAGGATGTAGCCCACTAAATGAATGTGTGTCATGAATGGCTGGAAATTGAGCTACACAAATTCACTTAATATTTATAATGAATGAGGCAGGGCTGAAGGTGCACCCAGCCTCATGCATGATACATCATGTGTGGAATATAGTGAAGCAGGGCTCCACATAAATTTGTGTTTAGCTACTGCAGATCTTATCCATTTGCAGATTTCTGTATATCATGTGGGGTAAAACCCTGCATAATTACAAAGGGACCATGTACCAGAAAAAGGCTTCTTGCTATAGACCTCATCACTTGAATAGGTAGCATGTTCAGGTATCATCTTGCATTTAAAACTGTATTTTTAAACAAAAATAAACCCTGAGAAATTTCAACAAGAACCTCTAGCTTGAAAAGAACCTCTTGCATAAACACTAAAAAGTCAGGACCTGCCAATGTAAAGATTGCACACAGTGCCTTAATTCTGCCCTTTTGTGCAAATACATGACAATACATCTTTAAATTGTATGATTACATATTATTTCTCAAATACAATGCAATATGTAATGATGGGGCACCAGTGCATTAAGGTGAAGCACTGATATGTCAAAGCATTTTGTATGATGTGAGGAGGCACCAAACAGTGCCCCAATGTCATGTTCTGGAATGCAATCCAGACCAGTGAGGGCTTATGTCATCATGTGCCCTGTAACCTTGAGTGCCTCAGAATGCTCTGCTGCTGTAGCACCCTTGTCTGGATGCTCCCAGCCAGCGTTCAAGCATGTACTGAATGTGTGCTAAGCAGCTCTGACTCAGCAACACTGATTCCAGCAGTCTGCTGGTCACACCCCTACCATGCTCTGGCCTCCACCAGCTTGGTTACACCTGGAAAGATGACCCCAACACCTCCAACAGACAAAAGGAGATAGGTTTTTAAGTGGGTTCAAATATAAAGGGCAGAGTTAGAAATGGTTACAAGCAAATAAGAGTGAAAAATGTTTTCTAGAGGCTAAACCTTAACAAAACAAGTTATAGTCTTTGTTCATGGTAGTTTCCTTATCACTCTACGTTCCAGCAAAATGGCTGGCCACCCTTCTAGTCAGGATCACCCACAAAGTCCAAAGTGCTCATTTCCTTTGTCCTCATAGGTGAAAAAAATCAGTTGGGGTTTGTAAACTATTGGTCGGGGCTCAACCCTCCGGCTGGCGGGAGGGGAGCCACACCGACTCGCTCCTTGTCCCCTCTAACTGGCGGGGCGGCAAGAAATCAGGGTTAGCACTGTCTCACGTCTCAGGCCCTCCGGATCAGGGGGCTGAACAGCAATCAGTCTCAACACCTTCAGGCCCTCTGGATCAGGGGGGCTGGATAACAACAGTTCGATATAAGCCCAGGCCCTCTGGAGCAAGGGGGCTGGATAACAGCAGTTCAATATAAGCCCAGGCCCTCTGGAGCAGGGTGCTGGGTAACAGCAGTTCAATATAAGCCCAGGCCCTCTGGAGCAGGGGGGCTGGGTAACAGCAATCAGTCTCAAGAAGGTTCACAGGTTCAGACCCTCAGGCAGGGGCCGAACACAAGGCACACAGTCAATCAGTGTAAGCCCAGGCCCTCAATTAGGGTGGGGCAGCACAATAACAGTTCTACGCCCAGATCCTTACAGCAGGAGTTGGGCAACACCAGTTCAATATAAACCCAGGCCCTCTGGAGCAAGGGGGCTGGGCCACAGTAGTTTACTACAGCAGTTCAGTTTAGGGCTCAGGTCCTTGCCTCAGGAGCTGAGCAACTACACAGTCAGTAAGCCCAGACCCTCTGGTCAGGGCGGGGCAACAAACCATAGTCCACAGGACTCAGGTCCTGGTGTCAGGAGCTGAGCAATGACAGCAACTCAGATTAGTGCAGGCGTCTCTGTCTGCGCTGGGGTGAGGGGGAGACTGCTACCCGCGAGTGGGGTGGCAGGGGGGGACACAGGCCCACCCACTCCACTGTGTCCCAGCCCGGGGCCCTAGCAGCGGCGTGGATCTGCTGCAGTCAGTGGGGATCCTGGCCGCAACACACTGACATCGGCACTTCAGTGCCTGCAGCCTGACAGGGGTCGGCTACCCCCGGGCTACACTCCATTTCCCCCTCTATGGGTACCTGCTCCTCGGTCGCTGTGAGTTCGGACCAGTCCATCGGCATGGGGTCTGCAGGACCAGGGCTTGGGGGCAGGTCCGGCAACTCCTGCTGGAAGTCCGGCCCGGCTGCCTCCGATGGCTCCTCCGGATAACAGCAGGGCGGAAGCGGCGGCGGCGGCGGCTCCTCCTCGTACCGGGTGTGAGGAAGTCCTAGCGGCTGCTCCGGGTTCCGATCCCGGGGAAGTTCCGCGGATTCCTCATCGTACCGGGCGCGGGGCAGTGGGGGCCAGTCCTGATCGCCGCCTCGGGTCCTGGAGGGTTCCCAGTCTGGAGCTCCCGCTGGCATGTCTGCTCGCGGCGGTGGCTGGCTCCTGACTGAGCTTTGGCGTTCTCCTTTTCTACTTCCTGTCCCGCCCCTTGACTTCTGGGGGGCGGGAACAGGAAGTGGTGACTCAGCCCACTTGGGCGTCTGGGAGGGAGCTCCCTCTGCTGGGCAGGAGGGGAGCCACACCGACTCGCTACAGGGTTCTTAGTCCCTCTCTTTATAGTCCAGTGAACAATTGAAACAGATTCTTCTGAAGGTAACCTCCCTGCCTCCCAAAGTCAAGTTCATTCAAGCTGTGAAGAAGGTGACATGGATTCTCTTGGTGAAGGAAGTTCTGTGCTATTGGTGGTGTTTGTTAAAATGCAAATTGATCTATTTCCTGAAATCTCCTCCTCTTGTTCGCTTGATGGTCCTCTATTACCTTCTATGTAAATAGCATTCCCATTGGGTCTTAATGTACCTTGGAAATACTTTCAAGGTGGCAGAACAACATTCCTTTGTCGAAAGTGGGGTAACTTTAGCCCTGCCTGGCAAACACATTTTACTAATGTAATTCCTAATATGTTTGTAATTTTGAATTTGTCTGCCATACATGCACCACACAATAAAATTAATGATCAATAGGATATTAGCTTTCTACTGATATAGTGCATGACACCTTTTTGATACAGGTTCTGAGATTAGTGAGTTGGGATGCCTGACCAGGTCAGGCAAGTTGACACTTGCTACTAGATACCAGTGAGCTCCTTGCCCTCTTGCAATGTGATGCTGTTAGGGTCACAGGCATGCACTGAGGTGCCAATGCCTAAGGCTACGTGGGCTGTTATGATGACCTGATGCAATGAAGGCTGCCCTGAGGCAGCTCTATGTTGTCAAGTTCTGTGCCAAAATGTTGAGAGCCATGCTGAAGCCCGCGTGTAGGCCAGTCAGAGCTTATTCAAGTAGCTCACCCTTTGATCTGAAACCAAAGTTGGCCTAAAGACCATGCAATAAGCTGGACCCACAGCAGGAAGTTCAAGGCTCCAGAAGAGATTACTAAACGGTACTGGCTTCCATCCTGCTTCCAGATACCAATGTAATTCTGCACAGCTCAAAGCATCCTGAGATTAAGCAGCTCCATTGTGAACTGGCAACTAATGTATTTTCAGCAGTCAAGTTCACTGAGGCTAAAGACTCTAGAATCCAATGCTACCCAGAATGCAAATTCCACTACCAAGGGTTGGGCATGTCTGAAGATAAGTCTGATGTCAAAAATCAATTTGACCTCTAAGTCTGGCAACCAGAAAATATCAGAGGATCCCTCCAGAAACTTGTAAATACATCTATGTCTTTGTATGAAGCCAAAAATCTGCCTGGAAAACAAAACAGATAAAAGGGGGAGGTGGGGAAAGTGAACCAGGTATAATCAACAGGATAATTAATTGAATGCCAAAAGGCAACAGGTGCCTGAGCCACAAACTAATCTGAGTCTATCTATATATTCTCTTTTGTTTGTTTTTAAAATAGTAGCAGACAGTGAATGACACTCAGATCAATCAGTGAAAAATCCCAAGGAAACCTCAGAAATAAACAAGAAATAGACAAAGTGCTGATTAGTTGTAATGGCTGGTCAGAGGAGCAACTAGAGGGAGACTGTCAACCATCTGTATTGCAACACACAACATTGGAATTTTTCACTTGCTCATGTAGGGGTGAGAGCAGCAGCAAAATTCATTGGTTAGTTTTTTGGAATTTTTGTCCAGTTTTGCTTTGGAGGGTTCAGACCAAAGCATGGGAACCCTGGATGGTGACCACCAATATTTTCTAACTTGGTGCCTAAAGTTAGGGTCCTAAATCTGTATTTGGGTCCTAACTAAAAAAGGCTTAATTTCCAAAGGTGTTGACATCATACTTTCAATTATAGCCTTGTTTAAACAAGGTAAGCCTCTACATTTCATATGCTATGCTTTTCCATTGTCATCTATTAAATAAAATCATTAAGTTAATTGCCTCCATAGTAAATACTCCCTGTAATGTAAAAAAATTAGTAATTGAATACATACACAGTGGCAGAGCTCCAACCTTGTCCCCGTGGGTCACCCTTCTCTCTCTAGGGTCAAGGTTACAGTCTACTGAGCCCTTTTCATCATAAGCCAGCAAGGAGGTTGGTGAGAGAACTCCCACAGTCTCTGTTATCCCTAGGGCTTATTTCAGAACAGTTTAGCCTCCTGTCCTGACAGGGGCCTGACTTCCCCGCCCAGGAGGTGTTTCTGTAGCAGCAAGTTGTGGGGGAACCCAGGCCCACCCTCTACTCTAGGTTCTGGCCCAGGGACCGTAATGGCAGCAGCTGTTGGCAGCCAACCTTTCACTGCCAAAGTTGCTATATTTCCCCAGGCCACTTCCCCACAGCATTCCTGCTTCTCCCTTCTTCACCTTTGGGCTCCCTTACCAATGGCTTGAGGGTGTCTTCATTAACCAGCCCTTCAGCTGCATTTCCTCTCCCCAGCCTGACTGGAGTGAGCCCTTTTATAGTATCAAAAGGGCCTTCGAGTCAGGTGTTCATGTTACCTTAATGGATTCACCTGACTCTTTGCAGGTCAATTGGAGTCAGGTGTTCTCATTAGTCTGGAGCAGCCCCTGCTCTGGTCACTCAGGGAACAGAAAACTGCTAATCCAGTGGCCAGTATATATGCCTTCTACTTCTTTGTTGTACCCAACTGGCCAGTGTGTGTCTCTCTCTCTCTCTCTCTCTCTCTATATATATATATAATATAAATGAAGTGTAGTAAATTATACCTGGATTCTATGTGTATTTAATCTTCTAAACTCCATGTCATTTAAAAAAACCTGGGCAATATTTAAGAAGTTATTGCTAATAAAGCTTTCGTTTCCACTTCCTTACTCCCTCTGGACAAAAACTAGCAGGATTTACTGTTATATATTCCCAACAACTGTCCTATATTTTTCCAATTAAGCAGCATGGTGAATACCAATGTGTGTCTCTGGATTACATAGCCTTCAGGATTTGTCCACAGTAACAGTCTACCACAGGATTCCCATTGCTCCAACACTTCTTTTGCCTTGCCTAAACTGTATAAAGTACCACTTGCGCCATGCAGGTCTTTCACAACTGCATAAAAAAATATTTTTGTAACTAAGTTATTTTTTTAGTTTAAATCATTGTTCTTAATGATAATAGTATGTAAAGTTTGAAGGCTTACAGTCAAGATATTTTCCAGCTAAAGGGACTCCAAACAGTTGGACACAGTACAAAATTTCTGATGTGCCATTGTTAAGCACTCATCCAATTGTTTGTATTTTCTAACTATTTAAAAAAAAAGTCTAATGTACCCTGAAAGTCATATTTTTTTCAGTTAATTGTTCAAGGGGGAGTGAATATAGGTCTTATAAAGGAACACTGACTGCAATCTGAACCAAAGCTCCACCGAACTTCATTGTGGGTATGGCTATACTACAGTGAGGTATGTGATTTGCAGCTCACGTAGATGTAGCTGTGCTATCCCTAATCCAGTTACTTGCTAAATATAGCAGTGAGAACACAGCAATGTGGACTTCAGCGTAGGCTGCACAAGCAAGTACATGTCCAGGTGGGTTTGAAGCCCACGCAGACATGTTTTTGCTGGTATTTTAATGAGTACACAAGAATGACCATACAGGGTCAGACAAATGGTCCATCTAGCCCAGTAGATGGTCAAAGCCAGGTGCTTCAGAGGGAATGAACAGAAGAGGCAATCATGGAGTGATCCATTCCCTCTCATCCACTCCCAGTTTCTAGCAGTCAGAGGCTAGGGACACCCAGAGCATAGGGTTCATTCCTGAACCACCTTGTCTAATAGCCATTGGTGGACCTATCCTCCATGAACGTATCTAGTTTGTTTTTGAACCTCATTATAGTTTTGGCCTTTACAACATCCCCTGGCAATGATTTCCACCAATTGACTGTGTCTTGTATGGAAGAAATACTTCCTTTTGTTTGTTTTAAACCTGCTGCCTATTAATTTCATTGAGTGACACTTGGTTCCTGTGTTATATGAAGGAATAAATAACATTTCCTTATTTACTTTCTCCAAACCATTGATGATTTTATAGACCTCTATCATATGCCCTCTTAGTCATCTATTTTCCAAGCTGAAAAGTCCAAGTCTTTTTAATCTCTCCTTATATGGAAGCTGTTCCATACCCTTAATCATTTTTGTTGCCCTTTTCTGTACATTTTCCAGTTTTAATATATCTTTTTCGAGATGGGGTGAGCAGAACTGCATGTAGTATGCAAGGAGTGATGTAAGCGTGCAGACTCACCCCTGTGGCACCTCCTGCTGGTCTCTCAGGGAATTAGCTTGATTTCCAGCCCCGAGCACCCTCTGCAGGCTGGTGATCCGCCACAACTGGGCCCCGTGTCCCCCCTGGACCCTGGTGCCTGTTTTCTCTGAGGTGCTGCCCCCTGGCAATACCCCAACAATCTCTGTGGGTCTCCCTTCCCCAGGGAACCCCCACCCACTACCCCCACCTCACCTCAGTCTGGGATATTGCCAGAAGTGGTGTGCCAGGTCTTCATTTATTCACTCTAATTTAAGGTTTTGTGTGCCATTAATACATTTTAACGTTTTTAGAAGGTCTCTTTCTATAAGCCTATAATATATAATTAAACTATTCTTGTATATAAAATAAGGTTTTTAAAATGTTTAAGAAGCTTCATTTAAAATTAAATTAAAATGCAGAGCCCTCCAGACTGGTGACCAGGACCCAGGCAGTGTGAGTGCCACTGAAAATCTGCTGGCATGCCGCATTCAGCACACGTGCCGTAGGTTGCCTACCCCTGATCTATCCCTTTGCTAATGGTTCCTATCATTCTGTTCGCTTTTTTTGACCGCCACTCTACATTCAGCAGATGTTTTCAGAGAACTATCTACAGTGACTCCATGATGTCTGTCTTGTGTGGCAACAACTAATTTACATCCCATCATCTCGTATGTATAGTTGGGATTGTTTATTATTAGATTAAAGCTAACACCCGTACTTTGACATGTGCTGCCATTCACACCCCTAGCTACAATATAGATGTACTCTGACAGGGAGCTGGAAGAGACCCACAAAGAAGTTGGGAAGCAACATGGGTGGCTGTTTCTTCCAGAGATATCTGAGATCCACATACTTTTGTGGAGAATCTGCAGGACTTGGGGCTAAAGAATCCAAAGGAAACTGCCATGAAGATCTTAATGCCAAGTTTTTCTCCCCCACTTAACTGGCACCTTCTGACAACTTTTCCACAGCAGGTGCCTTTTGGGGGACCAAATGTATTTAATCAATGAAATTGCCATTTATTAATATTTATACTAGTGTGTCATTAAATAGCATGGACACACTGTGACTCATTCTTACCTATGTTACTCCTCATGCATGCCTGTGTTAATTCACTGGAGTCACCATGGTGTGAAAGTGACATTAAATCACAAACCGGCCCCTCTCCTGTCTACATTTAATGCCAAGAGTGCAATTATCCAATCATTCAAATAAAATAGTCCATTCAACCCAATCAAAAGCCTTCTCTACATAGAGAAACTGGGCAATCTTTACTCGCACTCTTGGCCAGGCAGAAGAGATGCAGTTTAATGTTAGTCTGAAATTAACTGCTGAAACTAACTGGGTGGCTATCTGCTGTAACTCCTGTCGGATCCCTAGTGATCAATTCACTGTTTGAAGTCATTAAAAAAAAAGATTTTTCTATCCATACTCAGCAAGGATAAAGGATATTGAGCAATATTACACGTATTCTTGAGTTGCTCTATCTTCCTTCAATGGCCATGGACCAGGCCCTTACTGAAGTCTAAGGGAGCCTTTACATTGATTTAGTGGGCTTTGAATCAGGCCTTAAAACAGTAGTAGTTGCCTGTTTTTCATTAAGGGCCAATGTAGTTATATCTATCTATTTCTATCCACGCATACCCTTCTCAAAACTAAAGTTATCTCCTTTTTCAAAGTGATAAGATGTTTGTCATACAGATATCTGCTCCTGCACCAGCTTTTAAGCTCTGAAGCATTTTCTGTTTCAGTGCATGTTAAATGTTCCTCTAGGGTCTTAGCTTCTCTCATGACAAGTTTTGGTAATGTTACTTTTGCTAAGTAATTTTGTACTCATGTTTTCCAGTTTCTGTATTGTAATGATTACAAGTTCCAATAGAATCTTAGTTTAGAATTTTTTTTTCAATCTCTAGGGTCCCTATATACTGTTCCTACAGACATTCTTTTTGGCAGACAATCTGCCAAACTTCCTTTTAAAAGCTGGAATGTCAATATTTTAGCAGCTTTATTCCCCCACCCCCTTTCTTTTTTCAAAAATGTTTCTTTTTCAAACGCTTGATCCATCACTCTGCTTTTTCCTTTAAAAGTGAATTCAATTCACACCTTCCACTAGATTATTTTATATATGTATTTATACTTCCTGTGTATTTATGTTCATTATGCAAACTAATAATTTCTGTACAGATACCTTTATCAATCTGACCTACAAATGTATTCCACATTATAGGTGAAGTCCCAATTCACCTACTTCCTGGAGTTTGGCTTCATTAGCAAAGTTATCAAAGCTCAGTTCAAACTCTAGTGATCCTCCCTTACTGCACATACCACACTTTAGATGTTTTCCCCACAGAACCATTCTTGCCCATTTTATATCCATGTGTGAAGAAGAGTCATCTGCCTCAGTGAGTCAGCAGAATACATCTAACTCTTTTCCTGTAGGACCAACACCTAATTAAACAAACCAATCAAAGTTTAATTAAAGTTGTTTTCCATTCGTGTCACAGTTCTTTTATATCACATCTCCTTCCCTTAGCCAAGGCCACTCTTTCTACTGTACTGGAAATCCTTCTTGAATTAAAATTTCAACAACCCACCCTTTCTTCACCTCACTACCTTTTCAAGAAGCTTCACAGACTCCTACCCATCCATATTTTAATTTAGATTCTTCCTTCTGCACATACAATTCTTCTAAGAAAATTATAACAGGAGTCATATGTTATGCTAGCAGCCCAGGTGCCAGCTCATGGCAAGTCCCCAGGCCTTATTGAACACCTACAAATGCATAGCTGGAAACCAGTTTTCTTACCTGTGTATTAGCATTATCAAAATAGATATTTCATGTTAAGTTAATAAGAATGTGTTTAGATTTCATAAAATGCTAGTATTGATCTCACGTATAACCCCTGTAGTCCATAGTACCGGTATATAATTATATTGAGTATTTGCATTGTAAATCTCTGCAATTGTGTAACTCACCAAACAGGAAAAGAAGCATTAATTAAGGTAAAGTTCTTGCCCTGCATATAAATGGCCCACTGAAGGTAAATGAGGTATTGTGTAGCATCAAAGGACAGAGGCTCTGTTGACTGCATTCTTAATTCCCTCCAAGAAGAAACATATGCATGAACTCATACCATCAGTTTTGGACGCTAGAGTGGAGAGGATAAAAATTCCTGACAAGGGGAAACTGAATCTCTTTTATGCTGTCTGGATTCTGAGAGGCAAAGATTCCCAAACATAAGCAAAGAGATTCCCATGCTGCTCAGCATGGGTCAGCCCTGAAAGACTCTTTGCATTGACAGATTACTACACCTTTCAAATCACAGATTGAAACTTGTTTGTGTATATAGGCTTGCTTGCTTTAACCTGTAGATAACGTTTTTATTTCTTTTTCCTAGTTTATAAACCTTCAATTAGTTTATTACAGATTAGCTACAGGCATTGCCTTTGGTGTGAGATCAAAGGTACAAATTGAACTGGGATAAGTGACTGGTCTCTTGGGACAGGGAGCAACCTGACTATTTTGTGATCTGTTGTGTAACTGCCTGTTTATCACATAGTCCATCTTGGCTGGATGGAAAGATAGACTGGCGTGACTAAAGGGATTGTCTGTGACTCCGTTATAAAACTACTGTAATACTCTGGGAGTTCACATTTGTTATTGGGTTGGTGAAATCTAATTATAGAACATAAACAATTTGTGGTGTCTGCCCTGGTTTTTGGCAGTCTGCCCTGAGCTTGGCACTTTCAGTTGGAAGCCACTCCAGACATCATGGCATCAGACATTTCAGAAGATCAGAAGGACAAATGCAAAGTACTCCACTTAAGAAGGAACAATCAGTTGCATACATACAAAACTAGGAATGACTGTCTAGTAAGGAGTACTGCGGAAAGTGATGGGGGGGTCATAGTGGAACACAATCTAAATATGAGTTAACAGTGTAACACTGTTGCAAAAAAAGTGAACACCGTTCTGGGAATGTATTAGCAGGAGTGTTGTAAGCAAGACAAAAGTAGTAATTCTTCCACTTCACTCCATGCTGATTAGGACTCAACTGAAGTATTTTGTCCAGTTTTGGGTGCCACATTTCAGGAAAGATGTGGACAAATTGGAGAAAGTCCAGAGAAGAGCAATAAAAATGATTAAAGGTCTAGAAAACATGACTTATGAGGTAAGATTGAAAAAAAATGGGTTTGTTTAGTCTGGAAAAGAGAAGACTGAGACAGGACATGATAATAGTTTTCAAGTACATAAAAGGTTGTTACAAGGAGTGGGGAGAAAAATTGTTCCTCTTAACCACTGAGGATAGGACAAGAAGCAATGGGCTTAAATTGCAGCAAGGGAGGTTTAGGTTGGACATCAGGAAAAACTTCCTAATTGTCAGGGTCAGGGCCGGCTCTAACAGTTTTGCCGCCCCAAGCAAAAAAAAAAGAGCGCCGCCCTGCCCCTCCCTGAGCATTGCGTCGCACCACCCAAGTCTCCGCCCCCCCCAGCGCCGCGTCGCGTCATGCCGCCCAAGTCCCCGCCCCCCAGCGCCGTGTCGCGTCACACCGCCCAAGTCCCCGCCCCCGAGCGTCGCGTCGCCCAAGTCCCCGCCCCCCAGCGCCGCATCGCACCGCCCAAGTCCCCGCCCCCACAGCTCTGCGTCACGCTGCCCAAGTCCCCGCTCCCCAGCGTCGTGTCGCACCGCCCAAGTCCCCGCCCCCCAGCGCCGCGCCGCTCAAGTCCCCACCCTCCCGAGCGTCGCATCGCGCCGCCCAAGTCCCCGCCCCCCCGAGTGCCGCGTCGCATCGCCCAACTCCCCGCCCCCCCCCAGCGTCGTGTCACACCGCCCAAGTCCCCGTCCCCCAGTGCCGCATCGCCCAAGTCCCCGCCTCCCAGCGCCGCGCCGCCCAAGTCGCCGCCCCCTCCCAAGGTGCCGCCCCAAGCATGTGCTTGGTAGGCTGGTGCCTGGAACCGGCCCTGGTCAGGGTGGTTAAGCAGTGGAATAAATTGCCTAGGGAGGTTGTGGAATCTCCATCATTAGAGATTTTTAAGAACAGGCTAGACAAACACCTGTCAGAGATGGTCTAGATCAGGGGTCAGCAACCTATTGCACACGTGCCAAAGGTGGCACGCGAGCCAATTTTTGATGGCACACGGGGTGGGCTGAGCCGCCCATCGCCACTCTGGGGTTCCTGCTGCTGGCCCCTTGCCAGCCAGGGTCCCGCTGCTGGTCCCACTCAGCACCCACTGCTGGCCTGGGGGAAGGAACCCCAGGCTGACCACGGGCTGAGACCCCGGCTGGCAGGAGCCAGTGGCCGAAACCCCAGAGTGGGGCGGGTTGAGCTCCGCTCTGGGGTTCCTGCTGCTGGCTCCTTGCCACCCGGGGTCCCACTGCCGGTTCCACTCAGTGCCCGCTGCCGGCCTGGGTGAAGGAACCCCAGGCTGGAAGCAGGCTGAGACCCCGGCTGTCAGGAGCCAGCAGCCAAAACCCCAGAGCAAGGTGGGTTGAGATGCTCAGCCCACTGCCAAAACCCCAGAGCTGGGCGGGCTGACCTGCTCAGCCCGCCGCCGCTCTGGGGTTCCAGCTGCTGGCCCCTTGCCAGCCGGGGTCCCTGCCGCAGCCCCACTCACCTTGCTTCCGGTTGGAGTTCCAGCGCAGGCCCCCTGCCAGACAGGGTCCAGGCCTCCAGCCCTGCTCAGCCCTACCAGCCGCCAGCTCCACTCACCTCAGCTGCAATCTGGGGATCCAGACAGTTTAACAACTGATCACTCAGAAGCCTGTGTGCAGCTTAAAGTATCCAAATATGTGCCACCAGTCACTGGAAAACTCAGCAAGGAAAAGCAAGGGCAAGGATCACACTAAACTAATAAGATCTGCATTTTAATTTAATTTTAAATAAAGCTTCTGAAACATTTTGAAAACCTTGTTTACTTTACATATAACAGTAGTTTGGTTATATATTATAGACTTATAGAGAGACCTTCCAAAAACTGTTAAAATGTATTAACGGCACACGACGCCTTAAATTAGAGTGTATACCTGAAGACTTGGCACACCACTGCTGAAAGGTTGCCGACCCCTGGTCTAGATAATACTTAGTCCTGCTATGAGGGCGGGAGACTGGACTAGATGACCTCTTGAGGTGTCTTTCCAGTCCTATGATTCTATCTTAATTATTTTTCTTTTTTAACAGGATTGTTAATACTACCTATATTCCAGCATAGGAGTTGGAAATTTCTTCTTCTCTCATTGTTCCACTCTGTGGGCCTGGTTCTCTGATCTCTCACACAGCACAAATCAGGAATAACTTGACTGAAATAAATGGAGTTACAATGGTGTAAAACCAGTTTCATGGAGAGGAGAATCAGATTATCTAAATTAACTTGGTCCTCTTGACATTTGCATCTGTTCTACAAGAAGATTTGTACTTCCTGAGTTTTAAGATGTCATTTTAACCGTAAGCAATTTTTAACCTTTTGAACTATGGGTCAAAGAATTAACAAATGTTTGGCTACCCATAAGAAAAAGAATGAAAAAGGAGAGGTTTTCTTTGAGGGTTGATCATAGCTGGCAATCTACAATGTGTCTTTTTCCATTCCCTCTTACTGGAGAAAGAAGGGGTGAAATCCTGCTCCTATTAATCTCAGTAGGGCTAAGATTTCACACAAAGCCTTATATTAAAGTAAAGACAAAGCTGAAGAAGAGAAATTTAAAAAAATAGGGGGAAAAACTGATGAATTGACACTAAATAAAAAAAATTTATAACTGACTAACTAGACCCTTGGTATACATTTGTGCTTGTATCTCTTGCTTCAGAGGCTATGTAAAAAAGATTAATAAAATTGGAATCTGAAGTTTGTCTGAAGTCAGATTGTACAGAAATATTTACAGAGTTACTGTAAAATGTAGTTCTCTGGTGTCACAGAACATGGTTGATTCCGCCCCGCCCCCACTATATCGTTCCTGAATGAGACAGACAGCACTCTTACTATATTTATCTAATCATCTGAGCCACTGAAATGTGCATTGCCCAGTGTAATTAATTTTTTGGCTTTGATTTGCTTTCTAATGCTTTGCTATTTATCTTTTGATTATGATGGTGAGCTAAGGGATTTATTGGTTGCTCTATAATTTTAGAGCATCATTAATCACAAAAACAAAACAAACAAAAAGCCATCATGATGCAAAAGTAGGAGGCAAAAGAACAAATTGAAGTTGCTCCCAGTATCTAGTAGAATATACCAAGTTTTCTGGTTTACCAAGTCTTCAGAAAGACAGTTGTGGCATGTAAATCAGTGTTCTCTTCCTTTGAAGGCATCTGATAAGCCCTCCTACACATATGTGAATAAAATACAATAACTAGGTATTGGCATGTGTCAGCAGAGATCTGTATAGAGTACACTCTTCAGTTCCCCTCTTGCTCCTTTTCTTTAGTGTTTCCTTTCCTCTCTTTTCTTTTTCTTTACATATTTCTGATTTTCTTACCATGAGAATTCACTTAAGTACTGGAGAAAAGATGTTTTGTATGTAATGTGTTTGTTTAAAATTGTATGTAATTAACATATATATATATTTAGTAGTTTTCCCCTGAAAGTACAGTTAAAAAATAAAAAAAACACTCTTCTGTGTCAATTGAAGTAATCAATGGGAGATCTGATAACGGAGCAGCTGAAGAATTAGGTCCATATAGGAGAGCTATTAGCTATTTAGAAGAGTTGCCAGAGTATTGCAATTAGACACCCATGCAAGTGTGCAAGAGAGGGGGAACGGAAGATTTGACCCAGCAACACAAAGCACAAATATTGCATTTGTCTAATGCTTCCACTAATGACACACAGCTCTACAAAGGGGAATAATTTCCCAATGGGCAAGTATGAGACCATGTTTCTACATCTCTTTGCACCATCCAGCAAAGTTGAGAAGGTTCTGGGTTTGCGATGGTGGAAAGAGTGCACGCTGCAAACTTTCAAAGGCAGATTTTTTTAAAATGAGTTATATAGGGTGGAGCTTGTGCTCCAGGGTGCATTTCCCCAACATACTGACTGTAGTGGATAGGTATTCTGTTAAAAAAACATGAAGAACTTCTGTAGGGATAACAAGAGTTAAAAAAAACTTGCCAAAGCACGTGCAACACATGAAAAATGCATGTCCATGCAACCTACCCATGGTACTTCAATACCACATTATGAATGGCTGCAATTTAAAACCCAGAATCTTTATCCTGCGATTCAAATAAAGGAAAAGTTGGAAGAGAAATCACTCTTTGATCCTTAGGGGAGAGAGAAATGTAAATAAATAAATGAAAACTAAAATGAAAGGGAAGTGTTAGTAATCCTGCTGGATATCTTAGAAAGGATGAGACAGGATGGCCTTTGAAACTGTGTTAGCTCTGTGATACTCAGGTGCTATTTATATGCAAAATTCCTCTTTCAGCTGTGCATGGCAAATCTCTGCTCTGATATTATGATCTGCCTATATACAAAGGAGCCACCATTAATGTGAGGAGAAATTCTGTACATTTAGGAAGGGCAAAAAATGAACATCGAGCTCTGCCATGTGCAGCTGAGAGGAGAATTATGTACATAAATAGCACCTGATTGTACTGCAGGGCCAATATTGTTTCCATTAAGTTTTGCGATAATAGAATAGACTTTTTTCCATAAAAGCAGTTCTCATGTTTTTCAATCCTGCAGTTGGTCAATCTGAATAAAACAGGCTCACACATCAGTCTAATGATCAGGTTTGAGATACAGTACCTAGATACACTAGAGCCAATGATTCAAAGCCCAGCAGGGTTGATTTATCTCTTTTTGTTTCAAAAACAGATCAGTTTCATTCCAAAATATTTAAATCCTCACATTGATGAGTGGTTGGATCCAGGGTTTGGTGTGGCCCTTTACAGAGGTACAGATCCCAGTTCTGCTCTCATTACACTGTGGTAACACAGGAGTGACTCCAGGATAGTGATTAATATTAATAATTTCTATTACAGTAGTACCTAGATGCCCCAGTTGAGACAAGGGCCCCATTCTGCTAGGGACAGTACAAACACAGCATGAGAGACAATCACTGCCTGAAAGAGCTCACAATTTACATAGACAAGACAAACAAAGGGTCAGAAAGGAAACAGAGATGCAGGTTTCCTGAGTCCCAGTGCATCACCCTATCCACTATACATGCTGCCTATCCTGACACCATTGATGTCAATGAAATAATACATGAGTAAAAGTGATGTAAGAGCAGAACCGGTCCTGCACCTCTATAATGACTACATGAGCTGGAGTTTGGATCTAAAGTTTTGATTTTGGCCCATCCATGGGAACATAAGAGTCAGTCTCCAGAATGAAATTTTTACAGGAATTAAGGAAGCTAGAAAATATGGTACAGCACCATACAACTCCCAGATTTTGCCACTGATCTTTTATGGGAGCTTTCAGAGGGAGTGAGATGTTTCTGCGGTTTAAGCAGTGAGCCTGTTAAACAGAAGGATTAATCCGAATGGTTAATTCACTGCTATAGCCAGTGAACAAACCACTCCAAGCCCCTCACTCTAAAACAGTCTTGCAAATTGTGACTCCACTCACTTACCCTCCCCTAGAAAACAAGGATGAGCAAACCCATTCAGATTATCTGAGATTCTAGAAATTTGCATATTTTCCCCCACCTCTGCTTTCTGACTAGGACCAGAAATACAATTGCCTTAAATATTATGAGAGCGTGTTCTCATGGCATTTCTGCCTGAGACTGGAACCCGTAGTACCAGAAATCTCATGAGGAAGTCTGTTATTGCAAGATTTCCAGCCCTTTTCTACTCACTCAATTGACTTGGACAATCTTCAGAAAAGCATCTAGGCTTTTGGCTGCTTAGTCAAAGCACACACAAATTATGAACATTTTGTAGTTTATCTATCACTCTTAGAAATATGCAAGCAAGTTCAGGCCTTTCATCTTTGGTTAATCCTGGCCATATTCAGCCCCAGTCTATCCATGGCAGCAGGTGATTCCCACAAGACATCTGGTATGGTAGCAGCCGCTTCTAATCTAATAAAATAGTACTCAGTCCAATTGCACAAATCCTTGAATAATTTAATCTGGTTAGTTACAGTAATGTGTGCACAGCTTTCTGGAGATGTAAAGTGTTTAGTAGTATTATTATTGTTGTTGTTATCATTAAAATATTTGACCCCCCCCCACACACACACACATTTTTGATTGCTTGCACAGTGAGGGATCTAATTATCCTCCAATATTTTAGTAATACCAGTATGGGCCCAAACAGGTCAAAAGTTTTAATATTTGCCCATGACCATTGCAATAAACGAACAAATTAAAGGACATCTGGTCTACAATGTATCGTAATGGGTGTTTCAAACTACTAGCACAAACACACATATGTGTATGCACAAATGACTGATAAACTGAGGGCTGATAAATAATTTACTATACATAAATCTATTTCAATAAACTTTTCATAGTCACTTAGCAAGATAAAAAAAATGCTGAACGTAAGAAGCAGTCATGTTCACAATGGAAGTGACAATTCTGATGGTCAAGATCTGTGAACTAAGGCATATTTACATAATCAATTTTCTCCTTTGGAGCCATTAAAGTCCATCATGTCACACCCAGTGACAGACATAAGGCATGTGATTAGTTTACTGCATATTTACGTGAATTACTGATCTTGCATAAAAGCAGTATTTTTGTCTGCCAGTCTCTCTTACCATAAATCTTCAAAGCCTAACACACATCCAGCAAAATGTCATTTGCATCCTTTAACAATAAAGATCTAACAGAAGCACTACAACCTAGTAGTAGTTTTGTGATATAGCAGGGACATAATTCAAGCTCATGATGTGTGATTACAGAAGGGCTGAAATTAGTGGCTTTTAAACAAAACAGCTACCTGATTGTTCTCTCCCAGCAGCCAAACAAATCACAGTGTATCACACCAAGGAAGAGCACTGTTTGGCCTAACTGAAGTAGACTTAAAACTAGTAAAGAGCTCTACTTGCAGACCCGGATTCAAGTTTAATTAATTTGAACTTCCCGGCCCCATTTTGCCTCTCTCTTTGTAAGCCATATTCTTAAAGATGCAAACAAACAAAACAAAACTCTGCCCCAGTGAGCTTGGTGCTAAATTCAGGAGCCAAATCCACAATGACTGGCTTTAACATCCTTAAGAAAACCATGGATCATTTCTGCTGAACAGGAATATAAGAGATTAATTTAAGCCAGCAATGACAGGTTTGTTAGGAGAAAAATCCAAGAATGTTAACCGTTCGAGAAGCTAATTATTAATGTAGTGATGACTGACTCAGTGGAGATTACCATTATCAAATTATCTTTGATAGAGTTGCCCCTTTTGACCTGAGTGGCTGGCCAATTTTGGGAGTCTTGGAGGTGGTTTGTATTAGAGGAAGAAATTGATGATGAAGTCAGGTATTTCTCTGATGCAATCCTGTTTATTTCCAAAGAATGTACAAAGTCCTCTTTTCCTGAACACAATAGGAGACAGTTTCTTTGCTCACAGTTCCCAGCCTCTTTCCAGACAGCGCTTTCCCCAAAAGATCTCTCTTTGGTCAGCTTTTCTAAGGGTCATGCTACAAGCACATCTCTCTCTGAGTGCTGGCTTCCTTGCTGCCTTTGCTGTCCAGTTCTCTGAAGTTTCTGCAGCTTTTCTTTCTCTCACATACACACATACAGACACCAGCTTCAATCAAATTAATTGCCCACCCCTGCATTTGTTATCAGACCCTTGGAAAGCCCTTGAACTGTATGGCTCTGCCATTGCCCAGGCTTGCATGTGGGCTAGTCCTTGAGTGGTAGTTTTCCATTGTTTCAATTATCACTTAAAGTGGCATTTAATTGTTTCCTCATTTAGCCTGACTCAAAGGTGGCCATTATGTCCAACAGCCTCAGTGAGGTAGTGTGACTGCTCAAACCCACCCAAACAACAGTTTATAACACCAGTGACTCTTCCTCACCTTCCACCCCCCAAAAATAGAAATTTTAGAAAATTGTTAGCTCCTATTGGTCATTCCCTGAAGATTTACAAATCATAATGCACCTTATCCTACAAGGAGAAGCTAGGTAAGGTGCACAGTGTGAAGTAATCATACCTAAAGCACTGTAACAGGTATTTCAGTATCTACTAATGAGGCAACGGGGTAGATTTAATTATATACTGAAGCACCTAGCCTTGGCCCAATCTGACCTGAGCAGAGGACTGATATGTTTTGGCATTTGGATTGTTGCTGTTTTGGTTCTCAGGAATAAATTCCCATGCTGATATCTTAACCACGCTACAATTTTTAACCATGATTTTGGAGCTGGTTTGAGGCAGTCACCTAACCCATTATAAGTAACATAGTTCAGTGTGGCTTCTTCTAAATCAACAGTTGTCTGAAATGGGTCACCATCTGAGAGAGCCAATCTCAGATCAGACTGCCAAAACTGGGCAGATACTCCCAAACTGGAGACATATTCTATAATTAGTCAAGCAAGAAACAAATATGTACTCCTGGACCACTATATTAGCTCCTCAGGAAGCCACTAGCAGTCTCCTTGGGCACTTCAGTCTATATTATCACCCAGACAAACGGGACTTCTCTGGGTGAAAGGTTGTTAAAACCAAAAATCACCACACAGGTTCTTCCAATCCAAAAGGATTAGTCACTCACCCCAGGTCACCAGAGACTCAGGATCTCACCAAAGACAATGCTGTGAGCCAATTTCTTTAGTAAACTAACTACAGTTTTATTGACTAAGGAAAAAGATGAGAGTTATTTCATAGGTTAAAGTCAGTAAAGTACATTACAGATGAATTAGAGTTTATAAATCCAAAATGCTAGCAGGGATGTTATATATCTGTTTGCTTCTATAAGTCTCTCTGGTTTCCCAGAATGGTTATGGGGACCTCAGTCCTTTGTTAAACATTTCCTTTGTCAGAGTTCATTAGTCCAGAGATGTGGTAGGATAACGTGGCAAGGGGCCTTTTGTTTCCACTTTTATATCTTTGCTGGAAAAATCCTGGCTGTGTCATGGAGTTAGCCAGTCCATCACATATGTGCTGGGGCACACAGCTCCAGTGCCCTACATACTCTTTCACCAGCCCTTCATACGAATTACAAATTTTGGCTTGCATCTTTGTCTTTGCCATGTGAGGTGTCTCTAGGGATGACATGTAGATGCCCTTGTTTGCAGTTTCTTTGTTATCCCTATGGGCATTTCTCAAGCTCCCAGCTTGTTTGAGATACAAACACACAGCAAAGTTTCATGACTTCACATACAATGATGATACACATATGTAAACAGGATAACAACACTTAACAGAGTACAACTTTTGCAACGATACCTCACAAGGAATAGTTTGTACAAGATTTATTACCATTTTGCAACAGTGGTGACCATATTAGTGTAGATGGTCAGCTTCCCTTCTATACAGCATCTTAAGAAAAACACCTGCTGTTGCACATCCATGCTAGAAAGCCTTAGTGTAGATTGTCTGCCAGTGTTATACCATCTTGTCATCTGGACATGCTTTGTGCCGTGGTGGGAGTGCAATGCTGCCACATTCCGTACATATCTGTTTGAATATTCTGGAAAAGGCTAGGATTACACTGACATCTGAACACCAGTTGCTAGTGTATATAAGCACCATTTTGTCTCACCTTGTTCAAAGCAGGTCTTGCAGACCTCATGGCTTAAACATTGCTGGATGCTGGCAACCAAACCCCAGTGGAGCTCCACCTTTAGTAGATTATTTTAAGAGAAATAGTAGTGTGGTCACAGCCTTAGCATGGCAGTAGCATTAGAGGAATGTACTCTGAGATGTCCTAACACACTAAAAAATGGGAGGAAGGGGTACAAGACACAATTTACACAAACGTGGTTCCTCTCCATACTGGGAAAAGCTGTATTCTGACTCAGTTACAAGAAAACAATCACGCACAAGGCTTGGCCTCTGACAGGAGCAACACACTGCCAGATGTCATGGTTATGAACCAAGTTTTAACAATGTTGTGTGCAGACACAAATCAATTATATACCCCCACGCACGCACACACCACTATCTAGGCACAGACTTGGTTAACAGCTGTAGTGGGCATACACTTTTACTGTCAGGTGCTGGTGCCAATGGCTCCATGCATTAATACCTCTTCGTGGTGCTAGCATTTTGTGTTGTATATTCTAAGCTTTTATTAAAAACAAAGTAAGGGCCCTTACGAAGTTGTGAAGAAAACCTGCAAAATGTGAACCAAATGTAACAAATGCAGTTATGCCTGGGCCTGTTTATAGAAAGCCTGAAACAATCATTCTGAGAGAGGTGTAAACTGTTTCCATTCATCTCAATGGTGTGTTGTCAGAATATTAATAGTGCTGATTTAAATGTAAACAATGAATCATTTAACTAATTAAAGCACACAAAAAGGGAGAGAATGATCATGTTGGTGTCACTAGGCCTAAGTAAACCAAAGTTCTTCCATGCTGTAAACTTTAACCAGCCTAAGATGCTAATAAACAGCAAGCAAAATGTGTAACTGTCAGCTTTCTTAGCTTGCAGTTGCAGGACAGCTTAAAACAGCAAAAAGCGGCAATAAGACGGGGGAGGAGAAGGGGGAGAAAAGTCTACATGCGCCTGGGCCGAGAAGGCCAAAGATAAGCATGCGAATGGGAACTTTTCTAACACGCTAAAATGTAATGTTTAAAGTAACTGCTGTTGGGAAAGGAGGGGTGAGGGGGAAAACAAAACAAAAGGCTTACACAAACAGCTTAAGGTATAAATGCTGGGACCCCGCCTGCGTGCGGGTGTGCAGGATTTGAGAATGCTTTTTCTCCCTGGCACCTTTTTTTGGGCTCAAATAAACTTGGTTTGCTTCTCCACCCTGGTGTGTTAATTAGTGCGACGCACACCGGGCAACGAACCCTACTGCTGCCTCCTCGGGCCCTTTGGGCCGGCAACATCATATTAAAAACATTGGCACTATATACTGTGAGTGATGTCACACACGAGTGGAATTTGGCTTGTGAGTGGAACTTGGGAGAATACCCTCTACATGGCAGGCCCAATGACAAAATGCACATCTAGAGTTTGTAAATAGAAAAAATCAAAATGTTCCCTCACTAGGGGGTTACTGTGAGGGGACCAAATTGAAATGTATAAAGCTGAAGAATGTATCCATAGTTTCAGAGTATAGTTTAAGATGCTCAGAGATGTTTGCCTCAAAACAATTATTACACAAAGGGAGCAAGAAAGGTTTATTTGGCAGCAAATTTTAGGCGAGACCACGATTTTGTGTGTCCCTTTCAGTAGGGTTTATATACCTTGGATTAGTCCCCATCTTGCAGTGCCCTAAACTGGGACTACTAACATGAATACCTGATGGACTACATTTCCCATCTTGCACTACACTCCTCCTTCTGAGAGAGATATTTTCTTGACCCTCAAGAGCCAGCTTTATCCGTCACCACATAGAGGCAGAGCCAACCCTTGGGTAGGGCAAATCAGGGCAACCGCTCCTGGCCTTGTGCTTTGTGGGGCCCCACGGGCCCGTGTGATTGGACAGCACAGTTGGTCCTGGAAGAGACGAATCTGTCACTTCCGCTCCGGGCCCCGCACGCTCCTAGGGACGGCCCTATATAGAAGACAGTTCCAGCTCAAACTACTTATGGGACTCTCTCCATAAATCTAGTGATAACAGCATGAGAGTCTCTCTATACCCCAGACTGCTTCCCCACAGCTGTTTTTAGAGACAAGTATGGAAGGATAGCTCAGGAGAAAGTCCTGTTAATAAACCTTAAAAGTGCTTTTACATCTCAATACACACCACATATTTTTTTTAATCTGACCCCTACAGCAGAAGGGGAGCAGCAGAGCCAAAGGCACATCTAAGTCCCACCAAGGGAAAGTAATCCCACACAGCATCCATGATCATAATTTTGAATATTTACCACATTTACTGTAAGTGGCATCCCATGTCAGGATCTCAAATAGGTGGAGTTTGTTGTGAGAGTGGATTTTGGAAGAGTACTTTTACTTTCTCCTATTCTCACATCAAATGTGACACCAGTTTACCATTAGCGTTGCAAGTCCTCATATGCTGCTGCTCTGCCAGCATTAATTCAGGTTTGTGGCTTCTATTTTCTCTCATTCTTGGCATGGCATTAGCTCACGAGAAAAGGAGTCTGAGAACAAGACCAAAAATAACAGAGACTGTGCAAGACAGAGAGGTTTGGCTGGTGAGGGATTGTCAGGAGACAGAAAGATTGAAGAAGGACTACCATTAAGTTCAGAAGGAAGCGAGTCTGACAATCTATAATTTAGGAGACTTGGAGCTGAAGAGCAGTGGAGACAAAAGGGTCAGACTCAGAACATGGGATACAAATCATTGTCTGATGATTACTTAGAGGATATAACAAGGATCAGCCCTTTAGCCCTTAAATTGTAGCACTGGAATGATAGAGAGTGAGATGAAAGACAAATTTAAGCTTCATTTTTAGGTAATTAAGTCAACCAACCTGAAGGGCAACAGGAGCCAGTAAATGAACAAACTGCAAGAGTGGCATGAGAGCAACAGTGAGGACAGGGGTGTGAATGGAACATAAAGCAAATGAGTGCAAATGGATATGATTTTAGCAGCACATTTTAACAGTTAACGATGTGTCAGCATTTCCATTCATAAACTGCTGCCTCTCAGTACAGAGGTTTATAACTTGGCTGCGAAAGGGAGCCCCAAAGCTCAAACCTGACATACAGAGTCTCCTACAAGGATCATTAGTGTCCTTTCTATATTTCCTTTTTAAAAAAATAATTAAAATGAAGACAATGAACTTCACTGGTAGGAGTGCAACAAAATTAAAAGGGTTTTGTTGTATTTTTCACACCAGTTTACAAAAATTGAAAATGATTTTAACTCACAACTACGATGAAATTTAACAGGCAGTTCTTTCCTATGTTTTTTTAAAAAGATTTTGTATTTTAAAATCTTAATATTGCTGTGCTTAGCTATCACCGTATGAAGAGTAGCTGTCGTATTCTGATAGTAGAAATATATATAGTGGAGGACAGTAGCAGTATTCTACCAAATTGTCCATAGAGTTGTAATCTCCATCCATGCCCACCCCATTCTCCTTCTGTGTTTCCCCACTGTCCTCTTTCCTCAATTTGTCCCATACTCTTGCTTGTATGGGAAGTTATTCTGAAGTAACAATTGAATATTATTTAGAAACTAGGTCACCATAGTGTCCACCTCGGTTGGCTTTCTGGCCCTACTAATCTTCAAGCTGTATATCCAGCATGCTTTTTTACATATTCTAGTGTTATATTCTATATTACGTATAGGTAAGTATTTGCTAAAGCTGCGTGAATACAAGGCCTGGTCAATTTTTTCATTAAAAATTGGGTTTTTGACTTAGGAAAAAAATTTCAGTAAAAGTGTCTTTGGGGGAAACAGGGCCATCTCTAGGCACCAGCAAAACAAGCAGGCGCTTGGGGCAGCACATTTCCAGGGGGCATCATTTTGGCCATTCTTTTTTTTTTTTTAACTCACTTCCTCCCCTCTCACAACCCTGCAGAAGCGGAGCCAGGGAGCAGCTGGGGATCCAGCATGGGAGCTGAGAACCCATGGGACCCTGGAAGCTGTAGTTCCTTGCCTAGATCCCTGCCTATAGAGCCAGCCCTGGAGCAGGGAAAGAACTACATTTCCCAGCAATCCCTTGGCAGCTATCAACAGGAAAGGGAGGGGTAGGGAGTGAGGTAACTGAGCCATGCTGTGAGTCGAAAGGGGTGGCACTGTGAATGGGGAACAAGTGTGCCCAAGGAGTAGAAGGCTTTGCCCCGGATGTCCCCGTCAGAAGACTTCCCCAGACTGCATTAGGGATACTGGTGTGACCTCACCTTGCAGCCCACAAAGAAGGAATTGGGTGGACTAAATGGACAGTGCACCTCTCTATCTGAAGCCTAGCAAGGGAGGTACGTGGATCCCACTGGAATTTAAAATGAAAAGTAAGGGAGGGGAGGCTCTGCTAGGGGACTTCAGCAGCTTTAGATACAGTACCAGGCACGTAGGAGGATTTCCACTTCTGAGCCATGGAAGCAGAAATTGACTTTTCCTTTCCAGATTTAGCTAATATTCAGAAAGGGAATCTAGCACCTGCCTTCCAGATTTGAACACCCTCAAAATTCAGGAGTGCTCAAACTCAAGTTGGGCAGCTGTTACTTCATTTCTCCCAAATCAAATATACTGATCCACTGTAACTTGCTGTAGAAAAAGTAGGATAAGAAATGAAGAAGCAAGAAATGTGTCCCAGTGGTTTTTAGGACTGGAATTGCTATTTTCAACAGCTATTGCCCTTTTTTTTTATTTGTTTAAGAGGAAGACAGTGATATTGCATTGGCAAATTCCCCATGGAAACAAAGAGTGGAACAAAAGAATAATAAAGGCATCTCAACTTTTCCTCATTTATGTAGAACAGTCTTATAATATGCATCCAGATATCCTCCAATCACACAAGCTGAAAATTGTTCCACTTTACTGCAGTTCTGTAACCATATGGGAACCAATCCTGTCTGTGTTTTGTTCACATCCAAAATTCCTGCTGAATGACCCGCACTGGGATTGAGTTACCAGTGACCCAGTGCTGAGACAGCAGGAGGGTGCAGGTTGGGGGGAGAGCCCAGGGCAGCAGGGGAGTGTGGGTGGGGGGAGGGCACTGGTGTGGGGGAAAGGAGGGAGCCCAGCGCTGGGGCGGCAGGGGAGTGCGGGGGGGATCCCAGGGGTGGGGACCAGCAAAAAACCTAGAGCCGGTCAGGGAGGAGGGTAGAAATTTTGACAGAAAACTGAAAATCCCCAAACTGAGTATTCAGTTTTTGCATTTCAGTATTTACTCAGCCTGAAATGATTCCTCCAGAGCTATCAAAATATGTTGGGTAAAATACTGAGTGTATGCTAGAGTAACACTGGGCCAGTAGGGATATTTTAAGTACTGTTGTCCCTTTTCATTCCAAGCAGTTGGTGAAATTTCAGAGCCCTGGGAATGTTCCAGCTGGAAAAAGAAAATGGATGGAGTCTGGTATTTTCTTGGATGCAGTATTGTTTATTTACAAGAAATGTACAAAATCCCATGTCTCTCAATGCAGAAGGAACCAACACTAAAAGGAGCAATTTCTTAGTTTAGAGCCCCAAACCTCTTTATCCAACACCAGACCCAAAAACACTGTAGCTTTTTTGAGGGTCACACTGACTCCTGTATGGGTTCAGACACACCTTTTGTTTCAGATGGGGGGTTATGGTTGCAGTTATTTTAACTGAAGGGTGACTACACACCCTATCAATCTCAGTGCAGTTTTAACACACCCATAACAACCCAGCTCATAACACTAGTCTTGCTAGCACTATTAAGAAGCATGTAATCCTGAACAAAGAGACATGAACTGTATTTGCTCTCCTCTTAGGCTATGTCTACGTTGCAGTTGGGTGCATGCTTCCCAGCTTAGGTAGACAGACATGCTAGCTCCATTTGATCTAGTCCACTAAAAATAGCAGTGTAGCCTGGGGTAGCAGAGGCAGCAACTCAAACTAGCCACCCTGAGTACATACCCAGGCAGTTGAGGCAGCTTTGTATTCAGAAGGCTAGCCTGAGCTGCTTCCTGTGTTCCCCGGGCAACACTGTTACCTGTACCACAATAGCTCAAGCAGAGCTAATGTGCCTGCCTACCCAAGCTGGGAAGCATGCTCCCAGATGCAGTATAGATATACCCTTAGTGACTGCACTTTCTGCTTTTGCCTTTCAGGTTCTGATACTCTGTCCATTGCCATGGTATTCAAGTGCCCTGGAGCACAGTTAAAGCATCGATCCTTTTGGTATAATGTTCAGAGATAGCTCATTGTGATCATTACATGATATTCCCTATTCTTGGCTTGCGCCACCCAGTTGATATCAATCTGCTTTGACTTTCTGAGACTGCTAGCCACTGATTTAATATTTTATTTCCTGCTGATACGTATTCTTATTTGACTTTCAGATTCTTTGTTTCTTTCATTCGGTTCCCTATCCTTATAGCCTGGTATATTTATCAAGATGATGTTCAAATATAAGTTTTCCTCCAGTTTAAGTACTTTTTTTAAAAACAGTTGTTTGATTTTGTGCACAGAAAATTTATCCTTTAGCATCTGCTCTTTTAACTCCACCACCATCAATCTCTTCCCAGTGCTTTTATACATACCACAATTTCTCTCAAACAGGAATGTTACTCTGCCTAGTTCTCCCAGCTGTGACAGCTGGTTAGATGGGTAGAAATCACACTGTTATTAAGTGGTGTAGCATGCTAACCTATACTCTGAGCTCTTCCACATTCTGCCATGTATGTCAATTTCACTAACAAACATCTGCAGGTTTGTCCTAAATGAGACTTTTGATATGAGTCTGTCCTTCGCAAAACTGAAACAATGACAGAATTTTCTGATTTTTTTACTTTACGTACTGAATTAGTGTTGTTCTCACACACAGCTCTACTTGCTGGTAGGTGCAGATATTCCTGTGGTGCTTTCTGTACGATGAGCTAACTCTGAATGAAAAAGGTATACTCCTTCCTCTTATCCATACACACTGAGCAAACTGCCTTCACAGTGTCCTCATAACCTGCCTACAAGCATACCCACTTCTGCTTCTCTGGTTCTGCAAGTAAAAATCCCTGTTGGAAAGTAAATTTTTAATGCTGTCTTTTTTCTGGTCCTTTTTCTTCCTTGAGGAAAAATGGTGGGGGGGAAGGGGGCGGGGAATAGAACGTAGAATTGCAAAAAGCTTTTAAACTGGTTCTTGATGCTACTAATTCAGGTATCATTGACAATTCCTCAGGGACAGGGTGAGGGAGGAGACAATTCTGCCTCTGAGTTATGTGATGGGTTTTAATGCTAGTGAGGTAGATGAGATGACTAAAAATACAAGTTAAATACAATTCACCTTTACTGAGAATAGTATTTATGTCCTAGATAAACACACATCAACATGTAGGATTTTTGAGGACCAATTAAGGAAGCCCAACAGAATTATTGGGATTCTATCATCCCTAGTTCTTTAAAAGAGACTGTCCATAGTGTTCAGTTTATTCACATGTGAAACTAGTTGATGCTTTTATTCAGCACTGTTAGACACCAAGTCTCTAAGGTTCTGTACTGTTTTCAAATATGCCATAATGCATCTGTTCCTTGCTTCTTGCAGAGATGCAGTGGGCCATGATATGCAATATAAACAATGATTTTTGTTTAACTGACATTTCACAGTCAACTGTTTGACCAAAGGGCAATTCTGATCTTGTCTGACCTCTCAAACAAAACAATAACCTGCCATTTTTCCTTTTAACTACTGACAGGCAATGCTTCTCCTGTTTGACTCAATATTTCAGTTCTCATCAAGGAATTCACAACCTACTCCATGCTAACATTCTTTAGTATCCTTTTTCCCCCCCAAAAAATTATAAATGGGTATTCTCAAGGCCTAGCTCTTCAGCAGCACTCTATTGGAATGTGATGGGGTCCTGTACTCATTCAAACTCTGGTTGTCTGGGTTGGGGGTGGTCAGCATCATCAGCCTGAGGATGGAAACTCAGCCCTCTGGTTAAGTTCCTCTGGAGTTTACCCCTTTCAGTCCTCCCAGGAAACAAAAAAAAAAGGATAACAAGAAGGCAAAGAAATGAATAAACAACCAGTCCCAAACAAGCTGCCGGCTTCTCTTCATTTGGGGGGCCTTGGGTATGCCTCAGTCCAGCTCAATGCCCTCTGGTAATTGTTCATAGTCCAGCCTGCCTTTCCCTCAGGGTACTCGAACAGTCAACAGGCATGGGGCCAGGCTGGGCCCTCTGTCAGGCCATTCCCAAGGAGCTGAAAGGACTAAACATATATCCCACCCAGAGCTGGGCTTCTCCTCTTTTGAGTTTGTCTTCCAGTCCTCACATGCCTTGCAGGTGTAGCAGGGAGAGGCTACGCAAGCCGAGAGCACCTCCTTAAATCCTTCCAGTCTGGCTCAGGGTTTGTACACCCTATCAAAGGTAAGTATGGACAGAAATTGTCAAGCACGAAGCCATTTCCTTCTCACTGCCAGTACAGTTTATCGGTATATGCCCAGGAGTCAAATGGTACAGTCTATGCCCCAGCCTGTAACCAGTCCCTTGGAGGTACCCCTTTAGTGCGCCTGACCCCAAGCAGCCACACAGTTCCACAGAGGCAGGCTGGTGGCCTCCACAACACTGAAACTGGGCCTTCGAGCACTAGCAATTCCTGGATCGCTCTCTCGGTCTCTCGGTACGAAGTCCAGCCAAGCCAGACTCCTGTAGGAGGCTTATTCTTTATCCCTTCAGGGTGCAATGCTCTGAATAAGTACCTGCAGTGACAGAAGACAGCCTTTTCAAACAATATAACTACACTACAATATTACTTCAATATAACTACATTGCACAGGAGTATGAAAAATCCGCATCCCTGAGTGACAGTTATACCAACCTTAACCCCCTGTGTAGACAGTGCTTCTCCCACTGACATAACTCCCACTTCTCATGGAGGCGGAACTATTAAGCTTATGGGAGAGCTCTCTCCCATGGGCTTAGAGAAGCAAAGGTTAAGCGATAGTCCATACTGGCTGTAGGAACCAGCTCTACTTCCTTTTTCTTTGTCTCTCTCTTAGACCCAGGTGAGACCTCTGTGAGCCCAGCTTGTAAACACAGCCATGTGACACCTTTGTCCCCCTTTGTCTGCTGAGTCTTTGCTCTGCTTCACTGCAGAGAGGGTGGGGAAAATCTCCTCTTGGCTGATGAGCCTTATGTTCCAAATATCGGGAGTTTCTGCTATCTCCTCCAGATCCTCCATTCACATGTGCACTGGCGGATTAATGATTTTGCCGGCCCCATATGAACTTGTTTTAATTTTTTTACAAATTCGTTTGAACTAAAATGAATCTAAATATCATTAAAATAATTGAACATTTACAAGTTTTATTATAAATAAAATTACAACTACAGCAGACCCTCGCTTGAACGTATAGCGCCATTTTGCTTATAGTGCGGGACTGCGCATGGATCCAAGACTGAGAACTGCTTAATTTCTTCCTTCTGGTCATATTAACAACATTTAGGATTCTTGAAGTATGTTTACTAAATGGCGTTGTGCCGTCATTGGTGGTTTCAATACGCGCTATGATTGGTAGAATTGTGGCATCATTGATGCTGCGATTACAAAAATGCTGCTATTATAAATTTGTTGCCCCTGCAAATTTGCTGCCCTAGGCCTAGGCCTTGCCAACCTAGGCGATAATATGCCACTGCACATATGTATCTTCTAGTCAGTTAGTTAATGACTCTGGTCTCGACCAGCTAGACTCCTTCATGAGTCAGATATCTTGTCCCTTTCCTTTATATTCAGTGCATAACAGTACAAAGCACAGAGAAGCACTGAGGCATAGGAATCATAAAAAATATTACCAAAATGCCTACATTCATCATGGCATGAAGAAGAGAAAAGAGGGGGACAAGGTCCATAATCACACAGAAAGTTTAATATAAAATTCAAGAAATATGAGGTCTCTACCACTTTGCTGTATGTGAGTTCCTTCAGACCAGATTCTGGACAGAGCAATATGTCACTACAATATTGGCTACATAAGGCTCCTGACATAGTAAGATCCTATTCTCAGCACAAAAGTATATTGATAAGGCATCATGGTTATAGCTGTATATTTAATATTCTGTACACTTAAATTCTAGTTAATGTTCTGTTTAGAGGCAGGACTGCAGGTGCAATGCTGGCATCAGTTAGAGGAGCTGTTTCATTACTAGAATGGGTCAAAAATTTTCATCTAAAAAGGTCTCTCTCTTTTAAATAAACCTTTTCAAGAAAATAATGGAATTTATCTAAATGTTCTTTTTTTGGCAAAAATCTTATGTGACACTATTACTAGATATTTATCAAAATATCTGTCAAAATCATTATTGAAAATGTTTCATTTACTGAAAACCTGGTTTTCAATAGAAAATGTTGATTTAGGGAAACAAAATGTGGACAATGATGTAAAAATATTTTGATTTAAAGAATTGCAAGAAAAATCAGGGAATATTGAGAGTGTCAGTGGTACGAAGCTGGGGAAAAGGAAAGGGGGAGGTCAAAAGGTATGATGTAAATGAGGGATGGGAAAAGCTGAGAAGATCTAAAGCTTTAGTAGAATTTCAACATACAAATGGCTCCGCTAAGTAACTGGAAAACATTACCCTCCAAGAGTTAACACTTGCCTAAGAATGAGCTATGCTTTTCCCAAAGGTGTCCAAGACAGCTGCATTCCTTAAGGATCTGTGAAAGGCAAGGCAGCTATGGTCCAGGAGAGCTGCTCAGCTTGTCAATATCCTCAAGAGTGTTAGTAATGAGGAGCTTAAGAGCACAGTGATGGTGAAATGCTGGTTTACTCCTCTTGCAGTAATATTCTCCTTTTCAAAGAAATGCTGTCCATGATGTTTTTCTGAGGACCTTGAAATGTGACCACTGCAACAGCAAGGATAGCAGAAGGACCACCAGCTCCAATCTTACTCAACCACTTCCAAGCTAGTTGGTACTCTGAGATACTGGAGAAGACCCTGCAGCCATGAGCTCCATCAGAGTTACTTGGTATTGGATAGGGCCGGCACTACTATGCAGAGAAATATTCAGATAGCTGAAAGAGCAGATAAGAGGACATCATGCCTATTCGACAAGTGAGAAGTGTCCCCTCCGCCTCCATCCTTTATTTTGGGCCGTCATTCATCACAGTAGCTAAGTGTATAGCTCCCAAGTCATGCTCTCTGTTTGGAGGGGAGAGGGGAAGAGGAGGGAGGAGTACAGGTAGGGCTGTTGGATACCAAAACCACCTGAAGTAAGAACAACAGTGGAACAGCCTACAGCCACTATACACAGCCAGGAAGCCCTGTGCAAACCTATGTGGGTCTGATGTTTAGTATAGTACCAGAAGTTCACCAAAGTAATGAAAGTTTTAGGTTGAACTTAGTATAGTCTCATCAGTATTCATTGCTACTGCCACTGACAGCATGGAAGAGAAAAATGAAACACAAACACAAGGAGAGAAGATCAAAGAAAAGCAGTGAAAAAAACCCTCAGCTGTGCTGTGATCTTTTTCTCTTTCCTGGTTCGTCCTCCCAGCAACCTACCAGCATTTTGTCATTCTTAGGCTTTATAGCTACAGACAGTTTGGAAAGCATACAGAGAGCACACAGCTTAGGAAGTAGCTTCTTGTTCTGGATGAAAGAAGACTTTAGTAAGAAAATAGTTTGTATCATAGAAATGTGTTTAGATCTCCCCTAATGCTGTCTACTATACACCATTAAATTGACCTTAGACTATCATGCTCCTCTCCCTGGCCTATGATTGCCTTGTTTAGATAATTAACAGAAATTATTTAAAGTGAGTTTAGTGCTTGTGAAAGCAATTGGATTGATAATCCTAGAGGTAATATTTTTTTGCCAGCAGGAGGAGTGTAACACAGGCTTATGGTAATAGCAATAAGAACATCCATCATTAGGTCATCCTTAGTTTGGTTTGGCCAAGAAGAAAATGACAGAAAATTGCTACCATCCAATTAATGGATGTCTAGCAGCCTTTGTGCAATAGCTGCTCTCACTCCACTTCCTGTCCTCAAGAAAAGAATAATTGGTATTAAATGGCACTTGTTATGGGGTATACAAACCCCACACTGAGCAACAGAGCAACAGGAGCTGCTGTGGGCTCAGCCAGCCCTGCCCCACTGCACCTGCAAGGGATGCATAGTTTGGAGGAGGAGTTAAAAGGGACCAGAACAGCTCATTTGAAGGCAGACCAGAGAAGGGAAAGGACCTTTACCTTGCAGCTCCCAAAGAAAGGACTGATGGACGGCAGAATGTCTCCCACCCACAGCTGCTCAAAGGTCCCTCCATGAGAGAAGAGGGTCAATCAGAAGCTGATCCTCCAAGAGGGAAGCATTTCCCCCTCTCACATACTAACCCGGTTTATTTGTGTTTATTCGCTGGGTTTTGTTTATTGACTACCCCATGAAGGGGAGAGACTCAGAACTGACCTGGACAGAGGGCCAAGGCATGAGAGGAGGCAGCTGCATTCCAAGCAAGAGAGTTACTATGCCACGCCTGGACACGAAGAAGCACCGTGTGGTTAGCTGACCCCTTCACGCTTTCCTGTACAGACTGCAAACTGTGGACAATAGAGGGGTGGAAGGAAGTGGCCCAGGGAGGGAAGCCTTAAGGAACTTTTGGGTGTCAGACTCTTTTGTCCCCCTCATAGGCCCTGGGCTGGAGCATGGTGGAGTGGGAGGGCCCAGGCTCCCCTACCAAAACCCACTCTGCAGGTCGAAGGACCTAAGCCCTGACCTCTAGGCAACACTCCCCATGAGCGAAGAGCATCACAGCATCCTAGCTGCCAGTCTCAGTAGTCTTTATTTAGATTGTAGGGTCTTTAGGGCAGGAAGTGTCTATATTGCTGTGTCTGCACGATGCCTAGCATATTCTTCACTTGTCTTTAAGCATTACCATAACAAACATAACAAGCCCTATTACTCCTGGTAGTGCTCTCTCCACATTAAAGTTGAAACACATTTGTGTGACAGCATACCATTGCTCTTTCCACCTCGTCTGTCCTGTTCTGGCAATCAATAGAAGACTTCAGTTTTAAGGGCTGTCAAACAGGTACCTTCCACATGTCAAATGAAATTTACATATTATAATTTCCCAACTTTATTCAAAACTTGCAAGCAGTTTAGGTTCAATTGAAGGATTGGATGGATTCTCATTTTGTCCAAACCAATTTGTCTGTCCCTTGTTAACACTGTTGAAAATATGTTGGAAAAAAGCATAAAGAAAGAAACAAAATTGTGCTCTAAAGCCTCTCATTGTGTTTATGGGAGCTAATGGAAGCCTTGAAGACATTCCCCTGAATCAGGATGTACATATATCCAGGGGACAACAGACCCCTGAATTGGGAGTAATTAATGATTAAATGGATTGTCCAAAACAATAAATGTCTAAATCAGAAAATGATTAATCCAAACTGAGAAAAAAATTACTAATTATAGAACCAAAGAGAAGTTAGTTGCCCCACTCACTGAAATGCTGTCCTCAGAGTCTGTCTCCACCTCTGAAGTACTTTAGTTTATGAATTACATCATCTCCCCCCCGCATTGTAGTGCATTCAGTTTTGCTGGTCTCAAGAGGGAATAATCAACCCAAATTCTAAGTCTCGACTTGGTTTATATGAAAAGGGTTTTGTCTTTTCAGAAGTTCTGATGAAATAAAAACATACTGGTTTCCTTCTTCTCATGGTGGGCCAGGGAATCAGTGGGAAGGGGGCCTGGGGACTGTATGAATTTGACAACAATGAGAGAGGGGGAAAATAGGGAAGAAAAGGCAAGATGAGGAGATCCTGTCAGTTAGGCTTACCAGATAGCAACTGTGAAAAAATGGGATGGGGGTGGGGGTAATAGGCACCTATATAAGAAAAAGTCCCTAAAAATGGGATTGTCCCTTTAAAAACAGGACAGCTGGTCACCCTATCATCAGTGCAAGTATGAGCTGGGAAAAACACCACCGTTGGCCTCTTCAGCTGCATCAGCATGTCATGACAAGAGCCTTAAGTTTAGAAGAAGGCGTGAGGAGAAAGTGCTAAGGAAAATGAGAAAAGATGATGGATTGATCTGACAGCAATAGCCCTAGAAGTAGTGGCAGGGTTTGATGTTGCAAGCCCAGCCATGGCACCGGTAGTTGTAGTGGAGGCACAGCAACAAGTACGGCAGGTTCCTCTCAATCTTCTTTGCATGCGGTAGTCCATCCTTTTATTCTATTTAATAAAAAAGGAGGAAGAGGATGAAATCTCACTTTGCCACATCTGAGAGATGCGGTTTGCGTTAATGACATTTGTGTTGATTTGGTGAACGGAGCTGCTTTGTGCTCATCTTCATCCTTTGCCAGATAAACAGAGTAAAGCCCAACTTTTTCACCCATCTCCAGCAAGAATTGAACCTGTTTGTTTGAAGATCCATCATATGGCAAATCTTCTTGTAAGCTTTCCAGTATTGCTATACCATCTGTAATGGCAACAGAGAACTCTTCCAAGGATTCAGCTCTGGTGGAGGTTGTCATGCTGTCTGGAATGGCTCACAACTATGAGTGCCTACCTCAGGGAAGACTGTCAGAAAACAAGGGCAGACACCGCAAACTGGTGGTGTGTTCTATAATTAGATATCACCAAGCCAGTAACAAATGTGAACTCCTGAATCACTGTAACTGTCTTACCACGGAGCCCCTTAGACTCGCCAGCCTATCTTGCCACCTAGACAAATTGGACTTTGTGATAAACAGTCACTTAAACCCAAAATCACATCACATCAGGTTTCTCTCAGTCCCAAGAGATCAGTCACTTCCCCCACATCGCTTGGTACTCCAGATCTTACACCAAAGACAACGCTGGTAGCTTTGAATTGGATGAATGCATTAAAAAATTTAGCCCGTTTTCTTGTTTAACTTACTTGTCACTGTATGTAGGTAATCCTTTTCTAATGTGACTCTTTCTCTCTCTTTTTACTACATTACTCTCCTTTAGAATAGTAATAAAAGGAAATTGGCACCGGATGCCAATCTTCTCTATGGAAAAAATAGCAAAGGCAGGTCAATAATTCTCTTGATATGAGGTAAAATTTGCACAGCAAATGGGACACACTAGATATGCCCCAACCTGTTGGCCTTTTGCAGTTCTAGGGTTTGCTTATCTCCCCTACCACCACCACCAAACCTGCTCATCCACGTCTCTTCCATAAGCATCTGAGATGGAATTACTCCAGTAATGGATAAGACCTGCCCCAGGGCTCAGCAGAGTAGATATGGGGTCTCCCCCTCCATGGAGCCCTGCTGACTTCAGAGGAGCTCCCCTGGGCATAGGGGTCTTCCAATGTGGAGCTGCTTGCAGGATCCAGGCCCATTTCAGACAAACACAATATACAGGAATCTGAAAGAAGATAACACAGTGACATAAGATGATGTTTATACTTATGTTAAGAGACTTTGCAAAATGAATGGATTTCAAATAGAAAAGGGCACAAGTTACAAATATGAGATTTAGATAGAGATTTATAACTCCCCCGGGGACAGCTAGCAAGCTTGTTAGCCAGACCTCAAACTTCTAATGGACAGCTCTAGGCAGAGCACAGGAACGACATTTTTAGATTCCATTTAGCAATGGAAAGCACATCTGTCAAAGCAGGAATGGTTTTTGAAACCATAATGAAAATACCTCATTCCTCAAGACAAGGACAGAAGAACAAGGGCAGCAGCTTTACGTTAAGCACATTATATTAAAAATATTTATTAATCCTTACTTATTTATATACAATCAAATTAGAGACAGACCCAACCCAAGTCCCTCTTCCTCTGAGCTTTGGCACCGTTGAGACTTGCATCCAGCCTGCTGCTTTCTAAGCTGAGTTTTCAAATGGCTTCCACTGAGTTTAGCAGAAGAACATACTGTGGCTCATCTAGTGATGTCATCAAGTTATCCAGTACCTCCATGTAGCTGTATGCTTTAGGGCTTGTCTAAATGTATGGTGCAGCTGCACTGCTGTGGCACTTTAGTGAAGGCACTGCTATGCCAATGGGAGGGCTCCTCCCATTGGCATAGTTAATCCAGCTCTGCAAGAGACTCAGGGGTGTGGATTTTTCACATCTCTGAGTATTACAGTTATACCAATGGAAATTTGAAGTGTAGACCTGAACTTAATCAATGAGTAGCAATGTTACTAGGAAAGATCAACTTTTAGTATTCTAGCATTCTAGAGCAGGGTTCTTGGAGGAGGGAGGACAGAATCAGTCACCAGGGATGGAGCTTGATCATCAGATGATAGTTGTGCTACTGGTATACGACAGCGAGAAGAGTACCGTATTTTTCATTCTAGTACTTGAACCCAGCTGAGGGTAGGATCTTTCACAAGGAATTGTGAGGTTTTAGAAACAAACACTTCTAATGAAATTCCATTGAACTGGTCGCACAAAGATCCTCTATTTTTTGTTGTTGTTTTTAAAGTTTTTCTTTGCATCTCCCAAGTCTACTTCTGTAAGTAGGAATCCTCTGCCTAGCCAGAGCTCCATAGCCTCTATTGCAGCTCTGAGGCTGCCTGTGCTCTGCGTGGGGCAATGGCTAGCCAACCAAATAGCAGCAGATCTTCTGCTCATTCCTGTCTCATTATGAAGGAATGCACAGGGTGAGCTCTGCAGAATTCTGCCTATGCTCTCTGTGCACTCCCCAAAACCTGTTCCCCCTTTACTGCATCCAACATGATTACAGAGGAGAGGCTAGAAGTGGCCCAAAGTGATGAAGGTACTAAGTGTTTCACTTTCCTGATACAGCGCTAAGGTGCTAAAATGCAACCATGAATAAGCTGACTAAAATTGACTCAGGATACAGATTAAAAAATGACAATATGTACCGGATAGAATGCAAATCAGGGAAGGCCTCACATTACCCAGCCCACCCTTTGTTTGGCAAATAAATAACTTCCACCTTAACAATAATGTGGAGCATCACAGACTACTCTATCTGTTTCCAATTTCCCCTAAGCGATAAGCTTACTGAAAAATATAAGAATTTTAATACAGGACAAAGGATATGAAAAAACATTATTATTCTAGGCCTCTAGTAAGCCCCAGGAATCAAACATGCTTGAAATATTCTGCCTTTTGCAATTGAAAGCATTCCCTAGTCAATCTCACAATAAAAGTTGCACGACCTTGTACTGAATTTTGGATGGAAAGAGCCTGTCAAGATTAGAATAAAAGTCATCCAATGTCCTGTTACACACACACCCCCACACACTCCCACACACACCCTCCCGCCCCATGTAGAAACTCTATGATACATCGTGGGACACAAAATCAATAATGTCAAAAGAAAACTGAGAAATAATAGTCCCCAGAAAGCAGTGAGTGGGCCACACCCAAGCAAGTGGAAAAGCAGCAAAATCCTGGGTCATTAGGACCCAGTGAAAACATAGAAAGGGAAAGAGAGAGAAGCTCACAGCCCATCATCCTGCTGCTACCTGTTAGGACTTCCCCCTTGCCCTTCCTTGGTTCTTGTCATGCAGACAAAAAACAGAAAACCAGAGTCTGAAGTGCAGGCAATGCGATGTGTATTGGGGTTAAGCAAGCAAGCATAACCATAGCTCTGTACATGAGTAGAGCTTTTTCCTGTCCCCCCTTCTCTTTCTTAGCAGGATCAGTTAAATCTGTAGTGCACGCCCCGGCACCACGCCTTACAATTTATGGTCATGTTCTGTTTTGAAAGGTCATGAGTCTGGAGGCTTCAGTATCACCTCTTTTGTACCCCATGGGAGGGGTAGGGAAGTGAGGTGGTGTTTCGGCAAGGGTCACTGTTTCTTTGGCTTTTAGCATTTTTTATACCTCCGCCCACCCCGCCATCCCTTTGCTCCTCCCAACTGGTTGCTTGACCTTGCCTTGAGATAGGAGTCGAGGCAGTTGTATATTAAACTCCCACCCAAACCAGCAACACTTCAACTCTCTTCTTTATCTTTTCTCATTGTGCTATAAACCCCATCTGGTTGTGGGCAGATGCAACACACAGTGTCTTTGTTCACACATTAGTAAGGATATAAGAAATATCAAAAGTCAAATGGGCAAACAAAACCCAAAATTCTATCTCAGACAAATATACAGGCCTGAATGCTATGTATCACTAACACTACTGTTTTTTCTAATATCTAACCTGCAGATTAAGCCCATTACTTCTTGTCCTACCTTCAGCAGACATGGAGATCAATCAATCAATCATCAGCCTTTTCAAAACAGCCCTTATCATAGTTGAAGACTATTATAAGGTTCCTCGTCAGTCTTCTTTTCTCAGATAAAAGATACCCAGGGTTTTTTTTAACCTTTCTTCATAGTTGTGGTTTCCAAAATCTTTGATCATTTTTGTTGCTCTCCTGTGGACTTTCTCCACTTCATCACATCTTTCCTAAAGTGGTGTCTAGAACTTGACATAATACTCCAACTGAGGCCTCACCAGTGCTGAGTATAATGGGACAATTACCACCCATGTCTTACATATGATAATCCTGTTAATACACCATAGAATGATATTAGCTTTTTTTGCAACTGCATCACATTGGTGGTGCCTATTCAACTTGTGATCCACTATTACTCCCGGATCCTCTTCAGTAGTACTACCAACAAGTCAGCTATTCCCCATTTTATAGTGGTGCAGTTGCTTTTTTCTTCTTAAGTATAGTACTTGGCCTTTGGAAGAACATAGCTGACTTGGTGGCTCAGCCAGCTATTCTATTAAAAGCCTGCAAAATTAAGACCATAATGTTGATTTGGACCCAGAATAAAATGGGCATCCCATGGAGGACATGGAACAACAGTCTAGGTAAGCAGGGAGCTTTCCTGGTGGTCTCCTCGCTATCCCTTTTATCTCCTCCTCCTTTCTTATCTCATCTTCCCTACCCCTTTTTTCTGTTTTGTTCAGCTGTCACATCAGAATACACAGGGACATGTTTACTTTTAAGCATCTGAGTGGCCCAACTGTGAGACTACTCACGTACTGAGAGTTAAGCCTGTACATAAATCTTTGCAGGATCAAGGATGACTCACATGCTTTAAAGTTAAGCATGTGGGTAAATCTTTGCAGGATCAGGACTGTGTACTGTCAGATTTTTTTATTTTATTTTGGTCACAGACTGTCTTTTTAATACTTGTCTGTACAGTGCCCAGCACCAGGGACTCTGATCTTTTGTTAAGGTTTCCTGGCAACACAGTAATATAAATAAATAATAATGGTATGAGTCATACAAAAAGACCAGTTCCAATTGGAGGGGTAAAAAGAAAAAAAATCAAAGCAAAAAATGAGTGGAAGGTTATGTTTGTCATTGAGGATGCAAGTGAATTAGCAGCTTACCACTCCTACCAGTGGGAAATGGCATGTCGCAGATAAACAGTTGTACAAAAATAACAAATTTCACTTACTGTATGCTCCACTAGAGCTTGTTGCAGATGTGCGTTTTTGGAAAATTATGTGCTAAGTAGGGGGGTGGGTGGGATTTTTTCTTAGAATTTGTATAGTGAGCATTGTGCTCTAATATATTTTTTATGTGTAACTTACCCCTTACTGCCAACCGCCCTTTGAATGAAACGTTGCTTCTCAGTGAATATTTCTGTATAAATATTTTATAACCCAACTATATAACTACTTCAGGTTAAATTGTTGAAAGAGTGAAAACAGACTCATTATACCTTTGCTTTTATTTATTTCCAGCATTTTCAAAGGAAACCTCATTGAAGCAAAGTCTCGTTTCCAGTCAAGTTCATACTAAACGACAAGACAATAAGCATTCATTTTCAACCTGAATAGGAATGAAACATGGATATACTGTGGATACAGGGAACCTTCACTATAATTGAAAGTATAGAGTATTAGCTGCAGACTTATTAAAACCTGGTATAAACACTAGTCTGCTTTAATATGCAAATTTTGTGAGTCCTCAGAGACCTTTTTAAATCAGAGTGTTCTGTGCTAAAAAATAAAACATACAGGGTTATTATTTCCAATGTGAGAGGCATTAACACCATATTAAAATGAAAAAGAATTCATACTAACTAATTACATTTTCTTCAGCACTGCTAGAAAAGAAAAGAACCTGAATAAAATCAAGCAAGTTGTCTTATGTGACCAAACGGAATGAATACTGCATCAACACACTATGGGGGAAAAAAAGCTAGTCAGCTTCATGTCAATGCTATGAACCAGTAATTGGTTTAAAATGGACTTTTAAAATGTGAAATGTTTGACTCATCTGAGATCTCACTCCGTCCACACACAGGGAGGAAAAAGTGAAAAGCAATGAAAGGCAATGGCAAGTATTTACAGTATTTAGGGGATATGCCTGTGGGGAGAATTCCTCAGTCAGTCATCTTTGTGTTTTAGAGAGATGCCAAATAAAATTATTTCCAGAAAATTAATAAGAGAATAGGGACTAGTAGGAAGGATCTATTGCAAGATGGAAGCAAGCCCAGGAAACACAAGCAGCCACATTGGAATCAGTGTGAAAGAACAAAACAAAAAAAAGATAATTTCCTCAAATCACAATTAATCTTCAACATGACAGCTTGTTGCTACTGCTGGATGTGATCTTTTCTTATTTATCACCAGAATCAAAGTCCCATGGCTAATGTGTTTAATCAATTTAGTCACAGGGAGTAAATGGCTCGAGGGTCTATGTAGTTTCTTGCACAAAGAGAGAATCCTTATGAAAAATGTTGATAAAATGGGAGCAAGATGATACTATAATGGGTGTTTGTATATAGGCTATACAGCAAGAGCATCCTACTTCGCAGAAGCCATTCAAACGCCTTCAGCCACACTTCGTGAGTGGTAATTGCACTTTGTATACATAACTGTAACAAGTGGGGGTGGCAAAAAGTAGAGAAGATATAGTTTAAGAGACCAATTTGTAAAGTAGCAGCTCAGTGAAAATCATTAGAAGTTCAAGGACACCTTACCTTAATCCTAGTAAGAAGCCTAAATTGCATGGTTGGGAATTATCACATGGCCTAGAGTGCTTTTTCTGACAGTAAAGACATACAAATGTTGACATTAAAAGCAACTTCTCCCTGCTCTGTCTATTGTAGTATTAGTAAGCATATCTTTCTTTCTTGAATAATCATCTGGAGAAAATGAAACTGGGAGAAATAGATGTGCTGCTTCTTTGGCAGACAAGCTCTGTGTTGTTTCATGGACTTCCATAGATAGCAATACACAAACTGCAAGCAGCCTAACTTTGTATTTGCATGAGCAACAGGCTTCTTAATTAACCACCTGTATGGCATTTTTGCATGTATCTGTTTGTTAGCAAGACTGCATTATACATTGGCCAAGCAGATACCTTCCTTCCCATGTCTGTCCCTGTGGAATTACAACAATACCATGTTAGTTTCTTCCTAGCATGAGAGGACATCATCTTGGTGACAGCCTGGCCTCCCCTAACCTGCATTTCAAAGCATCCCTCTGTCTCTAAGAAAGAATCTTCTAGCTCCACAGCAGCATGTTCCTGTCACATTTGTTGGCCAGTCAGGGAATACAGCTACAGGATATGGCTCTTGGTTTCAGGTTTGACATACCTAGACTTCTTGAAACCACACATTTAAACCCACACAGGGATGATGTGATGATTTTGACTCTGAAAAAGATTTGGAAGTCATGGTGGTGCGTATAAAAGATTGAATACAGTCTGGGATGCAGAAACAAGGGAATCTCAAGTAGAAGTAGAGAGGTTATTTTACTTCTCTAATTGGCACTGGTGAAACCAATGCTTTCCAGTGTCCAGTTCTGATGCCCAAAATTCAGGAAGGATGTTAATAAATTGGAGCGGGTTCAGAGAAGAGCCACAAGAACGATTAAAGGACTAGAAAACATGCCTTATAATGCTAGACTCAAAGAGCTCAATCTATTTATATTAATAAAGAGAAGGATAAGGGATGACTTGATTATAGTCTATAAGCACCTATGTGAGGAACATTGGCTCTTCAGTCTAGCAGAGAAAGGTGTAATATGATCCAATGGCTGGAAGTTGAAGCTAGACAAAATTTGATGAGAAATAAGGCATATATTTTAAACAGCGAGGGTAGTTAACCTGTGGAACAGTTTACCAAGGATTGTGGTGGATTCTCCATCACTGACAATTTTTAAATCGAGATTGGATGTTTTTTTAAACAATATGCTCTAGGAATTATTTTGGAGAAGTTATATGGTTCGTGTTACACAGGACGTCAGACTATAATATCAAAATGGCTCCTTCTGGCCTTAGAATCTATGAATATGTGCAACCCTTCACTCATCCAAAGTTGATAGAGTTCCATGTAGCTTGCAATATGCACAAAAAGAACGGTCCCTTCTGTTCCAAGTTCACGTCCTTGTGTATTTGAGAGTCCATTGGGGAACAGAGAGGGAAAGAAATCCTCTACCTGGGCCCTGGGGCCACAGCATACTGCAATTCTAACCCCAAGTCAGTGGCTTTGGAACAATTTGGATAGGGAAGTGCTGAGAGTCACTGAACAAAACTGTAAACCCTGTATGCAGAGGAAACCACTTCAAGCCAGAGGGTACTGCCACACCCCCAGCATCCCTAGTTTCAGCATGCCCATATGCCCCAAGTTGAGGAGTAAAGCAGATGGGATCTATTGGCCTTGCTCCCACTCCCACTCTTCTCCAGGCCACCCTTGCTCCACAAATCCTGATGTATATTACAAAATCATGACCTAAGAGCATACAGCCTCACAGCTGTCAGGTGATCCGGATGTGGGTGGCCTAGCCTAGTGGGAGTTCAGCCATTGGGAATTGAGTGTCAGAAACCCATGAGCTAGGGTCAGAACTGGAAGCAGTAGTCAGAAGCCAGAGTCAAGAGTCAAGCTGGCGATCAGAAATTGGGTACCAGAGCCAAGGGTCAAAGCTGGCATCACCTGGAGCAAGCAGGGTAACAGTTGAGGTGCCAGGCAGGGCCCAGGCTGACACATGGCTGGTGCAAGGCAGAGGCAGCAGGAACAAGGCAACACATGGCTAGTCACTGTGGTGGGCCTGAACACTGAGCAGCCAGCGAGCTGCTGCTTTGGTTTTAAGATCCATCCTGCTGACCCTTCCACCCAGTCAGATGGTGTAGCCAATCAGACAGCCTGCCGCAGGCCAGCAGTGCTTATTAGGTTGTCTGGAGACTAGCTGTGCTGCAGGCCCTGATTCCTGACAACACGTTCTCCAAATCCTGCCCTGCTATATGCCATGGAACCACACAAGATCCACTGCATAAGGCTGTTTGGCAAAAAACCATCTCACTTGCCAAACCAATGTCTGATGCTCGGCACCCATTGTCCATTTGGCTGCCAACTTCCATCCTACATATGTGGATGCAATATAGTGAAGTGATTCTTATACCTATGTAGGTCTCTATGCCCCACAACACTTCCACTAACTGAGGGTACCTGAATCTGGCAAGAGAGGCCATGGGCTATGGAAGGGTGTGAGCACTGAATCTGTATCAAACCCCTCCACATGAGCACAGTTGTGTTTAGTCGCCAGAACTTTGTGGAGCTGCTTTCCCTGGAGTGCGCTCCACAGACCTCCTGGAAACCTGAAATAGGTATCAATGATGATGATTCAAGAAGCACTGGCTTCTACTGGGTCACTTCCACAGCTACTAGTGTGCCGCCAATGCTTCTGAAGGAGTATTTCCGCCAAGGTGAAGTGGTGTAGGCACTGGAGCTGGAGAACAGCACAAAAGTCCAAGGATCCATGCAGGTGAAAGCAGAGTTCTCGCAAACCCTGAGCACCACGGCTCAGGCCCCTCTGTCTCCTCTGCACACTCCCAAAGCCTTCCCCTCTAGCAAAGGAGAGGGGGTGAAGTGAAACTTGCAGTGTTGTATACCTACTCAAGGCAAACAAAAAACATTTTCATCGTGTCAGAATCATTACTGACTAGATCTATCCTGCTTTGCTCTGCATCCAAGCTACCACCATTTGATGCCAATTAAATATATATGGACAGCACTTGAGCAAAAACAGAACAGAAAACAATCACTAAGTATTCAGATTTGGTAGGATGTCCTTGTCCTGTCAGCAAGCTTCTCATACTGGCTGGAAAACTACATATTTAAAAGGTCACTGCACAAAACAGATGATAAAATTTGAGAGAAATTACAGAAAGCCAGGGTTAATATTTGGTAGCCCCCTAAGCAGTTCTAAAAGCATATTGAAATTCCTTTTAGAATATGATATATTATGATCATGTTCATGAAACATTAGGCATTGACCTTTCTTTATAGCACAAAGAAAAAATACGTAGTGTCACCTAGGGTTACATTTGACCCTGAAATCATCAAGCTTGTTAACCAGTGTTTTCTCCAAAAGCAATGAAAGAAAATTAGCCTTATTCAAATGGGGATTACCACTGATTTGAGACAGATATTAATACTAAGAGTACACAGAGAGCTGCAGTTCTGGTCCTTTTACAGGCTCAGTTCTTGACTTCTTTCACAGCCATTACTCAAGGCAGTGAAGCACGGAACCGGCTTCACAGAGGGCTGCAGCCTGACACGGAGGCCAGATTACAAACAATGTTCTGGACGATGGCATATAACATGAGAGATTGATTTATGGGATAGCTGTCCCTTGTTGGGAGCAGAGGCATTAGCTGCGTTCACATCAGGTAAGCAGAAATCAGATTGGAACTCTTTTATGACTGACTCCATGTAGAAGCTAGAGATTTCAGGACTGAGACTCATTGACACTATGGCCTCTTTATACCATTCTGGCAGAGTAAAGAGGCCCCAAGTGGGTTACCTTCCTTCCCCCTTCAGCTCCCCCACCCCCCAGGCCCATTTACATTGTCTAAGTGATATAAAGGAGCCTAAGAGTCTACACTGGAGCTGGAGGTGTAATTTCCAGTTTGAGTAGATATAGGTGTAATGACTTTGATTTATCTAGCACACTAAAATAGCTGTCCCAAGTCTGTATTTAGGATTTCAGACAGCATTGTACAGGGACACCTAGCGTGTCCTGCCACACGTGCCTCCACAGCTATACTTCTATGTTTAGCTTGCTAACTCAGTCAGATCTAGTGTAGGTAAGTCTACACAACCTGGAAATCATACCTCCAGCATAGACATACCCTTAGTATCAATGCAATCCATGGTCTTAATCTTGATGAACTTATCTACAAATATAAGCATGCTTCCTAACTGTACTGTAGGATTTCTCTCTAATAGATCTCCTGCCCAGCACACTCTAAACAAGTGAGGTGCCCTGTGATCCAGGTAACCTAGTGGTGCCTTTCTACGAGGGCCAGTGCAAGGATGTTTTGCGTCCTAGGTGAAACTTCCACCTTGCACCCGCCCCCTGCCGCACCCCGCCCTGATGCGCCCTCCCCCATGGCAGCTACCCCCCTCCGCCCTGGGGTGCCCCCCTTGTGGCAGCTCCCCACCCCACACACTCTGCCCTGAGGCACCCCCCCACCCCAGCTCACTCCTGCCCCGCCTCCTCCCCGAGCACGCCGTCACTGCTTCACTTCTCCCGCCTCCCAGGCTTGCGGCGCCAATCAGCTTAAACGCCACAAGCCTGGGAAGCAGGAGAAGTGAAGCAGCCACGGCGTGCTCGGGGAGGAGACGGGGCAGGGATGAGCTGGGGCGGGGAGTTTCCCTGCATGCCACCCCCCACTTACTTGCTGCAGGCGGCCCTCCCCGCACTCCCCTGCCCCAGCTCCCTCCGCCTAAATGCCAGCGGCAACCGGGGCGGCTGAAGATCCGGCTGCCGCGGTCGCTGCCAAAGAAAATGGCTCCCCCCAAATCCCAGTGCCCTAGGCGACCGCCTAGGTAGCCTAACTGGTTGCATCGGCCCTGCTATCTACCTCTATGCAAGTCTAGCAAAGTGATTTGCTTTTAGAATAACTAGCTGCAGAGGCTTAGCATGAATAACTCGCCATTGGTGTAACAGAAAGAGTTGTCCACACACACAGGTGTTAAATGGATTAACAATCTTACTTTCTCTGAGGCTCAGTGTGGGAGCCAGGGCAATGACTCACTTTCCTCTCTTGACTAAGCCCCAATCTGTCTTCTCACTGTAATTTTGATTCCAGAATAATCAATTGAATCAGGCTGCCCAAATGAAGATTTTTGAGGCAAATAGTTTTGGCTGAAATCTAACAATGATGGGTACTAACTAGTTTTCCCTCACTTCATTTCTGCAAAGATTCAGTGTTTCTCACTAAATTCATTGCAATAGGAAGAAGACTGAATAATGGAGTCCTTGATGTTTAAGAGAGTCCCTGGTTGCTCTGTGGATTTTCTCAGGCAGTCAGCACTAGCAGATTGCAAGGGGTGCATTATTTCTAAATGTTGCCTAAGTGAAATAATATCAGGATGGGTTTTCAGCTTGTCATGGCTAATGCTTTTCTTACAAAGGCAGAAAATTAGCCTGCATGTACCTGCTGACTCAATGTTGTAGAGGGTTACTTATTTAAACATGCATCAAGAGCTTGTCATCACGAAAGCCTTGACCCTGGAAATACTCAAATGTGACATGCTTAACTTTAGCATTGAAATCAGTGAGGCTGCTCATGTTCATATTGATAAGCATGTGCTGAAGTATTTGCAGGACTGAGGTTTAGAACATAAGTAAAAGGAAAACGGGACCCTTGGGAGTATTATTCAGTAGTCACACAGGTTTTCTTAGCGGCAAAGAGTCCTGTGGCACTTTATAGACTAACAGACGTATTGGAGCATGAGCTTTCATGGGTGAATACCCACTTCGTCGGATGCATGTAATGGAAATTTCCAGAGGCAGGTATAAATATTCAAGCAAGAATCAGGCTAGGGGTAACAAGGTTAGTTCAATCAGGGAGGATGAGGCCCTCTTCTAGCAGTTGGGGTGTGAGAAACTGCTTTTGTAGTTGGCTAGACAGTCACAGTCTTGCCGGTTTTCTTAGGTTACCATTACACAGTGATGCCATGCCATCCACCTCAAGATGCTCTTATTCCTGGCTTTTTGCTACAGTGACCCTACACTTATCTTAAAACACCACCAATACACATGATTACTTGGGGCTTGCACTTTTAGAGGGTCACCCAGCTAGCAAGCTAGGCTAAACAATCTTTCAGTACAGCATCAGCAAGTTATTATCCAATTCCACCCTGAGGGAAGAAATCAGGGCTCGTCCTCATCTTTATATGCACATAAATGCAATTTGCTAATGCATGTTTTCATAATGCCCATAAAGTTCAAGGATTTACTTCCACCAAATGTCTACCACTATGATTTCCAAATGCCCAGCCAGAGATCTTGGGGCCCTGAACATCACTAATGCCAGCCTGGCTCCTCTTCTTTCCTTTACATCTGAGTTTTAAGACTGATACAGTAATAGGATTATGAAGGGCTTTGTCAGTTTTCAGCAATTTCCTCTGAACACTGATGCAAACTGTTGTGGTTACTTCAGGCCTACTTGCCCCCTATCAGTGACATGAGTCCATGTGGAGTTTCCCCATCAAGGAGGGGATGTGCTGTTTCTTCCCTCTCCCCTCTCACTACACCAAAAGGTTTGGTTTTATAAAAAAAAAAAAAAACACAGTGGAAGCCAGGGAATCTCCAGAGCTGTGCACCAGCTCACAGCTAGGCTGACTAAGGTGTCCCACTGATCCTGAATTCCCAACCCAAAAAAGAGAATTAGGAGCATATAGTAGCAGGGAGGGATGTTCAACAGTATGGAGAAGGGAGATGGGTAAGTTAACATTACCCCAGACAGAGAACCTAATGGGAAACAGTGCAAGAATTACTAAGATTTGGTGGTGGAATTATGCCACAGGCAGATCCCAACACCCCAAAAGGGGTTTCCATGCAATCAGAGGAAGAGAGGAAAATATAAGTCTTGCCGGGTTGGGCTCTAATCGTTTTGCACATCCTCCACTTGCAGCAGTAGATGCCGTTCATGTTTCTCCATTCTCCTTGTGTGTATAGTTAGACCTGATAACTGAGTGGGTGGAAGAACAAAGTTAGAATCAGAACAATCAAATAATAAACTACACTCCATTATCAAGGAAACAGTCATCAGAGTCTCCAGCTCTCATAACACTGTGGTGATGAGAGCAATATAAAAACCTATTCGATAGATATTACAGTATTTGCGGAGAATGGAGACGTTTTTGATTTCCCAGAATATGTAGAAAATTAAGGGATCGATTCTGCCACCCTTACTCATGTCATGTTGAATAGGATCTTACTCCATGAGAAATCCCATTGACTTTGAAGCTGTAAGATGCTATTTAAAGAGAGCACAGATAAGAATCTGGCCCTAACATATTTGGAAGTTTTGCAAATTTTATAACTGTTTAAAATAATTTTGTCAAGAAATCTTCTCCTTATATAGAAATGGCCATAAAACATGAAAGTTTTTGTAAATATCAAATTCAATAGAGGCCTAATAATCCAGAAAGTTCTAAATGAATGGACTCTGAGTTCTCCCATTTCTTTTCTGCAATACTCCACCGCATTTAACATTTTTGCTCAGCTTTTTGTTGCAGTCATACTATTGCATATGGTGGTTGACTCCCATCCACCATTTTGAGTGAAAACACAGAATAAGCAGCAGGGAGAGTTTTTAATACTAAAAGAAAAGGAAAGAGAATATGAAATTGTGAGCAGCTCTCATGTGTTGCTGGATATGCTACATGATATTATAGGAAACAAAAACAGGATTAAAGTTAACAAAGAGCTTCCTAAATGCAGTTCATTAGCCTCCCATTATTGTCCTCATAGAATAATTCATTGCTTAAATTGGTAAACAAATTAATAACCATATCAACTATACAACATGCCATTCTTTACAAGAACACAACTTGAATGTTTGAACTGAAATCAACTGTGTAAAATACAACAATATTTTAGAGTTTACTCAAAATGTTAATCCTTTTCTAAGTTGCTTGTTTGTACCTTGGAGTAGAATGCAATAGTAGTAACAACAACTGTAGCTCTTTTCATGCTGAATGATCTCAATTATCTTTATTAAGGCCTGGTTTACACTGGGGGGTGGGAGAAGATTGATCTAAGTTATGTAACTTTAGCTACGTGAATAACGTAGCTGAAGTCAATGTACTTAGATCTACTTACCGCAATAAGTAGGCGATGACTGATGCAGTAAGTTGATGACTGATGCTCTCTTGTCGACTCCACCTGTGCCTCTCACCCTGTTGGAGTACCGGAGTTGACGGAAGATCACTCGATGGTCCATTTATCGCATCAAGACGTGATAGATCGACCCCTGCTGGATCGATTGCTGCCTGTCGATCCAGCAGGTAATGCAAACAAGCCCTAAGTGTCACAAATTCTGCCTCAGGACTCTTGCACAAAGTTCTCAGTGATATCAATAGGAAGCCTGTGTATGAAAACCAGAATGCACAATTTGGCCCTGTACAGGATAGGGAGTGAGTGAGAATAAAATATAGAAGTGAAAGAACAGCAGAAATTTTGATAGGCGCTGTATAAATACGAAAGCTGAGGGAGTATTTTGCTCCCTCCCTTTTTCTCCTTGCAGAAGTTTCATGAGTAGATTTTCTAAAATGTACTTGTTATTTGCAAGTACTGAGCAATTCTTTTGTAAACACTGTATTCTGTAAATTGATTAAACAATTCATTTTGAGGATTTGATACTCCATAAGCAAAATTAAAACTATGTTGGTGAGTACTGATTATTACTCAAGTCGATGTGATCTAGAAACTTCTCAAAGCCAACTGACAAGATTTCAAGAATATCTTGCTCTTGGTATGTACATTCTGGTTCATCAATGAATATCATATGGTGAGGTCTTAAATGAAAGTCAGGGTCAGATTGGTCATTAGTAGTATTGTGAAATGTATGCACAAATACTATTCAAGGAGTTACATATGTACACTAAAACTATGTCCCTAATGTCTGTATCAAGGCAGAGTTGGCAAACAGGTTTCTGCCAGATAAAGGATGTTTTTTCACCTGTCCCTCTTGGTCCACACATAAATTAAACATTGTAAACTAACACATTTACATACAAAATCTTCAGGGGGAGGGGAATGTGAACCCAACAGGGAGGGTGAACCCTGACTATGAAACTACAGGGGACTCAACCTGACTGAGGTACAAGCAATGAACTTTAGAGAATATAAGGAGAAGGCAAGAAACCCATCCCTTTATCCTGCACCTAGGAAGTAATATGGCATTGAAATTACATTCATGAAAATGAGATCTCAACCATGCTTGGCTGAAACACTGCAAAGGACATTGTGGCGAGATAACGTTTTTTATACCAAAGGTTAGTATGTTATATTTAATCTCTAGAAATTGTGTTATAATTTTGTTTTATACGTAACCTTTTTGTTTTCATTATTCTTGAATCTAAAACCTCTGATAAGAAACTTGTAGTTGTTTTCACTATGGAATATATCTCGGTGCTGTGATAATATACAAGGAGCTGATCCTCAGTTGAATTATTCAAGCTGATATGTTCAAATTTTTTTTTTTTTTAAGAAAAAGAAACCATGAACTCAAAATTAAATGCAGTAAAACAGAGTACTTGTTTTAATATTCTCAGTATTGCTTGCACTTTGAAGTACACAATTTTAAGAAATGGAAGTTTCAAAAATAAGTTGTTGGTCTTTTTAAAATCTGTTTGGATTTTTTGATATACTTAAATGTTTCAGATAATTTCAGGTCATCTTCCCAAGCTTTTGGCAAACTTAATGGCCACTGAGCCAACTTTGAAGCAGATCTTGCTACACCTACTCACATGAGTAGTCCTACTTAAATCAAAGAGGATGGGGGGAAAAAATTAATGCAAATAAACTTAGTCATGTGAGTAACTGATTGCAGATCAGGCCTTAATTATATTATTGACTTATTAGTCACTGATATAGATTTAAAATATTATATAGAAGCCAATGTTTCAGGAATCAGAGTGGAATTATCTTTTGAGAATGCAGTTCCTAATCTGCAAGAATTTACAATACTATATAAATACAATATTAATTTCTAGGGATATGGCTGTGACGTTGTGCAGTCTATATGGTTTTATAAAAATTTAATAATAAGTGAATATAATGTAACTGAGATATGCTTCATGCAAAAGGTCTCTTGTAAGGTATAATTACAAAGCTTAGAATCTACTGAGTGTGATCATCCTATTTGTATAAATGTACCACTCTTATATCTGAAACTAGAAATATGAAATATAACTCTGAGGGTCTATTGTAATTATGTAAAGTGTGGGCCATTAATAGTGGTTTGGAATCTTGATGACTCCCATTAACTAGGACCATTGTCTTGCAAATGGCTGTTTTACCTGTAACTCTTCCTGTATACCTGTGCTGGCAAGTGGGCAATGAAGTCTTGCAGTGACATGTGATCATGTCACCTGAACTAGAATCCATCTTTAACCTGGTGTCTTTCCATTGAGAAGGAGGGGTTGGGAACTCAGAGAGGGACAAAAGGATTCCCACTTTATGCAAAAGATATATAAAAGGGTGTGTAGCAAGCTTGGACTCACCCCTGAAGCACCTCCTGCTGGTTGTCCTGGGAATTAGCCCACTGCCAGCTCACTGCCAGGCTGCACTTGTTCTCTTGGTCCCCATGTCCCTCCCTGGACTCTGGTGCCCTTTTAACTGGGGTGCTGCCCCCTCAGCAGTACCCCACCAATCTGGGTCTCCCCTCCCTGGGGAACCCCCAACTCACTATCCCCACTTCACCTCAGTTTGGCTACTGCCCAGTCTCCATCGAGCCCCTGTTCATTGGGGCAGACTGCAGTATCAGCCACTCATCATAGGCAAAGGGGTTTGGACCTGCTGCCTTTGCCTACCCCTGGGCTGCCCCCCCCCGGCAACCCCCAGTACCTCTTGGCCTTACCCTAGGCTGCAGCCTGGGGCTTTCCAGGCAGGAGCTCCCCAGCTCCACTCCTGTACTCTGTGTCTAGCTCCCTGCAGCCAGGCCCTTCTCCCTCTACAGTCAGAGGGAGATTGTGTGGGCTCCTGGCTCACTGCCTCTTATAGGGGCCAGCTGGGCCTGATTGGGACCTGGCCACAGCTGAGCGTGCTTTCTCCCAATCAGCCCAGGCTTCTTGCCCCAGCCCCAGCCCTCTCCTGGGCTGTTTTAAGCCCCGAAGGGCAGGAGTGGGTAACCACCCCACTACAGGGGTGAATCCCCATCATGATGAATCCCCTAACTACCACCTAAGCTGGAACAAGAGCTGTCCTAGAGGAAAGAATTGTGCCCAGGCCTGGAAGGGGTCCAGTCTGAGGAAAAAACTCACTGAAGCTTCTCTGAGGGTGAGATTTTCTATATTCAGTTTGATTAGACATAGATTTGCACATTTTATTTTGTTTGGTGACTTACTTTGTTCTGTCTGTTACTACTTGGAACCACTTAAATCCTACTTTCTGTATTTAATAAAATCACTTTTTACTTATTAATTAACTCAGAGTGTGTATTAATACCTGGGGGAGCAAGCAACTGTGCATATCTCTCTATCAGTGTTATAGAGGGCGAACAATTTATGAGTTTACCCTGCATACGCTTTATACAGGGTAAAACGGATTTATTTGGGTTTAGACCCCATTGGGAGTTGGGCATCTGAGTGCTGAGCTGTTTTCAGATAAACCTGCAGCTTTGGGGCAGGTAATTCAGACCCTGGGTCTGTGTTGGAGCAGACGGGAGTGTCTGGCTCAGCAAGACAGGCTGCTGGAGTCCTGAGATGGCAGGGAAAACAGGAGCAGAAATAGTCTTGGCACATCAATTGGCAGCTCACAGGGGGGTTCTGTGATCCAACCCGTCACAATGGCTCATTAAAGGAGATAATTTATCCATTGGAAACTAAATGCGGTATCATCTAATGGACTGAGCGCAGGCTTAGTTATATAGTCAATGTTTTCTGAATTTTTGATTTTTGTTGTTGATGAATTTTATGTTGAAATTTCAAAATTTCAACCAAAAAAACCTTGAGAAACATTTTGATAATATTTTAACAATTTGACCAGTTATATGGTTGGTCAGGCTGTTTCAATTTTTCAAACTATTTCAATGAAATTTTGAAGAAAAAAACAGAAAATTAAAAGAAAAAAACATTAAAAATTTCTAAAAAATGTAGTTAAAGAATTAACTGGTATTTCAACTAGTTGCATTTGGGGCAGCAAAGTAACTTCTAATCCCATCCCTACTAACAATTCACTGTGTAGTCTTGAAGAAACTGAGACAGCGAGAGAGGACATATGCACATCTTTCACAGTTGGGTACCCAAAGCTAAGCTCCTAATTAAGCGGCTTAATTTTCAGAGGGGCTAAATTTCCACAGCTCCTATTGAAGTCAACAGGTAATCCTGCTACTTGGCACCTGCAGAGATACTACCGCTGGAAAAAGTTAGTTTCTAGAATTGTTGATAAATATCTTGAGAGCTGAAAAGTCAATCTGAGTTGGGTGATAAGCTCCCATAGGTGTCTTTGGAAAAATCACAATCTAAATAGTGAGAGGTATATTATTTATTGCATCTTAGGTCTACTAAAAAAAGGAAACACGAAGGCTGAAATCCTGACTCTATTGAAGTCAATGGCAAAACTCCTATTGATTGCAGCTGGCACAGACTGTTTGTTTGCACATTGCCTAGCACAATGGGGTCCTGTTCCATGACTTGGACTACTAGATGGTATGATAATATTAATTTAAAAGGTCCAAACCTTTCAATGAAAAAGACAGATGTGGATTATTGGTCACCATTGATCTGTTCTTTGTCTTAATTTTTATTAAAATATAAAACATTTGGAGGATCAGGTACACAATATATCAGAAGAGGGTAACTGGATAATACTAGTGCCACCACTTTATTGCCTCTTGTCAATTATCATCCTTACATTTACTGTTGCACCAGTGAGCATAATGTTCTCTCTCTCTCTCTCATCTCATCTGTATACCCAATGAATATATAAGGGAATGTTTGGGGCTATTTTTGTGAAGTTTAGCTTAACTTCTCAGAACACACAATATAATTTCGAAGATCTTGCATGGACACTTTATGCTTAGCTCATTCAAAACAGTTTATTTATTAATGCTTTGTGCAATCCATGTTAGATGGAAGGTTATTTCTTTTCTTATTTATGAGGTTTTTGATGCATGCTCTGAAAAGCTCCACAAACCCTATGATGTACTTCAGGGATACACAGCCCTGAAAATGGGGAGAGAAAAAGCAAAGAGATGTGGCCTTGTGCTACCCTGTAATACTCATGGACAGCATTTTCTATTAATTCACCTTGATTCTATGGTATGAGTGCACTAAAAATAGAATCCTGAGCCAGTCCCCCTGGGGGGGTCTATGTGCAAGGCCTTTCATGGCGAGACTCCTGCCAATTTCCACCTAAATGTACTAGTTACCATTATTGCTCTCTGCTTTGCAACCGAGTGGGTTTCCTTTGAGCTTTTTCAAGGTTTTTCCAGAGTAAAACTCCCTAACCTATACACCACACCATGAAGTTTTGTGTCTGTACATGCAGGGGCGGCTCCAGGCCCCAGCACACCAAGCGCATGCTTGGGGCGGCAAGCCACTGGGGGCACTCTGCCGGTCTCCGCAAGGGCAGCAGGCAGCCTGCCTGCCGTGCTTGGGGAGGCAAAATGCCTAGAGCCGCCCTGTGTACATGTGTGCTTATGTATACATCATGGAATCCATTTTACAAAACTTCTTAATCATTCCTAAAAGGTGTGTAGATAAAAACAGCATACATGTTCCAAGAATAAAGGTAATATGAGGCTTTGCCATGTAAATATTTGTACATTTTCATTCACGTCCCATTAGGAAGGAGACAAAAAAAATACAACCTGTGGAACCTTAGTGCTTGAAGAGTGATGAATATTTGACAGACATTGCACAGAGTGTCTGTTCGGAGGCCAAGGGAGGGAGAAGTGAAGTGCTAGAGGAGAGAGAGGAGGAAGCACTTTCCTCCCCAGATGAGTTTCAGAAGAACTGAATATGCCTCTTCCCCAGCAAGTAGTGGGCATTAACAACAGCGATGGAACACTGAGAAAAGGCACAGGTCAGATAATTTCAATTTCAATGCAGCAGACCTGGCTGTGAAAGCACTTTGATGTTACTTTATCAGTGCCAGTATTGAAATTCAAGGAACGTGTAACAGCCATATACTTTTATAGCTCTTTTGTTGTCAAGGTTTGAATGTGCAGTTTTCTTTTTATCGTACATTAATATAATAAATAGTAGCAATCCAGTGTCAGTGTTTTTGCTTCCAAGCAAAGTGATACTTAAAGGATTTTGAAAGACCAGGGTATTTTAAAGAGGTCATCACACAATAACACAAACACCAGAGTCCTTGTCATTTAAGATAATAGTTTGACTAGTGATGTCTAGGGCTTAGAGCTGTTTTTCATAAAGATTAGGGTACCAAATGGTTAACTGTTTTGCAACATACAGTGATCTGATCTGATCATTCTGTTTTGACTTTGTGTTTCCACTCATGTCATACAAGAAATCTTGGGTTGCTGTGCTTTAAAAAACATGAGTGAACTTCACAGTGCTTCAGAATATAAAGTCTGATTAGGACTGAAGGAACTGTATATGTTTCTCACCTAAATTCTGATCTCTGGAATTACAAGTATTGAGTCTCCTCAGAAAAAGACTTGCCTACTGTGTCAGAGGTGAGAGCTGTGCTGTGATGGCCATTCATCCCTAGACATCAGAATCATACCCCACAAAGGTTATTTCACTGTGACTAAGAACATAGGAATGGCCACACTGGGTTAGACCAATGGTCCATCTAGCCCAGTATCCTGTCTCCCACTGACAGTGGACAGAGCCAGATGCTTCAGATGAAATCAATAAAACAGGGCAATTATGGAGTGATCCAAGCCCTGTCCTCCAGCTTCTGGCAATCACAGGTTATGGGACACTCAGGACAGGGGTTTGCATCCCTGACTATCTTGGCTAATAGCCATTGATAGACCTATCCTCCATGAACACATCTAATTTTTTTTTAACCTAGGTATAATTTTTGCCTTCATGAGTTCCACAGGTTGTCTGTGTGTTGTGTGAAGTAGTACTTCCTTATATTTGTTTTAAGCCTGTTGCATATTAATTTCATTGGTGACCCCTGGTTCTTGTGTTATCTGAAGGGATCAATAACACTTTCTTATTCACTTTTTCCACACTGTTTGTGATTTTATAGACCTCTATCATCTCACTTCTTAGTCCTTTCTTTTCTAAGATGAAGAGTCCCAGTCTTTTTAATCTCTCCTCTTATGGAAGCTGTTCCATACTCTTGATAATCTTCATTGCCCTTCTCTGTACCTTTTCCAATTCTAATATCTTTTCTGAAATGGAATGACCAGAACTGCACGGAGTACTCAAGGTGTGGGCGTACCAGGGATTTATATAGTGGCATGGTGATATTTTCTGTATTATTATCTATCTCTTTTCTAATGGCTTCTAACCTTATCTTTTTTGACTGGCATTACACATTGAGCAGATGTTTTCAGAGAACTATCTGAACACTGGGAGAAGTTTCACAACAGAGGCCAAACGAAGTAACAGTGGTATCTCTTAAATTTACAAAAACAAAATGTTGCCATTTAAATTTTGTATTTGGCATAAGTCAAAATGAAAAATTAAGTTCCATTTCATAAACATGTTTACCTTTCTCCAAAAAAAGACATTTAATTAAATAAGTTTCACGATACAAATCACTAAAAGTCAGTATGCCGCATATAAAGTGTTAGTACATTTGCCAGCTTCACCTGCAATACCTGAGATTTTTTTTTCTTAATGCTCACATGTAATCAGAAAATCTTGCAGCTGTGGAGCATATGCTGCACATGAAAAAGGTACTTGAAATACAGAACTTATCTAAAATTCTCTGGATTCTTTCAGGTTCATTGCAACTATGGCCTAATTTTGATTCAGAACTTTTTTTAAAAACTGTAATGACGTTGAACGAGAAACAGGAAACAAGCTGGAAAGCTTGTCTCTCTCACCAACAGAAGTTGGTCCAATAAAAGATATTACCTCACCCACCTTGTCTGTCTAAACAGGAAACAAGTCATTCGGCTACTGTGGAATGTAGGGTACATTCCACATGAATTCTTTTCCTTTCTCAAAGTATGCTGCAATGAATCACTGGAGTGAAGAACAGCTGCATAAAATTACTCTGACATAATGAGCTGAAAGTTCATAAATCCAGTCCAACAATTTATATTAGCATGCAGTATGGGGAAGCATTGAATTTGATTATCAAGAACCACTCTGACTTGCCTGCTTCACTTCAAAAGGAAAATAAGTAGTGCCAGAATTGAACGATAATATTGAAACAGACAGACCAAGGAGATTCACATTGCCATTAAAAAAATAAATCACATGACTTCCTACACAAAGTGGGTGCTATGTGTATAATCATCTACATTAATAGAAAGGCCATACTGCAGCACTGACTCTGTGCTCAGTGAATAAGGTACTAAAATGGTTTCCCATCTGCTCATGTTTTCCTCAGATAACATCACTAATATCTCACAGACTGTTCCTTACAACAGGCAAGCTAGTTTAGCACTTAATAGATAAGATCTGCATTTTACAAACAATGGTTCCAGGAAAAAACAAAGCTAATTCAGCAATGAATATTTTACAGCTTTTTGGTCCAGATGCTAACTTTAGTGTATTGAGATACCACTGTCTTAACTTTATTTCACTCTTTCATGTAATTATTCAACATGAGAAGTGTTCAATGTTTTGTTTTTTTCTTTCAATGTAATTACTACTACCAGTGACATATAGTAAGTGGACATGACTTCATGCTAGAAAACAATGGATTTCCTGTGAAATGAGCGATTTCATCCATATGAGCTCATGAAGAATTTAGCCTCATTATTTTTATAACATGAAATACCAAAGGAAGAATATAATGGCTCATTGTTTATGTTAAAGGTTGCCAGCAATGGTTGCTGGATGTTGAATTAATTTCTATTTGATTGACCTGTATCCAAGTTCATCACAGCCACCTGGGACTATACATTTTAAAATAAACAGGGATTTTTTTTTGATGTAATATATTTCTCTTAATAGTATTTACAGATATTCACTCAACCAGAGACTGCAAAAGGATGACAGTGGTTTCTGCAGCCTCAGGCAATCTAGGGATAGACTGACTTTCCCACACAGGACAGAACCATGCCTATTAGTTAAGGTTAGATTGTTTCCTGGGAAAGTTCATGTTAAGTGATTCTAAAGCCAAATTTACACTATAAACTTACATTGGTAAAGCTACTTCACTCAGGGGTGTGAAAAATCCACACCGGTGGGTGACACAGTTAGACCGACTTAACCCCCAGGGTAGGGGTGGGTTAACTACACTGAAAGGTGAAGCTCTCATGTTGGCGTAGTAGCATCTTTGCTGAAGCACTACAGTGGCGCAGCTGCATCGCTGCAGCGTTTTAAGTATAGACCTGCCCCAAGTGTTAGCATCTTTTCTAATGCCATTGGGATCTATTATCCCGTTAATTCTCAGCTCGCCTTCTTAACATATGCAGCATGTGCCTCAGGTAGCATGTGACCAGGATTCATCACTGAATTTGGTCCGCTGGTTGGATCATTAGCTTTCCCAGCTCAAGCCAAGTACTGACGGGGAATGTGATGTGAACGCTGATCCATGCTCCCCATTCTCATATGTAATTCCCATTAACCTTGACAGGAGTTTCACATATAGATCCAAAAGGGGATAGGTTCCTCTAAATTTAGAAAACAAAATCCCTTGGAACTGCAATAGAGCAGCTCCCATATTTAATGTTAAATTTAGCTTCCAAGAAATTGATTTAAAAAAGAAACAAAAACCTTCTATTGGAGTCAATTAATCTTTTCTAATTTATAATGCAATTTGAATGGAATTTTACATTACTGTATATTCTTATTAATATAAAGAATCCAATGGAGTTAATGTTACAATGAACATAGAACAAATTGCTGAGGAGTCGCTTGTATGTTGATATAGTGGTCAAAGATTCAAATAAATAATTTCCATTTGCTTCACAACTTATGAAGGAACTTGGAAATCTCCAGGAAATTGGATGTTTTCCAATGTCAATCTACCATTGGGACATCTTGGCACCAAATGGAGTTGCTGATAGAACATAGTAAATAATTAGACATCAAATTAATTGTTTGCTGCAGTCACCTGTTTCTCCTTTCATGGAATGTTCAAGAGTGGATCACAAACTTCTTTACCTTCTTATTCAAAATCTACATTTCCCCCCCTAAATTTCACTTTGTGAAAGTCATTCAAAATTCAGGTCATGTTTCACCATTGAGACTGGTTACAGAATTCACACATTACTTCTCTTCCCTGAGTGGATGAACTTGACTCTTTTAATCAAGTTTACAGTGTGAATGTTTGTGGAAAACCAATTTAAAATTTAAAACTCCTGGAAGCATTCAAGCATGAGACCTTAAAATTTGCTTTCTGTGAGAATTTATGATATTAAACTTCAATGGCATGGATGGAATGCAAACACAAAAGAGGTGCAAACATGGCCAAAGCAAAGTTGTTCACAAATGCAAATTAATATTCACAGAATTTTCTTTTTTTCTTCTCTCTCTCTCTCTTTTTTTTTTTTTTTTTTTAAGATTCAACTACCAGGAATAGTGTTCAGCAATTTACCATGTGAAAGCTGGTAAGACACTGGAGTGCCATGTCTCTGTGTCAAAATTATTACAGATTTTGATACATATATTAATTGGGTCAAATCAGTTTATTCTATGCCTGGCTCCTTCTTTCCTTTCTCCTAGAATCTGCACTACATAACAAATTTTTAACTTTTTCACTGCATCGTAGATCCATCCAAAGATGCCCTCACTTTTTCTCCCACATTGCCTATTATTTTGGCACTCCCTGGTGTGATTTCTTATCGTCCAAATGAACGTGCTTAAATTCAGGAAAATGGTACTCTCTGATACCTATTCCGACATACACAAAAGTGCGCATGCACACACATGAAGAAAACAGTAATACTTTCCTATAATGAGGACAGCAGAACCCTACCTTGATGGTTGGAATCCACTCTCAATCTTGTTAATTGGCAAGATAATCACCATTACAATTTTTATTTTACCTTGCTTAATTATTCCAGAGCTTTTTTTGTAATCTGCAAAGTACTGTTTCTTTTTAAAAAAGGAAACTGAGCCCTCTGATATCAGTGTTTATTTGGGTGAAGGACCTTATTAAGACTAAACTGGTGACTTTATAGGATTAGTTTTTCCTGATATTTGAATACCCTAGCTATTCAAGCTCAGTTTTTAATTCTAGGATTCACTCAGGGTATGCCTACACTATGGAGACTATACTGGCATAGCTAACTCAACCTAATTATGCTGATACATCCCATATTGTAGAGATGGCTTACACCAATGGAAGGAACCCTGTAGCTCTCCAAATGACTGTAGCTATGTCTATGGAAGCATTCTTCTATCCACATCGCTATATCTACACTGGCAATTAGTTCAGCATAGCTACCCCACTCACGGTGTTTTCTTCCCCTTCCTTCCCCCACCTCTGACCAACATAGTTATGTCGGCCTAACTTTTCAGTGTAGACCAGGCCTCAAACTCAAATGAGGTTAGAACTGAGGCCATGTCTACACTACAAAATTATGTTGCCCTAAGTTACATCATCATATAGCCACCCCAATTACTACATCGCTTGTGTGTGTGTGTGTGTGTGTGTGCACACTTCACTCCTCGTGTCAACGGTATGTGTCCTCATGATGGAAAGTTTTTAAAATGCCTGATGGAGCCGAAACAAGTGTTGACTGGGAGCATGGGGTCAACTTCCCACAGTGCAGTGTTCTCCACCCCATAATTTCATCTGCATCTCATAACATTTCATGTCCTCTTTTCAAAATCCCCACAAACCTGCACATCCCTCCTCATGGCCTGTCATTGCTGACAGAACCATGGAGCCTACATAGCTCTGCACTATTTTCATGAGTGTCGCAAACACAAAGCACCTGATCCTGCAGTATTTGCAGAGTTGCAAAAGGAGTTGCAGGTAACATGATGATTCCTTGGAGGCTAGATTGCAGTGGGACATAGAATGAAACAATTCAAGATTGTGGGTGGCATTCACAAGCAGCGGCAGATGGTGGAGTGCTAGTTCTGGGCCTGACAAACAAGCACTGACTGGTGTGGCTGAAGAACTTTCAGATGCACCAGGACACATTTCTGGCTCTGTGTGCCAAACTCACCCCAACTCTCCAGTACAGAGACACCAAAATGAGAGCTGCTCTGACAACTGAGAAGCAAATGGCAATTGCACTGTGGAAACTCCCAACACCAGATTGTTATTGGTCAGTCAGGAATCTATTTGGAGTCAGGAAATCCACCACAGAGGCTGTTGGGATGTAAATGTGCAGAGCTGTTAATCGCCTCCTGCTACACAGGACTGTGACTGGGCAATGTGCAGGACAGTGGATGGTTATGCAGCAATAGGGGTTCCCAAACTACGGTGAGGCAATAGATGACATGCATATCCCTATTTTAGCACCAGACCACCTTCCCACAGAGTACATCAAGAGAAAGGGCTACTTTTCTATGGTAATGCAAGCACCAATGGATCACTGGGGATGCTTTACCAACAGCAATGTGGACTGGTCAGGGAAGTGCACGAAGCATGCATCTTTAAGAACACAGGATTGTTCAGAAAGCTGCTAATAAGGACTCTCTTTCCCAACCAGTGGATTACTATTAGAAATGTTGAAATGCCAGTAGAGATCCTGGGAGACCCAGCCTACCCTTTACTCCCATGGCTCATGAAGCGATACACTGGCCACCTTGATAGTGCTTCAACTACAGGATCAGCACGTGTAGAATGATAGCTGAATGTGCATTTTGGTCATTTGAAGGGTTTTTGGCATTGTATATTTATGAGATTAGACCTCACTGAAAAAAATATCCCAATGCTTATAGCTGCCTGCTGTGTCCTGCATAATATTTGTGAAGCAAAGGGGGAAACATTTCCTGGTTCACTTCTCCTCTCCATTCTAACCTTGTCCATGCTGTCTGCTAGGGTAACCCTCCAGGCCCTGTGCTCGTTCTCTGATGCAGCACTGGCTTGCCGGATCTCCTGGAACATGTCATCCTGAGTTCTCCTCTTTATCTGTCTCAGGTGTTCTGTGGGTTTGGAGGGGGAGACCCTGAAGACTGCAATGGCAGCAGCTGCAGATACGACACACAGGAGTTCCATTGTCAGAGTATTCACAACGGAAATTGAAATGTAAGATAATTAATTCACTGTCTTCATTCCCCCAAAGTTGTATGCACTACATTCTCACTTCTGCTTGGGATTGATAGAGCACAGTGCCAGTCAAGGCGAGTATGGCCCTTTGGGGGGCGGGGGAGAGATGGGGAAATGAGGGGGGAATAACTTGTATAGGGCAATGGAACTGAATACTGGCCCTATTTTCCATAGGCGGTGGTGATTATAGCTGATCTCCAACTCCAACAGAGTCAGAGAGCACAGCGGCTGCTGGTGTCCCTGTGTGCTGTTAGCCTGTGTACTGCAGTGGTGCCTGCTGAAGTAATTGCTGAGTGGCATGGGAAACTGTCCTCCCTCAATGGAAGAAATAAGGCTGCCATCCCCAGAAACCTTTGTCAGAGGATTGCAGAGTACCTCCATGAAAGTTTCACTGAGATCTCTACGGAGGATTCATAGGACATCCCAGTGCATATAAACAAACTGCTCCGCATGCCCTCCCCACCTGACTCTAGAGGGAAATGAAAAGGTGATAGCAACTGTCAAGGCTGATTCCCCACTCTGGCACTTTGAGTGCAGAAGCTGGGGGCCTGAAATCCAGAGTGGTTTGCAAGCACTGCTATGCTGTTTACTGTACCATTCAGTTCAGATGCAGCCAAATGAAGTCCAACAAGCCCCAGAATTCTTTAAAAACATGCACACTATAGAAGTTGTGTTAGCAACTACTAAAGTTAAAGATTTAAGTGCAACTTTCATTATAACCTCCCTTTTTCAGTTTCTGATTTGATCAAGGTAAAATTATAAGTGATTGGGCTCAGCCTAAGGCAGTTTAATTTTGAAAGTTTGAGCAACATCTATCCAAGTGTTTTTCTTTAATTCTGTATGGGTTTAAAAAACAAAAACACAAACATATTCCCCACTTGTTTCAATCAGAAGGTTTGTGGGTGCAGAACTTACTAATGTTTGAACCAATTTTATTCAGACTTGGCTTTTTTGTAGCTCTCAATATGAAGTGGATTAAGCTAATCAGCAAGAAGGCACTCTTATTCCAGCATAAGAGTGTCCACACACAGAGTTAATAAGGAATAGTTAATCTTCTTTAAATTCACACCCTACCATATTCCAGATTAACTTTAACAGCGAAACAAATGCTTGCCAAAGATTAGTCCTAATACCTAACCTTCTGTCACTCAACCGATGCATCAGTAAGATTGCCACAAGAATCTATGAATTCAGTTTTATTTAATATCAGTGAATTATTTATTGCATACATACCAGTAGCTCCTAAAGGTTTGGAGAAGTGGTTCACAGCATGTCAGCAAGTTTTAAATTGCCCTATTTGTTCTGTTAATGAAGCATTGTTTCCCCTCTACTTTCCCCACCTCCACTGTGCTATTCTAAAACGTCCTAGCAGCCAGAGAGCTGCAATATTTAGAAGACAAAACTCTTCCTCAGAAGCCATACTCAGTCCAGGTTGGCAAGTGCATGGCCAATCCATCTTCCCAATCACCCGAGAATCATAAGTGATTCTGTAGGGATATTAAAGAAGGTCTATATTAAACATGGTTTATATGAGAAATGATATATTGATTTATTGTTAATTAATACTTTATAACTTAAGGTAAATTTGTGATTCCCAACATTTAGCCTCTAACCTGCAAGCCACCAGCTGTGTCTGTGTAAAGCCTGCTCAAAAAGATACTTGGTCTAAAACTTGTTAAGCTCAAAGAAATACTTTGTATAAAACTTGCTAAACATTAATTAACTCTTAAGTAGGCCAAAACAGTAGCTGTTATAGTGTATAGATAGAGACCCCCACCCTCTGTAAGTTTTCATCTCACTTTATCTTTGCTTGTTAAAAGACAGGGAGTCTCACATAAATTGGTAACACCCCAAAAGGTAAAGAGACAGTGAAATAGATGTGATTAAGATAGAGAATGTATGTGAATGAATGGTTAGGGAGGTACCAGCCTGAAGAATTCAGTGTCCGCTGAAGAAGGTGTCAAGTGGAATCAACCAGATGACCCCCGGAGGGCAAACTGGAATCCACCCACCACACCTCAAAGAAAGGAAAAACAAAGCATCTGACAACATGGAGCCAGCCACCTGCTGATTGATTTAGCAACAGCAAAATGAAGCAACTCTCATGAACTGACATAGGAATAAATTCCTATAAAACTGGACTCTAAAGACTGAGGACTTTGAGTCTATGGTTCTGCTGCCAGCCTCCAGGAGCATCAGATGCATCTGACACAGACTCGGCTCCATCCTCATGACCAAGATACCTGGCCAGTAACTTGGCATGAGCAACATCTAGGCTGGTAACTATAACATCTATACAGAACCTGAATGAATGATTGTGTGGATGAATATATGTGTGTGTGTGTGTGTGTGTGTGTGTGTGTGTGTGTGTGTGTGTGTAAGGAATAAGTAGTAATAGAAATAAGTAGGAAAACATTGTCTTTTGGTTTGTTATGGTATTTACAATAAATGTGGCATCTTTGCCTTATCCCTCTTAATAAGATCCTGCTGGTTTTTATTATATTGGTATAACAATTCTGCCAAATCATGCTGCAGCTCCTGGCATCACTCAGAGGTTTGACAATCTTACTCTATTTGTCATTGAACCAACAGCAATGAAGTAGTGTCTCCAGCATCACAAGTGCCAACTCTGATTCTGGATGTTAGCTGCTGAGCTGCTTGTGCCTGTGTTGCTGTTATGATTGATACAAACAGTGTATAAATCAGGTGGGGAGGCGGGGACAGAAGGAACTGTTGGCTATATTGTAAATGGTGCTTCCGACTTTGGCCCACAGAGCAATGTTTATGCTGTTAATGGAGGATGGATGTGTTGACTTTTTCCTGAGATTCCTCTCGTGGACAGATTTAAGGTGTAATCTTTGCACTGAATCACAATACACTAGTTGTAATACACCTACATCCTGTTTAAATTAACATATTTTTAAACTGCTCATTGCAGTGATAAAACTGTTAATTTGTGTTTCTTCAGGATATCTGATAGAAGAAACCATTCAATAATGTCTTAATAAAGTCAGGGTATTCTATCTAAGCTCCTCTCTCTCACTTTTCAGTGAGAAGAATTAATTTAGCAAATTCAGATATAGTTTTCATTAGATCAAGATTAAATGAATGATCCAAGATTTATGCATCAACACAATTTGTCTCTAAATAGCCATTTTAGAATATCAGATTTCACAAGAATAGGTTTCTATTTTATGTCCTATTTTCCTAGAAGAAAATGCAATCCATCTATTAAAAAAGATATAGTCTCATTTTCTTTGGGTCAGAAGCATATTCACAATGTTCTCAGTCTTTTCCGTTTCCCTTCACTGAACAATGCTCTCAGCTACTGCTGATACACTGTTATGGCATTCATGGGCATGTTAAAGTTATTTACAGATTTGTGGAAGGCAGATATCAGAGGCTAGTGTTCACTTCCCAGAATCTATTGTTATTAGAAACTCCACTTATAGTCATTTCCTCTAGTTTAATCAGAGTTTTGAAACATTTGGATCGTATTGTTTAATATTTTGTTCTGTTTATACAACATCCTCTCTACTTCCCTCACCACCTGAATAGCTCTATATTTCCCAAAGAGGAGCAGCCCCTCAAGAGCTGCAAAAATAAAATTAGAAGATTACAATTCACCCTTGAAAGAATAACTAGGAGCAGGATATTACCACATTTCATTTCATGTTCAATTAGAAAGCACCCTGAAAACTTGAAGGAAAGGCTTTCCAGCTTACAGATGTGATTTTGTGACTTTGCAATATTGCAGCACCTCATCCTGAACTTTTCAATGGAAATATTATCTGATTCCATTCATTCAGATTGTTTTTCTTCTCACAATACAGATCAGCTGTTTCTTTCATCTCTCTTCTGAAACAGTTTTATCAGATGCTAAAGAAAAAACTAGAGATAAATGGAAAAAGCCTTATGTGAAAGCCTGAGTGTTAAAATAGTTTCTGGAGACAGCAAACCCCCAACACTGCTGCAGAATGTCCCAGACACATAGGACTGAGTTCTGTTCATTGAATCCAATTGGACACTGTCTCACTGTAAAGCAAATCAACCCTCCAAAACACAGGGGGGAAAAGTCTTTTTCTCAGCTGTGACCCTTCAGTTCAATTATCAGGGCATCAGAGTAGGTCAAAAGTCATTTTCCTCATTAAAAAATCCTGACTATGTTGCTTTTATATACTGCAGCACATAATTCTGGTCAGAAATAAGGGGGAATTAGTTATGTAGTACACCGTAGTTCTTATTTATGCTCCCTTTTAACAATGTAACATCTATTAAGGGAGAAAAAAATCTGTCAGAAAGTAAAAATTATCCTTCATAAAACAAAACAAAAAAACCCACTTCTCTGGTGATGCCCATGAGTGAATTTGCCATTAAACTGGCGAGGGTTGAGAGAAGAGTTATGAGAACCATTATAGGTTTAGAAAACATACCTTATAGTGACAGACTCAAGGAGCTCAATCTATTTAGCTTAACAAAGAAAAGGATGAGAGATCACAGTTCATACATACCTACATGGGAATATAAAATTACATAATACAGGGCTATTCAATCTAGCAGACAGAGGTGTAACAGGAACTAAAGGCTGGAAGATCAAGCTAGACAAATTCAGACTAGAAATCAGATGCAATTTTTTCATAGTGAGGGTAATGAATCACTGGAACAACTGACAACAGGATCTGGTGGAGTCTCCATCACTGGCAGTTTTTCAGTCAAGATTGGATGGTTTTTTCCACAATATATGCTCTAATTCAAACAGGAACTAATTCAGGGAAGTCAACAAGGACAAGTGCAGAGTCCTGCACTTAGGACGGAAGAATCCCATGCACTGCTACAGACTAGGGACCGAATGGCTGGGCAGCAGTTCTGCAGAAAAGGACCTAGGGGTAACGGTGGACGAAAGGCTGAATATGAGTCAACAGTGTGCCCTTGTTGCCAAGAAGGCTAATGGCATTTTGGGTTGTATAAGTAGGGGCATTTCCAGCAGATCGAGGGATGTGATCATTCCCCTCTATTCAGCACTGGCGAGGCCTCATCTGGAGTTCTGTGTCCAGTTTTGGGCCCCACACTACAAGAAGGATGTGGATAAATTGGAGAGAGTCCTGCGGAGGGCAACAAAAATGATTAGGGGGCTGGAGCACATGCCTTATGAGGAGAGGCTGAGGGAACTGGGATTGTTTAGCCTGCAGAAGAGAAGAATGAGGGGGGATTTGATAGCTGCTTTCAACTACCTGAAAGGGGGTTCCAAAGAGGATGGATCTAGACTGTTCTCAGTGGTAGAAGATGACAGAACAAGGAGTAATGGTCTCAAGTTGCAGAGGGGGAGGTTTAGGTTGGATATTAGGAAAAACTTTTTCACTAGTAGGGTGGTGAAGAACTGGAATGGGTTACCTAGGGAGGTGGTGGAATCTTCTTCCTTAGAGGTTTTTAAGGTCAGGCTTGACAAAGCCCTGGCTGGGATGATTTATTTGGGTTTGGTCCTGCTTTGAGCAGGGGGTTGGACTAGATGACCTCCTGAGGTCCCTTCCAACCCTGAGATTCTATGATTCTATGGCCTGTGTTATGCAAGAGATCAGACTAGATGGTCACAATGGTACATTGTGGCCTTAAGATCTAGGAATTTATTATGTTTCCAAGGTCATAGAATCATAGAATATTAGGCTTGGAAGAAACCTCAGGAGGTCATCTAGTCCAGTTCCCTGCTCAAAGCAGAACCAACACCAACTATATCATCCCAGCCAAAGCTTTGCCAAGCCGGGTCTTAAAAATCTCTAAGGATGGAGATTCCACCACCTCCCTAGGTAACCCATTCCAGAGCTTCACCTCCCTCCTAGTGAAATAGTGTTTCCTGATATCCAACCTAGACCTCCCACACTGCAACTTGAGATCATTGTTTCTTGCTCTGTCATCTGCCACCACTGAGAACAGCCTAGCTCCATCCTCTTTGGAACCCCCCTTCAGGTAATTGAAGGCTGATATCAAATCCCCCCTCACTCTTCTCTTCCGCAGACTAAATAGCCCCAGTTCCCTCAGCCTCTCCTTTTAAGTCAGGTGCCCCCTAATCATTTTCGTTGCCCTCCGCTGGACTCTCTCCAATTTGTCCACATCCCTTCTGTAGTGGGGGGGGGTACCAAAATTGGACGCAATACTCCAGGTGTGGCCTCACCAGTGCCGAATAGAGGGGAATAATCACTTCCTTCGATCTGCTGGCAATGCTCCTACTAATACAGCCCAATATGCCATTGGCCTTCTTAGCAACGAGGGCACACTGCTGACTCATATCCAGCTACTCGTCCACTGTAATCCCCAGGTACTTTTCCACAGAACTTCTGCTTAGCCAGTCAGTACCCAGCCTGTAGCAGTGCATGGCATTCTTCCTTCCTAAGTGCATAACTCTGCACTTGTCCTTGTTGAACCTCATCAGATTTCTTTTGGACATATCCTCCAATTTGTCTAGGTCACTCTGGACCCTATCCCTACCCTCCAGTGTATCTACCTCTCCCCCCAGTTTAGCGTCATCTGCAAACTTGCTGATTGTGCAATTAATCCCATTATCCAGATCATTAATAAAGAAGTTGAACAAAACAGGCCCCAGGACCAACCTCTGGGGCAATCCACTTGATACCAGCTGCCAACTAGACATCGAGCCGTTGATCACTACCTGTTCAGCCTGACAATCTAGCCAGCTTTCTATCCATCTTATAGTCCAGTCACCCAATACATACTTTTTTAACTTGCTGGCAAGAATACTGTGGGAGACCATATCAAAAGCTTTGCTAAAGTCAAGGAATAACACATCCATCACGCTCCCCATATCCACAGAGCCAGTTATCTCATCATAGAAGGCAGGTTAGTCAGGCATGATTTGACCTTGGTGAATCCATATTGACTGTTCCTGGTCACCTTCCTCTCCTCCAAGTGCTTCAAAATAGATTCCTTGAGGGCCTGCTCCATGATTTTGCTAGGGACTGAGGTGAGGCTGACCAGTGGTCTGTAATTCCCCATGTTCTCTTTTTTCCTTTTTTTTTTCCCGCCTCAAAAAATAAACTCCACAAAATGTAAAAACTGGGATTCCCAGTGTTTCCTGTCTTCAATGTGTCTGTCTTTGAATGGAAGCTTTTCAGAGAAGGAATTGTCTATTTTTGAGAGCCAAGTATAATGCTGGAGCTAACTAAACAGTATATTCTTATAATAATAAGAGACATTTTAAGTGTCAACATATCTAGGCTGCCAGATTGAGGCAGAGAGTGAAGTCCAGAGTCTGGAACCCTTAACAGAGAGCACCCAGCTCTCTCCCATTTCAATGAGGAGGCTTGCCATAAGCAGCTAACTGATTGCTTCTGCAGTATCATTAAGGGAAGAAGTAATCTCCTAGGTGACTTAGAGATGACATGTAAAAGTACAGTGCGGAGTGAAGCAACCTTGCAATGGCAAAAGTACATATATACACTTAGTGATGAGGCAACCTAAATGTTTTGCGTGTTCGGTTCTGATACACCATTGAACACTAGCCAAATCTGTGGAGTATCCTTCCAGAATGCTTTTTCCTCCACATAATTCCTCCTCTTACAGTAAGCACAGCAACAGACACCCACTTCTGCCTCTAGACACACTCATTCTTTATCTAGTAGTGTTGTCTAGGGACCAATGACCTTTTACAGCTCACCTCCAACACGATGGATGGCAGGGATGGATGTTGCTTTGGGAAAAGCTGCCAGGCTCGGCCACTGTCTCAAACTCAGGATGGTCTGGATCTGGAAAGGAGGAGTCAGTGCCCTACCCCAATCAAGATGTAACATGATATAGCACAATGGAAAATACTACTGCTGCACCCAGCTCACAGGGTTCTGAGGCAAAGACTTTCCCAATAATCCTTTGCAAATGTTTCCTTGTCTATCTCAGAAGAGAGACCACACTAAATACAAGCATCTCTGAGAAAACAAATCAAAGTGGCTTCTTCTGACCAGACTGCTGCTTGAAACACCAATAAATAGTAGGAAAAGGTCTCAGTTTTCAGTTAACTAGATTATAACAAAATAATAATTGTGTCCAACATTCAAGTTGTTACAGGTGCTTAAATTATCATCCATAGGAATGTCTGTTCATGGAAGTGCCACTAAGTCAAGATCAGACATATTTTGACTTTAAGAAAAACATAAAAAATCTGTTGAATACCTCAAATAGCCTAGCTAGACCAGGGATCACATGCCGCTGAACTAAACATGAGCTACATTACACTGGAATGTGGTAAGAAATTCACACTGCTGTTCTGTGTGGTTTGAAAATCAAGATGTATCTGAAAGGAAATATCAACCAGGGAGGGCATAACTAGTTTGGATATGCTTGTTTAGACAGATGTGAGGTCTTGTCTATTGTGGCATTTTTCTTAAAATCTCCTACCATTGCACAGAAACATAAGCACACGCTGTTACAAGAGGTCACTGTGTCTGCATATGCGTAAACAGTTAACAGAGAAAGTGCCAGTAGATGGTGCTCAGAAATATGTAGTATAGTTCCTGGGTTTGTGAGGCCAGTAAAACTTGTGCATGCAGTGAAAAGCTCTGTCTCTGTGCAGCTCTTAACACCAACAACTGCCAGCGTTTTAAGCACTGTTGTGTGCACAGCTGTTCTTAGCAGGGTTAGACAACATGGTGGTTAAAACATATGAGATTCTATCTATACTTGGGCTATATGACAGAGAGGGTCCTTGTTGACGGGTCCCCTCTTCTTTGTAAACATATCTTACTTCAGACCGGAAGCTCACTACACTACACACAGGTCTTGCAGAGTAAGAATAGCATGTAAAGTACCTACAGAAAGCTTGTAACTGGTCAAAATTCATAGTTATTGCAAGATGTGTGTACGGGTAATATTTGGGGACTAATGTATATGTATTGAAAGTATGCTTTATGGGCTTGGATGTAAAAGTTAGTCACCAGAGGATAATGTCTCTCTGATTTCCTATTCAAGCAGGAGGGAGTTGTCACCCTGCCCAGGTTAGCTGGTGATGTAATAAAAGGCTCAGTTGTGTAGCCTTGCTCCATCTCAAGACTATTAATGGAAAACCATCAGACACAACTGTGAACAATCAAAGCCACTTGGACATAAAAAAGGAACATTACAGCAGACAAAGGATTGCCCTGTCTATGAATAGAGACAAAAGACTGTTTCAGTATAACACAGGGTGGGGAAAGGTACTCTGGATCTGTCACCTGCTCCTGGTGTGATCTTTTGAGGGGTCCCTGCTTGAGAGGTTGACTAGCCTTCCTTAATTAGCCCCTAGTCAGGGCAGTTCTTGGAGCCTCACCTCTAATTGAGTCTGCTTCAGTCGCTTGGCTGTGTTGCGGAGGCAGCCTAGTGCGGAGTTGGGTGGGCTAGCTCCTTTTTATTGTCCAAGCCCTTTCTGCCTCCACTTCCTGCCAAAGAGGATGGAGCTATATTAGAGACATCGTGTAGCTAGGTCCAAATCCTACAACTATCCCTTCTCCCCAAGTCCCAGGCATCCTAAATCACCAAAGGCTCCTCTGAAGCAAAATAGAAAGGAAAAAAAAATCCTAAATGGAGCAAAGTTAGTTAATAGTTTGGATATCAATAAAACAAATGAATTCTAAGGCAGAGCCCCCCAATGCTTCTAAGCTGGCTACTAAAATAAATCAATGTATTGTAACCCTTCTGCCAGGTGTTAGCAGCAACAACAGGGGCCAGGTTCAATCTAAGGGTTCCTCTGCATATTACAAAACAGAACCAGCTCAAGACTGCCACACAGAAATCTAGGAAAACTAAACACCATCCTTGGGTGCCTCTAAGAGCAATACTTCCCCACTCACAAGCACTGAATCTGCGTAGAACAAAAGAAAACTCTTATTACAGGGGAGAAGTAACGCTGCATTAATTTGGGAAAATACTGCAACAGTGATTCAAACGTATGCAAACAATAAGTAAACACCTGCCCCACAGTACCTTGGGCAGTAGTGTTTTGCCTCAGTTTCCCACCTTGTGGTGTGAAAGTCCAGCAGACAAATGTCCCTTTAACACACCGCTCACATTTTCCTACCACGGCACCCCACTCATGGTTGGCTGTTTTAGATCAGCAAAGCCCAGAATCCAAGAGTGCATTCAGAAAAAGGGCAGAGGGTGGTTAAGCAATGCCACCATTGCTACCACAGCTAGCTGCAGCTGCCACCTCTGCCTTTGGCTGCTATGCTATGTTATGTTCTGAGGTTCTATCACTCTCCCTAGTTCTCAGTGATTTCAACAGGAACCTTGCTGCTGCTGCATCTTCTATGTTGCCTTTCACCCCCAACATTTTCCCCATACCAGGCCTAAGATTCAGCCCCTAGACCAATCTTTCACTGCTTTCAGCTATAGTGATCACTAAGAAGAAACAAGGACTCTCACTTGAGCATGATCAGCTCTGTCTTTAAACATTGGAGAAGGAAAGCCAGATAGTATCTAGGACTTTTAAACAGCAACCACACCCCCTAATAGAAATAATTATTCCCACCATCTCTGACTTTCAGTTAGATTTAGCATCACTTCCCTCTGCCTCCCCCCCCCCACTTATTGGGTGAAGTTTAAGTTAGGGTGACCCCCCTCAGTTAGGGCATATTGAGTTACCATTCTGTTGCCCTTTAGTCAAAAAAAATAAGGATAACAACATTTCATTACTCCTGTAGCCAAGACTAAAAGGAATTTTAACCCAAAATAGCCAAAATTGATCACTTTGGCAAAGCAGGTCTGTCTGCTGATTTCCTTGAAAAGTAGGCGTGTCTATACAAATATAATCTGCTTGTGAGATCCTTTCCCCCAGTTCATCAATAGATGGCAGGGGACAGCTCATTCACATCACTGGCTTATGGTATAAACAACCAAAATAACCTATAGAATCTGGACTTGATCCCCACAGCCTCCCATAGCCAATAGCTTCTCATTGCTGCAATGGAGCAGTTTCCCTGGCAGATCTTTGTGTTGGAGGCTGCCTTCGCTTTATACTTCCCTCATTAGCATTGAAATGTAATTATCTTTGTACTAACTTGATCTGTATCTGCCTCTCGCATGTGAATAAAACCTCACAACCATTCTACATGCACACATGCACACCTCAAGAGGATCCATTATTTCTGTACTCCAGGAAATTTTAGGGGGCAAAAGTCTAATATAGGCACAGCCCTAATGACACACTGACCATTAACTCTCTGACCCTAATGGGTCAGGAAGAAACTCTCACTAGTAGTGCTAATGTGTGTCTTGGTCAACATCTTGAATTGGGAAATCCCAGCTCCCAAGATTAAGGAATGTGTAAGGGCAGTAAGATTCCCACGCACTTTCCAGACAGTAGGAAAACCAACTGTTTGCAAACATGGGCAGTGTTTTGAGGAAATAAAGCTGAGATGTCTCTTGACCCAATATAAAATGACTTGGCATGCTATGAATAATTTAGTGTGATGTCATGGCTGTAATTTAAAGAGAGAAAACTTTTTTTTTTCTGATTGGAGCGCCGCTTATGATCTGTTTCTCATAACCCTTTGACCAGAATAGGACAAAGTGAATAAAACAGTGAAGAGTCTGCAGCATTTAGAAACTGGTTTCAAGTGTAAGTGAATTATTTATCCGTGACTCAGCACATCTCTTCTATTTGCAGGAATATTGCACAAATTAAAAAGGGTTCTTGCTTATGTTTGCATCCAAGAAACAAATCTGATTAAAATAAACAAGTAGCAGAGTGCTTTTTTTGAAAGCTATAAATAATGTCTGTAATGAATGTCTACTGGCTGCATGCCTTGAAGTTATTTTTAAATGTTCTATCCTTTCACATTTCATCTAAAATGCATTATACTGCAATTAATAATACAATACGGTCAACTGCATTAGCGTCCCTTAAATTTCCTGATATATCTATATCCCTGGGGAAAGGCTAGTACAGGACAGGGGTATCCTGGTTCATTATTGGGCACATCATGGTAATATTATGGATAATCCAGAATGGTAGGTTATTTTAATTTTACATTTTCTTTTTAGTCCTCTCTCGGTTTGAACTCGGGGTAGTTTTGAAAAAAAAAAATTAGACATTCTAACCTGAGCATGTTCCCTTTCCATGTTAAAAGTGATAGGATTTTTTGTTAATGTACTTAATGTTGGTGAGTATTGTAACCAAGAACCAAGATAACCTTTATCTTCTGCAACTATGGAAAATTGTTCCTCTGTATGCCACTCAGATGCAGTGGCAATTGACCTTCTGAGATCTAAGGAACCTGTGGAATTTATATGGGGTTTCCACTGACCTGGGGGAAACTCCAAACTTCATTTGGCTCAAGAGCAGAGCAAGAAAGTTCATGGCACTGCTTGTGCATTTTAAAATCCTCTGCCACTGTTAATGAATGCTCAAATGAAATAGCCAACAGCCTTTTTATATCATACAACAATCTAGAGGAATTTTCTCAGACTCATAACTACTTGGTTCTATAGTAAGGTTTCTTCAAGGCAAAGGCCCTGGCTGAGGACATGTTGTGGAAGACAGCCAGTGCTTTGTTTCCTCTAGAGAACAGGCTCTCTTCTACAAGGATGCTGCTGTTGCATCTTCAGGGGTGATATTATTGCAATTAACAAGAGGAGGAGCCTAGAGGAAAAGATCCTCCTGGGGCCTGTCCAGAGTCTGCATCTAGTCCACACCTGGTAGGGGTATTTGATTTGGTCTAAATTCAGATTATGCTGAAGAAGAGAGCAACAAGATACTACAAAATATCAAATACAGATAAACTGGGTGACAGGTGAGGTGTTATATTCACTTTAGGACCAAGGGAAGCAGAAATCAGTAGCTAGCTAAACTAAGATCTCAGCGTTAGTTAGAGGCTATAGGTGACTGTTGGCGCTAGCTGTAGGTGATCTGTGTTTCATTCCCACAGTGTGAAACTGAATGTAGTTTATGCTGAACAAGTGGAATTTTATTAAACCATGTGCACTTCTCTGTCCAGATAGCTGAGTTGCTTCCAGCCTAACTTTCTGCATTCCCTGTTCCACTGTTCCCTCCAGGGAATATTAGCCCTATGAGTCCAGTTCCACTGACTATGATACACTCAGAACTCCTCACATAATACTATGACTCTGATTCTCCTTTCTTACACCACAAGATGCTCAGATGAAGTCAGTGGAGTTCCACCAGTGTAAATGAGAGGAGAGTCAGGCCATATTTTACATATATTAATGAAGATAAGTGAACTACACACTTTTTGTGGGAATCTCGACGTGCTGTTTGTGTGTGCATGGTTTTTAAAAGTTCAAGAGCCTTAACAAAGAAATTTCCATATGCTTAAATGGATCTGACATTTTCATTCCCCTCATTCCTAAGACATTATTTGCCACCCAGAGCAGGTACTACAGTCAACAGCAGTACAAGTTTCCCCACAGTGCCCATTGACAATGTACCTGAACCCCAAACTAGACAGGCAACCAACGAGCTCAGCCTGGCATGTTAATCTGGAACTCTTGGAACAGGTCAGGCCGACAATGAACCTCAATGCCTGAAACCTGATTTTTCAGACTAGCCTTCCCACAATAACTCCAGATACACAAAATAAATGAAAAATAAACAAAGTCTAGCCACTGATGGGAGGAGGAAAGAAAGAGAGCGGGGGAAAGAGAGAGAAAGGTATGCTTACATAACCACTGTATCATTTTGAGAGGGGCTCAAATCCCATAGTACTAAAGGACTCAACCAAGATCAGAGACCCTTTGTGCTAGGCAGTGTACAAACACACCTACTAAGAGACAGTCTCTGCATTGAAGATCTTACTGTCTAATGATGCAAGATAGACAAAAGGTGAGAGGGGAAACAGGCACAGGGAGGAGAAGTGACTTACCCAAGAGCACTCAGATCATCAGTAGCAAAGCCAGAACAGAACCCAACTGTCCTGGCTTCCAGTCCAGTGTCCTAGCTCTACATTGATGAGCAACATATAAGAACCTAGACAGGTCCCTCTCCCATTGAAGCTGTTCCACTATATATAAATAAATATTCATAGGAAAAAGAGGGACTGCAACAGAGTCACACATCTCCCATGTGAGTTCCCTAATTGCTGGGCTATAGGTGTTGTGATGTATATGTTGGAATACGCTATAGGCCATATGGGCCTACTATAAATGCTATATGCTTGACATGAGTATGTGAGTTGCTTGCTGGCAGCTGAAGCAAGGATTTAAGGTTATAACTGGTCAAGAATTGTCTGTGCAAAACAAACTTTGTCATGCCCATTAGAGGAAATGGAATGTCTTGAATTATGGCGGCCTGCCTGGAATTGTTCTTCTGGAATTATGGATAAAAGTCTTAGTAAACAGACAAAGAGCTAATGACACGACAGACTGGTGTATAAAAAAAGTTGTTTGCTATAGCTGAAGTTGGAGTCAGACACCGACCCAGAGTCCTGAAAAAGAAGAGGCTTGTAACATGGGGCTCCCCAAGCCTTGTGATCGGACTGAATTTCGACCGGCCATTGGGATTTCCTTCGGATCTTCAGATTCTGGTGTAGTATGAAAGGAGTGTGAATGTGGAGTGAGTGGGGTTTGTATTGTAATCAATACAAATATTTAAAGTATTTTATATCAACACTGTGTCTGGTATCTGCCTGCTCCCCCATCCTGTAGGGCCTAACATTTGGTGGAGAATGTGGGCAGTGGATTGCCTGAACGTTTATATAGATTCAGATTTTGTAGTACAAGGATTGTTTTATTGGATTGGGGCTTGGAAAAGAAATAATTGGGAAACAGCTGAGGGGAAAAGTGTGGTCCAAAAGAAGGACTGGAAATGAGTTTATAATTGGTTAAAGAGGAATCCAGGGAAACTGAAGGTATGACATAAAGGTCATCAAAAGAGAGAGGGGAGCGAGAAATTCTGGAATGATAATGCTGACACCTTGGCCAGGATAGCAGCAAAGAGCTTTTGGGAATTGCAGTGGTTACTAGAGCTCAGGCTATAGCGCGGGAGATTAAGCCAGAAGAAAAATGGGGAAACTGGAGGGTACAGGAGGCTATGCAGTGAACAAAAAGACAGGAGGTGTAAAGTGGGTACCTGAAAAAACCCAAAGGGAAGAAATGATTAATGATTAATGTCTGCCACTCAATGGCACATCAAGGAATAGAGAATACGCTTTTTAAGGTAAAACAAATTGGAATTTGACCTAGAGTACGGGAAGATGTAGAAAGATTTGTTAAAAATTGTATAAAATGCATGGCAGACAGCAATATAACACCTAGTGCAGGGCCATTGTTACATCAGAGAATTGTAGGGCTGTGGAGTAGGATACAAATGGACTATATTGATAAGTTGCTGAAAACTTCCAGAGGAAATCAGTATTTGCTGGTGGTGGTGGATTCTTTTTCTGGATGGGTGAAGGTGATTCCTATGCAGAACCATATTGCAGAGACAACTGCTAAGAAACTATGGGAAGTTGTTTTTAGCAGGCATGGAACTCTGAGAGTAGTTGATTTGGATAATGGACCACATTTTGTGGGGGAAGTAGTGAAAAGCTTATTGAAAGTTTTAGGAAGAAAGCAGCAATTACACATTCCTTACCATCCTCAATCATCAGGATCAGTAGAAAAAATGAATCAAACTATTAAGAAGGCTGTATGAAAGGTGGTACAGGAGCCAGGTAAAGATTGGGCTGAGAAATTACCATTGATGTTGGCAGCAATTCAAAGTAGTGATTGGTGAGGTACAGGGTACCAGCCATACCAAATTCTCTTTGGAAGGCCAATGAGACTGTGGGGCCCTCTACTGTATCCAGGAGAAGGGGAAGTAGAGGAAGTATTGGTTACTCAATGGGTTAAAGAATTACTGACTGAACTTAAGAAAATGGAATTTAGATTAACAGATGCAACTGAGAAAGCAAGCGAATATGGGGACTCACAGGCCACCCAAGATATGAAATTATGGAACATAGGGGATAAGATGATGTATCTGAGGCTGACACCAAAAGATCATGTCTTGGAATCAAAATGTGTTGGACCATTTTTAATTATGAATAAAATTTCCCCCACTGTAGTGCAAATTAACAAGGAAAAAAGGGGGAAAGGAGTACACACATCACAATTAAAGTTATGGCCCAAAGATTAAATAACCTTTTGGTTTGTTTTACAGAAATAAAAGCAGAATGTCCAACTGCACTGGAGGATATCCCGAACAGATCTTGGATTGGGAGTGTGGATATGGTGCAACAACTTTTGCAATTGGTTTGCTGCTTATGCTTGCTTTGCTTTGCATTATTTGTCTGGTGGAAAGATTGTTTTGTGTGATTTACATTTTAGGAAGAAGAATACCAGAGCTCGAGTGAAGACGGAAGAGTTTAGCAAAAGCTTAACCAAAGCTCTTGGGGTAGTAGAGTCAGAAGCACGGGACATTATTCTTACGGAATAACAACCATGACCTCAACACAAGAGGTGTGCAAAAGTGGAACCAGAAAAGGAGAAAGTTTGCAGGGAATGAAAATTGATTTTAAAGTAAAAGTTCTAACACTATCAGCAATGACTCAGGAAAAACGGGAAAGTCAATGGCATCCTGAAGGGTGGGGATATGGCTTCTGGTTTTTATGTTTTGTAAGCATCTGAGAAAGTTTAGGGGTACAAGGATATACACGTGGGAGCACCTCTGAAATGGAGGTATGGATTAAAGGGGATAAATGGGACCAAACAAAGACAGATGTGAGGGGAAACCTTTTGAGGTGAAATTTGAAATATGGTGGGAAAATGGTAAGAATTTAATATGGGAATATTTAAAACCAGAGGACTTGGAGAAGCAATGGAGGTATTTTTATATTATAAAAGGGGAGCACTTGTTGAATTTAAATTTAGTTTGTGATGAACTGGGAATGTTCTTAATGTGTTCTTTGAATACTGAGTGGAGAGTATTGACCTGGGAAGGTTGCAGGGGAGTTTCGCTGGGACTGTCTGCATTGGGGATGGGAGACTTTCCTTGAGGGAGGATACCTGAGCACGTAACATGAGAACTCAGGAAGGGGGTTGGAGTCCAGGTGACACCTCTGCCCGGGAAACTGGACAAAGGCTGGGGGAGGAGCCGGGGGGTGGGCTGAGTGAGACGGCTGGAGGGAGTTTCAGTTTTGAGCTGGCTGGGAAAATGGAGAGGAGCCCAGATGGGGCTCTGGCCTCCCAACGGGGCTCTGGCCTCCCTGCCCCCCCAAGATGGACCTAACTGGGGGGGGTCTTGTTGTCTGTACCTGCAAGACCTGTCTTAGACTGTGTTCCGGTCATCTAAATAAACCACCTGTTTTACTGGCTGAGAGTCATGGTGAATCGCAGGAAGCCGGGGGTGCAGGGCCTTGTCTCCCCCCACACACTCCGTGACATAGTTATAATGAAAATAACCTGAATATAAGCATCCTGAATTGCATGTTTTGGAATTTGGGATTTAATGTAACTACCCTGGATGTGATTTATGAAAAAGAATTAGCTAATGTCCATGTGGGATGGAATGAGTCAGTGGCTCTTGAAGTGTGGATGTATAACACTATGGTAAATTCTTCCATAATGATGAAATTAAGCTGTTTCAGGAAAATCAATAGGGGAATATACTTTTGGGGATATGCAGGGCTGTCCTTACCCTACGCAAAGTACGCAGCTGCGTAGGGCACCAAATTTCCTGGTGCCCTGCACAGCTGCGTGCTGCTCCAGCCCCTGCTCCGGCTCTTCCCCAGGGCTCCCGTCCCTGCTCCGCCCCTGACCTGCCCCAGCCCCGCCTCTTCCTGTCCCCGCCCAGCCATTCCCTCTCTCCGCTGAACTCTGCAGCAGGGCCGGGGCTGCACTCACCGGCAGTGGGAGTGCAGCGACCCGGCCCCAGCCACGCCACTGGTGAGTGCTGGGGGATGGTCCCCCCCGCCCACCAAGCAAGCCCCACCCTCCCTCCCTCCCTGAAGGCCTGGGGCCCGTTTCTCACCCCAACCCCTGCAGAGGCTGGGGCCTGCTTCTCTCCCGCAGAGGCCTGGGGCCAGCCCCCCCGCTTTCCCCTCCACAGATGCCTGCCCCCCTCCCCTACACCCCCACAGGGGGGTTGCGTAGGGCCCCAGAATAGCTAGGGATGTCCCTGGGGATATGGTAGGTATTTTGTGTTTCTTAATCAAATACCAGTAAATAAAGCAGCACCAAGAATTATGGCAGATGAAGGGAGGAAGTAATTGAAGTAATAGTTTGGTCCAACTATTGTGGACCAAACGATCTGGCTGGAGAGGTCGCAATTAGATGTGAGCGCACAACATTCAGAGTGTACGCCCTATGCCTTGCCTCTGTTACTAGCATGGCAACAACAGTGGGGAGATGGAGCTAAAATAAGTAAAAGAGATATCGGAGAATATATTGTGGGTGGCATTGCGCTGGGGTTGGGGTGTTGAATTCATTTGTTATTGAGACGTTAGGAGAGAAAATGTCAGCGTTGGGTGAGATTTTGGGAACCATACAGACGCATGTAATACAAAATTTTGGCATATTATCAGAGCCAGGAATAAGGAATGTAGTGCTCCAATTAAAACAAATACAAGCCTTGGAAGCATCTTTAAAAGCAAGTATATTGAGTGTGTCAGAAATTAATAACACAACTGCATTAGCAATACATTGTATACAGATTCAAGCTTATGGGATACAGTATATAGAGAGGATAGTCAATATATTGAGTAATGGGCAATGACCCTTTAAATTGTTCAAAGACTCCCATATATGGAAACAATGAATTACAAGATGGAAGAAACGCCTTGGGTTTAATTGGAATCAGACCACTCTAAAAGGGGATTGGAAGGGCAGGATGTAGTTACATAACACTGGAAAAAAGAAAAGAGCAGCAATGGCCTGGGTGCTGCCAAAGATTATTAATGGAGAATTATGGCAAATAGAAATAAGTGGAAGACATTTGAGCCAGGAAGAGGGGGGCTATAAATTGGTGGAATTGGTAAAACATTGTGAGAAGTAAAGGCAAAATAAATGGAGGTGCCCAGAGATAACTTGGCCTTTAGAGGGATGTCATCCAAAACCATTCAAGTGGACATTGTATAATACAGTATTTAGCCTCAATGGCACAAGAGTGTTTGATTTAGGCAATGGGTGCATTTGTTTTGTGGCCACTGAAAAATATATATTTTGGGGAGATATGATAGAAAAAGGTCCAACTGAGTCATGCAAATGTAATGTAACAGAGGTTGTTATTAAAGGAATTGTTTATTGGGGACCCTTATTCTTAAAAAAGGAAATCATTTGGGAACCAAAAGATGGGGACTGGTCCCTTGATTTAGGGGTACCTTGGGAACAATGGGAGGAATTGGTTGATATACATGAAAAAATAAAGCAATATGGAAAGGATGTATCCAAATCTGCTCAGTTGGGAAAGATAAGTATCTTGTTGCATAATGGTCAAATATTAAAATTAGGAAAAGAAGGGGAAGAATTGACAGTACACCATTGGTTCAATGTCTTTAAGGGATGGTGTCCCAGTGCCACAGCCCCCTCCTGAATGTGGCATCGTATCCTACTGTTATATCGTTCATGTTAATGATTCTATTAATGTTTGTCATGCTGTGTTTGTACTGTGAAATAAGAAAATGACAAGGAGTTTTGGAATGGGAACTATATTGCAAAATTATAAAAGTGATACAATAATCAATGTTATTAATCATGTATCAAAAGGGGGACTGTTGTGATGTTTACGTTGGAATACGCTATAGGCCATATGGGCCTACCACAAATGCTGTATGCTTGACATGAGTATGTGAGTTGCTTGCTGGCAGCTGAAGCAAGGATTTAAGGTTATGAGCAGTCAAGAATTGTCTGTGCAAAACAAACTTTGTCATCTCCATAAGAGGAAATGGAATGTCTTGGATTATGGCAGCCTGCCCGGAACTGCTCTTCTGGAGTTATGGATGAAAGGCTTAGTGAATAGACAAAGAGCTAATGGTGCGACGAGCTGGTCTATAAAAAAGGTTGTTTGCCATAGCTGAAGTTGGAGTTAGACACTGTCTCAGAGTCCTGAAAAAGAAGAGGCGTGTAACATGGGGCTCCCCATGCCTTGTGATCGGACTGAATTTCGACTTGCCATTGGGATTTCCTTTGGATCTTCAGATTCTGGTGTGGTATGAAAGAAGTCTGAATGTGGAGTGAGTGGGGTTTGTATTGTAATAAATAAAAATATTTAGAGTATTATATACCAACACTGTGTCTGGTATCTGCCTGCTCCCGCATCCCGTAGGGAGGCCTCTATCAGAGCCTAAGATTGAGTGATTCCAGCTCTCTCTCTAGCCCAATGTCTGCTTCAACAGGAGAGACTGAGAGCAACCAGCCCTAAAACACCCTGTAGCCCAGTGATTAGAGCACTCTTGTGGAGAAGGGATTTGAACTTGAGCCTCCCCACCTTCCACATCACGCAGAGGTGGAAATTGACCCCAGGTCGCCCACAGCCTGGGTGAATACTCTAACCACTGAGCTAAAAGCAATGGAGGGACATCAGCAGCTCCTGCTGCCATTTTGTGTGGGTTTAGATGTTCTCAGAGCATGTCTACTGGACTGGGCCTAAACTGCAGGGTATGTGGGGAACACAGGGCCATGCTAGCTATCGGCAAACTAGGCAGGGGTCTTGGGTGGCAGATTCTGCCTAGGGCAGCAGGAATAGCCAGACAAATCCTGAGTGGCACTGCAATCTCATGCTCGAGGTTACAACACCGCTCACTCAAATTCCAATGGCCATCCCATTATGTTGGAGGGACAGCTGGGCCAAACCTGAGTGAGTGGCACTGTAATCTAGTGCTTCCCTCCCAGTGCCTTCCGTAACCACCAAACCATCAGAAGGCTTGCTATGCCCCCCAACTAAGTCCACCCAGGTCAGAACCTGTGTTCAAGAGTGTAGGAGGAAGGCAGGAAATTGTCTTGATTGGCCTCTGAGGAACACCTAATTTGCGAATGCCAGTAGGGCTTAGGCACCAAGCTGTTGGGCAGTGTCAATTTAGGCACTTCAGGGGCTTTACTGGCAGAAACTTAGATGCCTAGGGACTTTAAGTGACAGCTGAGCAGTGGTTTTGTGATGCCAATGACACCAAAATGTTGGACTTAGGTGCCTAAAGTGGCAGTTAGGTACCTAAATCCCTTTGTGAATCTAGCCCTCTGTCTCTTCCTCCAGTTCACCAATAGCCAACAGAGAGAGCTCTTTGTCTCTAGAGCCCTAGCCACAGACTTAGAGGAGCAACATTCACAAGGAATGTCAGAAACCAAAGAGTGTTGTGTGAAAAGAAATAGACTAGTTGCAATGGAACATTTGAACTCCCCAGACAGAAACTAGAACACACTACAGTAAATGCAAGAATAAAATCAATGTATCAATAACTTTGTGGACTGTCACCTAACACAGTATATAGAAAATAGAACTAGAAAGGGAGAGATTATATTATTTACTTTTGGATAATACATGGGGATACAATTCGAGCTGTAGAAGCAGGTATCCATAATTAGGCCAACTTTGTAATTAAGACCACAGTGAACCTTGCTACTGTAACTATGATACAGATAACTTTTAACACAGCGAGTTTTGCAAGACTTGCTGGGTAAATCAAATAAAGTAAATCAATGCAGGCAAAGGGGCCCAGAGGGGAAATCTATATATAATTTATTTTTTATACAGGAGAATTGGGGCACCTCGGTGGAAAGAGAAACATGTCAATTAAGCAATTTTCACAATTATCAATGGCTCAGAGGACTACATGGTGCTGGTACAGCATAGATCCTCTTTTGTTTTATACGTTGCTTCAAAAATAAGCTCTGCACAAAGTATCTTAGAAACTATATTAATTTACGATTGATTTGTTTAGTTTTAGAGGCCATAACAGAGCTGAGAAGAATTAAACACTCGGCAAACAAGGGGGGCCACACAGCAAGAGACATATCCTCTCAAATATCAATTTGCACCTGTGAACTATTTCAACAAGGCTTGTAGCCAACACCAGGTGTGCCATTTAAATTGATTTTTCACAAGCTGGTGTGCCAGTTAATCATTGTTTAGGGTCACTGAAATGCATTGCATTAAATATATCCCCCGGTGTGCCATTTATAAGGATCCCAATTAAGTGGATTCTATTGTATTGCAACCTTCAGACAAGACATCACAAATCATTCTGAGACTCCCATGCAAGCATTTGTTTGTTGTGTCTGCTAATAAAAACAGTGGGATTTTTAAAATTCAGTGTGAATTTCATGTATTTATTTAGATTTAAATAACAAAAAGATTGCCTACACAAGATCTTTTGGTGCCCAGTCATAACTTAATGGTGCAGCAAGGTCATAACCCCAGCAGCATTAAGAAACGAACACATAACTGGAACAAATAACTCAGTGGGCCCTCCATAAACAAAAAAACCACCCTCATTTTCACCCCCCATCATTCTGGGAACATATCCTCAACCTCCACGAAAAAAAACAATTTACGTAGATGGGTTTTGCAGCATGGCTGGAATGTCTCCAATTCAAGCTATGGGTGAATAAGGCCTGCAAAATATAATAAAATGTCAGAAAAGGAGACTATGGAAGGCTCTCTTTAAAAAATTAGTAAGACAAAAAGGAAGCTGGGCAAGAACCCAGTTTACTGTCAGTTTGTTATACCTTGACTGACTGCTGTCTTTCAAGACTGTCGCATCTGTCTTGTGGCTGAAAGGAAAAAAGGCAAACAAGTACTGATGCATGCTGACTGTTCAGAAACACTGCATCATGTAGCATCTGAGTCCTATGGGTGAAAACAAACACTTTAAGAATGAATGTTCCTGAAATGTAATTCCTGCCACCATGAGAGAAGGGAAGATAACTGTCCATTGGGAAAAAAAACCCACAACCCTGAAGGAAAACTTTCTAGGGCTCGAACCTGTTCCTGATGAAAACAATAAGAGATGTCATTGCTTCAGTGGAAGCAGGAGCAGGCCAATCCTCCAATGGGAGTTGAGTGCACTACATACCTCCCAGGAAACACTCAGTACATTGCAGTATTGAGCCCCAAATATAAGATGCAGACTGGTAAAAAGACACAAAATATAAAACATTGGTTATTACATTGGGGAAGTAGGGTAATGGAGACATATGAAAGGGTACACAAAGGTGCCAGGTAAAGATGTTCACAGAGCCAATTTACAGCACCTAGCAAAAATCATACTATATCTATACCTGTTAACTTCCTCTTTAAAAAAGAAAGAAAGAAAGAAAAAAGGTGTATACTACAAATCTACCAATTTAAATACATTTACATGGAATACTTTGTGAAATTCTTTCATCTGCAGTTATATGCAATTTTGTTTATGGTTTTTTTTTTCATATTGTCCAGACAACCCAAGTCCATTTATCTGAATGTATATTGTTGTTTCACTGTTCTGTAAGGAACTGATCCTTTTTAAAAAGTCCAAAATTCACAATAGATAACATTGCTAAATGGCCTTAATAAGCAGGTAAACAACCATAAAGAGATAAAAGTAAAACCTTCTAGTAAGTCAGCAATTCAAACTTTACATGATATAGAAGAAGTCTATATGATTAGTGACCAAATATGTTTGTATTCAGTAGATTAAAGGAGATTTCCCTTTCCACAATACAATTTTGCCTGAATTTCCTCCTATGAATTGTCAAGCATAACCAATACTGGCTATTAAATCAACAGCTTCCTGTCCACACATCTATGCTTCCATAAATCTACCTTAGACCAACACCAAGATTTTAAAAAGTAACTTGTCATTTCGGGTTCCTTTATTTTTGGATACCCAACTTGAGAAAGCTTGATGGGGTCTATGGAGGGGTGCCCAGCACATTCTGAAAATCAGGCCCCTTACAGTATTTCAAGCTGGACGCCAAAATTTGAGAAGCCCAGAACTATTAGTCACTTTTGAAAATCATGGTCTAAGACTTTTCAAGAATGGGTGCCTAAATGTAGGCTTCTAAATCCATATTTACATGCTTGGTAAGCGACCCAAATATCAAAAGTGCTGCACACACAGTAACTCCTCTTGACTTCAAGACCAAAGAACACGGTTTTCCCATCGGTCTAGCATGGTCAGTGGAAGAGCAAACATCACTATCGTGGCCAGCTAATGTACCATAATGCTGGCCTGGAAGGACAACTTCTATAGTTGACAGAGAAGCTCATTTTCTCATGGATTTGACTTATCTGCTGAGGCTGCCAGCCAGGGCACTATTAATACCAGTTGTGGCAGTGACTTAGTAATGTTAACACCTGTCGACTGGAAACCAGACTGCAGACTCCTAATTCCTTTCCAATAGGACACTGAACAGCTACCTGAAGGTAACGATTCCTTATCATTTCTAACTTCAGTCAGATATGAATGTTTGACCTATAGATGAAAGGCTCCATATTAAATTAACAAACCTCTGAAATATCCAATTGCCTTACACCAAGTAATAATCCTTCACTGTGAGCATTTGCATTTACATTGGGACTTATTTATGATAACCAATGTGTCACAGAAGATTAAAGTTTTTCTGTCAGAAGATATTCAGGGGGATGGTAGCAGAATTTTTTTTTTCTTGATAGAAATTCTAAAATGTATTAGGAAAAAAAGAAACCCGAAGTTTAAAGAGAGAAAAGCAAAGAGTTAAAATAGTCGAAAATGATTGCTGCTGTAATTGCACATGCCTTCCTAGTGGAGCAGCAGGAAGCTAGACCACTCTTATTTGCTAGGCAACAGTTATATAAACAGAAGTAAAGCCCACAGAATTCTTGGCAAGTATCATTAAAATAGATTAAATATAAACATAATCCATATTATAAATCATGTAGGGGGGAAAGGGAATTTATAAAGTATTCTTAACATTTTATGAAGTGCTGTAGGCAGGCATCAGACTGCAGAGTCTTAGCCACCTAGAGGAATAGAGGGACAGATTTTTCTCGCAGCTCAGTTTCCTTCAAGCACACTTGCTGAAGAACAAGAGACTTATTAACCCTATAACAATGATATTTTTAAAAAAAATATATAGTAAATTGCAAGCAAGATGGAAAGGCCAAAATTTAACTGGATTGTTTATAAGGTGCTACACCTCTACCCCAATATAACGCGACCCGATATAACATGAATTTGGATATAACGTGGTAAAGCAGTGCTCCGGGGGGGAGGGGTGGGCTGTGCACTCTGGCAGATCAAAGCAAGTTCAATATAACAAGATTTCACCTATAATGCGGTAAGATTTTTTGGCTGAACATGTTACCATAGAATCATAGAAATGTAGGGCTGGAAGGGACCATGAGAAGACATCAAGTTCAGCCCCCTGCACTATGGCAGGACCAAGTAAACCTAGACCATCCCTGACAGGTATTTGTCAAACAAGTTTTTAAAAGCTTCCAATTTGTTAAGGTCATTTTGAATTTTAAACCTGTCCTCCAAAGTGTTTCTAATCCCTGTATTTGGTGTCATCTGCAAATTTTATAAGCATACTCTCTACTCCATTATCCAAGTGATTAATGAAAATATTTAATTGTACCAGACCGAGGACTGACCCTCACAGAACCTCTCATTAGATAGGCCCTCCCAACTGGACAGAAAACCATTGATAACTACTTTTTGGGTATGGTCTTTCAACCAGTTGTGCACCCACCTTATAGTAATTTCATCTAGACCAGTGGTTCTCAAACTGGGGCTGCTGCTTGTTCAGGGAAAGCCCCTGGCGGGCTGGGCCGATTTGTTTACCTGCCACGACCACAGGTTCAGCCGATCACGCTCCCACTGTCTGCCGTTCGCCGCTCTAGGCCAATGGGGGCTGTGAGAAGCGGCGCGGGCCGAGGGATGTGCTGATGGCCCTTCCCACAGCCTCCATTGGCCTGGAGAGGCGAACCGCGGCCAGTGGGAGCCACGATCGGCCGAACCTGCGGACGCGGCAGGTAAACAAACCGGCCCAGCCTGCCAGGGGCTTTCCCTGAACAACTGGCAGCCCTAGTCTGAGAACCACTGATCTAGACGACATTTCGACTTTGCTTATGAGAATGTGCTAGAGAACTGTGTCAAAAGCCTTACTAAAATCAAGATATATCACACCTATTGCTTCCCCTCATCATATCAAAGAAGGAAATTAAGTTGGTTTGGCATGATTTGTTCTTGACAAATCCATGCTGACTAATCATTATTATTAAGGCTATGAGTCTGTCAGGGAGGTCACGGACTCCGTGACTTTCCAGGACCTCTGTGACTTCTGCAGAGGCAGGTACGGCTGGCCCGGGGACCACCTGAGCAGCTCGTGAAGCTCCCAGGCCAGCTGCACCGGCCATTGCTGGAGCAGTCTCAGGTCACCATGCCCATCCCCTCCAGCAGCAGCAGGAATTAGGGTGTAAGAGGGGGCACAAGGCAAGGCAGAGGGTTGGGATGCGGGAGGAGGGAGGGCTCTGGGTGGCACTTACCTTGGGGGGGGCTCCATGGAAGTGACCGGCATGTCCAGCTCCTAGGCAGAGGTGCGGCTAGGCGGCTGCGCATGCTGCCTCCACCTGTAAGTACCACCTCCGCAGATCCCACTGGCCACAGTTCCTGGCCATTGGGTGCTGCGGAGTGGGCACTGTGGGCACGGGCAGTGCCTGGAGCCCCCTGGCCACACTTCCCCCTAGGGCCGCAGGAACGTGCCAGCTACTTCCAGGAGCCACGCGGAGCCAGGTAGGAAGCCTGCTAGCCCCACCAGCCTCCCTCTCCCCATCTGCAGCACCAGTGGGGGTCCCAGGCCATGGGCTGCCACCCCGCCACCCCCTGCAGCAGCAGCAGCTGCATGCCACTGCATGCCTCCCCAGAACCAGTGGGGGTCCTGGGGCCCCCCGTCTCCCCTCCAGAGCACCCAAGTTTTAGTCAGGGGTATATACTGCAAGTTATGGACAGGTCATGGGCCATGAATTTTTGTTTACTGCTCATGACCTGTCCGTGACTTTTACTTAAAATACCCCTGACTAAAACATAGCCTTACTTATTATCCTCCAGGTGCTTACAAAATTGATTGTTTAAGAATTTGCACCAGTATCTTTCAGCTACTGAAGTTAGGCTGACTGGTCTATAATTCCCTTGGGTTTTACTCATTCCCCTTTTTAAAGATAGGTACTCTGCCTTTCTTCTGTCTTCTGGGACCTCTCCCATCCTCCAGGAGTTCTCAAAGATAATTGCTTCCAGCCCTGCTGACTTCAATATATTTAATTTATCTAAATATTCTTTAACATTTTCTTCCCCTATTTTGACTTGTATTCCTTCCCCCCTGGTGTTAACATTAATTGTGTTGAGTATCTTGTCATCATTAACCTTTTAGTGAAGACAGAAGCAAAATAGGCATTAAGCACTTCAGGTTTTTTGATGACTTCAGTTATTAGCTCTCTTTCCCTGCTAAGTAGAGGGCCTGCACTTTCCTTTGTCTTTCTCTTACTCCTAATGCATTTGGAGAACTTCTTTTTATTGCCTTTTATGTCTCTTGGCAGGTGTAACTCATTTTGTCCCTACCTACTTGGGCTGTTCTTTTTTACTCCTCCTTATCAATTTGACCATGTATCCACTTTTTGTGGAGTCCTTTTTTATTTTCAGGTCATTAAAGAGCTCCTGATGGAGCCATATTTGCCTCTTACTATTCTTCCTACCTTTCCTTGGCATCGGAATAGTTTACAGTTGTGTCTTTAATATTGTTTCCTGTTATATTGTCTCTTGTTATATGCTAGACACTTTTAATAAGGCAATGCAAATAGGAATTCTCTCAAAAGACGCTTGCAGGAGATAACATTGTAAATTATTAGGTTCAGGATTGTATTCCTTGGAGCAAACACATAGTCTTTGTTAATTAAAAGCAAATGTTCATGCAAGGAATATAAATCTCTATACACGAATTCAATAAAACAATTAGAAAAATAACTCAGAGTAAGAAGACTCGGTTGCAGTTTAGTCACAGATTTCTAAATTAAATTATTTGTAATCCCTTTATTTTAGAATGCTTCAAGACCTGTCTGGGTATAATAAAATCCTTTGAATTCAAGATATCAGATCCTCAGCTAGGGTAAACTGTTGTAGCATCATTGACTTTAACTGATGCAGATTTATATTAGCTGAAGATCTGGCCTGGCTATTCTAGACATACATGTAGATTCCAACTCAGTTTTAAGAAAGTTTGATTCCCTAAAACCAAACCAGGGCAAAGCACAATCCATGTCGTTCCAATTTCCAGCTTGTTACGAGCTTGCTCAGTTCCCTTAACAGCTGCTATAGTGTCAATCTGCCTGTGTTTAGAATCTCCAATTCTAAAACCCTTCCACAGCCCCAGCCCTGGATTAGAATGATTATTAAAAATTGTTTACATAGCGCTGTAAATTAAAGACAGCCCTTTATAAACAAACACAAGTCACGTTCCCTGCTCTTTTATTCCTTATGAATGCTAAAAAGGGATATTCAACTGGATGATTCTCACTGGCTATTCAACAGTCTCCTTCATTTCTCCTTCAATGGCCTCTTACAGTTTTAGTGAGTTTCTGCTGGATTTCTTGTGATACAAACTTTCAAACAGACCAAGAGTTGAAGAACAAGAATAATTTTTGTAAAAAGGCCAATTCTGCTCTCTGTATGATGCTAGGGCTGATTATGGTGAGCAAGAAAAAAATCCTACTTGTGGACAGTAATTTCTAAACCTAATCCACATCATGGATGGGAAAATACCAAAACTAGCCTGAGGATCTGTTGATGGGAAGAGTTTGAGTGAAATTATAAACTGGGGGAGACACTCACACCACCAGAATATGGAGCATTTTGACATGGCTTCATGTGTACTGGACTCCTTGGTTAAAAGCCTTTTGTCCTAATAAAACCCACAAAGCAGTCCAAAATGAAAGCGAGGCTACGGTGACAATCTGGGAGACATGCCTGTGTATGTGGGATCCTGTCTTCATGCACCATACCCTATTGTTACCAGGATTTAGGGCCCTTATATTCCTACTGCGAAATGAAAATTGGTTTTTGGTGAGGTTTTGTTGTAGCTGTTTAAGGATAGCTGCTCCTCCCCTGTCTGTGCAGCGCACAACTGAGTCTCAGCCCATTACTACTAAGTGACACCTACTCTGCTCCTCATACACACCCTCATTACACTTTGCTCTTGACGGCAATGGTAGCAGCAAAGATATAAACGTTTGGAGCCTGATCTTAATTCCACTGGAGCTGATGCCAAAAGCCTTCATTTACTTCAGAGGTTGCAGGACTGGATCCAGGACAAAAAAAACAGGGAGCACATGGAGTTTACTTTTTATACCTACTGAGTAAACTTGGGCAATTGCTCTGAGTAAAGCCTGGTTCCTTCTTCACAGTCTGATCTGCTCATTTTAGGGACTAAAATAAGTTTGTACTGTGTTAGCCCTGCAGAGCCAACACAGTGCATAGAGAAAATTAGCTTATTTCCTCCTTGTGCATCTTCAGCAGATTTATTTTCTAAATTCAACTCAGCTATATTGCTGGAGATCTATTCCGTCTATTTAGGTGATTATATGGTCCCCATTATTGTAGTATCTGAGCACCTAGCAAACAATGTTTTTAGCCTCACAAAGCCCACATCTTCCCCCTGGAAACAGAAAGGTATAGTCTTATCATCCCCATTGAACGTATGGAGGAAGCTGAGACACAGAAAGGTTAAGCAACTTGCTCACGGACACACAGGAAGTTTCTGGAAGAAGCAGGATTTTCATGCATGTCCCCTAACTCCGAGTCCAGTGCCTTAATCACAAGACCATCTTCTTCTGTCTTTTGAAAGCGGTGAGTGAAATGTTCAAAGCACCTAAGGGAGTTGCAATGTCTGTTGGGAGTCTAACTCTATTAGGCTCTTTTCAAAATCCCACCCTATGGGGGTTTGCAAATGGGTCTATTTTAGCCTTCACAATCTTCAGAGCCTCTCCTAACTCTCATATCCCAGGGTGAGTGTGAGGGTCTGGCAGTTAGGAAAAAAACCACCATTTTTACTTGTAAACCAGGGGTCAGCAACCTTCAGCACACACCCCATCAGGGAGCTGCAGCTTCCATTGGCCAGGAATGGTGAACTGCGGCCCCTAGGAGCTGCGGGGGGGGGGGGCATGCCTGCGGACGGTCAACATAAACAAAATATCTCACGGCCCGCCAGCAGATTACCCTGATGGGCTGCGTGCTTAAGGTTGCCGACCCCTGTTGTAAACTAAACTAATTTCATCTGAAATCACTAAGACACAGCAAGCATGGAACCTCACAAGGCCACGTTTACAGAGTCACCTTTCAGAGCACAGCCACACTTTAAGCATTGCTTTCAAGTCACAAGACCAACCAAGGAGTCGCAGGTGCTACTGACTGAATTTCCATATTACAAAACAACAACAAGGTTTCTTAAATCTGTATTTCAATGGAATGAGTTGGCCAGCAGAGAGGCACATCTCCAAACACATGTATAAAGCTATATCCCTGCTGCTGTAAAATATAGGAGGAAAACTCTTTACACTGTAATAAAAAACAACCACCCCTAGCTGTTGACTGGTAATGATAAATGTTTTGAATGCTTTACTTAGAATAAATTATTTCAACCACCTGATTCCCACAATAAATTAAAAATTGGATCTGTTTGAAATGTATGTTTGTGGGAGAAGATCAAAATCAGCAAAGTGTGACCACATCTTTAAAAAATGTGTAGGCAGTTCTCATCTTAAAATTATATGGGCCTGCAAAGATTAGATGATGTGCTAGAGTGGTTAGGAGGGGATTGGGAATCCTGTCTGTTGTACTTCTTCAACAGGCTCAACTCTCAAGCTGACCTGTTAATAAAGGAAGCCCCTGGACCGTGGAGAGGGTTGCTGAGGCATAGCGAGATGTATTGGCCATGTTCAGCATTAATGCCAATTGTGAATCACCTATTATTCATGACTAGCAGGAAAGGAAAAGGATATTTCTACTGTTAAGTAAATAGGGGATTGTTCATTTGTTGATTGCCTTTGTATGACTAAGGGACATTTACTTCTTCCCATTCAATAATCAGCCAAAGATATAAATTGCTCTTCTAAGCTTACTGATATGAAGCAGCAGACATTTTTCTTAGTAAATATCAAGGAGGCACACTTGAGGAAAAGAAAATTTTTATGTAAGAAAAGGATTTCTTACTGATAAGTTAAGTAAGAGAAAGATCAAGATTCAGAAGAGAGGGAGAGGAAATTGGACCAAACTGAACAAACTTTAGGGCTGTGTTCTCATTTGTGCAGTACCTGTAACATCCGTAAGCTATGTGTATAGGGTATGTGTGATGCCAAGTCAAATAATTTGTGTGTGAGCTTGTAACCAGCCCCACTTGCATTTATAAAGGCATTTCGCTTGTCCTGCTTGTGACTGGAGGCAAATGAAACCTTATAAACCAAAGCAATTTACAACAGTATATTTCAGTTGTTCACTTTACCCAGGAAACAGAACTCCCCTAAAGAGTATGGTATCTGGGCTACCCAATACTAATAAACCTACAAGAATCTGGCCATGTACAAAAAGGAATTTGCACCAGAGTTTTATGAAGATTTCTATTCAGCTGTAAACATGTAAGATAGCAGGGAAGCTGTAGGATAAAGATTTGAAATGGAGTGCACAAAACAGGAAAAGCTACAAAACCCTGGTTAATATACATAAGATAATAATTAGTATGCATTGAATCCTTGGGAAGAAAGCAGATGCACAAGCATTTTTACTGTAGATAAATGAAGTGTGGCTGCTGCTGAATGTAAACCACAAAGGGCAACTTTTTCTTCTAACTCTTATTCATGCGTGATGATTTTGCAGCAGTTTTGGATGAGAATTAAGTAGATATATAATGGAAATTAATGTTTCGCCTAGTCCACTTAATCTCATTTTCAGGATGGGAGGCAGTGAGAAGATGCAGACCTAATGATTTTTGGCCTTTAACTGTATGAGAAAGTTGTAGAAAAAAATCACACAGAAAACCAGTTACCACAACTGGTGATCAAAATAATAATAAATAATAGCCATTCCCCACCTTTCTGTGCTGCAGGCTAGGAATTTCTTGATCACTGTACTTCTGTGATAAACTGAAATACCACAGGGAAGAGTAGACATCTAGCATTTTGAGAGAAAGTAGTCTGAAGCACTTTAGTGACACAAAAATCTACAAAGGAAACACTTCCTTATCTTCATGAAAATGCCCAGAGAAAGAATTTCAGTACCTTGTTTCCACTACTAAAAGCCAGCTGGTGTTCTGAAGCAAGTTTGGGCAGCTCAAGATCCTGCAGCCAACTTTGATCCATCCCTACCTACTCCCAACTTTAGTAACTGAATTGATGGCCAAACAGTGCCTGAAGTATGGTCCCTTTCCATTGAACTGTACAGTTTTCTAATGTGTAGCGATGCCCGGGATAGTCCGAAACATGGTCTTTGCAATTTGGCATGTGCCAAGATTTGGAGTGCCAACAACCCATTGTTTGCCATGGTGCTCCACAATTCAAAAGTTAAGTATTGTGCAGAGCCGTTACAAAGATACAACCTGTGAAACGGTAAAACGGCCAAGAAAGGGGTAAGAGCTACTTGCCTGTCGCGTGACCCAGCCAGAGATTGAAAGGAAAGGTGTGTCCACCTTTAAGGTCTGCAAAAAAGCAACAGAAAGGCCTCCGTAGCTCAGGTTTATCAGGGGAATTGCCTTGTTTGTTTGTTTTTAATCATGAGTTTTTGTGCTTGAACAATAAATTGTGCCCTGGGGCAAGGCCCTGAATATGGACTTGGGCTTGGCACTGGTTCTTTCCTGGGCTGTGAGACAGCCCACCATCTTACACAGCCAAAGTTCAACTTTTCATCAAGGTAACTGATTGCTGGTTGTAGTGCCTGGGTAAGAAGATACTAGTGAGCAGAGGCACAGCGGCATAGAAGCAGGTGAATGGAGTTGGTAAAATCTAATCCAGTGTCAAATCTTGCATTTGTAGGACTGTATAAATGTGTATTAATATACATCATGGCAGGAGACATGCCCCACTGACAGGTGCCCCATCCCAGCTCTCAAAACTGTCCTTTGCCTCCCTTGCAAAGCCAACCTGGCCACCTTTTCACTTGCCCAGATGGCCTGGAGATAAGTGCAGCATAGGAACTGGGTAGCAGTTCTGCAGAAAAGGACCTAGGGGTTACGGTGGATGAAAAGCTGAATATGAGTCAACAGTGTGCCCTTGTTGCCAAGAAGGCTAATGGCATTTTGGGTTGTATAAGTAGGGGCATTTCCAGCAGATCAAGGGATGTGATCATCCCCCTCTACTCAGCACTGGTGAGGCCTCATTTGGAGTACTGTGTCCAGTTTTGGGCCCCACACTACAAGAAGGATGTGGATAAATTGGAGGGAGTCCAGCGGAGGGCAACAAAAATGATTAGGGGGCTGGAGCACATGCCTTATGAGGAGAGGCTGAGGGAACTGGGATTGTTTAGCCTGCAGAAGAGAAGAATGAGGGGGGATTTGATAGCTGCTTTCAACTACCTGAAAGGGGGTTCCAAAGAGGATGGATCTAGACTGTTCTCAGTGGTAGAAGATGACAGAACAAGGAGTAATGGTCTCAAGTTGCAGAGGGGGAGGTTTAGGTTGGATATTAGGAAAAACTTTTTCACTAGTAGGGTGGTGAAGAACTGGAATGGGTTACCTAGGGAGGTAGTGGAATCTCCTTCCTTAGAGGTTTTTAAGGTCAGGCTTGACAAAGCCCTGGCTGGGATGATTTAGTTGGGTTTGGTCCTGCTATGAGCAGGGGGTTGGACTAGATGACCTCCTGAGGTCCCTTCCAACCCTGAGATTCTATGATTCTATGATTCTATGAATCTGAATAGAGAATAATTTCCTCCTAAAAAGCTGCCTCGGTTCTTTCTACACTCTCCCCCAGCCCCCGTTTCTAAAACCCTCTTATTCAGCCAGTGAACAGCACCCTTACCACAACTCCCTAAAGTTGCCAAAACCTTCCCTCTGCCCAGTGACGATCATGCTTAGCCCACTCCGTGCCTCATGTCATTCCCAGAAGCACAGAACTCAGGAAGTGAGTCTAGAAATACAGTGGAACTTAACTGGTATTCAAAAGAAGTACAAGTAGCTACATGCCCGTTGAACAGCACTGAGGTGCTTCTGAAAACACCCTAAAAATAACACATTTCTTAAAGTTCATCAGTCAATTTCCAAAACAAAGAGATGCAGCAGAATGGGGCTGACTGGCACTAAAACCAAATCCAAACCCTCAGCAGGGACAGCTCATTTCTCAGACAAGAGTCAATAGCTCAGTGCTGCAGTGAGGACTCAGACTTCTAATAGCTGCTTGTGTGGTTTTTTTTAAGTATACCCAGGTACATTTATTAGGACATTATAATGTTTTATCATGAATAATTAATCCCAAACTACAGCTCTCAAAAAAGAGAGAACAAAGTACATATTGTTATGTATTAGTCTTGCAATTTAGGGTCAGACTGTACAAGGAAGACACTAGCCTTTGTAGGAGGTGTTGCACTTTCCAGTGGCACAGAGTATAGAATAGTGCATAGTATTCTCCTCTCTTAGCCCATCCAGGTAGGCTTGTTGATAAAAAGATGGAGGTAGGGTCATAGTCCTTGATTCCCTACTCTTCCCCAATATCCATGGGATGCCTAGTGCCCCTTTGAGTGCTTGGACAAAGTAGTCCCTGTGCTACCCCAAGTGCCGGGACTAGGACTGGCACTTCTGAACAACGTGAAATGGGGTTGAAGCGGACAGACTCCAGGCCTCCCCCTCCACACAGCAGGACAAGGCACAATCTAGCCTTTTGTGCATGTGGTCTGAGTTTGGGCAGAATTCTGCTCTCAAATTGAAATCAAGACACTGTGTAGACATATCTGGGAACAGAATTTGCCCTCTAGTGACTATTCAGTGCGTCTCCCAAACATTAGTGATGTTCTGTTGTATGCATTTTCTCTTCAAAAGTCCTATGTTATGTTACAAAAAGGAACAAGAAAGTATATGGTTTTGATACTAAGGAAAAGACCAATGTTATCCACTAAGGCTCCATACTCCCTTCAGTGGGAACAACCTCTGCAGTGAAGGGGAAGCACTGTGACCTAAGTCCCAGAGTTTCCTTTGAATTCTTCCAAGGCTGGGGGAAGAAGTAGGAAATATGTTTTCTGTCCACGAAAGAAACCAAGGTTCTGTTCCCATGAACCTTAGATCCCTTTTGATCTGCATGGAAGCAACGAGTACCCATACTTGCCTCCATTCTACTATCTGTCCCTCTTCCCCCTAGTAAGGAAGGCTGAGTTCTTCTGATCTTCCCCTTGACCACAGATGCAGTTGGTTAGCAGGGAGGCTTTCCGCACTGCACAAGTCACAACAACAATCCTAGACTGTAGTAATTTGTTCTGGTTAACCCCACAACTCTGAGAATTATATGCCAAAGAGCCCAGTCAACTTCCCTGTTCCTACCCACACCAGCTCTGAACTATACAGAGCCCCTGCACGGGGTCTTCTGTAGGATTACTAGGAAGGATGAGGATGCTGCAAAGGCTCCCATCAGCACATAGACTTAAGAACATAAGAACATAAGAATGGCCATACTGGGTCAGACCAAAGGTCCATCTAGCCCAGTATCCTGTCTACCGACAGTGACCAATGCCAGGTGTCCCAGATGGAGTGAACCTAACAGGTAATGATCAAGTGATCTCTCTCCTGCCATCCATCTCCACCCTCTGACAAATCAAGGCTAGGGACACCATTCCTTACACATCCTGGCTAATAGCCATTAATGGACTTAACCACCATGAATTTATCTAGTTCTCTTTTAAACACTGTTATAGTCCTAGACTTCACAACCTCCTCAGGCAAGGAGTTCCACAAGTTGACTGTGTGCTCTGTGAAGAAGAACTTCCTTTTATTTGTTTTAAACCTGCTGCCCATTAATTTCATTTGGTAGCCCCTAGTTCTTATATTATGGGGACAAGTAAATAACTTTTCCTTATTCACTTTCTCCACACCACTCATGATTTTATATACCTCTATCATATCCCCCCTTAGTCTCCTCTTTTCCAAGCTGAAAAGTCCTAGCCTCTTTAATCTCTCCTCATAAGGGACCCATTCCAAATCCCTAATAATTTTAGTTGCCCTTCTCTGAACCTTTTCTAATGCCAGTATATCTTTTTTGAGATGAGAAGACCACATCTGTACGCAGTATTCAAGATGTGGGCGTATCATGGATTTATATAAGGGCAATAAGATATTCTCCATCTTATTCTCTATCCCTTTTTGAATGATTCCTAACATCCTGTTTGCTTTTTTGACTGCCGCTGCACACTGCGTGGACATCTTCACAGAACTATCCACGATGACTCCAAGCTCTCTTTCCTGATTAGTTGTAGCTAAATTAGCCCCCATCATATTGTATGTATAGTTGGGGTTATTTTTTCCAATGTGCATTACTTTACATTTATCCACATTAAATTTTATTTGTCATTTTGTTGCCCAATCACTTAGTTATGTGAGATCTTTTTGAAGTTCTTCACAGTCTGCTTTGGTCTTAATAATCTTGAGCAGTTTAGTATCATCTGCAAACTTAGCCACATCACTGTTTACCCCTTTCTCCAGATCATTGATGAATAAATTGAATAGGACTGGTCCTAGGACTAACCCTTGGGGAACACCCACTAGTTACTGTGATGGGTTTGATCACAGAACCATCCTTGGGACCTGACACCTGATGTGCCTACTTCTATCCCTGCTTTCCCTGCCAGCTCGGGACCCCAGCACCCTGTCTTGCTAGCCAGACACACCTGTCTGCTCCAACACAGACCTACGGTCTGAATTACTTGCCCCAAATCTGCAGGTTTACCTGAAAGCAGCTAACAGAAGTGTTCCTGTTTTCTAAGGGTGAGATTTCATCTGTAATCACTTTCTTACTGTATTAGGTTTAGACTTGTGTGTTTTTATTTTGCTTGATAATTCACTTTGTTCTGTGTTATTACTTGCAACCACTTAAATCCTACTTTTTGTATTTAATAAAATCACTTTTTACTTATTAATTAACCCAGAGTATGTATTAATACTGGTGTGTGTGGGGGGGGGGGAACAGCTGTGCATATCTCTCTAGCATTGTTATAGAGGGTGAACAATTTATGAGTTTATAAGCTTTATACAGGGTAAAATGAATTTATTTAGGTTTGGACCCCATTGGGAGCTGGGCATCTGAGTGTTGGAGACAGGAACACTTCTTAAGCTGTTTTCAGTTAGGCCTTTAGCTTTTGGGGGATGTTATTCAGACCTGGGTCTGTGTTTGTAGCAGGCTAGCGAGTCTGGCTTGTCAGGCAGGGCACTGAAGTCCCAAGCTGCCAGGTAGTCCCAGCACATCAGTTGGCAGTCCCAAGGGGGTTTCTGTGATCCAACCTGTCACCCCTATATTTGGTTTCATTTCTTTTCCCTGTAAAAGATGTAACTGAAAATAACACTTTTCTATGAAAAACATCATTTTGATGAAACCCCATTTTTTCAGGAGGAAAATGTTTTAGCCAAAATATTTGATCAGCTGTAATCATGTCACATTTGAAGATCTTGGCCATTTCCTTACTTTCTTCAAATATTTGTATACTGATACTATGTCCTGTCCATTTGATAATGTTTTAGTTAATCTCTTTATAGAATTCTTTCCCCTAACTCATTCCCTACAGTCCTTTATTCATTTCCATATATCACTAGACATGTAGTGTTTAGAAATGACCACAGCATTCAAGTTGCAGTTGCACCAAAATTGTATGGTGAGGAACTATTACTTTATCCCTCTTGTGATGCTTGTGCATCTACAACGCAGAATTGTATTGATCTTTTTTAATGCCATATTGCATTGCAAACTCCTGACTAATTTGCTATCTTTATCACTCCAATGGGTCTCGTAGTTTACTGTTTTCCTGAGATATACTGGCTTGCATGTTTCCAAGACGAATCTCATTTTCTACCCATGCTTCTATTCTGTCTGTAGGTCCCTTATTTATATTTCCTTGCTGGACACTGAAACTCCTCCTAATGCAGTATAATGTAAATGAATAGAATATATCTACTTTTTCTACTGTCGTTTATTGATGAAGATGTTTAATAAACCTGCAATCCTGCAAACGCTTCCTACTGAGCCCAGTGCTCTCCACAGTTAGTAGCCCAATCGGACTATAATATAGTATTTGATGGATTGTATCATGAAATCTTACACTCAAAAACTTTTCTGTTTGGATAGGAACATTGCCATGTAGATTGAAAATAGGCTTATTGGCTGTAAACAAGCAGTAATGCGAAACAGTAGATTAAATGAGTCTGGGGAGAGATGTCTAGTGGTATGCCACAGGAGTCTGGGCTAGGTCCAGTTGAAAGGTCTGAGCATGAGTCGTCCCACTGAAGGCAATTCAGAAAGAATTAGCTCTACTCCTTCCAGTATGTGTTTGCAAAATAAGGATCTTAGTAAATGTAACAGCTACCCTAAATTTGTAAATCTGCCAGGAAAAGCATCCCATTTTTTCTGGCAAGATCTGCTTTTAATCAACTCTGTTTATTTCTCATATTACCTTCTAAAAGTTTATTTCTTTTATTTTAGAAAATGATTTTCCTCATACTATTTATTAGGAATATGAATTAGACCAGGGTTTCTCAAACATGGGTCGCTGCTTGTGTAGGGAAAGCCCCTGGCAGGCCGGGCCAGTGTGTTTACCTGCCCCGTCCACAGGTCAGGCCGATCACGGCTACCACTGGCCGCGGATTGCTGCTCTGGGCCAATGGGAGCTGCTGGAAATGGCACGGGCTGAGGGACTTACCGAGGGGACTGGCCCCTGAGTCTAATTCAGGGTTTCTCAATGAGTTTACTAATGTGAGTATCTTAAGAAATGGCACACTTCAAATGAATAGTAGAGAATTTTCATGGAAAACAAATTTTGAACTCAAACATTAGTATTCATACCAAAAACATGATCCCACAGGTTATGCTCATCTAATAAAGGAACAGAAACAGCCATGCCATGTGACTATGTCTCCAGTGAAAAATGAACCAGCTCTACTTGAATTCCAAATATCCAATATTCACAGTGGATTGCCCACACAGTCTATAGGCCAAGAATTATTTGTAGAAATTATTTGGTCAATAACTTTGAAGGATGAGCTAGTATCCATACTCTTGTTCTCTAGAAGAGTCAGTACAGACCATGAGGGACAGATGCATGGCACAGCAGTAACTGAATCAGCTCTTACATGCACTTCACCAACTTTTTTCCTGTTCTTTTTACCAAGATATAGCATTTTCCCTTTAATAAATTCATCGCTAAGGGATGTGTCTGCCCAAACTGTGTGCTCCTCTATAGCCGTTGGCTTTCCCTGAACCCTTCATTTAAAAAATCCTCTACAAACTTTTTAATTTTACATAGCAGCAATCTGGTTCTATTTTGGTTTAGGTGTTAACCATCCTTTCTGTATAGGCTCTTTCTTTCCTCAAAAGTTTCCCAGTTCCTAATAATCCTAAAACCCTCCTCCCTACACCATTGTCTGATCCATGCATGGAGACCCTACAGTTCTGCCTGTCTTTCTGACCCTGTGTGTGGAAATGGAAGTATTTCATAGAATGCTACCATGGAAGTCTTGGACTTTAATCTTTTATCAAGCAGCCTAAAATTGGCCTCAAGGATGTCTTTCCTACTTTCCCTTTGTCATGGATACCTACATGCATCCATGACCACTGGCTCCTCCCCAGGACTACACATAAGTGTGTCTAGGTGTCTCATGAGATCTGCACACCTGGCAGGCAATTTATCATGCAGGTCTCCCGGTCATCACAAACCCAACTATCTAGATTTCTAATAATCAAATCCCCCATTACTATAACCTTGCTGTTCCTAGTAACTGGGATGCCCTCCTGAAGAGGGGTATCTTTTAAGTGCAAGAGGATTCCAGGACATCATCTAGAAGAAGGATCCCAACTATGAGATTGTTTTCCCTCTACTCCAGATTGATGTTCTCCTTCCCTGAGGCTTTCAGTCTCCTCAACAGCACAGTAAGATCATCCTGGACAAGAACTTAGGACGTTCGAGGCTGCTGACACCACTACCTCGCCACTGGAGGCTTAGACAAGGTTCCTGAAGGAGGATCCTGTGAAGCTAGGCCCAGCAGGAAGTACCACTCAGCAGGACCTAAGTGGCAGCTCCTCTTAGCCCACTGATTGGCTGGCACTGCTACTTAATCCAGGAAACCATGACAGGGAGTTGGCTGACCAATAGTGTGGACTGCTTGCATGTCTTCCTTCAGACCCTATGTGTGAGAGAGCCCAGATTCTGGCTTCTGACTCCTGCCCTGACCACCCTCAGCTTGGTCAAGACACAGATGCTGTCACAGTGGGACTGGGATCACTCTACTATGTCCCTGAAAGTCTCCTCTGTGTACCTTTTCGGTCTTCCTTAACTCCTCCCATTCAGCCACTCTGGCCTCAAGAGCATGTACCCTGTTTCTGAGAGCCTTTAGTTGCTTGCACCGTAGGCACATGTATGCAACCTGCCAACAAGGCAAGTACTCATACATGCTGTGGTCAGAGCAATAAACTGGATACCCTCTTTCCCCCTCCCTCCGCAAGCTGCTGGACTTTTGCCTGCTTTATTTTTACTGTTACAGGTTGTTTGTGGTTTGTTTTTGTTTTTGTTTTGTTTTGTTTTTTTTAACTCTTGCAGACAGTTATTAGCCTAAGTTTGGGGGATGTTGGTTAGGGGTATTTGCCTCTCACACTCTCTCTTTAAAGTCCCTTGTAAAACTCCCCAGTTTGCCACACACCAGCCCCCAAACAGACCACACTATAATCTTCAAGCAAGCACACAACAAATAAACTAAGAGACAAACTCACCCCATTCCCAAAGATGGCATAGTCTCTCTCCTTCGCTTGCAGAACCCCTCACAAAACTCCCATCTATTCTTTTGCCTCCTAAAACTGAAACCAACTAAATTGCCCAGAGTCTCATTTGGAAAGATTTTCAACACTAGTGTGTGGGGTTTTTTTTTAGCCTTTCTCTGTCTTCATTTTAACAGGTGAATAGCAGTGAACTCACTTCCGTGTTTGCCAAAGTTAAGGTCACTGCAGCCTTAGTTTTTCAAAAATACCATTTTTCTGTTTGCTCCGTTGGCCTGAAAAGACCACACATTACCCTTCTCAGCTGAACAGTTTGGCTTTTGTACCTTCTACTATTAATCTGCTAGGCTGATAGCAAAAATGTGTGAACCTCTACTATGCCAGATGATTGACGGGTAATTAGCAGCTCCTAGAGAACCAAGGCTTTGAATTCTATAGATATGTTTTGGTCTGGACATAATGGCTGCTACTCTGACTTTTTTGGGGGTATACTTTCATTGCGTTACTAAGAGAAGTGTCTCTACAAGAAGCAAACTGACTGTCCTAGATGATGTCAGCTTCTGGAGTGCCACTGAAGTGAGTCAGTGTAATGCAGAGCTTTGTTTAGGTTGGCCTTTGCCCTAAACTAATAATTACTTAGCCTATCACCATTCAGCTCTCCCAGAAAGGATGTCTGAAAAATGCCTTGTATGGTTCTATCCTTGCTGTCTTCTGTCAATGGCTTTCATGACCAGATTTGCTCATTTTACCAATAAAGTTATTCTTGTTCATATTTAACTTCTGTTCCTGCAAACACAATCTGTGATTTGCCAGGCAAGCTGAGTTTTAATGTCTCATTCTGCCCTCACACCTGTGCAATTTGTATTGGCTTCAGTGGGAGAACTGTTTCTGAGGCTCACCAAAACTGATACAGCCACCTTACATTTTCCAGCTCAAAGTGAGGCCACGACTCAGCCAACTACCATTAAGACAGCTGCCTGGGAGTGGTGCAGAAGCAAACGGAACACCCAGTATCACTGACTGAGGCAGAACAATTTTGAGGGAGCCCTTAGTAAAACATTGGCAGCACATCTCTAGTTATGAACGCTCATGGAAATTATGAAATAATATTAGCATTTGTTGCAGTTCACATATCTTGATTTGAACAGGAAGCAGGAGAGATGAGTTCTTTACTATCTTTTTTTGTATATATGCTGCAGGCTGTTGCAGGGCTGGTTAACAGAATAGCAAACATGTGTTTACACAGTGATGCCTTTGTAAACACACATTTGCAACAGAAAAAAATAGCTTAATGTGCATAGGATATTCCAGAAGACCCTTCAAGGTGGGTTTTTTTTTTTGCACAATTTTTGCCTGTCAGTGTTAGATTGTTCTTAGGATTGTGTCGTGTGTGCATTTCAGTGACCCCATTACAATCGTCTTCATGCAAGTTGTCCTAAGAAGCACTTGATAAGCAGCAGCCTTCTATGGCTATCAGGCTAGGCAAACAGTGTGTGCAGTGATCCCCTGAAGTCTGTGCAGTTTCATTAGACTGGACACATCTTAGAAACCTACTGAACATGCTCCAAGTGTTTTTGTCATCATTTATAGAGTACTTTTAGCTCTCCCCATGAGTATCGAGTCTCATGCCAAGTTCCAAACTTCAGGTTCTTTTGTAACTATTCAAGAAAAAGCAGGATTCAGAACTTTTTTACCATACAATGTGCAAAGTTTTTTAATCCCCACTCTCCTGTAAATCAAAAGCAATGGAATGTGTTTTATATTCAAACTTTACCCGAACACACAAAATCACACTGTTGGACAGAGATCAGCATAGAAAATCTTACAGTCGAAGGTGAATGCCTCAGTAACAATTTTGAAAACTTTGCTACAGCAATTACTAACAGAATCCTATAATAGCAGCACTAGTCTTCAGGAACTTCTGGTGTGGCATGCCTGTGCCAAAGGCACACAGCACAGTATAAAATAGCAGGGGAAAGAGAGGGAGAGTTCATAAAACAATGGGGGGGTCGGGGGACAAAAAATCCCACAACCCTTTTCTCCCCAAAAGTGGCATACATTCTTTATGCCTGTGCAGAACAGACAGGACCTCAGGTTTTAGAGAGGCCCACACAGCGTAAACTGCACGGAAGTCAAACTTCCTTGCAAGGATGAAGGAATGAGCTGACTGTGTTGGGATTTGGAGCATGTTATAAAAACCTATATAGAATAGAACAGAACCTGTGGTTTCAGAGAGCATAGGGTATTTAAAATCCTGAGGCTTAAATCACTATGCTGTCCCCCTTGCTTGCTTTAAAAACTGTCAGACAAATAAAAAGGTGTATGTGTGTGTTAGAATTATAAGACGTTTGGTGCAGAATATATTTCCACTGCACTTGAATCAGGTAAAGGCTGTCTGCAAGCAAGTGGAGTGCAATCTGTTCACACACACACACACACTCTCTCTCTCTCCCCCCCCCCCTTGAAAGGTCTTTCCCCTTTCTTGCAAGCTGTTTTAATTCACTGTGCATGATCCACTTCTCAGAAAACACTTTATGTTTCTACCTTAAACACCAAAATGGCTATTCAATGTAGGATTTAAAAAAAAATAAATACTGAATTCAACAGCCACAAAGCTATTGAAACCTTTCACACTTGAAATAAGTTTTTCCATGCAAGACTTCTCACTCTGTTATATATAGCTAGATTTAAGGCCTTTAGGAAGCCTTACTGGCTTCTCCTCAAGCAGTCTTCATTGAAACAATAATTTAAGCTCCTTCCAGCTCGGCTTCAGAAATTACACACGACAAAGGTTTCCTTTAGAAATATGTCAACTTAGTTTTACAAGTGCTTTGTTATACCTTTTTATAGCCCCCACACTTACACTTTTTTTAAACAGAAATCCTGTAAGAAATATTCCTAATTTTAGGGCAAGCACCATATAAATAGAAAAAAAAATGTGTGAGGGGTGCATATTTCTCTGTTGCTAATTCTTTTACTTATTATCAGGCGTTTCCATAATTAGGTAAGCCCTCAGCTATGTATTGCAAAGTGCTAAAACTTCTCACTGAACCCCATTATACTAAAATAAAGTCAGCATTCCATTTTCTCATTCCAGCTTTCTCATTCTTAGGATTCCCAAACAGCTCGGGCTGGTTTCTCTCTTTCCTGTTGATGAGGAAAATAAATAAGAAGCTGAAGAAAAAAACAAAACCAAAAACAACCAGTGCAGCAGCATTAATTTTGAAATAAAGACGGTGTAAAGGAAAAACCCTGAAAGGAATCTTTTAAATAAGCATTGAGAATAATAGAAATGTAGGGCTGGAAGGGGTCCTCAAGAGGTCATCAAGTCCAGCTCCCTGTGCAGAGGCAGGACCAGTAAACCTAGACCAGGGGTCGGCAAACCTTTCAGAAGTGGTGTGCCGAGTCTTCATTTATTCACTCTAATTTAAGGTTTTGCGTGCCAGTAATACATTTTAACGTTTTTAGAAGGTCTCTTTCTATAAGTCTATAATATATAACTAAACTATTGTTGTATGTAAAGTAAATAAGGTTTTTTCAATGTTTAAGAAGCTTCATTTAAAATTAAATTAAAATGCAGAGCCCTCCGGACTGGTGGCCAGGACCCAGGCAGTGTGAGTGCCACTGAAAAATCAGCTCGCGTGCCGCCTTCGGCACGCGAGCCATAGGTTGCCTACCCCTGACCTAGACCATTCCTGACTGGTGTTTGTCCAACCTTAAAAACCTGCAATGACGGGGATTCCACAACCTCCCTTGAAAGCCATTCCAGTACTTAACTGCAGGGCAGGGCATGGATCAGCATTCATGTCACACTCCCTGTGACTACCTGGCCCAGGCCAGGGATGCTAATGATCCAGCCAGTAGACCAAATTTGATCATGAATCCTGGTCATGTGTCACCTGAGGCATGTTGAGCATACACTAAGTACTTAACTACCCTTATAGTTAGAAAGCTTTTCCTAACATCTAATCTAAAGTTCCATTTCCTCTTGTCCTACCTTCAGTGGACATGGAGAACAATTGATTACCATCTTCTTTAAAACAGCCCTTGCAGTATTTGAGATCAGTTAACAAGTCTACTGTGAGTTGTCTCAAGACTAAACATGCCCAGTTTTTTTAAACTTTCCTCATAAATAAGGTCTTCTAAACCTTTTCTCAATTTTTGTTGCTCTCCTCTGGACTCTTTACAATTTGTCCACATCTTTTTTGAAGTGTGGTGCCCAGAACTGGACACAGTGCTCCGGTGAGGCCTCATCTTTACCAAGTAGAGAAGGACGCTTACTTCTCTGTGTCTTTTACCTATGACAATCCTGTTAATACACCCCAGAACACTAGCCTTTTTAGCAACTGCATCACATTGTTGACCCATATTCAATTTGTGAACCATTATAATCCCAGAGCCTTTTCAACAGGCTATCACCTAGCCAGTTATTCCCCATTGTGTAGTTATGCATTTGATTTTTCTTTCATAAGTGTAGTACTTTGCACTTATCTTTATTGAATTTGATCTTGTTGAATTCAGACCAATTCTCCAATTAGTCAAGGTCATTTTGAATTCTAATCCTGTCCTCCAAAATGCTTTCATCCCCTCCCATCTTGGTGTCATACACAAATTTTATGAGCATACTTTCCACTCTATTAGCCAAATCATTAATGAAAATACTTACTAGTACCAGACCCAGGACAGACCCCTGCTGGACCTCACTCGATAAGTCCCCCCAGTGTCACAGTGAAACATTGATAACTACTCTGAGTACAGTGTTTCAACCATTTGTGCACCCACCTTAAAATAATTTCATCTAGACTGCATTTCCCTAGCTTGCTTATGAAAATGTTATGTGGGACTGAGTCAAAAGCCTTACTAAAATCAAGATCTAGCATGTCCAGATCTTCCCCCTATCCAGTAGCTCAGTAACCCTGTCAAAGGAAATGAAGTTGGTTTAGTATGATTTGTTCTTGACAAATATATGTTGGCCATTATCTCTAGATGCTTACAAATTGATTATTTAATAATTCACTCCAGTACCTTTCTAGGTATTGAAGTTAGGCTGACTGGTCTATAACTCCACAGGCCCTCTTTATTCCCCTTTTTAAAGATATGTACTACATTTGCCCTTCTCCAGTCATCTGGGACTGCACCCATCCTTCCTGAGTTCTCGAAGATACTCACTAATGGTTCTGAGATTGCTTCAGCTAGTTCTTTAAGTATCATACAGTGCATTTCATCAAGCCCTGCCTACTTAAATACATCTAACTTATCTAATATTCTTTAACCTGATATTTTCCTATTAATGAACTACTATGAGATAAAACAGAAATTGGCCTCAACTAAAAGAGATGAAGGAAATGGCTTTGATTTTCCCTCCTGCCACAGCTGTACCCAGCATAGGAACTTAGGTTGTTGGGGAAGGTGGGTATTTCATCCCAATGTAAATTAGAGCAGTCTCAGGGCTACTCTAATTTTTCTATTATCAAGTTATATACTTACATGGGACACACACTGTGGCATTGACGAACTGGTCAACTTATGTCTGACCCATAACAACTTAACAAGAAGCACTGAAACGTAATCAAGACAATCTACTGGTATGTGAATTTTAAAGTGATGTCCTAGACCAGCAATCATTAACTCATTTATTTGTAGTAATATATATCAAGGGTAGATGCTAAGTGTATTTGTCTGTGTTAAACTTCTCACAAGATACAGGTAAACAATGTGATCTAATTAGCTTGTAGATGCTAAAATCCTGTTCCTATCTTATAATGCTTCATTACTGTATTCTATTGACTCAAAGATGTAAGATACTACAGGAACTAATAATATTATTTACCTTGTCTTCAGCTTAATTATGTATGTTATAATGAACCGCCTTGATTGTTTGAATGACTAATTGCATTGTGTTAATGAATACTAGTTTACCGGTGTATGCACAAGAAATAGATTAGCTTCAAAGCAACACTCTGCACTGTCAATTCTTCATCAGGGAAAGGTCATGCTGTGACAATTGCTGCAAAGAAGTTTATTAGCTTGTTAGAAGACTCTAAAGAAAAGGCCTGATCCTTTTTATCTCAGGTCTGCTTAAACTTTGACAGGGAAGGTCTCAGGCACAAGACTGAGATCTCCAGATTTACTCTGGAATTTTCATGGAAGAATTTGAACAAACTCTATACCTAGAGGACTAGAACCTTTTACCTTGATTCCAGAAAGACTTTTACAAATCAGCAGCCTCACCATTTCAGCTATGAAACTGGTTGCAGGACTTTTTACACATCTGTGTATATATTGATATCTTAACCACTGCAGTGCTCCTTCCTTCTTTTTCCTTTTATTATTAAAATCTTCAGTATTAGTTACTAAAGGGTTGGCACCTGTGTGATTATTGGGTAAGTTTTGAAACTCATACTGACCTGGGGATCAGTGTCCTGTCCTTTGGGACAGGTGGACCTGACGTATGGTGAATCTGGTTTTCAATAACCCCTCACTATAATAGACTTGGCTCTGTAGGTGGGGGTCAAGAGCTGGCATGCTTAAAGGGGACTGTATTTGGCTTCTTGATAACCAGCGTGGTACTACAGAAGCTATTTTGTTACTGGCTTGGTGAATCTAATTATCGAATAGACCACCAAGTTTGGGGTTGATTGCCCTATTCTATGCAGTCTGCCCTGAGTATAGCATCCTCAGTGTGGCCCATCCAGTCACCCAGTCTCTCTCACACACAAATCATTATAATATCTAAGACCTTGTCCATGGCTTTTTGTATCAAGTCTAGCTACACCAGTGCAAACCTCAGTGTAGACACACTATACAGATGTAAAATGAATTTTCACGGCTGTGGCTTATCCGTTTCAAATAGTTTAACACTGGTGATGCAAAGACAGAAATTTCTCAGGAGTCAGCCCAAGTCTGTAGCATGAACTCCAACAGAAACTAAGACCCATCACAAACTTCACCACTTTCTGCTCTAAGTGCATTTCTTTGACTTTGCTTTCTCTACCATAAATATATAGCGACATGTAAATAAAAAAATCTAGAACAAGACATTCCACCACACTCTCCTCCCTCGGGGGAGAGGATGAGAACAAACATGTGACAGATGTTAGTCCCATTGTTTGCTGCAATACTGAAAGACACTCAGATACTACAGTGACAAGCACAGCACAAGAACCAATAGAGAATAGAATTGAATCTACACTGGGGAGTTTGTACTGGTGTAAACATACCTGATATAGACACATCTTAAGTGCATCAAATAGATTAATGTATTCATCCTCACAACACTTAGGATGTCAGAAAATGCTACTACCCTCCACTTTGAAGATGGGGAAACCAAGGCACAGAGATTAAGTGACTCACCCAAGGTCAACCTGGCAGTCTACTGCAGAGCCAAAAGGTGAACCCAGGGATGCTGAGTCCCAGTTCACTTCCTTAAGCACACCATCTCTCCACCTGTCCTAGAATACATTACAGCAGCCGAGATTAGGAGCATTCTAGCCCCCTCTTTCGGAGCACACACCATCTGCTGGGGCTGTGAGGATGGGTGAAGTAGAGCCAACTATGCCACCTCTCTGCCTTTGAGGGAAGGCCCTATGCTGGGGATTTTCCCTGGTGGTGACATTGTGGCAAATATATGTTGTGACATTGTGGCATTGTGGTGACATTCTGGCCCCTTTCCACTATCAGAGCAGCATAAACTCTGCATTGGCCCTAAAGGAGGAGAGAAAAATGAGTGAAAAAAGCAGCATAATATAAAATAGGAGATGGGGAGTGTAATTATAACAACATTTAGCTGGAGGGGAAGGTTCTTTGTATGTTTATATTAACATTTGAGAACTCATTCACTCATTACAGGAGATTTAGTTCAATAACGCTTCACAGGTTTGTCATAAAAATCCCTCGCCGTACCCCATGTACCGCTCCCCCCCCACCCCTCCGCCAAGAGTGGTATAATTGCCTCAACCGTCTGACACCACACAATTTGTCAAATGATTCGCACATCTATATCAGAATGGCCCCTTAGCAGGTGAAAACATTTGTTGGAGCTATTAGTTGAATATGTAGCACTCCTGTGGGAGATAATGCTGGGTCCTGTCAAACCTCAGCGCCCCTTTAATTTCCACTGGCCATTTCAAAGCCAATTTGTGTTTGAAAAAAAGTTTCTGACAATTGTATTTCAGCAAATGTGAAGGAAAATGGGAGGAATGAAATAAGAGACACAGAAGAAAACAACACTCTTCTATATACTCAGTCAGAATTTAGTCATTTCCACAGCATGAAACATGTGGTGGGGAAGTACTCCCAAAACATATAGAAATAAGTTTTTTGAGGTGGCAAATTTTAATTAAAATAATTCTGAAGGGCACATGAGAGGGTGTGGAATTTTTCATCATCCCTTTGGGATTGGAAGGACACACTATGGCCAGTATTTCACAACCCATAGAATGGAACTTGCACACATCTTGTTTCCATGTTGCCATCTTGTACTCGACTAGCATATATGTCCTTGTTTCTAGTTTACTATTACTACCTTCCTACTACCCCTTGTTACCTCTCTTCTAAAATTCAAGGTTTCTAAGGAATCCCGGTCCTCCTCCTTTATTGGCCCACTTTTCTCTTCTGAATTCTTTTCCCACCACTTCATTTCCACACCCTCTCATGTGCCCAGATGGTAGTGCTCATCCATCCATCTATCCTCCATAAACGCAAAAATAGGTCTGTTGCCTTTCAAATTATTGAGGGCCAGATTATCCACCCCTTTCTTGCTTTGGAGAGCAGTTACTCAGGATATGTCTGCACTACATACTGTACCCTGCTCTGGACATCCAAGCCCATGAACCTGCACTTGCCAAGCTCACCTGCTAACATCCATGCTGCAGCAGTATGAATGCCTCACCGTCTCGGAGTGAGGTACAGCTCTGGAACAGTTGATGCACCTGATATGTGCTGCAATAGCTGTGGATTCTCCACACAGAATCTGAAGCAGGGTCACAAGCACAGACTAGTGGGATATCATTGTCATGGGGTGTGAGATGACTAGCAGTAGGTCCAGAACTTTTGCATTAGGAAACACACCTTCGTGTAGTTGTGTGAGGAGCTTGCATCAAGTCCCCCATGCCAAGAGACATACATGAGGGAGGCTATACCACTCTAGAAGTAGGCTGCTGTGGACATCTGGAAGCTGGCTACTACAGACGTCAAGTTAACTGTTAGCGCGGTGGAGCCTTGTGATGCAATTAGGACTGTGGTTTACCCAAAGATGGTGGGCAAAACTAATGTGCCCAAAATAACTGCTGGCTTTGTAAGAATAGGCTTCCCAAACTGCACCATGGCTACAAATGTGCCCACAGTTCGCCCTCTACAAGGAGCGAGCAACTATGTCAACTCTTTGGTCAGCCAAGGCCTACATAGCAATGGATGGAGTAGTATCCTTGTAGGATACTACTCTATTGCTATTAGGGATGTAAAAGGTTAAATGGTTATCCGGCAAGCATTAGGCTTACTGGACCTTACCTGTTAACCCCTGTGGCTGGCTGCGTCGGGGTGACCAGGGTGACCCTGAACGCAGTTGCGCCGGGCCGGGCAGACTGGAATGGCCTTGGCCACACCGGCGGGACCCCAGCCCAGGCCAGTGGGCTGGAGTGGCCCCAGCCCCACTGACAGGGCCCCGGCTCTGGCTGCACTGTGCCGGCGGGTGGGCTGCAGCGGGCTGGCAGGGCCCTGGTTCTAGTGGGAGCCCTGCTGTCCCACACTGCCCCACTGCCAGAGTGAAATCAGTTAATGGCTAAGCTGGTGGCTGGGTGCACATTTGGCAGATTCGAAGCAAGATGTTGCTGCCTTCAAAACTGTTTGGATACAAATGTGGCCAACGCTGTCCATCTTATTGTGGCATGCTGCACACTGCACTATGTTTGCACGGTGAAACGAGCATTTTCACATGGCGTGGACTCAAGTAGATCTCAGCTTACCAGTGAGAGAAAGGGGTTGACAAGCTGTAACCTGAATGTTATGGAGATCATAATACATGTTTTCTTTATTTAAAGTGTGCTTTTAAATACACAGTTCAATACTCCCCTCAAAGTTAAAAGCGAAGAATAGTGTAAAAGATTATTCAAAAAGCAAAAAAGTTACCCATACTTCAGGTTCATACAGAAAATAGCACAATATAATCTGGAAATATGGAAAAGAATATTGAATATATCAGATTAATTTACCATTGAAGTAGTTGGAGTGGTACATTCTGAATGCCAATACACTGCTTTTTATTTAACAAGTTAAAGGGCTCTGTCATTCAAATGTTACAATATATTGTGTAAGAGCATTTTGGGCTGAATAGTGTCGAGATGTATACCACAGTCAACCCCACAGGATACTGACTAGGGCAGAACTTAGCTATATTTTTTATAACATGCCCTTACTGTGATACCCAAGTGACAAACAAATTCATTTAAGTAAACACAGAGTCCTGGGTTCTTACTCTCCATAACAAAAACAGCAGCAGAACTTTTCAGTGTTTAAATATTCTACACCGGGCAAAACAAGTGCATTTTGTTAGTGTAATCTTCTTTTATTTTAGTTACTTTTTCACATATAACTTCATGTAAGCTACAAAAGTTGTGAAATGCAAAAATGGTAATAAAACAGCAAACTTAAAACAGTTTAGATAAAAAACAGGTGTCTTTTCCCCCTAACAATGACCATTAAAAATGAACCACATTTTGATGGATTCATTCAATAAACATACCATACACTTTTCAAAATAAACAGAGAACAACATTAGAGAAACTAATACCATCAACAGCATGAAGTATTTAGTTGATTGATTTGTAAAGACAAATGAAATCTCTAGGCACAGTTTTAGGCATTATAGAGGACACAGAGGCAACAGGTTAGTGTGCACTGTTCTGTACAAAAATACAGTCTGAATAAATTACATTGCTAGCCATAAGATTAGACTTCACTTACCAGTTAGTTCATTGCATGTTTAATAATATACAGTTACATGCTAATCCATATATCATTCATATTTCAAACACATAGGTCTCTATATTTATGTCTTTAAAATTTACATGTTGAACTTACAAAAGCTAAATGTAGTTGTGCAAGAATTTCAAAAGAGTGGGTTGGTACTTGTCGCACCAGATAGTACACTTTAAGCTTAAAAAATAAAGATAACTAGCCCTGCTTGCAAGTTCACTATATATATTTGGAAGAGAAACAATGGGTTTGTGGTGTGAAAAATTACCTTGCTAGTGAGGTAAAGCCAAATACAACTGAAATGATGAAGGCATGATATAAGAATAATATATAAAAAATGATGTCTATTGTATATACACACCAATAAAGGAGCGTTTTATTCTATGGGTAGAAAAAATATTTCAGCTTTACATTGTATTTACTTTTAGTTTGGTGCCAAAACATACAATATTTGGCAATCTTGGCCATGGTAGGGGAAAAAAACAGCAACATAGACTAAAATTAGGTGCCTAATCCCACACTTAGGCTACTAAATAAAAAGGACCCGATTCTGATAAGTTTCCCCACACATAAACCCCACTAGTTTTATTGAGTTTTAGGCCAGAAGGGACCATTAGATCATCTAAAGTGACCAATATAATACAGGCCATTACATTTCACTCAGATGCCTCTGAGTTAGACCAAAACATTTCACTCCTCAGGAAACTAAAAACTTTGTCCCACAGGCGGAGAACAGAAGAGACCAAGGTGCCACCAATGCCCACAGCCCCTGCAATGGCAGTGAACTGATTATGTGATTATGTGCTGATCACCTGTAGATCTCATTATCTTCAATGGAAGTTGCAGGTATTCAGAACCTCTGAAAAATCAGGCCCCAACTTTTAATGCCCAAGTATGGATATAGGATCCTAACTTTAGGCACTCAAGTTTGAAAAGGTTTTCCTAACGGCCTTTTATGTTATGAATTGTGTGTTTTCCAGTATATGTGGAACTTATGTGCCCACTGAATATGTTCTCTCTAGCTATACAGAATGAGAAAGAGGGAGTTTATTAAGATTAGTAGATATGATATAGGTCTAGCATTGTACGGCTTCCTTTCCTTGTACTAAGCAAAGTGCTGTGTAATTGTCAGCACCAAAGCACTGTTTCCCCTAGAAAGGAATAGAGATCCACTCACAGTAGACTTCTTAAAATTAGCCTAATTCCCATTCCATCACACAATGTTCCTAATGCTGCTAAATAAGAGCAGTGTTATGTTGCAGTCCAGAAAGATTTGCAGTTAAAGCCAAGGCCTGGAATGTGGTTAAGTCACGCAGGAAAAAATGCAAAGTTCCAAATATTCTCAGTTGCCTGCGAGATAAAGTGAAAGGTGCTCTCCTCCTTTCCCTCGTGCCCTTTTACCCTCATCCTTCAGCAGGCCACACAAAAACATTTAAGTGAAGCTATCATCTTGCTCTGTCATCCTAGTCTAGCTAATCATCACTGATCCAGGGAAGAGTGCTGATGCTGACTATTTCTCCTGTGATATTACACATTCTATCCCAGAGAGGCCTAGGTTTGTTAAGAACGGGGTATTTTGACAGAAATACTTTAAAAAACACAACAGGCTACAAGCAGGTTTATGCTTCTTCTATACCTATTGCTGAATTGCCTCTCTCTGTAAACTGTGGCGAGTACATTTAACAACATTAGGACCACATCCTATAGTAAGTACTTCTGCAATCCTTTTGCAGAACCAGCAATACATCAACCATACGAATGCATTTTTACAGCTTCAAAGTCCCTGTTCTTACAGAGGTCCAACTAGGATATATTTTAAATTTCTCCATTAACAAAAATAATTATTTCTAAAGTTGTATATTAGAACTGTATAAAAATATGTTCACAATTAATTCAAAGTACCCAAATAAGCAAATATTAAACAAAAATAAAAGTTATGCTGTGTAAGTCAATTTAAAAATTCCACCCTAGTTTAATTGGGTCTCATTTCATTTGTATAGCCTCTGGAAGTTTTAAGTGAGAAACATTCAGCAAGTAGTATTTAGACGGATGTCAATCAACCCTTTACACTCAGAGAAAAACAAATATCTGAGCTTACATACTGTAGTGATAACATTTTTATACTGTACATAACTAGATCTCAGCTATGTTCTTTCAATTAGAGACAGAAAGTAACTGGATTTTTAGAAAGTGGCAGTCTCTCTCTAATAAACAGCTTTTAAAAAAAATAAATACTTTTAATAAGTACCAAGCAATTAGTTATTTTAGATTTAATCCAATTCCACCTCAAACTTATATGAACTTTTAGGTATTTCCCATCAAAACAGAGCATAAGGGCATACAGAGAGAGCAACTGATTTTAAGATGTTTATTTTGCATTACTGACCCAAAATGGAGGTAGCGGTCCAAGACTCTTAAGAAGGCATACAAAGTTAGTGCTTTAACCACTGCGCTACAGCAAATATTACCATTTTGAGATGTAATGTGTTTCTTCCTCTGCGCATATATATATATATTATATATATATATATACACATACACACTAAGAAATGACTTCTATAAAAATAGTTGGACTTGTTATTTATGCATTTTTACTGCACAGTTTGGAAATTAAAAGGGCATGAAGACAAATGCAGCTCATACATGCATTGTATTTGCCTCAGGGAAATTCGAGGCCCTGTTACCCTTCACCCCACCCCACAATACTCAAAGCTGAGACAACTTCCAGCCACATAATTAGAAGCATATGTCTCCAGGTTTTGACTTCCCTTCAGGGATCTGCCACAGTTGGCAGGGAAGATGTGGATTGCCAATGCATAAACTCCTGTTGTTGTTTTTTCAGCAGACTGTCCAATGCAGACATTAGGAAAGTCATTGATCATTTACATTCATTGCCCCCAACACATGGTCATTTGCAACTAATTCCTCAAGAGCTTTTTCTAGCAAGTGACCAGGGCCCAACACCACTTATTGATGTAAGATGGCACCACCTGCTATCATGACATCTGAATCCGCCATGATATAAGGAAACTTCTAAATGGAGCTTATGCCAGCTGCTCCCCTGCAGGCGATGGCAGAAGCAGGCACTGCATTTTCATTCCAGCAATGTCTCTCGCAATGATCGCTGTAGGTAGATCCTTTGCTTGTTGTCAAGAAAAATGACATTAACATATCAGCAGCTTCCAACGTTTGCCTGTGTAAGCTCAGCAATCTTAATTTTCGCAGTTCTCTTAAGTGGATGTAAAAGCTAGTTATAGTGTTTGCAGCCAAAAGGCAAAGGCTATTAAATCAACAGAGCAGACTGCTTGGTGCTCCACGAATATTCTAAAAAACAGCGAGTTAGAAAAGATGGAGTAATCCTTTTGTTATTTCTTTTCTTTTTCTCAAACTAAAGTGGTACTAGTAGTAGTCTTCATAGATCTTAGGGTTCAGGCAATAAAGGAGGGCACCCCCAAATGAAAATATAGTTGCACCCCAAGCCAGGCCATAGCCCCAATTGAACTCATGGTATATTTTCAAGTTGACTGTCTCGATGAACTTGACTGGATAAAGGACTAGGCTGCACGCCTGAAGAACAACTGAAAGAGAAATTAACCAAAAGTCAAAAGAGGGTTTTACTTATTTACATAAAACACAACAAACATTACCAACACTCATATTAAAAATGCCTTTCGTTACATGAACCTATTTGAGCTAGCAGCGAAAGAAATAGCAGCTTATCGGTATAGAGAACAATTACATGAATTGGAAGAAATTTGGACCCCGCTTCTTGATACATTTGGGTAAAGAATGTTGAGATAGCTCAAGTAATGCTAAACTTCCGTTCCGTCTTATCTCTCTGCTTTTCCCCTCCCTCTGTCCGTCCTCCAATCTCCTCCTTCCCTTTTTAAAAAAATTGTTGCCCACACACACACACTCCAACATGTAATTTCTCTGTAATACCATCTGATTTTGTATTGTTTGGTCTTGCAGCTTTAACAAGTTTGCATAACTGCATAATTTAACTGGCTATCTTGTGAAATGTGAAGTATTTGGTAATATATACAAACAGCAAATCATTTACCTTTTTGTATTTTTTTAAAAATAATCATAAAAATGCCTTTGGTCCAATTTTTATTTGTATATATTGCTCTATTTGTATGTAAAAATAAACTAACACAAACTTTATTTAATCCATAGAGCGTATAGCAGCTCCAATATATTCCCTAGGAGATGAACAAATGTTATTGCTATTGTATAATTATGATTCTATTTGTTCCCTGGAGATTTAAAGAAGCAGCAATCTCTTCCCAATGTCCTTTTCACTACCTTTTTTTAGTCTGGAGTTTGGATTTTTTCTGTAATAAAACAAAAATGACTAATCTAATGGACACTACAAATAGAACACATCGAGGATGAGGAGGAATAAAGGAACCTGAAGAAATACAGTCCACACTCAACCAATATATTCTAAACAAGGAGTAATATGTGATATTAATTAATATGTCCAACTACAATATAATTCTTATGGAATTATGTAGACATCACCCACTATAATCAGGATTAGTAATATGGATTAACAAAGGAATTCATAAAGTTTTGTCACCTATCGTAAAGTCATAAAACTCTAATACGTGGAAAATATTTGCTGCATACAGTAAATACAGAGAGGAAAAATATGTCTGCTCTGGCTCAAAACTTATGAAACAGAGCAAATTCTAGGAAGCGAGATGTTTAAAAATCATTATTTTCTATTATACTGTTCCTGAGTGAGAGAGAAGATTTCATACAGCAAGAGGTATATGCTCCAAACACATTTGCAATGGAATTCAATAAACATGATAACTATTCTGTTGTATCCTAACCAGTTGTAATATGCTTACAGTGAGAGTGCATTGTGTGTGCGTGCGTGCATGGATGAAGAACCTAATTTTCTATTTGGAGAGCTCAGTTTTATGAGGCCTGGTCTACACTAGGAGTTTATGTCATATTTAGCAGCGTTAATTCGACTTAACCGTGCACCCGTCCACACCAGAAAGCTAATTAGTTCGACCTAGAGGGCTCTTTAGTTCGATTTCTGTACTCCTCCCCGACGAGGGGAGTAGCGCTAAATTCGACATGGCCATGTCGAATTAGGCTAGGTGTGGACGGAAATCAACCTTAGTAGCTCTGGGAGCTATCCCACAGTGCACCACTCTGTTGACGCTCTGGACAGCAGTCCGAGCTTGGATGTTCTGACCAGCCACACAGGAAAAGCCCCGGGAAAATTTGAATTCCTTTTCCTGTCTGGCCAGTTTGAATCTCATTTCCTGGTTGGACATCGGGGCGAGCTCAGCAGCACCGGCAACAATGCAGAGCTCTCCAAGAGAGGAGTCCATGCAATCTCTGAATAGAAAGAGGGCCCCAGCATGGACTGACCGGGAAGTCTTGGATCTGATCGGTGTGTGGGGCGAGGAGTCTGTGCTTTCGGAGCTGCGCTCCAAAAAACAGAATGCAAAGACCTACGAGAAGGTCTCCAAAGCCATGACAGACAGAGGATACAGCCGGGATGCAACGCAGTGCCGCGTGAAAATCAAGGACCTGAGACAAGGCTACCACAAGACCAAAGCGGCAAACGGACGCTCCGGATCCCAGCCCCAGACATGCCGCTTCTACGAGGCACTGCATGCCATTCTCAGTGGGTCTGCCACAACTGCCCCACCAATGACCGTGGACTCCGACGACGGGATAGTGTCGACGTCCAGTTCCTCGGCAATGTTCATGGACGGGGAAGATGAGGAAGGGTTTCTGGAGGACGAGGCAGGTGACAGCGCTTACAACGCTGGTTTCCCCGACAGCCAGGATCTCTTCATCACCCTCATGGAGATCCCCTACCAACCCTCCCCGGCCGTTAACCCAGACCCTGAATCAGGGGAAGGATCAGTCGGTAAGTGCTTTAAACATGTAAACTTTTATTATTAATGTAACAGGAATCTGAACTATGTGAAAAGGAGGTCTATATATATATGGGGATAGAACAGAAATCCTCCTGGGAGATCTCCATGAAGCTCTCCTGGAGGTAATTGAAAAGCCTCCGCAGGAGGTTCCTAGGGAGAGCTGCCTTATTGGGTGCTCCGTGGTAGCACACTTTTCCGCGCCAGGCTTTCATGAGGTATTCAGGGAGCATTGCCTCCACGAGCATGGCAGCATAGGCCCCTGGTTTATGCTGGCTTTCACGCAGCATGCGCTCTCTATCTCCTTCAGTGACCCTCCTCAGGGTGATCTCGCTCAGCGACTCCTGCATCTAATTAGGGGAATTACTGTAATGTTACGCCTGGTCCAAAGTATTTTTAAAAAATCTCCAGACAGACGGCGTAGCAGTGACTCAGCACGCTGCTGCGTGACAAGCGTAATGGAAAGCCAAAGAATCAAATGGACGCTCATGGAGGGAGGGAGGGGGGACTGAGGATGCAAGCTATCCCACAGTTCCTGCAGTCTCCAAAAAGCATTTGCATTCTTGGCTGAGCTCCCAATACCTGTACGGTCAAACACATTGTCCGCGGCGGTTCAGGGCAAAGCTCGTCAATGTACCCCCCTCCCCCATCCCCAGAAGGAAAAAAAAATCGTCTCTTGACTCTTTTAAATGTGTACTGAATGCTGCTGGTAGATGCGATGCTGCGGCACTCTACTGTAGCATCCTCCTCCCCTCCCCCCGCCTCATGGGTGGCTGACAGTGCAATACAACTGGTACCCGTCCTCATCATCAGCCTTGTGGCACATGGTGTAGTGCAGTAGGACTGCTATCCGTCCTCGTCATCAGCCCATAAGTAGACAACCTGCTAACCGTCTTCATCATAGCAACAGGGTGCTGAGCTCCATCAGCCCCCGCCCTTCATGTGTAAAGAAAAGATTCTGTACTGCCTGGACTATCATAGCAGCAGGATGCTGGTCTCCTCTCCCCCACACTGCTTAATGTCCTGTCTGGACTATCATAGCAGCTGGAGGCTGCCTTCCCCTCATTTCATTTCACTAACAAGTCACTGTTTCTTATTCCTGCATTCTTTATTACTTCAGCACACAAATAGGGGGACACTACAATGGTAGCCGAGGAAGGCTGGGGGAGGAGGGAAGCAACAGGTGGGGTTGTTGCAGGGGCACCCCCAGTGAATGGCATGCAGCTCGTCATTCCTGCGGGATCTGACACGGAGCGGCTGTGCTCTCTAGTTCTCTGATACACTGCAACCCTAGTACAGTTGCCCCATATTCTAGGCAGGACTGATTCTATTTTTAGATACCATAAAGGAGGGATTGACTCGGGGAGTCATTCCCAGTTTTGTCTTTTGCACCCCCAGCTGATCTCGGCCAGGGGCACCTATGACAGCAGCAGAAGTTATAGTGCAGTAGGACTGTTAACCGTCATCACCTTGCCAATTTACAATGGCATGGTAGATAGTGCAATATGGCTGATAACCATCTCTGCTGTCATGCAAAAGCAAATGAATGCTGCTGTGTAGCGCTGCTGAATCGCCTCTGTCCGCGGCATCTAGTACACATACGGTGACAGTGACAAAAGGCAAAAAAGGCTCCATGGTTGCCATGCTATGGCGTCTGCCAGGCTAATCCAGGGAAAACGGGCTCGAAATGATTGTCTGACATTGCTTTCCCGGAGGAAGGAATGACTGACGACATTTACCCAGAACCACCCGCGACAATGAAATTTGCCCCATCAGGCACTGGGATCTCAACCCAGAATTCCAAGGGTCGGGGGACACTGCGATGGGGTGGAACAGGGGCAGAGTTTATGCTTTCCGGATTGCCTGCAGCAGGAGTGCGCACGAGATAGGTGCTGTGCATGGTCTTGTTCACAGAGACAGACTAGACTGTGTTCATTGTTCGCAGAAATGTATCTTTGCAAGGAATTCACTCCCTTTTTCCCATCACACAGCTTCGACTGTCTCCAGACCTGCCACAGCATCCCCCTCACAGAGGCTGGCAAAGATTAGGCGGCGAAAGAAAAAGACACGGGACGAGATGTTCGCTGAACTTATGGGCTGCTCCCGAGCCGAGGCGGACCAGCAGAGCCAGTGGAGGGAGACCCTCTCTCTGTACCAGCGCTCACACAGCGAACGGGAGGAGAGGTGGCGTGAGGAAGACAAGCAGGCGACTCAAACGCTGCTTGGACTAATGAGGGAGCAAACGGACACGCTCCAGCACCTTGTGGATGTTCTGCAGGACCGCAGGCAGGAGGACAGAGCCCCCCTGCAGTGTATCTGCAACCGCCCTCCCCCGCCACAAAGTCCCATACCCCCCTCACCCAAAATAACCAGAAGGAGGGACGCCAGGGGCCGTGAAAACTGTCACTGCACCCCAGCAGAGTGCTCAAGTACCCAAAAGCTCTCATTCCCTAAATTTTGAGAAGTCCTTCCCTTCCTGACTCACCCAAGCCCCAATCCCAGTTTCATCCCCTAACTGTCTAGTTAATTATTAAAAATACTTTGCTGTTAATTACTGTTTTCCTCGTGGTTTTTTACAGAAGACTGTGTTTGAAGGGGGGGGGGGGGGAAAGGGGTTGGTAATTGCATAGGACAGTCACCTTTACCAGGGTACAGACACGGGGGCAGGATCAGCAGCAGGTCACACACACAGTGCAGTCAGTAGGCACCCTGGTCGGTATGGGAGGTGGTTTCCAGGTTCTGTGTGGGTGGGGGGGTACGTGACTTTGTAGCGGGGGAGGGCGGTTACAGATCTTATGCAGCAGTCCTTGTCCTGGACCACAGAGCCACGCAGCAGAGGAATCTGTATCCATCCTCCTCCGCCACAAGGTCACATAGCCCCCGCACACAGAGTCCCAAAAAGGAGGGATGGCAGGCTCCGTTGAAACAACCCAGTCCGGCACTGCAGACCGCTCTAGGAGCAGGAGCCTGTCATTCCTCGAGTTTAGAGGCGGTCTTTACATCACTGCACACCCTACCCAGCACAGTCTGCGTCCCAGTTTCAACCCTTTAACGCAAAGTCATTAATAAAGAAACCTTTGTTAAGTAACAATGGAACATGTATTTTATTTTTACACGTGTGTTGGAAGTGGGGGAAACAGGATGAACGGGGTATGTAACTGCAGAGGCTAGTCAACAGTAACTGGGTAAAGAAATAGGGGCAGGTTCAGCTTCTCTGTAAAGAAACTGAACAGTCACAGGTCATGCTGCTCGCTGAGGAACCTAGGTTTCAAAGCCTCCCGGATGCACAGCGCTTCCCGCTGGGCTCTTCTAATCGCATGCGTGTCAGGCTGAGCGTAATCAGCAGCCAGGCGATTTGCCTCAACCTCCCATCCCGCCATAAAGGTCTCCCCCTTGCTCTCACTGAGATTGTGGAGCACACAGCAAGCTGCAATAACAATGGGGATATTGGTTTCGCTGAGATCCGAGCCAGTCAGTAAACTTCGCCATCTCCCCTTGAGACGTCCGAAAGCACACTCCACCACCATTCTGCACTTGCTCAGCCGGTAGTTGAAGAGTTCCTTGTCAGTGTCCAAGGCACCTGTATAGGGCTTCATGAGCCAGGGCATTAGCGGGTAGGCTGGGTCCCCGAGGATCACTATAGGCATCTGCACATCCCCAACAGTTATTTTGTGGTCCGGGAAGAAACTACCTTCCTGCAGGCGTCTAAACAGACCAGAGTTCCTGAAAACACGCACGTCATGGAACCTTGCCCGGTCACCCAACGTTGATGTTGGTAAAACGTCCCCTATGGTCCACCAGTGCTTGCAGCACCATTGAAAAGTAGCCCGATTTCTCAGCAGCTGACTGTGGAAGAGGTGGACGATAAGGTGCGAGGAGTTGACAACGGCCATAACTGCAGTGGGCTCCATGCTCGCAGTGCTGTGGCGTCCGCGCTGTCACTGACCAGAAAAGTGCGGTAACAGATTTCCCGCCGGCGCTTTCAGGGACGGAGGGCGGGATTGACGGTTGAATGACGACAGTTACCCAAAACCACCCTCGACACATTTTTTCCCCCAGCAGGCATTGGGGGCTCTACCCAGCATTCCAATGGGCAGCGGGAACTGCGGGAACTGTGGGATAGCTGCCCAGAATGCACCGCTTCCAATGTCGACGCTTGCCCCGTTAGTGTGGACTCACAAAGTCGAATTAGTGTCCTTAGTGTGGATACACAAATTCGATTTCGTAAGGTCGATTCCACAAATTCGACTTAAGTTGAATCGAACTACTCTTGTAGTGTAGACATACCCTAAGGGTCCATTCTTCCCTAATGCAGGTACATAACTACCATTAGCATAATTGGGATAAACAGTTATTGGGTTCACTACAAGGATAAGTGGGTGACATTTAATGGCCTGTATTATGCAGGAGGTGAGACCAGATGATTTAATCGTCCCTTTTGGCCTTAAACTCTATGAACTGCATGTGCACAAGAAGAGAAAAGACACCACAGCAATGTGATTTCCAGCCTTTACTCATCCTAAATACACAGTGTGCCCCTGATCTCATGAACATTTAAGCAGATGATTAACTTTGTGCACAGGAGCATCCCATGATTTCAGTGGGACTATTCACAACCACAATGATAAGCACATGCTTAAGTAATTGCAGAATTGGGGCATATATTGTTGAAAGCACAGTTATCTGATATGATAGATTTTTTAAAACAAATAAATATATTAAATGTAATAAAAATAAGAAAGCTATTTAGAGATAATTCTCTATGAGCCCAGTGCCAGATTAAAATTACACTGGAAAAAAAATGACTATTCTGAATTACAGAATTCTGTCTGAAATTACATTGCAAAATTATAATAAAATGAAATACATCTTAATTGTATTACCCTGGTGTTTAAACATTTATTGCACAAAAAATCATTTTAATTTTCCTTTTTATATCCTTCCTGTGCACTCTTTTCCTCTTTTAAGTAAATGGCTTTAGTGCTACCAACAGATGCCAATTTGACTGCACTAGAGACTAAAGCCCTCAGTTTACTGACAGAACAGGAACTGCAACAACAATAGTGCAAAACTGTCCTGCCAATGCATCTCAACCCAACACTGTCTCATAGTCTGACTTCCTGCACATTGCAGGCCACAGAATCTCACCCACCCACTCCTGTAATAAACCTATAACCTCTGGCCGAGTTACTCAAGCCCTTAAATCATGATTTTAAAGATGTCAAGTTACAAAGAATCAATCATTTACTCTAGTTCAAACTACTGCATGCCCCATGCTGAAGAGGAAGGTGAAAAATCCCCAGAATCCCTGTCCATCTGATCTGGGAGAAAATTCCTTCCTAACCCCAAATGCAGTGATCAGTTAGACCCTATGCATGTCAGCAAGGCCCACCAGCCAGACACCTGGGAAAGAATTCTCCTTGGTAAAGCAGAGCCCTCCTCATCTACTGTCGCATCTCCACCCATTGGAGATATTTGCTACTAGCAGTCACAGCTGGGCCACATGCCATGGTAGGCAATCTCATCATAGCATCCCTTCCATAAACTTATCAAGCTCAGTCTTGAAACCAGTTAGGATTTTTTGCCCCCATTGCTCTCCTGGGAAGGCTGTTCCAGAACTTCACTCCTCTGATGGTTAGAAACCTTCATCTAATTTCAAGCCTAAAACTTGTTGATGACCAGTTTATATCCATTTGTTCTTCTGTCAACATTGGTGCTTAACTTAAATAACTCCTCTTCCTCCATGGTATTTACAGAGAGCAATCATATCTCCTCTCGGCCTTTGTTAGGTTAAACTAAACAAGGCAAGTTCCTCAAGCCTTCTCTTGTAAGGTAAGTTTTCCATTCCTCTGATCATCCTAGTAACCCATCTCTGCACCTGTTCCAGTTTGAATTAATCTTTCTTAAACATGGGCGATCAGAATTGCACACACTATTCCAGATGTGGTCTCACCAGTGTCTTTTATAATGATACTAATATTTCCTTGTCTACTGGAAATACCTCACCTCATGTATCCTAGGATTGCATTGCCTTTTTTTACAGCCACATCACATTGGTGGCTCATAGTCATTTTGTGATCAACTAATACACCCAGGTCTTTCACCTCCTTTGTCGCTTCCAACTGACAAATCACCAGATTATAGCAAAAATTCTTGTTGTTAGTCCCTAAATACGTGACCTTGAATTTACACTATTAAATTTCATCCCATTTTTATTACTCCAATTTATAAGCTCATGCAGATCATCTTGTTTGATATTCTGGTCCTCCTCCGTATTGGCTATACCTCCCAACTTTGTGTCATTCGCAAATTTTATTAGCACACTCCCACTTCTTGTGCCAAGGTCATGAATGAAAATGTTAAATAAGATTGGTCCCAAGACCAATCCCTGAGGAACTCCACTAGTAACCTTCCTTCAGCCTGAGAGTTCACCTTTCAGTCTGACGCATTGTAGTCTCCCCTTTAACCACTTGCTTATGAACCTTTCAGTTTTTGTACTGATCCCCATCTTCTCCAATTTAACTAATCATTTCCCATGTGGAACAGTATCAAATGCCTTACTGAAATCCAGGTAGATTAGATCTACTGCATGTCTTGCCTAAAAAAAAAAAAAAAATCAGTTATCTTTTCAAAGAAAGATCAGGTTGGCCTGGCATGATCTACCATTTGTAAAACCATGCTGTATTTTATCCCAGTTACCATTTACCTCTATGTCCTTAACTACTTTGTCTTTCAAAATTTGTTCCAAGCCCTTGCATATATCCTAGGTCAAACTAACAGGCCTGTGGTTTCCTGAGTCAACTTTTTTTCCCCTTTCTAAAAAATAGGAACTATATTTGCAATTCTCCATTTACAGATTCATTAAAAATCCTTGCTATTGGGCTTGCAATTTCATGTGCCAGTTCCTTTAATAATCTTGGATGGAGATTATCTGGGGCCCCCAATTTGGTTTCATGGAGCTGTTTGAGTTTGACTTCCACCTCGAATGTGGAAATTTCTACCTCCATATCTTCATTTCCATTAGCCACCCTGTCACTACCACTAAACTCCTCATTACCCATATTAAAAAGTAAGGTAAAGTATTAGTTTAGGTGTTGGGCCATGCCTAGATTATCTTTAATTTCCACCCCATCCTCAGTGCTTAGTGATCTCATTTCTTGTGATCTCATTCCCACTTGTTTCCTTGTTTTCTTTTTATTTATATGGCTAAAGAATCTTTTAATTTTGTTAGCTAAGTCCAAGTCAGCTTACCTTTGGCAGTTCTCCCTACATCTTCTGACCTCCAAGAGGGAGCTTTCCTTACGGAGCCTTCCCACCTTCCATTCCTTGTAGGCTTTCTGCTTTCTCTTAATCACTTGTTTGAGATGTTCTCTCATCCAGTTTGGTCTGCAACCCTTCCCTATGAACTTTCCCCCCTGATTGGGATGCAATTTTCAGATAGTTTCTGCAACTTTGACTTAAAGTAATTCCAAGCCTCCTCCGCATTCAGTTCATTGACTTCTTTGGCCCAGTCCACTTCCCTAACTAATTCCCTTAATTTTTTTTTTTAAAGTTAGCTCTTTTGAAAACGAGGGCCCTTGTTGCAGATCTGTTTTTGTTTATCCTTCCATTTAGTTTAAACTGAATTAGCTCATGATCACTCAAACCAAGGCTGTCCTCTACAATCAGTTCTTCTATGAGGCCCTTACTACTCACTAACACCAAATCTAAATTGGCATCACCTCTTGTTGGTTCAGTGACTATTTGGTGAAGAAATCTGTTAGCCATCACATTTCAGGAATATCTGGGCCTTACTATTATTAGAAGCACTTGTCCTCCAATCTATATTTGGAAAATTAAAACCTCCCATAATCTTACAATTCCCAGTAATATTTATTTCATTAAATTATTAAAGAGGTCTCTATTCATAGCCAAAATGGATCCCGGGGTCTGTAGCAGACCCCAAGTACTAACCAAGTGGAATCCCACTGAATATCACCTGAGTCGCCATTTTTAATGCATCTTCCCCATCCTGGCATAGTCTCCTTTGATGCATTCCAGCGAGAATCCAGTTGTGTCATTTGTTCTCACATGAAGGACAATCAGTGGATTATTTCCTGCTCCCATATCTTAGCTCCCAGCAGACAGCACATCTTTCTGTTCTCCAGATCAGCTCCGGTGACAGGTCCCTCTGTCCTTCTTAGTAGGATGTCCCCAATCACATAGACCTGCCTCTTCCTGATGGTTGCAATTCTCTGGCCTTCCTCCTTCTGTTCTCTCTGGCTGCAAGTCCTCATATCTTTTGTTCTCTCCTGCAACCTTCCACGAGTCATCCTCTATACTCCTGGGGCTCTGAACTCCAGCTATCTCCATCGACTTTTCCCCTCTTCTTGTAGAACTAGCTGCTCTTTTCTTCCTTGCCCTCCCACCTTCTGTTACTGCCTGTTGTGCCCCTTCATTTTCCAACTCAGCAAACTTGTTCCTGAGCTTTATTTCTCCTTCAGTACACAGTCTTTTCCTCTGGCTGGTTCTTGTAATCACATGCTTTCACTGGCCGCTTTCCTCATCCAGCAATCTACTCTCACAGTTCTCCAGTCAAGCTTCAATCTGCCAGTCCTGAGTTTTCCCTTCAGCCTCCTCTCGTCTTCCAGCAATCATCAACTTAAATCCCCTTCAAAACTCAACCCTATTTTCTACCTGCAAATCCAAACCTCAGCTCTTCGCTACCACCATCTCGATCAGGCAGCATGTCATACAAACAAAGCACTTTTCAGGTACTGCTCCAGGATAACGTGAATGCCACAGCTTCCACATCCAGTCATCTTCATTGTCTCTTCCATTCCTCGAGTCACTACCACTGCTGCTTCTGTAGCTGTGACAGGCTTCCCTCCTAAGCTCCTATCAAGGAACCACCCTTCCTCCACCTCCACATCCTCCCACCACAACCACACAGTCCCTCCCCAAAACTCCCTTTACAAACTCCCATTCAAACTCCCCTGTTTCCAGCTGTTTGCTGACTCCTGTGCTACTGCTGCTGTGTTGCCAATGTGTCTCAGATGCAACAGAGCAGGGGTTCCCAACGTGGTGCATCTAAATGCGCCTGCGTCCTGGCCAGCAGTGGAGCATCTGTTGAAATGCCGCCGAAATGCCACAGAAATTTTGCAGCAACGCCTCTCGATGACGCCACTTGCCGCTGAAAAGCGACGTCATCGAGACGCGTCACTGTCGAAACGCCGCAGAAATTCGGCGGCATTTCAGCGGATGCTCCACTGCTGCCACGGGCGCCAGACGAAAAGGTTGGGGACCACTGCAACAGAGAGTTCCATTAGTAAGAGGGGTTTTCTTGGCTAATCAGTCTTTGGCCTCTCTCTCTCTCTCTCTCTCTCTGGCCACTGTGGATACAGGTTTCAGTGACATGGATGCCCATCCACTAGGGATTGTTCTGGGGCCACCAGCTATCAACAGTAAAGATCTTCTGTTTAGGGTGATCACCTTTTCAAAAGGCAAAAGTGGAACACATAAAGGAGCCCCACCCCCTCCCTGGCCCCACCCCTTTATCTTCTTCCCCAGGGCCCCACCCCCAGCTAGTCCAGAAGCCAGAGGGGAATGGTGCTGGGGTCCCAACAATAACTCTCAGCCGATGACCCCCCACACACACACACACACAGGATATGCCTCACAGGGCAGGTAGAGAGACCAGGGCTACCCACAGTGGCCCGGGTTTCCTGGGCGGCTCTTACTACTGCCTGGCTCCAGCTTATGGCCTGGCAAGGAGGAGCTAAGGCTCACCTCTGCTCTCCTACATTGGGAGGAGGCTGGCACCGCATTTCTGGACTATCCCACACAATTCAAGATGGGTAGTCACCCTATTTCTGTTGCTCCCAAACCACTGGAATGTTGTACAGACAGAACAGTCCATGCATATAGATCCAATTGCTAGATCTGGTCCTTAATCGAAAGCACCAAAAGAAATAAAAGATCCACACTATTCCTTAAACCAACTGGTCTCTCAACATTTAGGACTTGATCGTGATACTGCTACTTACACTGAGTTATTACCACCTAGTCTACACTGAAGGCAATGAGAGCATGAGTGAAGTATGGTACTCCACAGCATGAGCAGAATTATCACAATCATGCCCTTAGCTTTTAAAAGAAAACTATTTCTCACTCTTCTCACGTTTGCTATTCTTGGGTCTAATTCAAATCTCTCACTTGTTTTAAACTGGTGTAACTTTACCGACTTTATTAAGTTGCCTTGATTAGTTCTTCTGGGAATTAAACATCAGGCCCCATGGCTACAACTTGAAAAACAGCAGCTTAAAGGTAGGTTCGTAAATCCATAGTCAGACCATGAAACAAGTGGCCTAATTTGGAGAAGTGTTGAGCATCAAGCAGCTCCCTCTGACTTTGGTTGTCACTAGCTGTGTTTCCAGGTGGTTGTTGCTGCTCTCTTGATTTAAGGACTGTCTTGGTGTACGAGTTTGGTATGTTTCACTAAGTTTACAATCAGTACACTTAGGAAAGTTTCTGTTGTGACTAACAGGCCTCAAATCCAGGTCCACAAGGATTACAAGAGCAGCCACACTTTCACCCTCCACCTGGTGCCTTCCGACAACTTCTGATCCAGGACCCACAAAGCCCAGCCCCAGTTAGAGATAGATATCCCATTGGCAGAGTCCCAGAGCAGCCAATTGGCCCGCTGACCTCACATAAGCCAGCAACAGGAACAGGCAGCTATCTGAACAACTGAAATCCATCCTGCTCTTGTTTCCCTGGTCTGACTTCCTGGTATCCTGACCTGGCCTAACCATGGTTACCGATTTGTGGCACTGATCCTCAGTTTGTCTCCTGCTTCTGACCTTACAGTCAGCTTATTCCTAATTGTGGACTCCAGCTCTGACCACTAGGTCTGGCTGCCCACAACCTGGTCCTGATAGTTTCTACCAAGCAGAAAGATTTTACCAGTATGAGAGACAGTTCTGTGCACAGGATAGGAAATGCTGCTGAAATTAGTAAAAAGCTTTCAACTGGCATGACACAAGGTTTGCGAGCACATTTTAACTGATGACTTCTGCATATGCCAGCTACACACACAAGCTGCTAATTGCACTCCCTAACACAATTTTAATGTTATGGCTACCCAATGTTAAATCTTTACATTCCACACAATTGAAATAAATGTATTAGTTAAGAACTGAAACAACATTTGAATGGAATTACTTTCAGAAATTCACAACCAATATGCAGTTACATGAAGTTATCAGATTATAGGTTACTAAAAAGAACATTAGATCCTGAATCCCATATTCAGATACGAGTAAGGACCAGGACCTCAAGAAATAGAAGAGACAGATCTGATGCAATGAAAGGGCAGGGGAGAGTAAAATAAATCAAATATGTCAGATTAAACTGATTTGTTTTACAAATTTGGAAAACAAACACTAAAATGCCTTAATAATATGGTTACTGCATTGCATCCTTATAGGTCAAAGTTAAAGTTGTTTGAGTGCTTTAACCATGCATTTCTATACCTTAATGTTTGGGTTTCTTTTAAGCTTAACCTTAACTTAAATTTTCTGGGTTTTACTAATTTGTTTTGGGATAATTGCAATTTCCCAATAACAGTTTTTATCCTTAAGTTACTGATATGTATTCTCACCCTGCACTCCATTTTAAAATAGTTTTCTGTCTGGGAATACACATGTATAAGAGTTGTTTCATCACTGAAACACATCATCATTGTGGTGAAAGGCCCCAGCCAGCCAACAGCATGCTGTGCAACAGGGTAAGAAGGAAAATTTTGACCAACGACACCTGTGAAAACTCACACTCTTACAAAGGAACTTTATACTCAGATTTAGGAGAGCATTTTTTTTTTCAGAAAAGCTGCTGAACACATTTAGCTTTTGAACACATTTTGAAGTCCCACTGAAATTAATGAACAGTTCTGAAGAGGTATGGACTTATGCATGTGCTTTAGCCTTTTTCCTGAACTGGGCCTCAAACTGAGTCATCTGGATATTGGTTTTTAAGGAGGACACACACGGACACACACACACGGACACACACACACACGAAACTGCACGGAAGTCAATGTATAGGCCTTGCAAAGAAAAACAGATGAACTGATCCCACTGGAACTGAAACCTGTTGTTAAAGGGGCTGCATCTACATTATTTTTTTTTCCTTAAGATTTTTTACTATTGCTACTACTGATCCAAATGGGAGCACTTGTGTAGACTGATCATTGTTGAAACCACTGTATTGTGTAACCCTGCGGCTGCTCCTTGCTAGCTCCCTCACCATTGTTCCCGCCTTTGCAGCTACATAGGTGGATAGCAACAGTTGGAAGTGTTAAGAACTGTCTAATGGAGACAAGTTAAGAACACTGTCTAATGGAGGCCAGGCACATTAAACCCGATGCTTACCACTACTTAACCATCCCCTTTTCAGCTGAATTTAAAGGGCCTGCATTTATGTACCCTTGTTTATGCCTGTACACACACTAAGCTTTCAAAGGTGCCGATTCGTTCAGTAGCCCAAGGGGGAAAAAAACAGCTTAAAATAAACTCTTGCTACTCAAAGTGTGCTAGTCCTTGTTACAAACTGAAATATTCAAGTCCAGAACAGTGCAGGGCTTGTTTTTATGAAGTATTCTACTGCACTTCAAAAGACTTCTTTCCTGGAAGTTGCATTTGAACCAGCATTTTATATAGCACTATATATGCAGAACACCACTTCTGAAAATAGGAAAAAAGTAATCCACTAGCTTTTTTCATCTTGTTCAAAAATTTTATAAGAAGATTTTGCTGAACAACAATCAGTGCAGCCTTCTATTTGGGAAATGTTTATGAAAATGGAGGTACTTCTATGTAAATATACTTCTTCTCACCTGCCCACCTGCCCACCCCCCCACACGCACTGCTAGGTGCTATAATTTCAAAGACTAGCACACATGCAAGATATAGATATGAAACAACTAAGAACAAAGTCAACCAAACCCTGTGCATCATGCCCTTATAGTCACTAGATTTGGATTCTAATGAGCTGATAAGGGAAGTGAATTTCAAAGACATGGGCACTCGGATAGGGAGCGTGTGCCCATCTCTCTGTCATGAAGTGTTGAAATCCAGTCTCTGAAAGCAAGCATTTCCTAACTGATCTCCACTGCTTTGGAATTGTATAAAGCAAGAGAGAAGGGTCTCTCAGCTAGAACTGGCCCCAAACAGTCTGAACAGGGCTTTAGGGTACTATTCAGGGTTTTGGTGGTAGCCTTTAAA